>NC_067199.1:37106401-38306401 GCF_000699445.3 Schistosoma haematobium
GGTAAAAGTGAGGTGTTCGAATTTCTTCACATGTGGGTCACAGCTTATCCTGTGTACCTCGATGTTGATCAAAATCGATAATTGAAAATAGAAGGCAGATAGAGAGATGATATACTGTGAGATAAATTGTCAGATCGTTTACTCCGGGGTTTAAATGGATTAAAATTACCAGAGTAGGCTCTAGTTGACGACTAATTGTTTTTGAACACGTAGAGGAAGATTCAGTCTCCAGTGATGAAGTTTTAATAAACCTATGAGTGAACCATTGACATTCACTGTATGAAGTTTTAAAGGTGCTTTAGCTCATATCACCAAGCCTCACATGTATAACAACGAACATTATTATATCTATCTACTAACTGAGCCACATCAAAGTTCGTATCGAACATAACTAATATACCAACCACATATCTTCTATCTAAAGTAAATTAACAGATCAGTTCATTCATATTTTCAACAGTGGCTAAAAGCAGTCTTAAGTGACTACTTTGACTTGCTAAAAATGGTTACAACTAAACGTAAGACGATCCATATCAACATACAAGTGACTGTTTCAATAGTTCAAGGTAGAAAACAGAATGCGGAAAATAGTCACACAATGGATATCAACAGTTGTAATTAAAAATCTGCAAGCACATAGAGACTTTACATGAAAAGAGTGCATAATACTTTCATCAATATAAATATCATCATAAATTATCTATTCAGCTGAATAAAAGGGACTAAATACTAAATATCAAAAGCCATCATGTGCTCATCAGTGAGGAGGAAATTCTTGGAGTTCTAGTGAAGTGTTGTAACGAGTGAAATTCAGTCATTTTGGGTATGGAGCAATTACCCAGTAATGAGATTAAAAGACAGTTGCTCAATATCCTCAGTTGATTAAAACCAAACATTCAAACCATTGGATACTAACTCATAGTTCTAAATCTTAAGCTCTATTCGTGAGTCCTGAATTTGACATCAGGTAGGTTTTTGAATGGAAACCGATAATCAGTTCCATACTTGATCAAAATAACTGTCCAATACTTTCTGGATTTCAAAGATTATCTAAATCAAATCACTTAGTGATGTACACTACAAGGTTCTATAGACCTCCCTATACTACACAAAAGAGACCTAATACCCTTATTAATAACATACTTTCCTAAGAACTTCAAATTATTAATTTTAATTAATGTGTTGAACATTCCAGTTACCATTAAAAAACTGATTATTCCGTTGATTAATGAAAACTGTTTTCTATATTATGAAATATCATTCTTTTCTTAATGATATATGAATGTTATGAAACAGTAGGTAGGTTAACTGGTAAACATGCACACACATATATAATGTTCAAATAAATATTGTCATGAATATAAAACAATTCACTGATTTATATCAACAATTCAATAACGTGACTCGTTTCGCCTTAGAAACTATCATATATTCATATAAAAATATATTGTATCTTATTCTTTCTTTCTCTCTCCTTTCTATTTTGCACGTTTTGCAACGTTTACCGGTTATTTTCTCTCCCGTTTAATTGGAAATATTTTGAAATTATGGTAGTATTAAAATGAATAACTTGTTAAATGGGATAACTGTTGATAAATGTTAATATTGATATAATCAGCAAAATGTTTTCCGTCTTTTTTTTGTAAATAGAGATGGTTAAGTACCACTGTATATAAAAATCAGTCTGTCTGTGGTTATTTATAACGTATTCAGTGTTTACTAATCAGTTTCATACAACATCGGCCATGTTTCTCTTCGTTTAACGAGTGAGTGCTGGATAGTGAAGTGTAATTTTTATTAAGGATTCCATTTCAAGAGCTCATTTTTACTGTATTCATGTTTTTATTCTTGTACGTCATGTTACAATATTCTGATATTCTCATATCGGATAGTTCCAGCTGATCTCAGCTTCTTTGTCTTAAAGTATAAAGCAGCAAGTTTCATAATTGTTGGGATTTCTCAAGAATTCTTCGACAAGGTCTTGAAAAGTCAAGAAAAGACTGAGAACATTTCATCAATTCAGCATATACCACGAAGATTGATGGGTTACATGCCACAATCTGATTGAATGATTCCTTACTCTGTCGCGAAATGTAGCGCATTCCCAGAAGTTTCTGGGTGTCGAACGTTACTAGTAAACATATAAATACGGTTACTTTCTGTAAATTAACGAGCTTCAGAATAAAGTTCCTGTTTTTGCTGGTCACCTTCGCTCTACATTCGGGGCTTTTGTGGAAGAGGAGTCTGAGGACGTCAGTATTAAGGGTTCGAGCAGCAGACATTTACAAAACTTATCCGCTGGTTAAACATACTCAGACTATTCACATAACAAATAAAAATGCATCTAGCTTCCTCTTAAAAAATGTGCGTGCAATAAAAAGAAATGTCTTTTTAAAACCAGTAACTACTTCCAATAATAATGACGTACTGTGTTCTATGATAGATGACACTGATCCACATTGATAGATGCATACAAAAACTGCCTACTCCTTGGAGATTTCTTGTACTGAATACCTTGTTATCACTTGAATATTTATTTGATTAAATCTAGTAGAATAACTAATAAACCTCGAATATCCGGCGTAAATTAGAGATAAGTATAACACTCCCGTTTTGTCGGCTATAATGTAACTAATCTCAAAATATTCACTTCGAAAGATAGTTTTATTATGTTTTTTACGATCTATGAAAACGTCGAAACGTGTAAATTATTGAATCGTCTAACAGTATATCAAAATAAATAATACAAATGTATGTCGTGAACAGTGGAGATAAACCATGTCGGATATAAGGCAGTTACCTACCGAAGACAATGAACGATGGTCGAGCAATGTCGTGGACTGATTGAAGTTAGATATTAATACAGTTGGGTGCCGACTCAGTGGTCTAGAGGTTAAGCTTCGGCGTGCGAGACCAAAGATCCTGGGTTCGAGTACCGTGTACAAGGTCATGTATACGCAAAGCTGAGTCCTATACTAGGGGGAAACGGCTGTCTAGTGCATCCAAATTCTCAATGGTGGTGGTGTAATCTAGATTAGTTCACGATTTAACTAAAATTCAACAACCTCCAAAATCTCTTACCGATTAAGAAAAATTTAGTTGGTACAGCACAGATTCGTGCTATATAATCCTAATATTGATGGTTCGTGTTCTGTTGTGAAAAATGAAACATTTTAATTAATGGATCGTTAACAAGAAAAATTATAGGTTGATTAATATTCAGTAGTTAGTATTGGTTTTCATGAAAATAGGTCATTTGAATTTAACAACCAGATGTTTAGATGTCTGGAAACATATGGTGAACAATTAATTTTGCTATTTACTAGTTATTAGAATATTTGTGATAAACAGTACGCATTTGTGATTCTTTTTTGTAATTTCGTTAAATAACTTATCCATTTACTGTTACTAAGTGATTAATTTAGATTTCATACTTCATTAGATGATTTCTATGTATTGATATTATTATGGTTCCCTTCAAGCCCCGAAATTCTCCTAATATTTATCAACGTTTCATATCAATTGAATACAGGCAAGTGGATTATTTCTCAAAGTAATTTTTTCTGTAATAATGTAAATTAATGAGGATCTTGATCATTAAACTGACTCCTACCATTTTTATTGAGTCACCAGGTGCAAATTCGTGGAATTAACTTCGAGGTTAGAAATACTATCCGGTTCCCAAGACTAAATTAGGTGGAGAGAAGTTCGAACCTGAGGTTTAGAGACTGAAAGTTGCGTACTTTAATCACTTAGCCAACGCTTCACTAGTGAGACAACTATATCACTACTTTGATGTAATGGTTTAATTAAAGGAATGCTTATAACAAACAATATGAAATGTTGGTAGTTTAAAAGACATTGGATTTCAAAACTTTTATGTCTGTTTAAGATACTTAAATAGATGTTTACAGCCTGTAATCATTCATTTATGATGCCGATCATCCAGGGTCCTAAAATTATTTTTAGTAAATAACCTGGTTTGTTTGATCAACAATAACCATACATGAGACTCCTGATCTTCGAAACTTCAGTGGAATCGAATATCTTGAAGGTTTGTAACTAAAAATTGCAGGTCAATAATAGAATGGTACATATGGCTCTAACTCCACCTGTAGCTCTTCTAGAGTTACTGCCGGTCCCAAGCCCGGGTAAAGGAGGAGGGTTGGGCATAGGGTTAGCGTCCCCAACCCGTAGAAAAATAACTCGCTAAAAAACGCTAACCAGAAAACATAATTCAAACCATATATGGCTCTGATTCAGGTATCATGAGATCTTCATCTTGTAGAAATATGTTGTGGTATCAGTTGGTGATTCATGTCATAAATTTTGGATCATAAATGTGAACGAATCAAAATCATTTTCATTCTGATTCGGTGATAGAAAACTGCAAACTTTAAACCTAATGACATTAAATTCGTTTAACACAAATTAATTCTGCACAATAATACCATTCCTTGAACAATAAGATTGGCATACATGATAAAACTTTTAGGATGGTACTTATTATGAGACTAAATTTTAGACGCTTGCTCTATATTGTGCCGGATTAACGTTACGGTACATTGATTTTAGTTGAAGGCGAATGTAGACATATTTGATAATCAATCGATAGATAGATTATGGACTGTAATGATAATCACCATTTGAAACATCAAACAAAGTGACTTCAAAAGAAAACATATGTCTATAACACTCTTATTCAACAATCCCCTTTCTCATCATCTAAGTAACAAATAACAAACAACATTTTAATGCTCTTATATTTGATCATTTTATCAGGAAAAACAAAATATGTGCTAAGTAAGTTCAAAGAAAACAGAAACAAATATTCACAGAACCACTAGATAAATCCCATTCAATTCTTTAAATCTTCAGTACTTGCATTGAAGACATAGTGTAAAGTGATGGTCCAATTAATTATTCGCAGCATATTCACTAATTATACCTTTTAAAATGATTATATATAAGTTAAGCAAGTTGTATAATTGAATAGTTCTTAGTATAATTCAAAATCTATTCAGATAATAAAGTTAATGCCTAATTTTTTCATAACGTTCAGTAGGAATCAGCAATGAATTTCCAAAACGTATGTCCACCTCTATCCAGAACTCATAGTTAATAATGAGTAACTGAAGGCTCATAAACCCACTAATTTATCGATCACCTAACCTCTATACCTTGAACTGCATTTAAACCATAATGTTGATCACCGGATAGCTTCATCATTGTTAGAAAGGGGTCAAATATGAAGTCACGTAAATAATCTAGTAAAGTATTTTGTTCAGTATAATGTTTTCTTGGATTTCATTTTGTACTACCTCGAGTTTTCTATAAAAGACATTTTACTCCAGTCTCTTTACCTTTTATTACTGAACAAAAAGATAACGGCTGTGATAGACTTTGTAAACTTTTGTTAGTAGGTCGTTTTGAAACATTATATTAAAATATCCTTGATCTTGGGGATGAAGCTTAGAAGCATCGTGATGTATATGGTGATTTTGAATGGTGCTTTTTTAAACAACAGATCAGCAAAATGAAACCCACCGATTCTCGGACTTCACATATACTGATGGTACATAAAATTGCAGCAGGGAGGGAACATCGCTATACGAGTTTGTCACATTAAATGACTCTATGAAGGTGATACCTGTGGTGTTGAGATTCCTAGTCAGAACTTCCAAAATGATTTCCACGCTTCCAGCTTTTGTTCGATGTAGTGTTTTGGCTGGGATTTTTCATCGGTGAAGAAAATCCCGTCACGAAAATTGCCCCATCCACCAATTTCCCAGAAACACACTATGTATTGCACCCTGTTCATTTTAAACGCAACGTTCTTCGGTGGGCGCGTTCATTTCATTATGTTAACATGATTTTTAACAAAATATTTCAGCTAGCAAATTTCGATTCTATCTGCGTCTGATGTACACGAAAAGCACCAAACGGTAAACATAGACCTATCCCAGTGACATTGATTTTTGTATATTTCGTTCTAACTTACAGAACTTTGAAGAAAGTCTCATATTTTTTATGTATCTTCAAGATAACATGTTTAGCGGAATGGAAAAGTCGATCACAGCATTTAGACGAGTGCTGCTGGTACAAAGTAATCCTACATACAGAGTTATCCAAAATGAAAGTGAAATTCTAAAACTAGACCCAGGTCACCAGGGACTGGATAGAAGCAGACGAAATATGTCACAGAAAGTATATGATCAACCAGAAATTTTGATGATTATTCAACATCTGGATGATATCTTTCGTTATATCGAGTCCAGTCGGTTGTTTGTATACTGTTGTATTCAGCATTTATCGAGCTTCACATATCCACTAGACAAAACCAACCGTCTCTCATATAAGCCAGTTCGACTGACCGTATCACTAAACTGAATAGCCTAATCAATCAGATACCGACATGATAATCGCATTCCATATTTGAAAGAGTAGCTGCACTACATCATATTCGTTACGATAATATAATACCTCGTATTGTGATGGGTGACCGGAAAAGTATTTTCTGACGACCTGATTATTTGACCAATTTATTTACATATTTCAATTCCGAGCATCTGACAAGCTTTCAGATTGATACAGTTCCCTAAATCCCTCGAATCTGGATTACTATAGATTACCATCCTCTTATGAACTCCCATTTTAGTTAACACAGTCTTGTGTGGAACCGGTAGCCACTTCGCAAAAATAATTGGAATACACAGCGCGAGACGTAACACTCGTTTTAAGTTGTGTTTTGTTAAACGATGTTTTGATTTAGAATGAACAAATCAATGTTCGTATGCAACAGTACTTGTTCTGTATTTCGGGTCAAGCCATAAGAAATTTCATTTCGAGTTATATTATTGTGTTCTGTCCATCAAGTCTCAGCTCAAGTTATAACAATCATACGCATAAATGATGATTCAGTTAATAAAATATCTGGGGAATCCGATTATCGACTACTTTCAGCACAAATTATACCAGAAATTACCTGAAGATTATGAACGACAAAATGAGTATCACATATTCAATTGTCTGTAGATTCTGAAGGATGTGTACAATGTCGTTTGGAATTTGAACGATGAAATACAATCCTAATTATAAAAGGCAATGTAATAACAAGTGAAGATTTTACTCACATGCATGGGTGATCAATAAAGTGAAGTAAAAAAAATTAGAAAAATGTTTGAAATACGATTTCCTTTAACACTATTTCTACTGGTAATACTTAGTACAGTTTAAATAAACCAGAATACATTTACACTATAGTCAAACTGAGGAATTTTGAGTCTTCAAGATTAATATTTGACTATATATTTATCAAGATGATAAATCTTTTTATCAATGTAATGTATAATTTAGAATAAAATTCAGTATATTCTTTAATTGATAAATTTCAACCTTCGAAGCCCGTCTTCTGAGTTTATACCAATGCTGCGCACACATAATCGCTGCCTAACATATAAGGTACAATTTTGTTTAAAGTGTAGATAAATTTTAGAAAGCTTAGTCTAATAAGCATAATAAAGTTTATCTCTGTGCATAAGACTAGCTTACTGACTATAAGATCGATGTTGAGAACTCAAGGATTCCTAACTAGGCTCTCGTTCTAATAGAACCCCAAAACCATTAATAGTGAAACGCTGTTGGTTGTTAGATATAGAATGAGGGGCATATATATCTCTTGAATAACTAGATAAATTCAGTTGATCAATTCAAATACACTTATAAGTAAATAAATAAATATGGCATATGACACGGTCTCTAAAAATGAGATATGATGCCCAAAAGTTAGTTCTAACAATCAGATCTTAAGTGATTAGGGAGTGAGTGACCTGCAAACTGATTTCTTCCAATTTATCATGTTTATTTTACGTGAATATTTTGTGTATAAGCATTTCATTTTATGACATAAGAAGTTTTTATTTCTAGATAGTAGTCGAGGGATTACGCCAATTCCTTCCCGTTAGTAGTCAGCACTCTGTCACTTTGCATTATTGGATATTGCCTATTAATCAGCATTCGTTCCTTTTATTTCGCTCATAAAATCATGAAAAACGTTTCACAGCAAAATGAATATATATTTACACCGTTGGAAATATCGATATCCAACAAATTAGCTATAGTATACAAGTGAACAAAAATATAATCAGACCGGAATATGAACAAAATCGTTCGAATGTGCATGATTCACCTACAAATATGGCATTTTAAACCAAACTTCTAGTGATTAAATGTGAAGGGCATTTCGATCAATGTACAGGAAAACGTGCCTATCATCTAAGCACTTTATATGAGACCAACTTGTATTATGGATGGTAATATTAACTGAAGAAATCAGCAAAAATAGGTAGAATTGATTTCTTTTAGTGAAAGTACAAGAAGTAACCCGAAAACAGCAGTAGCAAAGTTTCTTAATCTCCTTTCTTAACGTCACTTTTTGAAGCTTACAGTCGTAGTAAAAATCGTTGACTAACCTTGTTCGATCAATATTATTTTCCCCTTGATCTTGTGTTGGCGGTAAACTTGGTCCTTGTTTGGGACCTAATGAATAGGCTAATCGTTTTAATTCACCTACAGAAATAGGGGCTGTTGACTTTGATACTTGTGGAAGAGCTTCTGAGTTTGTTGAGTGTTTTCTTCTATATTCTTTACTAATTATAACGCGTGGGATTAAGGAGTTAGATGGGTAGTGCTTCACTGTTTTGTTAGTGTCAGAGGATACCTTGCTGACTGACAACGATGTATTAGGTTTCGAAATATTCTCCAAGTATGGTCGACAACTTAAAGCCTGTTGGACAGAAAGGGGTATTGAACGTCTAAACAAAAAAAAAATTGGAAAAGAAACAATTTAACAAATAAATTACAAATACTCTAACTATTCCATACAAGGTAAAATATGAAATGCTACATTTATTCAGTTGAAGGTCATGAGTGAAGCTTTCATGCTTATTTGTAATCTGCATCAAAGTACGTGGTATCTCGGGTAGGAAGAGGATTTATTGCTACTGTAATCTGCACTTAGTTAAATTATTTGATGATATTGCCGCAGCAGTAAATGCGGTTACTTAGCACCCGCAATACTTTCAACCCAGACCCCAGATAATGAAAAGACATCTTATGGGAAAACAACATTCATTACATACAGATTTCTTTCCCAGTGATCAATAATTAAATTTGAATAATCATAGCTTACTCAAAACGGATTTTACGCTGAATAAGTGTTAAAACAGCGTGAAATAATTACTAGAATACAGTGGAGTATAACACACTGAGAAAATTAATGATTTGTACTTGTCGAAATACAGTCGAATGTTAAACTGAGCGATTATCACATAGGATTAATCTTTGATCCCACTCTAAATCGGTTCTTATCATAACGTATTTTCAGAAACTAGTTTACATTTACCTAATTTGCAAGACAGCATTAGATCCTTTGATTGATACTTATGTATTAGATCATATGACTATTTTTACGATCTTAAGATATATATATATATATATATATATATATATATATATATATATATATATATATATATATATATATATATATAAAGTATACACACATTCCCAATTCGGTTTCCTCAATAAACTTCTCCGTTCTCAGTCCTTTTACTTGAGTAGCCGATTGGGCTCGTGTAAAGGAAGATTGTGTGCCAGTATCAAATCGCACTCTGCATGTCACAACAATATGAATATCAAGCATTTAAAGTTTTAAACTGAAAATAATTTTTTAATTGCACATATCTTTGGTAGAGACCCTTTAAAAAATAGCAGGAGAGATATTTTTGCACAATGGAATTTACAGCAAGATAAGCAAGCAACAGGAACGTTAGGATCGATAAGACGTTTATTTGGTTGTAAAACCTCAGGTAAGTAACAACTCTGTAAGCGAAGTTCTATTCTCTGATTGTGAAGTCTAGACACCTATCGTGATGAAGCAACCGAGCTATACTGGCTGGAACAACCGTTCCTCAAGGTCCTACCATGTCAGACAGGTCGGTTGAAGAGCGGTAAGACTAAAAGCAACAAACCCAAGGTCCGAAGGCGAAGTCGTACTGCTGACTGTACAGAGGTGTGACAGCAGTAAGGTGTTTCCTTCAGACAACCAGCATGACAGCGATGCTGCCTTCCCACAAGGAAGGGTGGGGTTAGAAAAGGTCGACCCTGAAAATGCACACCTCGCCTTATCCCACGGATATCCGTCTCCGGCGGTAAGGTCTCAACAAGTACGGAGCTAACACAAAAATTACCCATAAAAAGGTCGTGTGTGATCGACCTCAAACAGTTGTCCCTTGGGCACTGCGGTCACGCTCTCAGGTCACTAAGACCACCTCTAATCCAATTCCGTTTTCAGCTACCTCCAGAACAACCCTTCCATGGTGTGAGCAACCGGGAAGTGATAACCGCCCTCATACCTCTAACAGCACTCAAGACCACTGTATTCATAATCAACCTCCATCTTCAATTCCTATTATTCCTCCTACATCGACTTTCAACTCTAAATTTCCTCTTTCGGCTTCCTCCTCAAGTGTCACTATAGCCAACGATTCTAGTGCTCAAAACACTGTCCCAGGTCTACTGAAACCTCGCTCCACACTACACATTGAAGCCTTCAACGTACGAACCCTATGTCAAATCGGTCAGCAGGCTTCCTTGGCTAAAACCCTAGAGTCTCTTACTATTGATTTATGCTGTGTCTCCGAAACACACATACAGGATTCCAGTGTGGTCATTCACTTGACCTCACCTCGTCAAAACGGAGAGCCAACGAGATACACCCTCCGTGTATCTGGTGACCCGATGGCCAGTTCTCGTGGACTGGCAGGTGTAGGCATAGCACTAAGCATGAGGGCCGAACAAGCACTGCTAGAGTGGATCCCCGTCAACAGTCGTCTATGTGCTGTTCGGCTAAACGGCTACGTAAGAACTCGGAAGGATAGGGACACACGTCGTTGCCTTTTTGTCGTTTCTGCCTACGCTCCCACTGACTACAGCTCAGATGAAGTGAAAGATGAATTTTACAGAAAGCTGTCCGAACTTCTACAGAAAGCTAAACGCTCAGACATAGTACTCGTAGGGGGCGACTTTAATGCTCAGACAGGTAGTTTAAACCAAACAGAAAGGCATTTAGGTGGATATTTTAGTATTCCGACACAGCGAACAGATAATGGTGATCGTCTGCTGCAATTATGCTCAGACAATCGTTTATTTTTAGCAAACACAAATTAGAATCAGGATATAATATCTCACCTAATAAAAACCTGATCCATATCTGTGTTAACGTAATATTTTTATCAGCAGTGTTAAGTTTATTAGATTTAAAATGGGGTAGTTATATTGAATGGTTACTGACGATTATATAATGAAACCAAGGAGGGAAAATCCGACCATCACAAAAAAGTACGATCACTTTACTCTTGTCGTGAAACTAGGACGAAAATGAGTATTCCCATTAAAAGAATCAAAAGTTACTGCTGCTAAGACGATAAAGAAAAATGTAGCAAAAACACAGTAAAACCTATAGTGTGCAATCCACTCACTTTGGGGCAACTGACAAATCACAAGGTGTAGAAATAGATGGATAATTGGTGGTAGTAGTAGTAGCAGCAGTAGTAGGACAAGAAGCACCGAGATTACAGGCTGTTTGATATTTGTCAAATAATGTAATTCCAAGTTTCCTCCAATAAAGCCGAGAGTCATCTAAAGCGTCATATGATTGGTAGGTGGCGGACTCATTGGAATGAACTGTGTTTTCTTGTAAAACCGGTAAAACAGTTATATCCCGATTAGTTGGTATTTCTAATTTTATAGATTCTGACAAATCAGATTTTACTGATGATGATACAGATGGTGATGGAAGAACTGAAGAATCCGGATCTGATGTTTGACATTTAGTAGAGAATTTCTGAAGATAATCATGTTCTGCATAAAAATAATGTGCAGAAAGACATTAAGTAACACGCAGTTTATTTTAAACACACCCCAAGAGATTACTAGTATTAGACAACTTAACAAGAAGCCTTTCGCATCATATAATAATTATCGGTCAAATGTAAATAAACAGCCCAATATCAACAAAATGTGACCATAAATAATATATTTAACTTAAAGGTAATATCAAACAAAAGTAAGTCGTAGTAAAAATAATTCATTGAAATGAAAAATACTGAAAAATGTACAACTTAGTTGCTTGATAATCTTATATGAACAAGCAGAAATACGCAAAATCGTTAAATAACCTCGTATAGAAGACTGAACAATTTGAATAGTGCCTACTATACAATAAGCACTAGCTAACCGACAGTTTATAGTCACGGATGAACCATAAATTAGACGGCGAACAGTTAGATGAATTTTCTCTGTGAATCTAAATTGATGATTTAGTGAGAAAAGAATATGCCAAAATAGTTTTATCTAACAGTTAGCTATTCTTAGCAGACGGACCATACTATAAAACAATGAGGATTGACTAAAATTTATGAGAAAAAACGTGACTTCAAAAATCACCATCTATATATATTGCAACAAAAAATTGCAAGTATATATTTTAACCATACGGTTTTTCTGTTGCGAAAGTGACTGTAAGCACAATTATAATTTAAGGACTAAATATGTTACACAATACAGCTGTTTAATAATCAAGTTGACCTAAACCTGTAGTAACAGAACATAACCCATATAACCATTGAACCGAACGACATGTAAAAGCGTATGCAATTACAAGACATTGGCAATAAAGAGACTCGAAATAGGTGCACTGCTTTACATTACTCGGGATTTTACTTAGTAGCACTAGTTGTTCTTCGTTACATTACCATATATTATTTTATAATTTCTAGCCAACCGATTGTTTAAATTCAAACTTTACCTCTTGATAATCCTGACGTTTAATGGATTTTTAAACGACTTCTCTTGACCTTATTTAAAATAAACAGACGGAAAATCCAGGCATTGAAATAGATTTTAATAGCACACCAAGTTAATCCACAGAATCATATGTTCAAATGTTACGGATTTTTTTAGTAATGAAAATCAAATATTATTGTTAACCCTGACTAAAGATTTAAGATATATACACTTTATTTGATAAAGTCCAATGGATTATTTCTATTTGTCTCTTCACACCAACCACTCGTTAACAATCAAGAAGCCCAGAAAAATATCTTATTAAAACTTATTATACCAACCACGACAGACAAGTGATAAACGTCCAGCGGTTTAAAATAATAACCAGTGTGGAGTTCGAGTTCATCCGATAGTCTTACCCACTTTCCTGGAAATTCTTGCATTTAAATGCCTGCATTCGTACAGCTTCAAACGACATTCAGCCACAGTTTCATATTCAGGTGCATAACAGACGTGTAAAGAACCTCCGTAGAAAGAAGAATCATCTAATAGACGCTTGGCATATCTAGATAACATTTAAGGAAAAATCTCATAAATTTTCTCTACGAAAAAGAAGTGAGTTATCAAGTTTAATTCTCACAAATATGTAAAAGGAATACGTTCACACCTTGCGGCTTTGAGATTATCATATTTTACGACAAAAACATCAGTAAATGTCTCTTTATCTGGATAATCAATAATTTTCACCACACTTTGGACATTCCCATACTGTTTACACTTCTCCTTTAAAGGGTGCTCCAGGTCCAGAGATGGGACTCCAAATATCAGGAGACAACATGACTCATCAGCTACGGTGAAGACCTGGGAAATAAAAAAGCTACGAGTTACCTTTACGGCTGTTTTACGCCTACCGTCTCGATAAGCAGGGCGAGTGAAACATGGACCCACTTTGACGTGATGAGAGAAACGTTTGGTCTGGTTCTCGAATTTCATGAATTTAGAACTAGGAGATACGAAATAAAATAAATTGTTGGCATTGATGACAGTCAGAACGGATCATTTTATGGGTTTTGAGCGGTCTGAAAATCAAAATAAAACGTGCATAGAATAGAGTACATTTGATAAATATCAGTTGATAACAAACCATAAGACGTTTAACGTTGAAAAACTAAAAAGTACCTAGCTTTTTGTGAATTTATTCAGCTACTAGTGCCCTTCATTTTGCATCCCACATCTATTCAGTATTTAGAAGTCAATTAGGATCACAAGGTCAAAAAACGGACCAATTTTCTATTGTTCATAGAGATGACTGATATGAATACTACAGGGACTGAATACACAATACCGAAACCTGTGTTGCATAGCAAGCTTCCTGAATTAGAAACTGACTATCACCAGTGGCTTTAAACATCGTACCAACCGGAGCTGCCTTCTTGGTGCAGTCACCATGACAGCCTATTATAATCATATCTTAACAAATAACTTGATATTTTACTATGCCTGACGGGTAAAACGAAAAACGGTAGGGTTGGAGATAAAATAACTCATGTATGAGGATAAACGTATTGCTGACTACCTTGGTTAGACGATAATTAAATGATTCTCACGGAGCCAACACTACGAGCTATGCCGCCTACTCGTATGTGAAGCGGGGCTAGAAAAAGTCGTAACTAAACAAATCACAGCTCCTCCCAAACGAGGTTTTGTGTCCAGATTAAAAATACACATTGACCACAGAAACTTGTCCTAAAGATTTCTCGTAATGGGATTCAAATAATTGTCTATTAGGCTCCCAGATCCATAATTAATACTAATCCAGTTTTTTTTTATCCCAACACAGTAACTATCCGTTAGCCTACATTTTGGTACTAAGCTGTATTTCGGTCGAAGTAAAGAATGTACATTCGTTCTTTAAACTCCGCTAAGTAACGAGTTCCAATGCTTACTCATAATTTCCTCTTGATGTAATTATTTTAGTTCTAGCTATATTCTGTCTCGTTCACACTACTAATGATGCTTTTATTTCGACCTCTCCACATTTCATATCTTCTTTTTCCTCTGAACGTTTGCGTGGTGACTTGTCCTTAATAGTAGGCTTCTTGACTAAACTAGTAGGACATACAAATTTACATTTGGGGTATATACACTTTATAATGACATGCGTAAAGGTAGATAGAGAATGGTTGCACAATTAAAAATGTTACCACAGAGAATTTATTGAGTTAGTTGTTTTTAATGCAACGTTACATCACTACAGACTATACAAATACATATCAGATATATGATGGTTCGAATTTGTACTTTGTATACAAACTTACCGTAGTTAACATAAAAATTAAACTGTTTGAAAGACGAAGTGTTGTACCAACAAATGCTATTCTTGTTATTAGAAATAATGCACTTCTAACGTCTCAATGGAATGTTAATTTTTCAAGATTTTCTGAAATTTCATGACTCAGTGAGTCAAGATGTGATGGCCGTGGTTGTGCACAAAAAAACATTGTTAAGGCTAATTCAAATGAGAAATTTCAGAGACAATACAACTCGTTTTTGATGTACTAACACGCAACCAAGTTATCTTACCCACATATTGCTAGTACTAACTAATCCTCTCACTGAAATTTTGTTCAGTTTAGTCTCAAGTATAACCATTCATCTTTTAAACGACAAGCCACTTGTTACTGATTATCCAAAAACAGTGGGGGTTCAAACGTCGAAACGGCGCACAATTACTGAGATTGAGCAATGTACAACATAGGAAAGATTATCGATGAGATTGGTAATCAAAAATTCCTGATTTATCAATCAATTGAGCCGATGCTGTTGATAAAGCAGTTTTCGTTAAACAGACACTTAATAAGCAAAATGTTTACACTCATCTGATTGGGGGATTTACTCCAATGATAATTCCAGATATCTGAGAGAGTTGCACATTATAAAATCTATAACTCGTGTGAAATGTCTGATAAGTCTTGGATTTTAGTGTAGCAATAAACGTTTTCATTCTGGAAGACTGAGATAGGGCGCTGGGTAATCACTCCTATTTCGAAAATCCGTTGGAGGTTTCGAAATTCAACTAACACACTCAGAAGTAAAGAGGGAACCTGTCTTCTTGAAGCATTGACTAATTTCACCACCGTTTAGGGGGCGTTTGAAGATCAAGTTAAGTGGAATGAGTCGAAAAAGGATAAAAAAATCTATTTGAGCAGTCTGGTTGGCCAACTGGGGTGGACCGGGCTACCGTCATTATGACTCAATTAAAGGCGGATGGAGAAGACATCTGGAATTTGTGCTGACTACCGCCCGACACAAACTCTTCCGCTATTGCAACGGAGCTGCGCCACTAAAGAAACTAGAGATGCCACAAATAAATTATGAGGGTTAAGGTATCTCTCTAAAATAGACCTGGAACATGAGTACTTCCGAATTAAACTAGAAAGAATATTTAGCGAACTAACTACTATTAAAACATCATTCGGAGTGTTCAGAAAAAAATTCTTAATGTTCGCATCAAACGTTCATTTGTGATATTTCAGAAGCTTGCAAATCAGATTATCACCATCCTTGATGGTGTGAATCGTATCAGCTTGATATCGCAGTTCATGCTAATAATATGGGGCTCCATAATGAACGTTTTTTAAAGTTAATCAGACGCTTTGTGACACAAATATGGCCGTAAATGTGTCAGTTCCAACCCAGTTCCATCAATTGTCTTGACTATGCCGTAGATACTAAGGGTTGTAAACATCATATGAGTCGTCTAGCTCTACCGATTCAAGCAACGCCACCTACGAATATCTCTGCACTCAGGTTATGAATTGTTGCTTTTCAATTTTATTCCATGTTTACCCCTAAATTTATACAATTGTTATCGTCGTGTTTTGACTTGATTTCTAAGTAAACAGTTTCGATGAGGATACGACAAGAAATAGTTTTTGAATATCGTTGCTTTTTCAGTCCTTAGACGACAGCTGAAAAATTTATCTTCACTGGTGATAAACCTTCACTGGTGTCAGGTGGTGTTCCGGAACAGAATGGCAAACCTGTTGTTTTTATTTCGAGACATTTAGATAAAAAGAAAAACAAGTATGTCTTTATACCAAAACGACTGCACAAATATTTGTTTGGTGTAAAATTCTTTATTATAACTGATCACCAGACGTTTATTTACCATCTAACCAAGTCACTGCATCAGTCAACTACTGTCTTGGTCTAGAGATAGAATTAAAATTTAACTGCCCATGAATTTATCATCGGGCACCGAGGGGCCAAATGCATGTCGTATGCATATTCTATATCACGCTAACCACATTTTATAAGGTTGTAGCGGTAAATAAATCCCCAAAATAAATAGCTCTGTAAGTTTTCGACATTGGATGCTGACCATATGTTTTAGTGGACTCATCTAGCTGAAGGCGCTCGGTCAGGCATCCGCACCAGATCACGTGTGGTAACGCCGTGCTCAACATCAACCGCAATCGCTAGCCAGATTAGATCAGAGAATTCCGATATATTGGTTATCGCCAAATACACTCTTCCGATCTCCTCGACTCTGTCTTTTGATTTCTCTGGGTGGGAACGAAATATATTAGAAGGTGTTACTGGTAGAAGCGTTGTCAAACACTGAATACCTGTGACATCATCATTGGTGAGACCGACGTGATCTGGTACACCTAATTGTGATTGTGAGTCTGTTCCTTTTTGGGATTTTTATATATCATTGCCTTATTTTTTAAACATTGTGATTTTTTTCGTATTTTTTGCTTGGATATATATATATATTTTCCCCTCGTTCATTATCGTACTTCATACTTCATTATGACTGAACAGACACCCAAAGTACTCAAGCCTAAGGCTTTGTCCCCACCTTCGTTTCAACTGATGCCTTTCTGGCCATACAATATCGAAGCCTGGTTCTGCTACGCAGAAGCCAACTTCCACGAGCACGGCGTGATCGACACACGTGCACAATTCCTCGCAGTAGTCAAGGCACTACCACGCGAATTCAACAGGTACGTAACACCTAGTATGTTTACTAGTGATGTTTCCGATCCTTACGAAATCTTAAAACGCTCGATTCTTAAACGAGGAGACCTAACCGATCGACAAAGGTTAGATCAACTCTTCAATAACATCGACCTGCAACACGGTTCTGCGACGGACATGTTGCAACGGATGAGAGAGGTAATAGGCCCAAGAACTTTCGACGAAGGTCTATTCAAACAACTCTTCTTGTCAAAACTTCCCCAACAGGTGCAAGCAGTTCTGGTCTCGTTCCAGAACAACGCCTTAGACGAGCTAGCTGCATCTGCCGACCGCATTTTAGAAATTACGAAACCTTCTACTACCGAGGTATTTTCAGTCAAAGAAAAACCTCAAACGACTCAGAATGACATAACCGAGTTATGTCATACACTCACGCGTTGTCTTAATCTTCGTACCGACCGTAAGAGATCGCGCACTCCACGTAGAAGCATTTCATGTAAGCGATCTGTCTCTAGACCACGAGAGACAGATAACCCCGACGGCAACCGTAGCCGGCGAACAAAGCCGTCTGTTATTCGTCACAGATGTGACAACGAGAGTTCGCTACCTCGTCGACACTGGCGCAGAAGTTAGCGTTCTCCCAGCAAATCCTAACGACCGACTTCACGAATCGACCCTAAACTTACAGGCGGCAAACGGAAAACCGATCGCTACGTATGGCAAAAGGTACGTTTACCTTAACGTGGGTTTACGCAAACCCATTCACTGGATCTTCGTTGTTGCTGATGTTTCTATGCCAATCATTGGTATGGATCTTCTACAACACCATAATCTGATCATCGACACGCGCAAACGGAGGCTAGTAGACGGAAACACTAATTTATCCGTTTGCGTAACTTCTTTTACTGGTTGCAAATTATCCCCAGTCACAATTAAACATATGATAGACCCACTCTATCAGCCACTTCTCGATAAGTATCCTGGGATACAACAAACGCAACCGAGATTACCGTGTGTAACCAGCAACGTTACACATCACATCACGACTACAGGACCACCTGTATTTTCTAAAGCACGACGACTAGCTCCCGAAAAGCTGAGGTTGGCGAAAAACGAGTTTGACCATATGATAGACTTAGGAATCATACGACCGTCAAGTAGTCCATATGCATCTCCGTTGCACATGGTCCTTAAAAAGGACAGCAACGATTGGCGTCCAACTGGTGACTATCGGCGATTGAACGCGAAAACCATTCCCGATCGTTACCCGTTGCCTCACATTCACGATTTGACAGCTACCTTGAAAGGTACAACTGTCTTTTCGAAAATCGACTTGGTTAAAGCGTATAATCAAATCCCTATGGCTACTGACGACATACCGAAAACAGCTATCATAACTCCCTTCGGACTCTATGAATTTTTGCGAATGCCTTTCGGTCTAAGGAACGCTGCTCAAACATTCCAAAGATTCATAGACGACGTTTTTCGAGGTCTCAACTTCGTACACGCATATGTTGATGACTGTCTAATCGCAAGTCCGGACAGAGAAACACATCTCAAGCATTTGGATCTTGTTTTCGAACGACTACAAAAACATGGCATTACTGTAAACGTTCAGAAATGCCAAATTGGAACCGACTCATTAGACTTTCTGGGACACACTATCGATGCTCAAGGTATCCGACCCCTTAGAACCAAAGTGGCGGCCATTCTGGATTACCCAGAACCGACCACCGTCAAGCAATTACGCACGTTTAACGGCCTCGTAAGTTTCTACAGACGTTCATACCGAAATGCGCATTACTTATGAAACCTCTGACCGACCAACTTCGTGGAAATGCGAAATCCATTAATTTGGACGACACCGCACGAAAAGCATTCTCCACAGTTAAGGAACTGATCGCTAAAGCAACAATGCTCGCACATCAGGACACCGAAGCACCCATTAGTATCGCAGTAGACGCATCGGACTCGGCAATCGGTGGCGTCTTACAACAATGGATTAACAACTCCTGGCAACCCTTGGCATTTTTCTCTAGAAGGTTGCTAGACACCGAATCGAGGTACAGCACATTCGGTAGGGAACTCCTAGCTATGTATTGTGCTGTGCGGCATTTCCAACACTATATCGAAGGCCGTGAATTCACTCTTTTCACGGACCATAAACCGCTCACTTTCTCGTTAAGCTCTCCTTCAGACAAGTACTCTCCCGTGAGTCTCGACAACTGGACTACATTTCGCAGTTTACTTCAGATATTCAACACATCTCTGGAGCAAACAATGTAGTTGCAGACGCTTTGTCTCGCATAACTTCCTTGAACAGTTTCCAAGGAATCGACCTTCTCAAACTCGCCGAGCTTCAAAAAGAAGACAGTGATCTTCAGCACGAGTTATCGTCCACAACACTTAAACTACGCATCAAACAGATAGGAACAGGTAAGGAAACCTTACTTTGTGACACATCTACAGGTAGGGATCGCCCAATCGTGCTGAAACATTATCGACGCAATGTCTTCAATACACTGCACAAACTTTCTCATCCAGGTATCCGTGCAACCATCAAGCTTATAGCAGAACGGTTTTGCTGGCCTGGAATGAATAAAGACGTGAGGGAGTGGGCACGCTCCTGTGTAAGCTGCCAAAAATCTAGGGTTATCAGACACAATAAATCCTCCTTAGGCTCGTTTAAAACTCCCGATGCTCGTTTCGACCATGTTCATTTGGATTTGGTAGGACCTTTACCAGATTCAAATGGATACTCTTATCTCTTAACCTGCGTAGACCGTTTCACTCGATGGCCAGAAGCAGTACCTATTAAGGACATCACTGCTGAAACAGTGGCTCGCACCTTCGTCGAACGATGGGTAGCAAACTTCGGTTGCCCTTCAACCATCACTACAGACCGCGGACGTCAATTTGAATCTGATCTTTTCCGTCGTCTGACCACACTTTTAGGAATCACTCGATTCCGAACGACCGCCTACCATCCACAAGCAAACGGGTTGGTAGAACGTTTTCACCGACAACTAAAAGCTTCACTATCAGCTGCAAACGTTTCACAGTGGACCGACGCTCTTCCACTTGTCTTACTAGGTATCCGCAATGCAGTGAAAGCTGACATTGGATACACTGCGGCTCAACTCGTTTATGGAACGACACTTCGACTTCCAGGAGAATTCGTGGATCCTTCGTCCTCTTCAATGAACATGGATCTAACCTCCTACACGAACAGGCTTACAAACGCAATGCGTTCAGTTAAACCTGCTTCCACTCGACCTCAATCAACTGATGTTTTCGTTCAAACTGACTTACGATATAGTAGACACGTTTTCGTTCGTCGAGACTCGCATCGACGACCATTCGAATCAGCATACGAAGGACCCTTCAAAGTTCTTCAATGTAAACCTAAGTACTATATAGTCGATAAGAACGGAACAAACGATAGCATCAGCATCGATCGCTTAAAAGCATCGTATTTAGAAGGAAATCCTATTCACGTCGATTTTCCTTCGTTACAATCGCACAACACGACTCCTACACTCATAATTCTTCAACCGACAACCAACACTAGTGATGATACTCCGAATGTATCTGAAAATAAACCTGAAACGACGCGTTCTGGAAGAAGAGTAAGATTTCCAGAACATTTAAACGACTACTGCACGTAAGGCACTACTCGACATTTTATATTATCTCGATTTTTCTTTTTAAGATATATAATATTTAAGAAGAAAAACAATTTTAATATGCCTATATATTTATATTTTTATTTAAAAAAAACAAAAAACGAAAAAATTATTTTTTTAACGCTATTACGTGTGCTTGAGTTTATTTTCCATTTTGTTTCGCCGACATTGTGTTTTTACACACATACGAGTGTATTTTGACACGCACTTACATTTTCTTTTTTCTTTTCCAGGACGGCTGGAAAAGAACGATGCAGTTTACGAGGAGTCGAAATTTTCGTTGTAACTTTTTCTTTTTTTACTATGTTGTACCTCCGTCCCATATAGTAAGGAAAGACGACCAGACGCTGCTACACTTAGTAAGCTATCAGAGGAGTGTTTACCAACGACAAACTCGTTGGGTTTAAACTTCTGGCTGGCCACGTCTTAGGGTGGTCACTGCCCCACTAGGGGGGAGTGATCTGTAGCGGTAAATAAATCCCCAAAATAAATAGCTCTGTAAGTTTTCGACATTGGATGCTGACCATATGTTTTAGTGGACTCATCTAGCTGAAGGCGCTCGGTCAGGCATCCGCACCAGATCACGTGTGGTAACGCCGTGCTCAACATCAACCGCAATCGCTAGCCAGATTAGATCAGAGAATTCCGATATATTGGTTATCGCCAAATACACTCTTCCGATCTCCTCGACTCTGTCTTTTGATTTCTCTGGGTGGGAACGAAATATATTAGAAGGTGTTACTGGTAGAAGCGTTGTCAAACACTGAATACCTGTGACATCATTAAGGTCATCTAACGAAAGTGATTGTATGTTGTTTTTACCATTATCTGTTGATGTTAAAGAGCTTGTGAAGGATACTCGTAAATATTTTGAGGCTGTTACAAGTGCAGTGAAATGTGGTTAAAATATTCAGTGCAAGCGTGGGTTTCCTGAGTTTTACAGAAACATGGAGAACATATTGGTACATCGAGAAAGCTTTTTGTGCTTCCATTGTAGAATAACCATTTGCCTTACATTCATATCTGCAGTGTTAAATGATCTTCATATAAGTCGAAGACTGAAAAACTGTTTTGACTGTTTGCATGAGCTATCGTATAATAAACTAACTTGGAATCCTTGGCCTACATCTTATGAATCATAGGAACGTATTCACGTGGATTACTGTCTAATGTTTAAACTCATATTAAAATTTAGTTATTACTGATTCATATTCTAAATGGCTAGAAGTGGTACTCACGAACAATACTAGCGGATAATTCACTCAAAGAGCAATGAGGAAGATATTTATTCATGAAGGAAAAACTAGTGCATCAGTAACGCATAATGGAACCCACGTAACAGAAAGAGTTCGACATCCAGCTTACTGATATTGCATGCCAACATTTAATTACAGCTCCACGAGATCTTTAGTTGAATTCTAAAGATGCCCTTGTCAATGAATCTCTAGGGAGTCCTGAATTTCAGATTGACGAAAAAAATCCGAATGCTAAACACCTAAGAAATGCTAGTGGAATTGAAGTAGACCCAAATAATATTACAGAAACAAACGAACAACCAACGTGTGGCAGATATGGTGTATAATCAATACATTTACAGTGCAGTGCAATATTTGATGTTGTTTTTGAACCTGTAGCGTGGTGTCGAGTTGAGGTTAACTATGAACACCGCTACCAAGAAACACGTGCCATATAAATCAGAAGGCGTAGGTTGAACGTAACCAAATAAATCCATAAAATCCCCGAGAAGCCAAATATCAGAAGGCAATTAATGGACCAAATCGAGATATATTCGCTGGCGATCTCGTGGTATCGAAAGGATACCGAGATCGTGCCAGGATACAACCTTGGTTACAGAACGTAACCGAATTCGCGCGAGGTCACAATCAAAGTGTAAGAATAAGAATGGAAGCACAAAATAGCTGTCATTAGCACAGTCAAACAAAAGCACATTAAAACAAGCACTGGTACAGTTGGTTATAATAATAATTGTTTTTATTAAACCAGTCGTGTTCTCGTGATAATTGTGAGTCACTACAAACCTATCAAGAAGATACGATACAATTCCACACTGAGTACTTCGAATTTGAGTACTTGGTTGTGTCTTATCGATGCTCTACGTTTGCTTATATTAATAATATTTCGCTATATTACTTCGAATTCGTATAAAACTTAACGTGAAACGAGGTTTTGAGTCATCACTCAGAATTTTAATTGAAAACTAGAGGTTTACTTCTAAACCAATCACACATGATAGGTAAACTCTGGAAGGAGTGAAATCTTTCACATACCTGCACGGCATTATTTAAAAACAAGGAGGCTTCGGCGCAGACATAAAAGCAAGGGTTCTCAAAGCAAGGACAGCATTCCTACAGTTGAAGAACACATAGAACTCAAAATAACTATCAGCCAATATCAAAGTCAGGATCTTCAACATGAATGTTAAGACAGTCCTACTGTACAGAGCCGAAACTTGAAGAACTGTCGCAATCATCATCAAAAAGGTACAAATATCTATAAGCAGTTGACTGTGCAAGATACTAAATGTCTGTTGGCCGGAAACCATCAGCAACAACCTACTGTGGGAGAGAACAAATCAGGCTCAAGCTGAGGAGGAAATTAGGAAAAGACAATGGAGGTAGACAGGAGATACACTGAGGAAATCACGAACCTGCATCACGAAGCAAATTTAAACTTGGAATCGTGAAGGGAAACGGAAAAGGGGAAGACCGAAAATAACACCACGTCTGGAATCGGTAGCAAACATGAAAAGGATTGCCCAGGACAGAGTTGGGTGGGGAATACCGGTTAGAGGCTTATGCTCCCTTGGGGGGAGTAAAAAACGTCAGTCAGTAAGTAATTATGGTGTTTGTTTGTGTTTCATCTTTTCCATCCATAATTACTCAACTTTTTTTGTCTCAAAAGGTGTCACGAACCACAATAGCTCTGCTATTAAGCAGATCCTGGCGAAGGCCTGGTAACCACGTAATTCCCTATATCTTACAGTCTTTCAGTCGTAGTAACTGCGCCTGATGAGTGATTAGAATTACCACCAATAATAGGATCATTATCATTAATCCCCGTGTACCCAAGTCAACCCTTGACATCTCCGTTTTACTGATATTCCAATAGTTTGTTAATGTATGTTGTTAGTCTACTTTTGACAACTGTCTTCTCTCTGATCCTTTGCACCCAGGTTTAGTAATTTTTACATTGAAACCAACAAATCTTTCCCCCCGAAAACGTGGTATTTGATGGTTTCAGAAAAATTACGAACCTGATAAATCACTAATATCCAAGATATACAACAGCTATGTGTGACAGCTCTAATGGATGAAATACGAGAGCAGAAGTTCACAATAAAAAGATGTTGATATATGTTTGAACAAAGGTCGATGTATCAGGGTATATGCGATCTAAGCTGATTACGTGTCGTAGAAGTTGCGCAGCAGGGATTACCATAACGCCTCTGTTGCTGATGCTACAACAGTAAAGCTATAAAATTCATCATCAGTGGCCTTCAAAGATTTTTATCTTGGGAATTCACTTAGTTACATCCCACAGTAACACGAAGTAGCGATCTCACAGAAGTTAGCTGGTGCGTATTAGTTTGCCATAAAAATACCGGATTTACAGGATACTGTATCCCGTTGCTGGACTGTAAAAAGCTCTCGTGGGACAATTGAATAAACCCCCTTTAGTGGGAAAGAGCAATCGTTTCAAGGGTTAACACTAAGAAATTCGTTTTTACGAATCCCGAAGATGCGCAATATTAGACGTATGCGCTACTAATCCTCGTGTAGTATGAGTTGTTGATTACATTTTTGTTTCCATCAGCTGTATATTATATATACATTGATTTGCCTAATTGCAATTTATATTTGTATTTGATATGGTAGATGTAAGTTTGAACATCTCAGATTGTTTAGTATATATGGGAACTAGATGTTCTGAAATATTGGTTTGTTGTTAGTATTACGTCTGCCATATAATTAAAAATAACTGCTATCATATTTGCAGCATTTCGCGTATCACTGCATTATTTGTTCAGCAGAGGTGTACAACTTTGTAAGCTCCAAGATTATGAAAAATACTAGCCTACTGTTAACTAGTATTAATTAACTTTTGCTTCTAAACAAAGCACCGTTTATTAACTCACAATTCAGAATTCTGCAGATTGTAGACGGGGTGGTTAGTTTACCTAAGTTTTGAAACGGAGGGAACTTCATAACGGAGATGCGCCATCTATAATAACTAGCTTGCATGTATTTTCAAAACCAAGGTTAGTATTAATCTCAATAAATCTGTGTGTTCGTATAGTGCATAACACGGTTATTAGTTGACTTGGTCGGTGCTAAGGTGGTTGGTGTCTTAGGTTTATTTATTCCCGACTTACTCCAACTGCCATTATTTTAACGTGCCATGACACTGTGGTCTTCCATGCTTGGGTTGGTGCTTAATTATAAGCAGAGAGCTATCACAGGAATTAAAGAGTTTATATCCACAGACTACATGTGAAGTTTTGGACATAACACTCACTTTGCTAGTTTTATAGATCGTTTCTAAAACATAGTGTTAACAACCTTTCTGATACAAACTTACGCCTGCTACCCTTCGTGGAGAAGCATAGGCCGCCCACCATCATTCTATATCGAACTGTGTCCTGGGCGGTTTCTGGTAGAAAAAAGTCTCCGCATACTTTTGTAGGCTTGTATTCAGTCATAAATTCCAACACACCTTTTTAGGACTGCCAATCGTTTTCTAAGGTGAGAATTCGAGATTATTCTTAGCCAATTATGGGATTTATGCTATTTAGTCGCAGCTGTATGAGTTCTGCCGAATATGTATGTGAAGCTACCTCAGGATTAAGACTTTATAATAATGTTTGATCGTAGTTGACTCCAATACTATAGTCTCGAGTCGCATGCACTAATTTCAAGTATGGGTGTTGGGGCTAAAAGAAGTTTGCTACAAGGAATATGAAAGTAGTTTGGATGATGAAAAGGTCTAATAATTACCGTGGTAGAATCGATAGCTGTTGAAAGCGCGTAATTGATGGTCACTTCTCGAGTATCCGCACATTAAGATGTTTTTATTGGTGGGCTCAACAAGAAGACAGATTACTGTTAACAGTTGTGGTAACTTGAGATACTTAAAACTTTATGAGGTATGGGTCAGAAAGGATATGGTTACTATTCTGCTATAGTCTTGTATTTTATGAACAGCAGAATGTTACTTTAAAAGAAACGAAACCGGTCTCTGTTGTTTTGGAGTTTGAAATATATCTTCTCTTAGTTCTTATACGTCTTTGTAATGCCCTTCCCCTATCCTGCTTCATAACAAAATTATCTTTCATTGTTTGGTGCGTGTCTTGGCCTATCTTATATACCTTTTTTTGAGGGATAAACAGCTAGTGATTGGCCACCGATTACGTGTATATGTGTAACTTGTTTTACAATGTAATTGTACAAAGTTGAGCATTTAGAGGTGCATGAAAACTATCACAGGCTCGTATTGTATATGGGTAGTTCTGTTCATTGAAATGGATTTTATTTATTGGCAACCGTTAAAAGTGCCGGGACATGACTTCACTTGTAACGAATGTCTTACTGAAACCTTTCACTGATTATCTTCATATTCTATATTTGTGGATGAAATAACTGATTTAATTTTCATAAAATTTCGTCTTAGATGGATAATTTATTTTATTGATACTTTTCATTTAAAGGCTTTGATATCTTTATGACCGTGATAATCTCTAACATAATATGGAAGCAACAGTTGTTACTCCAATAAATGGTTAGTTATTAAGCTTTTTAACTTTTCATATAAACTAGCATCTTCCTTTTCGCGTCATTTTTCTATACCTTATGAACAAGTAAAAGATCAACGATGTCCGGAAGTAACTATTGCTGTAGTAAGTAAATAATCACATGAAAGCAGTATGTTTTTCAGAATCCGCATATAGGATGGTATAAATCAAGTGCTGACCGTAAAATGTTTCCGTTTCTCAGTACAAAGAATGTTAGTAAGCTTATCAATGTGTATAACAGTTACTGACTAATTTTAGCCAATCGAACCAGATATCAAAGCAGAGGATTGTATTTTATACAAGATGGTAACAAATTATGAGGTGGTTATCTCTTCTACAAGAAGTGTATTCTATTCATAAATCTAGGATGTATTTTATTGCCGTCGTACACCTGAAAACGAATCAATACGTCTGCTGTACTGTTCTCATGCTTTAAATCATTCACTTAGGTAGGTCATTCTTCTGGGTAGAAATGGAAAAAATTCGTTAATATAGGTGTCAGACGCTTGTATCGAAGAATAATGAAAAAGAAAAACAATTTGGTGCATCTGAGTGAGTTATGCGTCTACTTGTACTTCATAAAATATTTATCATTGTATATCAATTTAAACTTCAATTACTTTGTATTCATATAATCTTTGTATACACATTTTTGTGCATTATGTGAGATGAGTAAATTAATTCTGTTCATCTTGTCACTTCGGGCAACATATATGCCAGGATATATGTATCCTACAAACAAGTATAATATTACGAAAACAGAACGGGAGAGTGTAACAATAGTGAGAATGATCAGTACAATCATTTACGAAGGAATCGAAAACCTCTGATTGTTCGTCACAGCCGTTGAGAATGACAGAGCTACTGATATCCCACTGACTGTTTTGCCAAATATTTTACCATCTCATGTTACTTAATTCCAGAGAATTTAGAACCTCATTTTGTTATATCCTAACGAAGATTAAATCACGAGTAACTTCTGAGACATGTTAATTGACCAATATTATCTATATATTCTTATGGTACAACTATTCAGTAATTAGATTGTGTATATTTATATTCATCTTATTATAAGCTTCGTTTTGAACAATAGATTATTATTGTACAGTTTACCGTTCTTAAGTTATACTCAGTTTATTGATTACAGTTTCCCACGTTCATAGCCACTTTTGACCTGATCTTGTTCAAATGTCATTTCCTGTTTTATGGTGTGTTGTGGTCTGTTTGGTTGATATATAAACCCAGTATGTCTGAAATAAGTGATTCGCATAGTGGAAGCTGTATTGGTGTTCTGGAATCAACTAGACGGGCTAGGCGGACATAGGACCAATAAGGACGCTAGGTTGCTCATACCGGTCAAACGTCGTTGGTTTAGCACAGTGTGAAAATTGTACAGTCGTATTTCGATTGGTGGATAAATCACGTAATAACTAGCGGGCCATAAAGACATAACACATTTATTAAGCCTTAGTGCATAAACAGATGATAACCAAACGTGCTATTATTTAATCCTACAGAGCTAGTTCATAAACTGGGCACAATCCCTGGGAGGCAGCAAATGATTATCAACATAGTAACCCCTCAGATAGCTCTAGTCATAGCTACCCGAGGTGAGGGAGTGATTTAATCGTCAACAAGTTGATCTTGGTTGCTGGTAGAGGTATGAGGGCAGTTGTCATTTCCTGGTCGCCCCCACTGTGGGAGGATATTTCTTAAGGGACCTGAGACGGAAGCGGAATCAGTGGTGATCTTAGTGACTTGGGAGCGTGATCACAGAGTTCAAGGGACAGTTGCTTGAGGCCGGTTGCGCACAGCCTTTTTATGGAAGGTTTTTGATGTGTTAGCTCTTCACTTCAAAAAGCCTTACTCTCGGAGACGGAAATCCGTGGGGGTAAGGTGAGGTGTGACATATTTATAATTGACCTTTTCTAACCCCTTCCCTCCGTTGGGAGAAGGCATCTTCGCTGCAAATGCTGGTTATCCGAGGGAAACACCTTATTGCTGTCACACCTCTCTACAATCGGCAGAACGATTTAACCCTGGGATCCTAAGTTGCTGCTTTCAGTCTTACCGTTCTCCAACCAACCTGGATGGCATGACAGGGCCTGAAGGAACATGTGTTCCAGCCAATATAGCTCGGTTGAATCATCAAGATAGGTAAGCCTGACCACCACGTCAATGCAGCAGCTACTATCGAATGTTTGCTCTATGGACGTTACAGTTAGAAATAAATGATTGCGTAGTCAGTATTTTGTGATGATGGACAGTCAAGACCAATTACACTATATTGTTTTTTTGTAATCCGCCCTCCCTCTCAACATGCTCTCACACGGCCACGCGTATACAGCCTCTACCAGGGAAGTCCTACTCACTGCCTTCTCGTGGCGGCGGTGTTGTCTACGAAAATGAGAGGACGAAAAGCGGATGTCCGGCGCTTTAACCGGGTTGGTAAACACGAAGAGTTCACCTAGGGGAGTCGGAAAACCCTGATTCCAAACCAATGGTGCACATGGGCTACAGTATCCTGACGGAATAAATGGAGTAAGAACCAATTGTTGGTCACCGACTACCATGGGACTGCATCTTCTCACGATGCTCCACTGCCTTGTGGGTCAGACCTTTAGGTCAAAGGTTCGGGGTGTGGTGCCCTAAGAAAACCACCTGCTTCGGTCTGGGCACCCGGGCAATACCACAGCCCACAAACAAATAAAATGAAAATGATGATATTGAATAAAATTCTATTCTCGCTTCGATTTACAGTCAAATAATTCACATTATTATTATTATTTACTACGTCATTTATTCACCCTCTTTCATTCCCACTCTGTGTATACTTATTTTTCGACTTATACAGCAGCTCGCCTGTGGTAGAAATTCAGCTCTATCTAAATGTTCTCGAGTCACTGCCTGGTTGAAAATTGTATGCTACCACCGAATACGAGTACTGAAGCACTTTTTCTGAAACCACGTGCACCATTCAAACTGGCTGCCTTCAACGTTCTCACACTTATGTAGGTCGGACAACAGATAGGGCTGGCCATGTTTTTGGAAAGTCTTAATATCGACGTTTGTCGTCTATCCGAGACCCATATTCAAGACCCTGGTGAAGTACTAAAAATTCGCTCTCCATCTGTCGCTTCAAAAAGCTTGTTTTACGTGCGCTTATCCGGGGACCCTGAGGCATCTTCGTCTGGCCTTGCTGGAGTTGGTGTCGCACTAAGTGCTAGAGCTGAGGCAGCATTAATCGATCGGATCCCCATTAACAGTCGGTTATGTGCTGTTAGATTAGAGAGTTCCATCAAAGTGAGAAGAAATCGGCGTGAGAAACGATGTCTTTTCGTCATCTCCGCCTACGCTCCGAGATTGCAGTCCGGATGCAATCAAGGATGAGTTTTACCACCAGTTATCTGTTATTCTCCAGAAAGTGCGTTCGACAGATATTGTAGTACTAGCCGGAGACTTGGATCCTCAGGTCGGGGGTCTAGGAACAGAAGAGAGTCGTTTAGGTGGCCGATGGGGACTCGTTGGTCGCAGGACAGATAACGGGGACAGTCTACTGCAACTGTGCACAGACCACAACCTGTTTCTGGCTAGCACTAACTTCCGGCACAGTCATCGCCGATGTGCCACCTGGCGTCCTCCCTCTGCATCTCAAGCCTGGACTTAGATTGATCACATCGCGATCAGCTACCGCTGGCGTGGTTGTGTACAAGACTGCGGCTCCTTTCGGAGTACCTATCTGGACTCTGATCATGCCTTGGTTTGCGTTAATCTTACCTTACTTTTCAGTGGCCAACAAAGTGACCGCCATTAACGGATTGATATTAGCAAGCTGGTTGCAACTCCTGTTGCTAGTAAGTATCGAACCAAGCTAGCTTCTAGGCTAGCTACCATTCCACCGAAAAGTATAGATGAGCATTGGTTGCAATTGCATGACGCCATGAAAATGGCGGGTACAGTCAGTTGTGGGTTTGCGAGACGTCCCGCTTATAAGCACTGGGTTTCTTCTGGTTCCTTACAACTCATTGAAGCCCGTCAATCTACTCCGGGTGACCGTGAGTTTGACCACAAATGAAGGATGTTACTTAATGAAATCGTGAAAGCTTGCGTAAGGACCGAGAAGCCTGGTGGTCGGAGCGTGCTAATGAGTTGGAAGCAGCAGTTGCATCTGGTAACTACCGGAAGCTCTTCCAACTCATCCGAGCCACTGGCAGCAATAAGTCTGATGTGAGCGAAACAATCTGCGAGGATGATGGGATGCCAATCACTAACATCCATCGAAGTCTTGGACGATGGGAAGAATTTTTCGAAGGGCAGTTCAAATGGCCTGCTGCTCGGGCAACATCGGTCAGACTGTCCTGCCCTCCATGGCCGGTGGCGACTGATCCACCAAATGAGGAGGAAGTCCACAAGGAACTCCAACTCTTGAAGCGTTACAAATCACCTGGCCCAGATGACTTACCTCCGGCTCTTTTTAAAGATGGTGGTGACTTTCTGACTAAGGAACTAATGGCGTTGTTTAGAAAGGTGTGGGAGCTAGAGAGTGTACCAACGTCATGGAATGAGTCGATAATTGTCTCTATCTTTAAAAAGGGTTCACGTCGTTTCTGTAACAACCACCTCTATTTTTCAAAGGCCAACGATCGTGGTGTTTCTTGACATCAGGGCTGCCTTCGATTCGTTGGATAGGACTGTTCTCCGGGATTGTCTATTGAAGAAGGGTGTACCTGAGAAGTTTATTAACATCCTAAAAGCCCTATATACAAACACCTCAGGCAGAATGAGGGCATACAACCACCTTTCTCCATCGTTCCATTCGAGCAATGGGGTTAGGCAGGGTTGCCCAATCTCACCATTCCTCTTCAACTTTGCCATCGATGACATTCTGGAAACAGCTCTGATGAATGTAAGTAATGGTGGTGTGGATCTGTTGCCTGGAGAAAGACTTCTCGACCTTGAGTATGCGGGTGATATTGTCTTACTGTGCGATAATGCCCAAGGCATGCAATCCGCACTTAATCAGTTGGCAATCAGTGTCCGTAGGTATGGTATGTGCTTTGCACCTTCGAAGTGCAAAGTACTTCTACAAGACTGGCAGGATTCCAATCCCGTACTCACCCTGGATGGTGAGCAGATAGAAGTAGTCGAGATGTTCATGTATCTGGGTAGCTGCATAAGTGCTGGTGGTGGCGGGAGTGGTGAGATCAATGCACGTATAGTGAAAACTAGAGCGGCTTATGCCAATCCGGGCCATCTTTGGCGCCTTCGTGATGTTAGTCTGACTGTAAAAGGTCGGATCTACAACGCGTCGGTGAGAGCAGTTCTGCTCTATGCTTGTGAAACCTGGCCTCTCCGAGTTGAGGACATTAGACGACTCTCTGTGTTCGATCATCGTTGTCTCCGAAGGATTGCTGACATCCAGTGGCAACACCGTGTTAGTAATGTAGAGGCTCGGCATAGTGTGTTCGGGCTCAGTGACGATAATTCAATTGGTGCCAACATCTTGAAACATCGACTTCGGTGGCTTAGATATGTTCTACGAATGTCGTCCCAAAGAATTCCACTTCGTGCATCACTTGCCGACGCTGCGAATGGTTGGAAAAAGTGGAGTTGTGGTCAGAGTATGACATGGTGTCGTGGTATGAAAGAAAGCTCCAAAGGGCTGTCTTGTGTTGGCCCTTCACGACTCCTTGGCTGGGGTCCGAGAGATGGTGCTACACAGTGGCTAGAGACGTTATCAGATATAGTTCAGAATAAAAGCCAGTGGCGATCGTGATGTAACCTTCTTTTACTTTCTACATAAAAGTGTTTGTATCTTCCTTAACTGAAAGATTTCTTCTGGTTGCACCATTCCGTTTCCCCCATTATTATTATTATTATTATTATTATTATTATTATTATTACACTACCTTACACTAATCTGGTCGTGTTTGTTCTTTTTTTACGCTCCTTACCTTCTTTTTTTCTCTTCCCATTTTCATTGTTTTGTGTGGCGCATATATATTTGGTGCCCTCTTGTACCAATATTTATGTGTTTAAATGAATAAATAAATAATAATCCAAATTATAACTCATCCCTTTACAAATACTCGTATATGTTCAACCAGTTGTTTATTATGCTATTTGATGGTCGATTCTGAAGTACTAAAATCTTACCTACTTTTGAACTGTCTCAGGGCTGATTAAAAATATGTTTATCATTAATACTGTGAGAGAAAATATAATGAACCTGCTCTATTTTTATCTGATCAATCCATGCGAATTAAAGTGTTTTTGAAATTCACACTTCTCGATTACAATCATTACAAATATGATTGTTCTAAACAATCAAAGTAAGTGTAAACGAACTAGATCATAATTTGTCGTGCCCATCAAAACGCAGAACAATAACTCAGGAGAGTATGACCTCCATCAATGTAAATTACTCTATTTAAGACTACTTTATTCTCAATTCTTTGTTGCATATTAAATATCCAGTGGTTTTTATTCATCATTCCTCTTAATTTTTTCTATTCTATTTAAAATAAATCTATTTCTAGTTCTTTACGAGATCAAGGATTTCACCGGGCACGTACTCTTATTTTAGCACCAACTAAAGAAGCGGCTAGGCGAATAGTTCATACATTTTTCCATTTAATGCCTAAAGGCTCCACAGTAAGTCACCGACGACGTTTTGAACGAGATTTTGGTCCACAACCTGGAGATACCGACAAAGAGAAGAAAAAGGGTAGAAAACCTAAAGATTATGAAGAATGGTTCAGTGGCAAGTTTCTGTTAAATAATTTTCTTCTCATTTTCGTAAATACGAAGCTATCAGCATTTGAATGGAATTGGGAAATTATGACGATTGACCTTTAGACTAATCATTTAAGGATCTATTTATCCTGTGACTCAGTTATATTTTGAGTATGTTTTAGACAGTGTTGATCGTTGGCCAAATTTGAAATAAACGCACTTCTAAGTTCTTCCGAAATTTGATCCTATCTTATGACTTTACGGCACTTTGAAAAATACATCCAAATAAAGAAGTCTGTTTCATTACAGATACTTTGTAGTACTGGGTAAAAATTTTAAAATTATACTTCACCTATGAGCATCAAACGAATAAAATAACCATTCAAGAAACAATAATATTGTTCTGAAAATGTTTACAGAATGCATACCGAACCACAGGCGTAGTTAGGTCGATCCAAGTAGTAATGCTTCATATAAAACACAGATTTATGATTTTAGGTTGTTTGAAGTGTTATAGTTCAAAGATTGTCCATGAAGTACATTTAAAAAAAAAACATGGATTACAACAATGTGAGGCATTATTTGGGAATTATTACGTTAATTCCTTCATTAACCGATCCAGCTACTCTTATTACTTGATATTTTTCGGACACCACTCAACTAGTATACACATTCGAACACGGTTGATCAGGAATGGAATTACATTCCAAATGAACAAAGTTGATTGGGAGTAGTAGTTACAACACGAAAACCGTTTTCGGACCTATAATTTGTACATAGGAATATTCTAGAATCTTCACGCATCTTCTAGCGCTGATTGCCTAAAAATGGGTCAGTTAGCGTGCTCCAACATCATCCTGCATGGAACATGCATCACTCCAATCTATGACTTACTAACACATTAATTCTTTGTAAGGGGACTAGGACATCCCATTGTTACATAAACAGTGTATCCAAGTTCGTTTCCAGTACCATTACAAAGTAATTATAATCATCTACAACTAGAGAAAATAAAATGGAAACAGAAGGCACAGGACAACAACAGGAATAATTACTATGGTAGCTCTACCGTTACACATGTGCCAAGTTGTTTTATGATCTACTGTTCCGGATAAATACTATTTAAATTAGTTAAGTTTTCCAGGGACGAAGTGTAAAATATGAACAGGAATCGAAATTTAATGAATGGACTTCGTAATAATAATGATTGAACATTTAATGTTCGTATAATTTCACTAGTGGAATGTGATATATTTCAAGGTGTAAAATTACTTAAGTCAATTCCAGAAAAGTAACCATCGATACAATGAAAAAATAATGGGAGTGATTTTGTTTCATGAACATTTTGCGGCAAATTGTTCCAGTGTTTCGAAAATTTACTGGTAACGTAATTCTTATAGAGAGAAGATATCGAATAAGACTGATTCACTAATGTTAACATGTTATGGATGCTATAACTAGGTGTTTTTGCCTATTAGACTGTGTCATTAGGTGTAAGGTAAATGACAGAATTAACAGTGATGTAAGGTTGGGTTTATAGAGTATTGATTTTCTTTTAAGGACCTGAAGTTAATTAAATACATATAGATAATTGTGCAGACATACCCACAGTCTAAATTGTAAATATTTCCCATCTCATGTAGATTGAATACAGGCAATTCTGCTATACAAACGTGTTGAGTTCACGAATATCCTTTGCATGTCAGATCTTAAAAAAAATTTGCCATGTAAAAGCCTTAAGTAAATCTACTCTTTAAAATTATCATACATGTGATATCTTTTCATCATATTAAGTACAATTTTCAGCTATTTTTTCCTGTTCGCATTACTACTTAAGACAAGGAGTGAGTAGCATTACAAGTCGTTGTACCTTTAACTAAATTCTGCATAAAAAGTCGCTCTTTGTTACATGTTCCTAAGCGAGTAGTCGCCTTAAGTGTTTGAAAAGTCTTTGAAGTAAAATATTATCATCTGAATATTTTGTTTCATCATCAGCTATAAATCAACCGAATTTCATATTATGTGTGGATATGAGATTTTAATATTTTCTACTGAATCGTACAAAACATTTTGTAAAATTAACATCTATGCTACATTGCATTACGTTTGACCATAGATATTCTACAATAACATTGGGTAATGTTTTACGCAATTGGATCATCCTACCGTGGTTTGTACTACTTGTACAGACAGTTATAAGTAGTATGTAGAAGAAATTGAAAATATAATTCTTATAAACAGAAGAGGAAAATAAGGAGAAGAGAAAGGGAAATAGAAAGCAATCCAAATAACAACAGGAATGGAAGGTACAACTCAAGGAAAACAGGGAAATAGTGCATTTAATGTATTGATTTCATATTTTACAAAGTGCATAAGTTTGCATAATACAGTAAATTGATTTACTATCCAGGACTTCGTTCATCACACTACTATCGTAAAAAGTCATTAGGTATATAAATAATGTAAGCAGAAGTGAATTTGCAAGTGAATATTTTTCACTGTAGATTATGTAACTTTTGATTACTTTACACCCTTTTTTCAAAATAATTTGCTAGGTAATTCAAGTGACAATTTTCGTATTGGTATGGCATTTTCTAAAAAGTCCGTAAAATTGTATTCTGCATTCCGTGATTCCGATATAATTCTAGCTTCTCCTTTGGGAATTAAAACTGTTCTCGATGATGAAGTGTAAGGTTTTTTTCTGTTGTATTGGTTTATGTTATCCCTCAATAGTTTATTTTGTGTGTGTGTGTATGTGATATAGTGCTTGTTGTATTTCAAGTACCTACGTAACTTATCTTTTATTCAATTAGACCATTTAGTGTACTTCTCATATCTTTCTTAAGTATGTTCTGATGATACCCATAAATACGATAAAAAATTCAGTTTTTTGCTACATTGATTAGAGAACACAATAGCTTAAGATCATCATCAAAGCATATTAATGTTCTCCACTACTCTAGACTTTTCTGAAATGGATGTCAATTTTCGCTTTGTGTCATACTACATTGTCTTTTGAATTCAGCTTTTGATCTCGATTGTTATCTGGTCTTTATGAATCATGGAAATGTTAAAAAATGTGTTCTTCAGGTTAATCACTAGGAATCTTGGTAACAAGTTAAAGTTTCATAAATGCTTATTTTTGAAGTCTAATTCAAATCAGTTAGTTTGAATCCCCTTTAACACTTATCTCTTCACTCTTAGACTAGTTAATTCGACTAAAGTCAAGATTAAATATGGAGGGAAAGTGGCATTATTGAATGGTATATAAATTGAAAGCAATTGCAGTTGTACCTTATTGACATAATCAATTTATGTTCACAATATCAGATGAAACGTACAAAACTATGTATTATGAATATCCGGCATACTCATCACCAAAATACTACCTAGCCTGCGTTCTTTGTATCTGATACTTGAACCAATGAAGTTATAATCTAATCAGCTCCTGATGGTATAAGTGTACATGTAACTACCGCTCTTCCTAAAGTATCTATACAGGATCCTGCTTATAAACGTTAAGTATTTACAAGCGCTTTATAATCAGTTCATTCTAGTGGACAGGAAGTACAGTAGTACCCGTCATTTCCTTCAGATCATTTCGCAATCTCTAAACATGGAATGTAATATCTGGTAATGACAGCAGGAGCTGAATCTAAAAACTTTCAACTACTCCAAATTATTTGAGTCACTTATGGTGAAATGATAATCTGATGTTAGTAAAATTACTAACAATCTTTAAAGGTTACTAAAACACTGAGCATGTATCTTCAAAATAAGAATATTTCGTGCTATTGTTTCAATGAAGTATGAAAACTTTGTGAGGGACTAGACCTAGATTAAATGAACTGACGTTAGTCGTTTGCGCTGGTTATAGTTTATTTCTATATAAATGTAGTTTCAGTGATGCGATCGGAACCACTTGATACTCTTGACACTGTTTACGCTACAGTTGAAAGGCGGTTACTAAGCAAATGCTAACATGATCCTGAGTGCAACATTTTTTATAGATGGTATTGATTTTAGTTTTGTCTCATATCACATGATGATTGTTTTTGTAACTTGTTTTGTTTGAATCTAACACAATAAACACATGAGAATTCTCAAATATTGAGATAAAAGTTTAAATCTATTAAATTTCTATATCTATCTGAGCACTTGGACAATATAATTCTTTCTCTGCACAGCAAATTTACTCTACACTGTGCAATACAACGATATAACTAATCATTGAGTTAGATTGATTTTTCCGTTCACTGTTTGCATGTACAACCATATCTTGAGTAATTCATTTATTGTATTCATAGTTAATTATCATATTTTATGATCCTGTCACTACCTAGAACTCGTTAACTTCTTTAACAGTAAACTACGTATTACTCAGCTATAGTTGTAGCCAGAAACTTTTCATTTGTTATCGTTTTCTTGTATGTTTACTAATTTACACATATTCCATAATATATTAGAGAGAAAGAAGCTGATGTTCAATATATCATAGCATCTATCGAATTGTTGATTATCGATCAAGCTGAAGTGTTATTAATGCAAAATTGGGCTACTGTACAACAGATTGTCTCTTTACTCAATCAACGTCCAACTGTTCCTGTGTTTGCATCAGCTGCACGTATTCGATTATGTTACTTAGCTGGTTATGGTAAACGTTATCGTCAAACTCTACTATTCTCTGCCGTATCAAATTTTTTGATCACATTATTATCAGGTGAATGTGAAAGTAAGTTTATTTAACCAAAAAACAATCAAGAAATATAATTATCAATGCTAAAATATAATCGATTAATTTTCATTATGAAATGACAGATCATCGTCATGATCATCATAAAGGTTGATGTGTTAAAGTCTGGTCAAAAAATCTGTTCCGAATATATTTAGAATAATCAGTATGGAGTTGGAGAGATTACTAGGTTTTATTGGGATCTCATGAACTGATCTAAGTTAGACAACCATTGAAAACCATAAAGCACTGGACGGCACTGTTGATTAGTTCCATACTACGATGAAATTGCCATCCAGTGCATCCAAGTTTTCAATGTTTGTTTAATTTAGATCGGCCCATGATCTTCATAAAATAGTATAATAATATGATTATAAATGCTAAAATATGATTGATAGATTTACATATTGGGTTTTCTTTTAAAAAAAGTTGGCTCCAGTACATATATGTGAATAAGAAATGGATGTTGTGGAACATTAATGGTTCACTAGATAATATATTCAATAAGTATGTCAATCATGTTCTCTCCACATACACAACTACCACTACCCTTTCCTTAGTTAAATGTTTGTAATTAGTCATCCAAAATCGAAAATGCTCTTAAAATTAAGGTACGAGTATGTACTGTGTATCATGTATTGGATACGCTTATGTAAGGTAAATTATAGACCATTTTTTTAAATCGTCATATATCTTTTCTGTATATATAGGATTTTTCATACTTATCTGTATTTCTGTTGTGAATTGAGTTTGGAGAGGAACTTCTAGGAAACTTTGACTGTAATACTATGACTATATATGGATAAACAGTAACTTTGAGATACTCCAACGACAGTTATACTGTTCCATGAACTTAGATCTTCCTCGATAATGCATTCTTTCTTCTGAGTTATATTTGATTCTAAATTGATAGTTTGTGAGTGATTTTCAAATTTTTAAGTCATTTAGTAGCGTTTCTATAAGTTACATCTACGATTCTATTATTAACTGAATTCATAATAGTTTCTATGCATCCATAGTGAATTGATCGAACTCATTCCCATCGTCAACGTTATGAATTAAGATTTAATAATTTGATGAATGAATTTTTCTTTGTGTTAGAATGAATGCAAAGAACACTTATTCATAGATAAAATAGAATAGCCGAGAAATGATAAAGTTGGTCGATTGATCAGAAATTAGAGACATCATCAATAAATAGTTCTTTTGTTTTTGATATATGCTTATCCACAAAATATGGAATACAAGAATAAACACGATGAAATGTCATAGGGTATTAGTTTGTAGATCACACTTAATCTCTAATCAATTAAGACTTGATTCTTGGGCATTTTATCAATTTTAGAGGTTTTCTTTTATTCTCATTGAATTTTAGATTTTCAAGGCATGAATTATATACCACCATTATCATATTACCCTGATTTGTATCCAACATTTTTACCCGATTGGGTACGTGTTCCTGGACTGAAAGCATCTATTCGAACTGGACAGAAACGTCAACATTCAGATATGAATGCTATAAAGGAAGAAGATAAATCATTAACAAATTATAACTTCAAGTTACATTTAATTTCATTTGTAGTTCCTGGACAAGTTTCTGTTAAATCATCTTGTACAAAATTGGTCAGTGAAAATAATCAATCAGATTCAGACGATGAGACAGAAATATCACCTAAGACGACAACTGATAATTCTCTTCATTGCCTTTCTAATTCCTTAAAAATAGATTCATCAACAAATTCACTATTATTATCTACTAAAACACTTGGATTCACTGATTACGCATATTTATGTAAGTTGTCGTTCGGAATGTTAATTATCATCTTATTATTGGTAGTATCAGTTAGAAAATTGAAAAAACTCGATAAGATTGGATTATGATCTCGTATAAGTGGTGTAGCTCACCATTTCATTTTCAGTGTTCATTGTTAAATGACTGAACTAAACAAACTAATGTAGTTTGTCCTGAAAAGACTATAATCTTATTAGAATATTGATGTGTTCTCATCTATACCATTAAGTTCACATTATTCTTGTTAATTGTATTCATCACACACGCGATCGATATACTACTCAAATCCTCACATACTCATACCCTCTAATCAGAACATTAGAAAGCCAATTAATTATTATTTACACATATTACTCACATGTTTCTATGAATAAACTATAATATTCTAGTTAATAGATCTCTTATAGGTAAAAATAACTGAAATATTGTTGATACAAAGTTGAGTAAAAGTCTTATAGTTAGTTGATTACAATTAGTATGAACGGTAATACTACGATGACAAATAATCGATTAAAAAGTAGCTTATTAATTACTACTATATAAAAAGTATCATAAGACGACTAGTAAACGTACATGTTAATTTTTCTAGAAGAATGGAAACCCAAATTTCTGATTTCTCTTTCTTTTATTCAATATACATGGTTACGTTTTTTTTTACATCACTTCATATAGTTCAATGTAAGCTTTGAGTTTTAATGACTGTTTTTGTTTATAAATTTACATAATCTTTATTCCTCTCTTCTGTATTACATTTTTTTACTCAGCAGGACGTAATGTTTCTATAGCTCGATTAAATGCCTTTAAACAACGAATATTACCTAGGCTACGTCGAGGTTCAGATCCTCGTGTTCTTATATATGTGCCAGATTTCTACGATCTTGAAGAATTGCGCCAAATTTTAATTGCTGAGTCTTTGGATTTTTGTTGTATTAATGAGTGGGTTCTTTTAAAAAAAAATTAACGTTAGTTACCCTGTTGTTAACTAATCTTATTTTACTATTAAGGTGAAAGGTAAGCTTGCTTCTCTCCAGGTGTTCAGGGAGTATCATACCCTTCTTACACATTACGATGTGAAGTTGGATATTTTTGTGTAATATATTCGACTTTCAACCTCAGTAAGCTGAAGGTTCAAACCCTGTTCTGTTTACCCTGGTTTGGGTAGCTTTACAATATCAGTAACCCTCATTAAAAATGCGTGGATTAATGTTGGATACTGTACTAGGTAAATAATCTACATAGTTACTAATGCCTTATGATATTACGTAGGAGGTAGTCTCAAAGCCTTTTTTTACACAATATAAACACATTTATCACTATTTACCGTATAAATTTTCAAGTGGATGTTTTGCCCTATCTTTTTAGCTTGTTAATGAAATGAAGTAAAAGGTGGAGAACAACTTGGTAGTCAGTTTCTTATCATCGTCAACAGGCTTACAAAATGGTCTTAACTACCTCACATATTACCATTTCCATTTAAACCTACCATTAAAAATGCTAGAAACATCGTTAAACTGAATTGTATAGCGATAATGTAGACTTGTTCTATAGAGAGTGGATGGACAATATCATTTTACTCTGGGATACAGTGTAAACGTATCAAGTCCCAGATTATGTAGATGTTATGTGATTAACACTATTCAAGTGAAATGTACATATAAAACGGCCTTTTGTTTGGATTCACTCTTAATAGTCGACTTATAGAAGTAATAAAACTGTTCGTGTATCTGACCAGTTTTAGAAGTGCTACTGAGAGTATAGCAGGAAAATGTCGGTTTACTTATTACCAGTATAAGGTTGTGGAGATCCTTCAATTTTAATTGAGACCACGAACCGATCAATGTTAGACCATCATTGAAAGCCTTGAAGCACTGGACGGTCGTTTCGTCCAAGTATGGGATTCGTTGTAAAAGTCTGATTAGTATATACTGATGTAGGTCATTTTGGGAACAAAACCACCAGTTTACATTATCATGACAGTAGCGGCTCTATAGGTTGATAAAACTTGATCCCGTTGAAATAAAGGTGTTCGATTATTCACAACATATGCGTAAGTCGTCCTAAGCTCACATCTTGCATATGTATAGATCATGTTTTTAAGTATATTTGTTATTTTATAGCTGATTAGACATATTTCTGTTACCACAGCTACCTTATCAATCATTATTATTTAAAAATTTGTGCGTAGTAGAATCTTCTAGTTAAATGAGCTGATAGCCTAAAGAAGACAAAGCATCAGTCTATCACTTTAAGGAGGTGAAAACTTTCTCATCGGTGAAAAGGTCTTAATTATTTTAAAGTGGTGTTCAACATATTAGCGTGCACGAGCATAAATATGTTGCCAAATATTTTTATTCGGTTTGTACATCTCGTATTTTCGTTGAAGTATATGAGTGCACCAACCACTTCACTTACCTTAGACGTCTCAGGTCTGGTAGATTGGTGTCTGGAGAAATCTGGGCTCGGATTCAGAAGGGCCGGTTGGGGTTTGACAATTTGTATCACTTGTGGCATAGGCAAGATATCCGTCTGCCAAGCAAAGGGCTTTTATATTGTTCATCAGTTCCCCCTTTTCTACTTTATGGGTATGAAACATGGCCTTTACTAGTATTTGATCGTAGGTCCCTTGAAAGCATTGCTCGCGTATGGTGAGATGACCAAGAAAGTACTGTCGGGGCTAGACATAGGACATTTTGCAGCTCAGACCAACGCACATATCTGTGCCCAGACCCTATGTGATTGATATTTGTCTCTGTTGCATTACTGTAGCTTCAAATTACTTTGCTAGGGTTTTTTACATTTTTCTTCAGATATACAGAAGACTCAGAAGCTGAACGATTTCGTACCTTGTTTGGTGATGGTCGTATTCGTATTTTGTTAATAACTGAGCGCTATTACTTCTTTCGAAGGTGAGTACTTACTATTCCTATTATTGTACGCCAGTATTGATTTTACTGTTCGTTTCTACCATCACTTCACATGTTTTTTCTTTGTACTGTTGTGTTGTATTTCAGTTTAAATTGTACATTTACTGCTTGTTAGGGTCGTTAAATTGTAAAGTTAAAACGGTAACTTGAATAACGAAATATGCCTAGTGGTATATCTTAACTCAGTTGAGTACAATAATTCACTACCATCTCAATGGTTTGTGAATAACGTATACTCTCCTCGGAAACCGAGCATTTTTAGTTAAAATAGTAGTAGGCTCGGGTAAATTATCCCCTGAGATGTTTATGGATGGTGGTCCAGTTTTAGCTTTTAGGTTGAATGAGATTTTAGCTGGAGTTTGAAAACTGGATATAATCCCATCTGACTGATCATGATCGCTGCAGTCTATGAGAAAGGGAAAAATCCTCTTATAGACGACCACAGAGGAATAAGTTTTGCTAACATAGTGTCTAAAATATTATCCTCAATAATACTCCAGTTCTTAACTAGGGCTTGTGAGAAGCGAACTCGGGAAAACTGGTTTAAGATTTACATGTGGATGTGTGGACAAAGTATTTTCACCTCTCCAGGCTCTGGAGCACAGACATACCTACAGACCCTCAATCATAGTTGTATTTCTCGACCTAATGGCAACATTTGATTCTGTAAATCGATAGGTTTTATGACAGTGTCTTTCATTGAAAGGCGTACCAAACAAACACATGTTCTCTACTCAAGCATTATTCGTCAAGTTAGAGCTTCTGACGAACTGTCGTCGGAGTTGATAACTTTAAGTGGTGTTCGTTAAGGTTGTCCGCTCTCCCCATTTCTATTTAATTTTGTCATACACATGGTTTTAGAGATAACACTCGTTGTCTAATTTATCAGGAGTCGATCTTCTATCAGGTGGTATAATTTTGTTTGGTGAAGAAACTGAAAATACACTATCTTCTGACCACCTTAAACAAGAATGCTGTTATATTTGGGATGCACCTCATCATTTGAATGCAAATATTGCTTCAGGGCTGACTAGTTTGTGATAGCAGCTGAACTCATGATATGGAGTGAAGTAGTTAAGTGTGTCGATCACGTCACTTATATCTGAAACCTCAGCACGGATTCAAAAAACCCGGCTGACTTATGCCAAATTTTCATTCGTGGCGTAAGGTAAATATCGGTTTCCCAACGAAAGGACGAGTTCACCATGCAGCAGTTCGCTCTGTTCTTCTTTACAAATGTCAGACATAGCTTTAGAATTAGGATATTCGTAGGTTACTGGTATACGACCATAGGTGTCTACTAAACATTGCTCGTATATTTCGAGACCATCGAGTTAGCAATTATAAGGTTAGACGCAGAATGTTGAGTATGGAAAATCAATTTACGTCGTAGTGAAATAAATAAATAAATAACTGAGATTTGTTCTAACAATTTCATCTCAGTGTTAATAGGGTATGGTAACATGAACCGATGTACTCATGTACTAGGTTCTATGGTGCATTTAGCTGACTGATTATCCAATTATATTGATTTTTTATTCCTGAGTACTTATTTTTGCTTATCTTGATGGTATAAACCAAATTACGTTAATTAGAGGTTGATAGTAAATCAAGACTTTTTTTACTAATAATGTATTATGTGAATAGAACTCTGAGATTTCCTGAAAAGTAAGGAAACAATTCATAATAACCAGAGGTTGCTCAATGGGGATGAATACATGTTTACCCATACGATAGATAATTGTGACATGAGCTAGCCAACAACTATATGGAACAGCCAACTGATCTCATAGAACAAAGGGAAATATCCATATCAAGGGATTTAATCCTCCTAATTGTCTTTCTTTTTTTAGCAAAAACAACTGTACACTGAGTGGAGATTACATAAACGCTAAATTTCGTAGACCAATAAGCAAATGTTCTTTAAATTTGTCATTTATAATCAAGAATAATTTGGGTTTGTTAGGTGACCTACTTTTGTTTAGAAAGTAATGTCTCAGTTACTTTTCGGAGTCCTACTTAAATAATTGAGGGGAAAAAAGCCACAATGTAGTTACAAAGCCATTAAAGGCTTTTTTTCAATTTCTTTTAATATCTTAGTTTATTAATGTAAACTGGAGTCTTGACCGTCTATTTCGTTATTTAATAAAAATTAGTTCTTCTAATTGTTTTATATTTATTTTATAAATGCAGGCGAAAAATTCGTGGTCCTCAAACATTTATTTTTTATGGTCCACCAACATTTCCATGGTTTGTCAAGGAATTATACGATTTCCGACATTCAGAAAGCGAAATACAATACAATATGACTATACTCTATTGTCATCCGATAGAAACTCATACTGTATCTATGATAACTGGTTCAGTAGAATTTTAATAATAATGATACTTTCATGTGTAAATTGTTTGTTTTACTTCAGTACATTTAACCATGAGTAAACTGATTGTATTCGTTTTGATGAATCTATTTTTATAAGTTCATGAGTATGTAAGGTATATCGTTTCAGAATAAAAGATCGTTTTACCGTTTGCTTTTAAGCTATATATATATATATATATATATATATATATATATATATATATATACATTGAGGCGGAGGTATTGTTATATCTTACGAGATTCATTTCTTTCCAGCTTATGAGTAACACATTTCCACACTTTAATAACAGTCCAACTATAGTTTACAACCTATTGTAAGAAGGTAAATCTTCATAATGTACAATATTTCTCTTCTAAAGTATGTAAATCTTTTGTATGTCTAAGTGGAAAACGCATTCAATTGTCAATGTGTCAAGTGGTATTCTTCTTTCAATCATCCATATTGAATTTCATAGATTTTTATTATTAGCCTTTGTCTTTGGTAGTATGTGTACTTATAAATATTCAAAACTCATCCCGCTTCAGTGGTTATTTCTCTCGGAGGAAGATGCTGGGAATTTGTAGTCATATATTTTTGTTAAGCGCACAAATAATGAATGATAGTTAATCGTAGACCGCATGTCATAATTTCGAACACTGAAGTGCACACTATAACGAGACATGTCCAGCGCACCCTAGTGCCTTTTAATGGTACCCCAACTGAGCTCAATCTATGACGAATATAACCTACAAATGATGAAATGTTGCTTTGCTTCATTAGTCGTTATTGCCTATTGCATATATGTATAAACATAAATCCAAAATATTTTATACGGTAATGTATTTACGAATTGATCTCTGTTGTTGTAAAATATCAAAACTGATGTGGTAATTTGTTCATTTTACATGAAAGAAAAAAACATTAGAAATTTAGTAGCAGTTGGATTACTACACTTTTTTAACGCCATCTTGAAAGAAAGTATCAGTTTGTTGCATTAAATGGTTATATTTAGTGTATTTTAGTCTATCAAATCTATTTGTAATTAACATTTTACGAACACACGTACTCAGTAATATACGTATCTAACTGAAATCCATGGAATTTGCCCAAATAGTCATTTGTAATCAAAATGATGCATGCGCTGCAAATACTTTATGTGTTAAAAGAATAGTAGTTTCGTTTTAAAAGATAATGAGAGGATGTTATATTAGAAAACAGAATATCTCAAATTGTGTGTATATACAAAATAGAGTCCTAGTGAACAATTCAAGTTATCATAGTATCACAGATAAATGGAATAGATAGATATGCATCACAATATTTCTTCTTTTTTTTTGCATGATAAACAATCATAAGTAATAAGTCAAATATTTAAAAATCATGAATTTGAAATTAAGTTCGAAATCAGATAAAAATGTCTTATTTCATATCACATATAAGAAGTAAGATTTCTTAAATTGATAAGGTCAGTATTGAATACTTGAATATAATGCACTTAAAAGGTAATTATATCAAAAGTACTAAGAAAAAAATATACCAGGCTTAAATGATGAATTCCAGTTATATCATCGACCACTGCGTCTCTGTGCTAATGTGGTGTGGCAACTCGAACTGATATACGTACGTGCGAAGTTCTACGTTGTTACTGACTGACTGACCAGTTATATCTGTTGTCTAATAGCACAATCCACTCTTATATCCTGATTAACTTTTTTAATACTACCAATTCGATTCATTGTACATTCGAAACGTCCAATTGGTTGACAATGAGATTCTTTACAAACTTTCATAAAATTATTATATTCTAGTGATTTGAAACGCCAAGGTATTGAAAACGGTGTTAAATGAGTGACATACTGTGTTATAAAAAAACATGAAGAAGAATTTTCATTAGATTAGTTACTTTGGTAAGTAAATAATAGATACAGTATAAAGGGATTTGTGGAGATTGTAGAATTACCATAGTCTAAATCACGTACTGTTTTTAACTAGGTCACTACTAAAAACGAGAAAGCACTGGATAGTTGTTTCCTTTTAGTGTGGAACTCTTCAACAATTCGCACCGACGACCCCCCACCCAAAGTTAGCCGAACTTGGAACTTTCGTTTTCATGCGAGACACATTAACCCCTAGATCACTGACCCGGCGCATCCAATGGTATGTCTAAGTTAAATCATTCCAATGTATTACGTGTATATCTCCCATTGTTTGCAATGGATCACTATCTGACACCTAACATGATTAAAATCTATTGATCACAGACTCTTACTAGAACCCTATAATTACTATTTGAAGCTAGTCACTAGTGTATACATGATTATGTGGAGATTGTAGTTTTTTTCATAGTTTAAATCATGAGATGGTCTTAATTAGAACAACAATGAAAATCAGATACCTTAAATAAATGACTATTTCTGAAAATAAAATCCTTACATGAAAATCCTCTCCTACATGAATATGAATCAGCATTCAGCAAAATAACAAACATAAAATACATAGGATAGTAAGCCTTTATTATTACAGTTTATTTGTACAACCTATTTTTCCAAGTCACAAGAAAAACCTATTATAGTTTAACATTAACTAATTACTGTAATTCACACAATTGATTCACTTTTCATAACTTTTTTTGAATCTGATTGAACATATGTCTGCACTTTAATATTTATCTATCCTTTCGTTGGTTGTAAACACAGATAATCAGTGAAAACTCTACCCACTTATTGATCACCATTCAGAAAATATACATTCAATTCTTTGGACTCATTTCCTTTCCGGTGGTGCTTGCTCATAGAGTGTTTGTCGAATTAACCAAATAGTAACAACACAAACTCTCTCAATAATTAATGTTCTGGCTTCTGCATATTCTTGAGTAAATATTCATAGGACTATTAAAAGAATTGGCCCAAGTTAACAAAAAAATACCCAGTTAACGCGACAACATCCATATATTCGATTCATATTGAAGAATTAACCTGAATAAGAGATTATTCTTTTTATCTCCCTATATAGATAACGTACAACAATATTTCATGATTCTATAAAAGTGATTAACATCGCAAATAAAACAAAACTTTTATGTGCACATATGCCAATAAGAGACTGATCAATTGCAGTCCCAATCATCAATGGGAAGATTCAATTAAACAATACCAATTGAATTTAAACTTCACCCCATTGTACAAACAAGTAGCTATCAAGACTCAATAGCTAAGTGTCTGTGTGCTAATGTAGTATGGCAACCCGGACTGATGTACGTACGTACAAAGTTCTATGTTGTTACTGACTGACTGAGCTAAGTGGATAACGCGATGGCGTTGGCAACGAACGGTACTGGGCTCGAGTCCCGGTGTACATCCAACTGACGAGTCCCAGGTGAGACGAAACGCGCGTCCTGGATTCCACTTCTAGCCACTATCTATCTGTGCTTATAATTAAAACTTTTAATTTTAACATTTACAGTTTGTTGTTTATATTTGACTAAAAGGGGATGTTTAAACTACTCATTACTCTATGATGAAACTGTACAAACAAAGAATTGAAAGGATTATAATTACTAGTTTTTAACTTACATCCATCGACCGAATCATTGTTTAAGAGAACAATTATCTCAGTTACTTGGATAATCTTTTTAACAACAAAAGAGTTCCGAGGCGAACTATGAAATTGTACTATTTTGATATTTTACTGAAACGACAAATAGATGGCTATCTACAATGATCAAACTTATCGGTCAAAGGAAGGAAGAACTTTTCAAAATTTCTTCAGTATATCATTCTCTAATCTTAACCAAAGAAGGAATGATCTAGTATTCACAATTAAAAATAATTTTGGCGATTAAAAAATTGAACATATCTTCTTGATATGTGCAATTTAGAAGTTTTCCTATAGCCAACTCAGCATTTTCATGTCTTGAAGATGTATAACTTGGATATTGTGAAAAAGTTTCAACCAATAAATATCGTTAATTAAAGTATGTGGTGATCCGAAATATTAGGATGCGGATGATAACCACTGCCTACACCATAAGGTAGCACTGAGTTATAGATATTTGGAGAATTAAAAAAAAACAATAACAATACAGTAACAAGATAAACATACAGCCTTAGTGATTCTATTGTCCAGAAGGTCACCAGTTAAAGACTCAATGGTTTCGTTGACAGTATCGTATAATTTGTCCGCGGAACCTGTTTCTAGGACATCATTCTTAGTAAAGTTCCCAGTAATTTGATGATTATCTTCCACCGAGAGATAGCTATGTGATTTCAGTTGACGATTATAAGGTTGGTTCTGACCATTTGAAAAGGAACTACTTAGTGCTAGACGTCTGGATAAGTAAAGTTTTGAAGCACAAATATAGAATCGCATATTAGACAATTCAAATGTTATTGGGTCTTTGCAAAGTAGATTTTGACTGCAGTATGCTTCTGGTGTTATAGTTGAATCTGGGTCAGTGTCAACACAAGTAATGTTTAGACTGAAGATAACGCTAAAGTCAAAGTGTGGATAAGAATGAACAACAGAGAAAGTTTTAATTTTGGTTAGGAAGTATGTGATGAAAAGTTGTATCTTCCTGAAAACAATAGACACAAATGAATGAGCGTCTTTTTTAACTATCTCAGGTCATGGCAGTATAAGGAGCTGAAAAATTTAGGAAACGCATGTAACAGGAGAAAAACTGACCAAGCGTTTGCGTCGGTAGATATATTCAATATGTTTATCAATTGAATTAGAACTATTCGGTACAGCTTACTTACGTACGTCTGTTAACCCTCGTGGAGTATAGGCCACTGAACAGTAATTTCCAACCAACTCTGCCCTGGACTTCATTTTCCGGTCATTCGCAAGTGCTATTCATTCTTTTGGTGTCTGCCTGCAATTCACGACGCACTGTCCTCTTCAATCCGCCTCTTTTCTTCTTGCCTTGACGATTCCAAGGTAAGGTTTGCCTTGTGATATAGTTTGTTGGTCTTTGTAAAATTTGACCTATCCACTTCTAGTGTCTTTTCCCAATTTCTACTTCAACTGGAAGTTGCTTTGTTCTCTGCCATAGTAGGTTATTGCTGATGGTGCCTGCCCAACGGATCCGCAGTATCTTGTATAGGTAACGATATATGAATACCTGTACATCTTTGATGATGGTTGTAGTAGTTCTCTTAATTTCAGCTCAGTACAATAGGACTGTCTTGATGTTTGTATTGAAAATTTTAACTTTGGTGTTGTCTAAGTTATTTTGAGTTCCATATGTTCTTCAATTGTAGGAATGTTTGCCTTGCTTTGTCAAACAGTCCCTTTACATATGTATCGGTGCATCAGATTGTTAATATTCTCTGGGTAAATATCATGATAGGCTTTTTGATGTCATAACTTATTAAGTAATAGTTCCTAAAATCTTTTCAGATTGTTTCACTTCAACATAAGACATCCAGAAACACTAATTCATTCTAATCCTAATTCAGGATTGTGGATGGTTTATCGCGTAGCACGAAATATGTACGAGAACTAACATATTGATACATATATTTAGGGTCAGATAAATACCACACATTAAAAGCAGTACATATCCTTTAAATACTATTGTATTATTTTATAATCCCAACAAATTAAATTTAATAACGCTTCACAGTTGCTTCTAAATATCATTTTTCCCAAAGAGAATGTAACAGTGAAAATCTTTTCAACATGTACAACGCTTATCTGAACTAGTACGTAACAAAATGTGATTGTCGTCAACTTATTCTCTATTTATACTTGAAACTCTGTTTGTCGAAAAGATAAAGTACTGGCTTGAGCATATGAAAATTATTGAGGGTTGTAGAATGCATTGTAAAGTCTTTAGGATATCAGAATGAACTGCAGATGGTGTAGACGTTTAGAAATTCATTCATCTGAATCTTAACTACCTTGTCACAAGTTTAAATACGATTGTTTCGGTCTAGTTAACTTAGTGACATTTATAAATCGGCTTGGATTTTTGTCATTTCTTGAATATGTATGGAGTTTCTGAGCTGCCTGACTTTTATTTACGACTTACCAAGTGAGTTAACTATTATATAGATTAAATATTTGTAGTAGTGAAGATTGGTTGATGAAGTATGGGTTTGTCATTATTGATAGACGTTCTAAGCTGTGAGGTTCTCGTGAATAAGCACATGACGTAAGTTGGTGGCAGCCAGGTTAGCTTTTCATAATTGCATAGCTTATAGTCAGACTGAGTTAACAATGTTGAGCTCTGAAGCAACATTCTGCAGTTAAAGCAGGATTAATGAAACTCGAGAATTCGTGCAGAGTGGGATGGAGAATGATGGTCGGCGGCCTATGCTCTATTGGGAGTAACAGGCGTAAGTAAGTAAGTAAGTAAGTAAGTACTTAATTTGTCAACATGACTGCATCGTCTTCGTATTTCAGGTATATAATTGAATATCCTAATAGTATGTCATTCCCTAAGAAGTCAGACGATCTCTAGGAGCGTACATATAACGTGGCCAGTACAGATGATGGTGTACCGTAAGCCTTGACTCAATCAATAATAATTTGGGTAAATAACCTTCAAGTAGGCGTATGCGCTGTTCTTCACATGATGTCCAACAATAATGAAAACTTCTTAATGTAACATTCAGTACAAAAAATGCAAGACAATTTAGAGCACATTCATTTCTGAGGCATATATTCTTCCCAACACTACAAGAAGTAATGTTTGTTAACAATAAATATATAACTAGTAAGCATATTATTATTCACTCACTATGTTTTAGGTAAAGGGAATATATTCAAATTGAATCCAAGTGGTTTGATAATATCTACTGGTAGAATACAATAATGTCCACTAGGCATTGTAAGTGCAAACTAAAACAAAAAAGTTCTTTATTGATTATAATGAACATTCATTCGTTTACACTAAAATCTATTATTTAACTATTGAGTACAAAAACAGTATAAACCGAGTATGATTATAAGTAAATTGCAAATAATTTGAATAAATAATACACCTTATTGTAGGAGGGGCTTGTGATACATACCAAATGGTCAAATTGAATCACTGGGTTTTCCTAGGAAATAACCAAGTCACAGAAACAATCTATAAGACAAAAGACCAACAACAGTAGATTCAATTCCTACGTATCTTGAAACCGATGTGTTGAGAATCAAGGAGCAAGATATATCATCTACCTTGATTCTTTAGTTTTTGTCGAAAGAATCCTGTCACGTTAAGCGAGCAGAAAAGCACTTCTCTTAAAGAGACTATCAATTCACGGTCGTATAAGGATGTTTAAAGAGAAATGCACGGCTTTTCCCTATTATGGGGTGGATAAGTACTTAAAAATGACGACTCTCGCATCACATGTGCATAGTCTGTCAGACAAAGTTAGTAAATTTTATCCTGATGATTTTCTTGGTTCAACCAGTAAAAAAAGATGTAAAGCGTATGAAAGACATGAAGCATGAAGTTCGATTACGGAAATTCCGCATATTCAAAGCTGGTTTTAGAGAACAAGAGCTATCATTGAAAAATGAAGAGGGATGTGCTGTTTGATAATGGTCAGGTACTCATACATACGATAACTTGACTATAAGCTATTATGATGATGCATAAGTTTATTTCACAAGTCTTTAAGGGTAATTTCAATGGTCTAAATTCTCTATAGACTTAAACGTTTTCATATCAAACAAACGATATGGCAAGGTATGAATAACCAATTATTTACAGAATCAATATACTGATGACAAGGTTCAATGTAAATGAAAATAAAAAACCATCATTACAATGAAAAATAATCAATTTACTTAAAGAAATACACATATATATATATGTACTTACTTGATCATTGCAAGATGTAGCCGATAGATATAATGGTCTACTTAATTGTAAACAACATCCAGGTGGAAATGTTGGCATAGGATGATTAATTTTACATTTTAAACTCTGTGATAATGGATTATATTCTCGTATAAAATCAACTGGTCCATCTTCTAAAATAAATTGACTAAATAAAGTTTGATGCTTTTTATGCAAATGTTCATCTTGATGATTTTCCGATGAATTAGAAATTAATGAATAATCATTTTCACTATATTGATTACATATTTGATAACCACCATCAACAGTGGTACTGGATTGATTATTGAAAATTGTTTCATTTCCATCATTACCATTAGTGTTATTATAAGTTTTAATGAAATTTGTTTCCTCTTTAGTCTTGAATACAAAATTTTTATTATTTGAACGAATACGATATAGACTTGTGCTTAACTTACAATCTTCTGATAAGCCCAGTTTGCCCAATCTTAATTGAATTGGAATTGGTTGACATGTACCAAACACAACTATAGATAATAATTAAAGTAAACAAGAGTATACTTTAAACTAAGAGATTAAGAACAGGTTCAAAAATGATTCATAGAGTAGATAATTAATATTTTAAGTATCTGGGTGTTGGATATCTAAATGAAAGTAGTTCAAACAATGCAAACAAGTAAATTGATCTAGACATGATACTGAAAAGTTTCACATCAAAAAAGTGAAACATCTTTCACATGTCTCAATAATTCTGTTGAGGTCGTTGATAAGTCAGTCAAATCAAACCGTGATTGGCTTATGAGAGAAGACAAACATATCCGAGGACACTAAACATACGAAACTATTTCATACATAAAACCGATTTCAGTCTCGTTCCACTTGTTGATTACTTTGAACTGGTCTGCTGATAAATCCATTTGCAGACTTAATCTGGTTCTTGATCGTAGTTGGATAAATGAGTTGAGTAGCTGGATTGATCGAGTATTGTGTCTTGTTAAGCCTATTAATCTAGTGCCCAGTCCCACTGATATCATTATTGAGTATCTAGTGTCCAGGATAGGACCGACAAAACCTGTTTACTTTGTCGTAATAGTTGCTTAAACAGATATGTAGCTGGAATGTATAAACAATGTCCAACTGCTAATAATATTTCCTAGTGGTCCATTTTGTTGGTTTCTTAAACTTCTGTACCTGATATGTATGAAGATAACACCTTACAGTTGTCACACACTAGTACAGTCAGCAGTGCAACTCCACCCAATAACTTTAAGTCGCTTCTCTTAGTCTTACAATTAGCTATCCAGTCAACCTGGCTGGAATGATTGGATCTACTAAAGAAACAAATACTCCAACCCACATCGATAAATTGGGTCACCAATATAAACAAACTCGACCAACCTGGCAAGGTGACAGAAAAATATTCCGTCGCCCCTAATTTTAGGAAGTTATTTATGCGTGAACAACAGACTAAATGATTAATTATACGATTAGAAGGTACCGATGACGTGAATTCGACTTCCTCATTGAAATGATTCAGGTTTAGTACTGTGGTGTTTGAATGAACTAATGATTCCTTTGTACTCCGTTCGTGCTTATTGAGTACTTCTTGATCCGATTGCGTTATTTCTAAGATTCTTAGTTCGTACTATAATTCAAATACTACTAATTATCATAAGTACCCATTACAAAAATATATTTTTAACATGAATTTAGTAAAGTAGTTTAAGGCATGTACAAGAAAAAGAAATCCTGTCAAGTCAGTGGTTTGAGCTGTGTAGTAAAAAGCAAAGTAGCCAATTATATTACTCATGAGAAAAAGTTGGTTGCTAGAAATGTTCAGGCAATAACTAAACCATTGCTGGTCATAATGACGCTAATAGATATTGAACATCTTGTTTTATAACTGTTTATTTGGATCAAGTTATTCACCTTAAGCTACACTATATTCCAGGCTGAAAGAAAAGGAGCTTCATTATGAAACCTTTAGCTGTTTTTAGTAGTATCTGTGAAAACACAAAGTAGTGAAATACGTAGATATTGAATGAAAATGGAGAAATTTTGGAAGAAATATAAGACCACTACCCATTATTTTTATTCACTAAATTACCTGGATATCGTTTACCACTCGAGTTATTTGATATTGAAATCTCTGGTTTAGGTAACAATGTTTTCATCATTGCAGTATCACGCCAACTAGATCCAAAAACATCACCATCTATATCTGATACGAAATTTACTTCGGAACGACTATTAATTGACGGTTCCACATATTCTTGTTCTGTTAATGCTTCTTTTAATTCAGTATTGATTTCATCAAGACAATTAATGAATATTTTCTCAGGAATTAAAAATCCTGGTGCCTAAAGTATATGAAAAAAACGACAAGACAAATATTAACAATCTAACAAATATATAATGACGTTTCCATGATCTAACCCACTAAACGCTGCTATATTTTATTCTGATGTGCGTATAAAAGCATCGAATAATTTGGGAAATATAAACCAAAGAATAAATTGTATTATTCACTGTAAGCTACTTCAGAATATAAAAGACAAACGAAAACACAAGCACATATATATTGTGTTTAAAGTTCTAACATAATCTGCATATAAATTCTGATGACGTTGTCAGAAGTAGAATGACATGTACTAGACTTCTAGTATGTGAAGTATTTAAACATTTTCAATTTGTCAACAATAATGAAGTAGAAAAGGCGGACACGATAAGAAACTTCACTTTGTGAATGGTGACAATGACAAATGCATCAATTAAATACAAAAGATTTATGATTAAAAGGAAAGCGCATTTGGAAAATACATCCTGCTATAAGATGCATTTACGAAAGTTTGGCTGTTATATGAGGTTGAAACTTCTCAGAAACTGTTAAATTATCTTTACGAACAATAGTTTTTTACAAATGTCCTTGGTCATCAAGGTAATCCAAGAATACCGAAACAAATAAAAATACATTGTATGATAAATTGCGAAAACTTAGAGAACAAAAACGAAGAGAATTTACAGAAAATCTACGTGAAGTGATTATCTTATTTTTATCCAGGTAATATTGTGGTACTACTACTACTTATGTCTGTCTACGTAAGTAGTATGCAACACCATTCAGAAGTGGAATGTCTGACAAAAGAAGGTTGAGAAGATCGAATTGAAAAGAGCAGAAATGTAAACATACAGTAATCGTAATAACAATAGGAATGAAGTAACCATGATGTTTGTAAGAGAAAACTGGTGGATGATGTGCAAATGAAGTATTTAATTTATGATTGTCATATTTTACGGAGACATTGTGTAATTTTGAATTAACTAGTAAATTGGTCTTCCTCACCTGAGTGTTCATTCACTACAATGCGATAGAAACGCTTCTGTGAAATCACATGTTCTGTGAAAAAATTGTATAAGCTGTTAAGTTATTTGTTTCATGAATATGTTATAACCTTGAATGATTATTTTCAATACGGTGAAAAATAGCGACATTTTAATCAGTGGTCTTCATCTAGATATATTCTAGACATCTAAACAACGATTCAGGTGTATTTTGTTTCATATTCTTGAATAACTTTAGTATCCTTAGGTTGAAGGAAGTTGGCGGAAAACTCTATTACCATAGGAAACATCTGTTCAGGTATCTATTGTTGACGATTATCAACTAGCAAGAAATTTAGGTCCATAGTGTTTTTAGTTAACTATTTTCAATCGTGTTACATCAAAACGTAATGCATGTGATATCGAATCAATTAGACTGGCGGTTATACTGAGACTTGATCAGAAAATTTGGTCGGCTTTATGGACTAGACCAGAAATATGACATTGGTTACTAATAATTAATCAACTAACGTTTAATAACTCTCTAATGGACGTTATAGTAAATTCACAAGAAACCAACTGGTTTAACCGCTATGCTATTCATAAATCACAAACCATACACATATTATAGGTTACGTAACTACCAGAATCGGTTATTTTCGTCCTACTATTGTGTATTCTAATTTTTCGTTGGAAGTAGACTAATCATAACTAGTTAACCAACCCACTATCATAAGGTTAAACATATCATAGTTTTAACCGTTAATTTGAGAACGAATGAAAATATCAGTGATCTAATATGAGCAGATGATAAACGCACATTCTTCTCTATCGCTAAATAATGAGTTGAAAAGCACCATAGGATTAATCTTGAGGAGCTAAACACAGGGCCTTGGACAAATGAGCACTGACTGAAATTAAGACACAATAAATTCGGACAGCAACGTAAGGTGGAAAAGCCAAAATTATAACGATATCAGTGATTGAATGAGGCTGAACTCAATCATAATATTTCGAAAAAAGGAGTTTTAACAACGAATAGAAAATATCAGGATTAAAAATTAATATCTAAGCGAAAGAAAATGAATAAAAACTTATTGGAAGCCAACTAGAATTCTCCAACTACTTAGTGTCAATAAGAAAAAGGAAATTTTGTCTCGAATTACGAATAAATAGATGTGTCACAATTACGGTAAATAATATACTTGATCTTAAAATTAGCCTAGTTGGTTGCTATGATTCAACAAGATGCCTAAGCGGTGAAAACAAAGAGGAAAATTATTATTCGAATCTGAGAAAGATGACCGTCTAAAACTGAAAGTGAATAGAATTCCCATAGCAATCCATGAAGAAAAGATCTTTACTTTTGCCAATATTCAACATAGTATTAAATGGTTACTTGACGAGCTGAAAGGCTATCTAAAAGAAGATGAATCATACCTCACGATGTATAGAGGAGTAAAGCAGAGTAATAAATAAGGTATACATTTCTCAAGTTTATTTTCAAGTGATCCACTATCGAAGAAACGAATATAGAATTACAACCGACACATAACACCAAAGAGACATGGAAATTTTCATATATTAAACATGTTGACAACCTGTGTCTAATGACAAAAGCCACCAATGACGCCACAAACACACTGAACAGCCTTTAAAATTTACTTGAAGAATTCGGGATGAAGATATCATGATGAAGAACAAGAATGATAATCATTAGTGCAAAGGGTGTGGATTTAGTAGTCTACTATGTTTGAAGGGATTAAGAGTTTACCTAATCTGCGAACGGAACTAAGACTCTGTGATCATAGACCAATGAGCCAGCTATTATGATGCGTCCCAGTCCCGCTAACTAGAGAGAGAGAAGTTCATGTTCGAGATGATGAAATTTATTCCGTAAGCAACCAGAAGCACGAGTAATCACCACCCGTTCTACTAGGAAAACACTCATTCATATGTTGGTTTGTACACCCAATTTTCATTATTAATTAATAACTTCAAAAACTCCCATATTGTTAATTGAGATCAACATATATAAGCTAACAATATTGTTTTCGATAAGATCCTCATCAGGCTTTACTTTAATATACAGTATTGTATTTATATGCATATACGAAATTATTAAACCAATCAAGGTAGTTTATAAGTCAATGATAACAATGAAAACCGTTACATAATAAGTGAAATGGGAAAAGCACAAATTGATGGTATGACAACAGGTGCATTAGTTTTGATAAGAATAATAAAGGCTCAAATCAATGTTACATAATCGGAAATAGGTCAATGATTAGAATAATATAGAAACTGAGATAACATTATGAGATGACGTAATAAGAAATGTTCAGATAATTGGACCGTGAAACGTATAGCTGAGAGAAAATAAAGTGGTAGGAGGGGGTGAAGAAAAATAATAAACGAAGAGAAAGTTTGAAAAAAGAACAAATAAATTCATTTATTACTTAAGGCCAGGAGAGAGATGAGGGTGTTACAAATTTCTTCTGAACACAAAGACTTGGCTTGTTGGCTCGAATTCCTATAGCTTCTGCTATGTGTAAGAGACGAGATCGAACACCATAAGGAAAACTAATGGGAATACGATAAATAACTTTGAACGACTTGTTTCTGTCCACTATATGACCGCTATCGATCAAGTGTGATAGAACCGAGCTGCGTATTGTTTTGACGTAACCTTTTCCTAACCACAAAGGGAGGTGTTCACTAACTCTTTGGTTCAGTTGCCTGGTAGTGCGCCCAATATAGCTTTCTCCACAGGAGCAGCTGAACTCGTAAATACACATAGAAGTGGCATAACCAGGTAACTTATCCTTCAATTGGGGAATCACCATCGATTGGGTCGAATACGATAGGCAGAGGTTGGCAGCATTAAACGTTCTCTTTACTGCTCTAGTCAATCTATCCCGTAATACATCGCTAGCTACATCACCATTGAATTGCAGCTTCAACAAAAGCGGTTTCTTATTAGCCGTCAGAGTCACTATTTTCTTGTTTTGTACACGCAAGTGTTTCTTCAGGAAACCCTGTGGATATCCCAGTTCAATCAACATATTATGAATGTGTTGTAATTCCTTGTCAATTGTGTTGACTGAGCATATCTTAATAGCTCTATTTGCAAGACATTTGACTAAGTTTCTCTTATAATGAAGAGGCACAAAGCTTAAAAAATGTGTGTATTAGCTTGGAGAAGAACTTTTTCTATACACACCTCTGCTGATAGAACCATTTTCTTTTCTACTTAACAAAACGTCCAGGAAATTTAGTTTGTTATCTATTTCCTTTTCACATGTAAGTTTAATTGCAGGATGTTTGTTATTAAGTAGTTCTAGTAGTTGTTCTTTTCTAATGTTCTGATCGGTAATGATGAAAGTGTCATCAACGTAACGACAGTAGAAATCCAGTTTATTGATAACCTCTTTGAGAGGTCCGTTTTCTAGTTTCGCCAGAAAAAAATCCGCAAGGATGGGACCTAGAGGCGAACCCATAGCTATACCATCAATTTGTCTATAATATGTGTTATTAAAGACAAAATGGACATTCATTGTGCATTTCAAAAGTAATTCTTTAAGACTAACCTCAGGAATTTCAATATTGATTTGCTTTTTCTGTATTTGTTGACACACAAAATCAATAGTCTCTGTTAACGGTACATTGGTGAACAGGGAAGTTTTATGATAAGGCGAATTATACAAATCTAAAACTGGGCGAAGAGGAAGACCTGTCTTGTAAACTTGAGGTAAACCATATAGTCGCGGTGTGTTCGATCCAGTAGGCTTGAGTGAGTCATGTATGTCAGTAGTAAAAATTCCTACATTTTTTAATTCCTTCAGTGAGTTAGTCAGCTAATTCAATCACTGGAACCTCGTAAACCTGAAAGAAAATTTCCTATGGACCCTGAGAGGTACGTTCATAATTTCTCTACTGTTACGTTAGACATATTGCAAGTAGAGGCATTGTCACTCGGCCCTAGGTTTTGTGACAATAGTAATAAAATAAACCAACTAGATACAGATGTACAGTTTGAAAATTTATTTACACAAACAACAGATTTGGTGCCTATTTCTCCTGATGAACTAACCAGGTTTGAGACCACGTTGGTAGACATCTGCCAACAATCATAAAACTGTAAAGTGGCTAGTTCGTATCCTAAACCCCTTACACGAATTGGTCGTCAATACAAGCGTGAAAGACGTCTTCGACCTCATTTCTAAAGTGGAACATATAAATTTGAATGGGAAACGAATGATATCTTTAGATGTTGCTTTACTGTACACCAATGTACCGTTAACAGAGACTATTGATTTTGTGTGTCAACAAATACAGAAAAAGCAAATCAATATTGAAATTCCTGAGGTTAGTCTTAAAGAATTACTTTTGAAATGCACAATGAATGTCCATTTTGTCTTTAATAACACATATTATAGACAAATTGATGGTATAGCTATGGGTTCGCCTCTAGGTCCCATCCTTGCGGATTTTTTTCTGGCGAAACTAGAAAACGGACCTCTCAAAGAGGTTATCAATAAACTGGATTTCTACTGTCGTTACGTTGATGACACTTTCATCATTACCGATCAGAACATTAGAAAAGAACAACTACTAGAACTACTTAATAACAAACATCCTGCAATTAAACTTACATGTGAAAAGGAAATAGATAACAAACTAAATTTCCTGGACGTTTTGTTAAGTAGAAAAGAAAATGGTTCTATCAGCAGAGGTGTGTATAGAAAAAGTTCTTCTCCAAGCTAATACACACATTTTTTAAGCTTTGTGCCTCTTCATTATAAGATAAACTTAGTCAAATGTCTTGCAAATAGAGCTATTAAGATATGCTCAGTCAACACAATTGACAAGGAATTACAACACATTCATAATATGTTGATTGAACTGGGATATCCACAGGGTTTCCTGAAGAAACACTTGCGTGTACAAAACAAGAAAATAGTGACTCTGACGGCTAATAAGAAACCGCTTTTGTTGAAGCTGCAATTCAATGGTGATGTAGCTAGCGATGTATTACGGGATAGATTGACTAGAGCAGTAAAGAGAACGTTTAATGCTGCCAACCTCTGCCTATCGTATTCGACCCAATCGATGGTGATTCCCCAATTGAAGGATAAGTTACCTGGTTATGCCACTTCTATGTGTATTTACGAGTTCAGCTGCTCCTGTGGAGAAAGCTATATTGGGCGCACTACCAGGCAACTGAACCAAAGAGTTAGTGAACACCTCCCTTTGTGGTTAGGAAAAGGTTACGTCAAAACAATACGCAGCTCGGTTCTATCACACTTGATCGATAGCGGTCATATAGTGGACAGAAACAAGTCGTTCAAAGTTATTTATCGTATTCCCATTAGTTTTCCTTATGGTGTTCGATCTCGTCTCTTACACATAGCAGAAGCTATAGGAATTCGAGCCAACAAGCCAAGTCTTTGTGTTCAGAAGAAATTTGTAACACCCTCATCTCTCTCCTGGCCTTAAGTAATAAATGAATTTATTTGTTCTTTTTTCAAACTTTCTCTTCGTTTATTATTTTTCTTCACCCCCTCCTACCACTTTATTTTCTCTCAGCTATACGTTTCACGGTCCAATTATCTGAACATTTCTTATTACGTCATCTCATAATGTTATCTCAGTTTCTATATTATTCTAATCATTGACCTATTTCCGATTATGTAACATTGATTTGAGCCTTTATTATTCTTATCAAAACTAATGCACCTGTTGTCATACCATCAATTTGTACTTTTCCCATTTCACTTATTATGTAACGGTTTTCATTGTTATCATTGACTTATAAACTACCTTGATTGGTTTAATAATTTCGTATATGCATATAAATACAATACTGTATATTAAAGTAAAGCCTGATGAGGATCTAATCGAAAACTGACGTGAACATCAAAAAAACAAAGCATTCAACAATAAAATATTTGTCCGAACATAAGATCGAAGAATATCAGCTTGTTCTAAATATACCTTGCAATAGGATTATTTGAAATTGGTTTTCAGTAGAACGAAAGACTCTGGGTTTTCACATAACCTGCATAGCACAGCTTAACCCTGGAGTACAAGTTCACTGGTACCAAGATCCCTGGTAGACCAATCAGCTTGCGTACTAAAATTATAGTGATTGAATCTATCATAATTCTAACCTCAATCTATAAACTAAAGATAATAGTGATAAGATGAAATGACAGAAGTACTCAGAGATTCTTCATCTCTGGGCGGTATAGACTGTGAAGTTCTAATATTATAATTGCTATTTATCAGTAATTAGTATTTGTTTCTTTTTCTTGCATCTTATTGGTTAAATCAACTACTGTTCTCTTGTTGGTTAACAAATATTTTGTTTGGGCAGTCATTTTGAACCTATCATTCTTTGGCTTGACTGCTTTGCGAATACACCGTTGTAATTGTTTTTACCACATTGAATGTGAGTTTAACATATGCTAATTATGATTTGCTGCAAAATAATCTCTTATATGTTCTACACATAAATATCTCTGAGCAGCAAAAATAGTTATTTGACTTAACCGACCTCGAGTGTGTTATCCAAGCGAAATTCTCAATGGCCACGTCAATCAACTTGGTACTTCCATCTAAAACCTTACACCTAACTCCCATATTCACCATTCCATCATTTCATCATATTCAAGCAAGATCTCGAAAGTATTTATGATAGAATACTAGCAATCTACGTATGTTAGTGTCGTCTAAATCACGTGTACTCGGCCAATTAGTCTGACAGTTTATTCAGGAATTATATATTGATATTAAAAGAGTATAATGACACAAAGTTGAGACAGGTGACGGACCCGATTATTACATATATGTGATGCATAATAGTATGTCTATTTAAACTCATTAGCCAGTCACGGGTTACTCTGATCGAACATACTAGTTTTTTTGTAATTTATAACTGATTTTCAACGCAGTCAGTCAGTTGACAATGTATTCTCTCAAAGACAAAATACCATTTAAATGTAGTTTTGTTCTCTGAGCTGGACTAAACAACCAGCTCAGAAAACAAAATTCAACCTAAATCATTCAGCTGAACTACAAATCCTCTACATCATCACAAAATATTATTGATATAAATAGTCAAATGAATTAGAAAATAGAACAAATAGACTTACGTTAGCTATAAATGACAATTTATTTAACCCAGGTTTTATCATTACAAAAGAATCTCCATGATTTAAAATAAAAAGTGGATTTTTAGTTGAAACAGGAGTAGATGATTCCCTATTTTCATTTCCAAACATATCGTGTTTACCATTAATACTGAATGATATACGTGATCGTTTTTTCGTTGGACAGAGTGAATGTTGTCTTAAAATTTGTACTGAACTATGGATATTTGGTTCTGAAAGAGAAAATAAATAAATACATATAAGGGTTTGAATCTTTCTGTTGTTGATAATAAGGACTGAACTTGATATTGCGATATATATTTACATCTTGAGATGATTACCTTGATATTGCCTTTTAGTTGTAAATTTTTAGTAAATTTGGATTGTAGCTACTAGTGGAATTCAGCAAGTACTTCTCGCCTTATTCAAGACTCATCAGTTGAATATACCTGAATACCCGTGTTGGTATCCATATTGGGACTCACACTCAGTACCTTTTAGTTCAAACGCCAATGTTATTCACTGACCTATTTGAGTTCATAAAACCTTTAAGTTGTTTAATGAGTTTTAAGTCAGATGTACGGATTCAGGTCTCCCTGTTATTGATATTAACGACAAGTTTGAATAGGTTCAGACGTGCATTCTGGATCCCATTCCTAACAACATTATAGCATCACTTTCGTAAAGCATAGATTTTGTAAGGAAGTAATAATCAAACGTAATAAAGTTTTTTTTTAAAAAAAAAGGTTTCTGATGAATTTACAAGCGTAGAGATTCACAAGTTAGTTTATAAGATAAAATGGAAGAGCTAAGCATAGATATGATAAGAATGTTTTATAGCATTGTTTGATTTTCATGAGCTCATTATTCATTACATACATGTATAATTTAATTTACTGATTGATCATTCATACATTATAATAAGTCCATTTAGAACGAGCTGGTGTGCGAACACCTATGCTCCTCCATGAAGGCTAACAGGCGTAAATAAGTAAGTTAAGATAGAACATACAAGATTTCAAATAAATGAAGTATACATGTTTCATGAAATTATGGTTTTGTAAATGAATGACAAATTTCAAAGCATATAGCACCTTGATAAATAGTTAATAGTAGAGTTAAGTTGGAAAGAAAAACAAAGACATATGAATTAGTCAGATGGTTATATATTAGTAATCAAACTATGAAATTTTTTCAGGTATTTCTTTAATTCATTCAAACTAAACTTTATACATAAAGTTTATTATTACGAAGAGAGATATTAGTCGGAACGAATGAATTCATTCATTGTATTTATTTTAAACTTCTCTGAATTACTCCATTTCTATGTCGGTTAAAATGAAACAAATACATGTGATAATTTAGAAGATAATTTGTGAACAATCTGTAATTTTATATTCATTTAATTGTAAATCTTGATTTGACTAGTCAACTGTTATCATATCTTTTACTGTCTTGAAATTATTGTAAATTAATTACAAGCCTGATTTCCAACTTTCCTAAATGAATTCTCCGTACCCACTAACCCAGTTTAAGCGCCAGACATTCGCTTCTAATCCTCTAAATTTCGTAAACAACACCATGGTTGTGAGAAGACAGTGAATAGGACTTATCTGGCAATGATCATATACGTGTGGCTATATGAAAGCAGTTCGAGATGAGGAGTGAACCCTCCCCATTCTTGGCCATACGAGAGCATTTAGGGGCTTTATTCAGATTGGTAAACGTTGTAGTTTACTATTTATCGTGCTTTGTGGTACTTTAATTCATTTACATGATTGTGTTTTTGGATTAGGATAAACAATAGTTACATTGGTTGTATTATTCTTTTGTTCTGATTAGCATTTAGGAATATGGATTTCGTGTGAACCAACAAGTGTTAGCATATCAGATAACTTATTCGAGACATTGATATTTTTGGTTCAATCATAGAGGACTAAGGTCACACTAATATTATGCACCAAAATGTCTGAATCAAATAAGATATATTTTATTACATCAACAAAGAATAGGGAACAATTATCAATGTTTAATCGTGTGAATTGAATGACTAATTTTTAGTTTATCAATTCAAAAGTAAATATTTGATTGAAGACATTGATGAAAACGAATAAGAAACTTTCACACAATTCGAGAAAGATTGCATACTCATTAACTAAACAGGTTAAATGAAATATTGTTAGAATCTGACACTAAGGATGTAAATACCCGATTATTTACGGTATAAAAATAGTTTTAGAATTAACACAACAACAACAAAAACACAACAATAATGGATAAGTCATTAGATTTGATGAATACAGACCGAGATTCTTAAATGACTATGACTTAATGATGCAAACAGTTGGCCTATGAGGTTTAACAATAGTAGTCCTATAAATCAAAAAGAAAGAAAAAACATTGAGTGATTGTATGTAACTTATAATGTCAACTAGTTAAAAGATGAATTACAGTAAACGAATAAAAGTAACTTTTAAGTTATACATAATGAATATTCTCTATTTAATAATAAAGGCGGCCTGTTTGAATACCTGGGCTACCTGTTCCTGCCATCTAGATATTTCAACAAGTTATCTGTTTTTGTTTGTCTTAACACATCATTATGCCTATTAGTCTCATAACGTATCCAGGTGTGTTGATGAAAAGTTTACGACCTTTCGCTTTACAAGTTACAAAAAAAGCCCAATCAGAGACGTCATGATTGCTGGCAATATGGATTGAAAAGAATGAACATTATTCAAATATCGATTCCTGTAATGTTAATATCTAACTGACGACCACTTAATACTGATCGTCAAGATCGATCAAGAAATGGGAAACAGAAACTGGTTAAAATAATTTGTGCTGAGAATTATATATTGTACCAAAAGTATAATATTGAATAAAGCCACTAATAATAATATTATATATGGTTTTATAAGAATATCTATTTTAACAGATGATAATTGCTAAATATACGCGAAAAATATTGTTGAGAATCTGTTATATTCTAGCAATCATACGACTAGTATCAGTTAGCTATTAAGAGATTATTCGAACTTATTCTTTGCTGAAATCATTTTTTTTTAAGAAATAAATTATGGTATATCTAAAATTTGAAGAATACGATCCATGAATTAATTTCTATGTGAAACTAAAAAGAATTGGGAGCTGGAATGGTAAAACAGCGAAACTCTATATGGACTTCATAATTATGATTACACGGGATGATGTATGAAATTCCAATGGAAAATAGTTATCATATGAGTGTAACTCGTGATATTGTTCCGCTGTTGACTAAATTAGCTTAATTTAATATTTTCCTTAAAGAAACTCTCTTCTAATGAGGGATTTTCAGGCCGAACAGCCTAAAATTACAAATGATATTCAAAGATCGAACAGTATTCTAGTTTCATCAGAATCATAAACCAATCGAGGTTAGAGAACCATTAAAAACCTGAAAGTATTGTACGACCGTTTCTTCCTAGTATGAGACTCCTCAGCAGCTCGCACGTGGTTCTCAGACTTGACTAAGACAATCTGTAATTTTGCAATGAAATACATTCGGTTATCCCTACATATATTCTAGTTCACAACCATCATCAAAAAAGTACAGGTATTCATAAATAGTTGTCTACGCAAGGCACTCCGGATCCGTTGGCCAGACAGCATCAGCAATAACCTACTATAGCAGATAACAAAACAACTTCCAGTTGAAGTGGAAATTGGGAAAAGACACTAGAAGTGGATAGGTCAGATTTTACGAAAACCAACAAACTGTATCACAAGGTAAGCCCTACCTTGGAATCGTCAAGGCAAAAAGAAAAGAGGTAGACCAAAAAACAACACTGCATCATGAATTGGAAGCACAAACCGAAAGAATGAAAAGCTATGTTTGTCATGTAAGTATAAGTTAATACATCAGAATTTGTTTATTTGCTTCCAATAAGTCATACATTTAAATGATGAAGACACTGCAGAAAATTTATATTTTCATAAGATAAACGTGTAGCAAAACAAATGTATTCAATTCAATCAAGTTCTGATTAGACCACCATAAATTATGTTATAGTTATTATATATTTCATGTTTTTCCTTTCACATTTTCGAAAGTCATTATTTCATTAAAATTTTATTTTAAATAATAAAATAGTATAAATGTATGCTTATAATGCCTTCATAATTTTTATGCTTACCGATTAAACCATCAGAAGGAATCCGTGTAATTCTGCCATTCTGTATTATATGTGGGGTAGAAATAGGAGTATTATTATGCTCATCACTCATAACGCCTATAGTATCTTGAGATTTCCATGCTGGTCTACTGGCCAATGATGCAGCAACGTTTAACAATGAACCTAAACGTGACTGACTATTCATTTTACTAATTTTCAATTGATTTCCTTTAAGTGCTAAATTTTTATTCAGATATTCTTTAGAACTATCTGGTATACTGGAATAACTTCGACGTGTCGAGACAGTTATTTCGGTTGTTGGTAAATGGTACTTATTGTATTGTCTTGAATTTTTTTCAGATGAAGTAGAGAATTGACCACGTAAGATAACTTTATGACTGCCAGTGCTAATATTATTACTACTATTACGATTATTATTATTACCACTACCAATAATTATCGGGTTATTCACATTACTACCTGCTAAGCTTTTGACAACAGAGATACTAGGAGCAGTAGTCAAATTGATCAAATGTAGTTGGCTATCTAACTGTGGTATCAATAATTGATTAGTTTTATCCATTACATGATAAGGCAGAAATTCATTTGGATTCAACAATGTTTGCCAGTCAATGTACGAAGGTTCTGATCCACTAATGTGTACTCTGTAGTCATAGAAAAAATTGTACAGTAATATCAGTTGTCTATATATAAAGTGTACAACTTTATAATGCATAAACAATTTATGATATCGTGAATAACTGAGAAACTGATTGAAAACTCTTGGGATACGATTAATTTGAACGGAGTTTACACAAACAGGAAACAGAAACCAATGAACACTTTTGAAATGATGGAGATTTGGAGATCAGATGGCAGCTTTAAGTAGTGTTGTGTTATCTGAGAAAGATGACTGAATTCCTGAACTTCGATTGTCGTTCTGGACAAAATTATCAGTACCTACTTCACATTTATCAACTTGAAGTTAGTCGAAGTAATGAACATATTGTTAATACACCCAATAATCTGTGGTTTATCATTAGAGACTAAGAATTAAGTAGCATATGTCATAGTATCCGATCATAAGCGTTATAGAAATATCGCTTGTGTATTTTGGGACCACTGAGTGAGCAATTCTGGGGTAAGATGGAGAGTACAAGGTAAAGATTGGCGAATCATTTAGTGAAGTAGTGAACCTTGATCAAATGAGGTGGTTGAGACATGTACTACCCATACTCAAACATCGTATATTAAGACGGTGGTGTGGCAACATAAGAACAGTATAAGCCTTGGCGAAATAGAGAAACTAAAGCAAATTATAGCACTAAGTTTTCAGCTGTATTTACTATCTGAATCTTAAAGATATCATAACACCGTTAACACGAAAATATGTTGAGTCAAACTTCAACTTAAGATATAATGCTCAATATCCACAAGCTCCACACACAACAAATAGATTCAAATAACATCTTTGTTATAAAGCAGTTAGCATACTTCTATTCCAGCGTTCAAATGAATTATCTCTTCATTCAATTTACCTTTTCCCAATAAACTAATACAAATATCTCTGCAACAGATGTAAATTATGAATAGACAGGGAGCAAATTAAACAGGACTTATCGGTTAATACGATGATTTAAACATTTTCAAAGAATACAGATCATTGGAATGGTGAATAGTTAGAGATTATGAGGAAAATGGACTGTAACCTAAGCATTTCTTAGGTAAACGTTTAATAGCTGCTTTACGTAGTCAAAAATAAACATTTTATGAATTGAACTAATTAAAGCTCAGCCGTTCTAGTGATGCCCAATGAATGGTTTGAAAAAGTCCAGTATATGCATATATTCTATTCATATAGACTATTTTTCACATCTATAGAACAGTACAGAGTGGACTGGTGAGCAGTACATTTGCCCCTTGATCTCCAGATAGACATCTGAACTATGCTACATATGACACGAATTAGCAAAGATTAACCCAGCTTTCTGAATCCGTGCCGAAATTTCGATAAACACCAACTCTTAGAAATAGTAAGATGTGTTTCATAAGTGATTTCAGAAAAAAAGGAAAAATAGTTATTCTAAAGGAAAAAAACTAAACATAATATAACATACGATGCTTTAAATGTTCTGTTTGAATTAGACTTTAATTGAATAAAAATCAATTGATAACCACAATTACAAACACCTTCCAATTCAACAGATTTTAAACGAAACAATGGTGACATTTGATAAGGATCCAAAACAATACATTGATGATAGGCTAATAAAGAATTACGAAATTCAACAGCTTCTTTCCACCAATAATTTGGATTAATTGAATCATTAAATGATGGTATCGATAAAATTTGTGTAAAATTTATTGTTTGATACCAAAATTGAATTTTATTGTAAATATGAATAGCAGCTGTACGTAATACAGAGTGTTTTGTACCAGCTAAGATGAAACAGATTTGAATGTATCTATATAAATTAGGAAAATCATTAAACTGAAAATGAATATACATTCATTTTAGAAAATGTTAATAATGAAATATTTTTTCCAGTTAAACTATTTAATTAGTCTACTACAACCATCATCAACAAAGTACAAGTATTTATAAACAGTTGTTTACGCGAGATACTCAATGTCCGTTGGTCGAAAACCATCAGTAACAACCTACTATGGGAGAGAACAAACCCGCTTAGATAAAGAGGAAATTAGGAAAAAAAACTATGAATGTGAATAGGAAATACATTATGGAAATCACCAAACGGCATCATGAAGCATGCGCAAACTTGGAATCCTGAAAGGAAACGAAAAAGAGGAAGGTCAAAGAACACACTATGTCGAAAATCTGAAGCAGATACGAAAAGGATGAATAATAAGTGGAAAGGATTTCCCAGGACAGAGTTCGATGAAGAATACTGATGGGCGGCCTATTCCCCTCCACGAGGGGTAACAGACGTAAGTAAGTAAGTATATAATTAGTACTTATTCTACAAAACACTAATACAATGTTGTGTAGTGTTTAAGAAAATGGCAATGACTGGCACTAATTCACTAAGTCATAAATAAATATGACTAATTTCGTTTCCCAGTTTTATACAGTGTAAAAAAAGAATGCTTTTGGACTATAATCATTTATTACTATTTGTAACATGTTTTATATCGTGAGAAGTTAACTGTCAAATCAGATAATTATTCTTTGTTTTAAACACATACGCTGTAGTTAAGAGAAAAAGACGAATATAAAATTCGATGAACATGGATACATTAATATGTATTAAATTAACTTATTTACTGGGTTACTTGGGTATGAACCACACTCTAAGTGTGAAAACTAATGATACTATCCAGTTGTCCAAATTAAAGCAGGTGTAGCTGGATTTGAGCCCAGGACTTAGTCGTCGAAAATTGAGCACCTTAACCAATAAGCCAATGCTCAAGGCTGATAGATTGAGAGAGTTAAGTAATAGTACGTGACTGTGCAAAAGCCAGGTATCGCATATACTGTCTCAAAGTTAGGTGATAATCGACAAAATATGAACGAGGCTTGTTACTGGATGGATTTAATTATCCACCTATTCAGCCAACATGTCGTTATCTCGTTCAGAAGGGATAAATGTATAAATAATTTATTTGTGTACATTATCATTCAGTTCTGACAATTAAAGCTTCCTAGTAATTTCTTAGTCTTTGCACTTTCACTGCTTTGTGGGTAAACGTATGGGAAGCGTGAGTTTTTTGTAACCAAATGAAACGTGACAGAATGTGACAATAATATAGAGCTGAATATATAAGATCCAACGTTAGTAACCGAAGTAAAAAAAATTAGATTAGTGGTGGAAAACCCTATTATTACACCGTATATAAGAGCTATTAAATCACTGTTTGATTTTTTGATATGTAATTTTCGACCTTATTGTACAACAGAAATAAATCAATATATGAAACAGATTGAACACATTTTTTTCTAACCAAACGATAAACATGAACGCAGTTTATATCATTATTAGTAAGAGTTTGAAATATCACAATGTAGATATTCGGGACTGAATTTTGACCAATCTTTTTGTTGGTATATGTGCATCCCCTGAGTTGAATGGCCTGATATAGCCGTTTTGACATAAATCCCCTTTCACAATAGACGGATTGTAGCTAACATTGCTAGGTGTACTAATACGGATATCAATACTGGGATTTGATAGGTACATCCAGCCGACGAGTCCCAAAAAGAACGAAACGCGAGACGTGGGTTTCACTACCAGAAATAATCTTTCCGTTCTAAGAAAACACAAGCACAATTATTGAATATATGATAATGATTTAGGTACACAAAAGGAAAAAGAACAAACTTCACGTGTTCACCTACTTTCGAGCAATTTCATAATCATCTTTAGTTTCAAAATGCTTCTTTACACATAAGGAATGGTAGCACCATGCCAAGCATATGCGTGTACTTGTTACTAAACCAATCCACGAAGATTCATCATAATGATTTATTAGTGACTCATATAACCATGAAGCTGATTCATGAGCTCCTTGTGAACTAAATGATCATTAAAAATTTAGAAAATAAAAAATAAGATTAGATGCTGGCTAAGTGGTCTAGAGGTGAAGCGCTCGCTGCAAGACTAAAAGTGTTGGGTTTCATCGCCGGTGGGGTCATGGATGAACATTATCGAAGAGTCCAATACTCGGACGGAACAACGCATCTAGTGATTATCTGCTTTCAATGGTTGTCTAATAAAGATTAGTCTATGATGTAAGCTATGATAATACGACTGTAATAGGCAGCAAAAGAACCCTACAAAATAAAAAATACTGAGGAAAAAAACTAACTAAGCACCTAGATGCCAAAATAAAGGCAAACAGTAGCGTTTAATTGTGACTTACATGACCCTAGAAGATCGACAAAGTAATCTGTTCCAATCAAAAATATGGAAGCGTTAAAACAAGGGGGTGATATTTGTGGTTTTACAACCGAGGCGCAATCTAAAGCTTAAAGGAGAAAGTTTAATTAGGAACAATATGATTTCTAGGAGGGAGAAAAAGGGGTTATTTATTTATTTTAACATATAGATATTGGTACAAGGAGGCACCAAATACATATGCGCCACACAAATCTCATCTGATTTGTGTGAGGGCTATGATACTGCCCGGGTGCCCCAACCGAAGCAGGTGGTTTTCTTAGGGGGCCACACCCGGAATCTTCGACCTAAGGGTCTGATCCACAAGGCAGTGGAGGAACGTAAGGAGATGCAGTCCCATGGTAGCCGGTGACCAACAATTGGTTCATACACCATTTGTTCCTTCAGGATACTGGAGCCCATGTGCACCATTGGTTTGGAATCAGGGTTTTCCAACTCCCCCAGGTGGATTTTTTATAACCAACCTGGTTACAGCGCCGGGTATTCGCTTTTCGTCCTCTCAATTTCGTAAACAACACCCCCGCCACGAGAAGGCAGTGAGTAGGACTTCCCTGGCAGAGGCTATATACGCGTGGCCATGTGAGAGCATTTCGAGAGGGAGAGCTTATTCTCCACACTCTCGGCCATACCAGGGAATATGGGGGCAACGCGACACTCGACGGGGATGAGATTAGAACCCACGCGAGAAAACCCGAATGGATTAGCTGTCCATCGCCTTAAGTACTCGGCCACCTACATTGTGTAAACATATATATAGATATATCGATGATATGTACACCTCTTTGTTCAAATTTTCCAACTACATCTCCTTAGTTATTTATTAATCTTTTCACTTGGATAAATTTGGTTTAGCAAGCATATAAAAAAACATTTATATCAAATGTCATACCTACTAACAGAGATCAATCTGAAAAATGAATCTAGAGTAAAATATCACTAATATATATATACATGAACTTACAATAAGAAATCCGCCAAATCATAAACAATTTCATATGCACGTTTAGGACAATGTATTAATTTTAAAAAGCCAATTAATGTTTGTCCAATTGATGTAAAAATTTGTGAATAAATTAATGATGATGTAAATAATGGAATTAAATGATTATGAGCAAATAATATAGAATGATCTAATTGTATTTGTTCTATATTAATTTGATCTATTTCTAATTTTAATTGATTTCCATTATCATTTTGTTGTTGTTGTTGAATAGAATCTTTAATTATTGATTGTTGATTATTAATTAAACTATCAGTAATTATTTTATTGAATAATGAATATTTTTCACGATGAATAGATAAATTCGATTTGATACACCATAAACCAATGAATTGTCCAATTTGTTTTATATAATTAAATACAATTAACCATAATTCAATAGAATAATTTTCTGAACAAAATATATCTTTTTCATTATTGATTTTATTGAATGAAAATTTATGGATTATTGATGAATTTTCTGTTGATGAACTAGTAACATTATTGATAGGTGATAAATGAGAAGTATTACGTAATAATGGATAATCATAACAACGAAAATGTGTGAAAATTTTATCCACTAAATGACTCATATACCAAATAGTAACATTTGAATCTTTGTTAGCATCGATAAATACACTTTGTGTTGTTATGGTCGGTGATGAAGATGATGATGACGACGACGACAACTGCCTATTAAATGATAACTTTGAAAGGCGTGTAAAATTAATATTCTCTAAAATATTATTGCATGAAAAAGCTGTATCCAATAATTCAATAATTGATTTATTAACATCATCCATTGAACGATCTGAATCTAGTCGGATATTTGTCAGTGTATTTAAACAAATACACAGAATCCAAACAGCGCGAAATAAATTATCCATTTGAATCTACTTTTCAAAAGTAAACGAATTTTTTTTACAAAAATCGGGAAAAAAAAGTAATAAAACGATTTATTAACATGATTGGTGTTTTACTAAGTAATTTTTTAACTAAGATTAATCATATCAAACAAACACTGAGAAAAAATAAGTTGGCTGAAGATACAGTTATTATACAGGTGATTTTCTTGATATACTAATGACACTAGTGAGATAGATATTAGCGACAAGTGACAAATCAAACACTATTCGACAGTTATCAAGAAATCAATATGTTAGTTAGTTGGAAGTAGTCAGGAGAAAACCTTAAACCTAGGTTTCGTGATAGATGACACTCGTCAGCGAGATGTACATGCGATCTTGAGAGAACTGATATTTCCTGAAGGATTAGGACCCGTGTTTTGTAGCCTCACAGTTCGAGACGTTACCACTAAGGTATCTGGTGAGTGACTTGGCAACTCGATCAACAACATACGCTCAGCACTAAGGGATTAAACAAACATGACATTGATCACTACTTAGTTATTAGCCAATCACAAAAATGAAGAGGTTAGTATTATTTTATAATGTTGTTTAAACTTTGGCTGAGCGTTTTGCCATTGTATTAAGTGAAAATAACTAGTAAGAGAAAATTGAACATTGGAGAGAGAATAGATTGGATATAGAGCAGAAAATAAACATTTCCATGGCAGTTGTATTCGTTTATTACATGCCTTCTCCTTTTTTGTTTAATAGAAACTGAATATCACATGTACATCGATTTGTCTGTCGCATTTTTCTTGGATCTTATTTCAACTATATTGAATACATAATATATCTAAGTGACCCTTTAATATTAGAGCGAAATAATCAGAAGACCTACAACTTAAACATATTTGCAGATATCCATTTGTTAAAGTTCTTGAATTTTTATGGATAAAAAATTTAGTATCGTGCCAGATATGCACATCAATGCAACTCGACTTATGTATAAACTAACAAACGTTGTGTGCTACACTTTATACTTAATCAGTTTAGCTATGCAAAAAAGATCATAACTGAATAGGAAATTTTCTTGCCAAGGCCCGAACACTTATGCTTGCAAATCAAGTATATGTATACAGATATATAGTTAGTTAAACTTATCTGAACAGGGATGTGTAGGTAGCGACCATGTGTAGATGAATAACTCACAACGGTCCGTACTCACTTGACTTTTAAATACTACGTAGTCTTGAAAAAGGATATGACATATCAGGTCTTGGCTGATATATATATATATATATATATCGGAAATTATTATATCGTTAGAATAAGAATTTACTTACATCTAATATGTTTATTTCAGTCAATGTAGAACAAATGGTATGATAAGCAAATGCAGGGAATTCATTTAATCGATCACATATACATAATATTGATGCTTGTCTGGATAAAAGGTAATTTTTCAATTCGAATAATGTAGCGTTACGGGTTTTTAAACGACTAGACTGTTTTATTTCTGTATTAGTCACATCTAAAGAATAATCACACACATAATGTGATACTTCATCCGATGATGATAATTGTGTTAATCGATCTAACCATTGAGGACGTTTAGATCCTGAATAGAATGACAGATGCAGACAGAAATTCATGAGATTGTGAAAATCAACAAAAAGGATTTGATACTTTTAAAATTGTTTAATCTACAAGTGAACTGGGATAATCTGCAACGTGTTCAATGATCACTTAGTGTGTTGTGCCAAGCACTGGTAGTGATTTTTCCAGTTCATTTAGTGGATCATTACTACATACTGAAGTGTAGTTTTTACTAAGAATTTCGTTTTAAGCATCTGGATTTACAATTGGTCAGTACATAAAGCGATGGAGTTTGAAGTGAAAGGTATCGGGTTCAAGTCCCGGAGTGAACACCAACTCTGGGATGCAGATACATCCAGCTGACGAGTCCAAAACAAGGCGAAAATCACATCTTGGATTCCACTGTTATCCACCATCCATCTCTGCCCAAAAATGCTTGTGACTTACTGGCAATATCGAAACGGTCCATACAGAATGCACATATTCCGAAAAAGACTGATCAATTGCAGTCCTGAACATCAATAGGAGGTATTAAACAACTAATATATATATGAATTAAGACTAATTAAGTAATGTATGGATCGAGTGCCCAGTTTAACATTATTGTATTTCGTATTGAAGATAAATCAGTTTTAGTTCATTTATTACATTATTTTGTCTCTTGAGATTCATCTTAATCATGAATAGCGTAGATACAAGTTAAGATTACAAATCGTTTCACTTTTCGGCAATTCGTACTGCTTACATTTTTGTTCGAATTCTATATATTTGTTTAAATGAATACGTTAATTAATATAAAATTAGATTCAGATTATTTGATAAATAAAATGTTAACAGATCTATCAGTAAACATCACAATACTGTTTTAATATCCTTTTGACAGATAAACATATCAAACTATAAAAAAAACACCAGAAAATTATTGAAAATTTAAACAAAAAATTGCTTACCTAATTGTGTTGACGCTTTAATACATTTAGAAAGTAATTCGGTTGCTTCACGATACTCATGTAAAGCATGTTCATGTCCACCAAGAAACAAATACATATGCGCTAATTCTTCCTGTGTAATTGTTAAACAATATAAAATACAAATAGGTATGCATCAAAACATAAATTGATATTAATTCAATAATTAACGCAAATTATATGTATATGGTAAACACTATCACTTCCAAGTAAATTTATGAATCCAAGATAGAATTTTATCAGATATTGGAAAATGAGCATACTTAATTTAAACACTATGACAAAATAGATATCTGTGGGGGGGAATTCAAAACAATTTTTAGTAACAGTATTAATAATCTATGGAAAAAGTAGAAGAAACATTTCAATTGAACTAGTCATTTCTAGTTAATCCAAGTTACTACTAATGAATAATAACAGGGATAAATGGTAAATACAAGAAGCATTTACTTATTAGAATAATTCCTATTTATTTATACAGAAATTAATTCAACTTTGACATTAGTATAGTAATAGAAAATAACAATAACTGTGTAAAATAAAAATATAAATGAGGAGATACGTAGAAACATTAGGTAAAACAATACGATACTGATGAGTTTAAGTCAACTAATCAGATTGAAGATAACGGTTTTTGAAATTCGGCACGAAATTTAAAGCACAATTACGAATAGCCTATTACTCAAAGCAATGGTGTTTGACTATATTTCGTATGTTGACTGATTTTGAAGGGGATGTGATTGTATTGAAATTGATGGAACTATTATCCGTAAAAAAGGTATAATAGAGGTAGAAAAGTAAAAGCGGATTGAGCAGGTAGTATTTTGATAAACTATTATTACCCGATTAAAATGCAGGTGATAACAATGAAGTATTAACCACAAAAAATCAGAAATAGTGAAATATACATAGAGAGTTTCCACAAGATCAGTGAATTTATTCAGCTTAAGTTTAAGTCCATTAGGATTGAATTCATAGTAAGAACGATATAGGAATTTGTCCATATGACTTCATAGCATTCTTCCAATGGAGCCTTTAGACAACCAAAACATTTCTAAAAATCTGATAGCCCATGTTCTTCATTGTTTCAAGCCGGATATAACTTCTAGTAATGGATGTGAGAATTAACGTCACTCTATTTGGAGTATACTCAAAATAACCTTTCTGCAACGTCCTATCCCATATTTCGAAAACCAGTTAATTAAATTAAAGAAATTACTACTTGCCCAATCTACTTTTACATTTCTACCTCTATTATACCTTTTTTTACGGATAACGGTCTAACCAATTTCAATACAATCACATCCCCTTCAAAATCAGTCAAAATACGAAATATAGTCAAACACCATTGCTTTGAGTAATAGGCTATTCGTGATTGTGCTTTAAATTTCGTGCCGATTTTCAAAAACCGTTATCTTCAATCTGATTAGTTGACTTAAACTCATCATCATAGTATAATTTCACAATAATCGTCATTACCTTTCTATCTAAATACTCAAAATAATCCCATGTAAAGGTTGAACATGAATCGGTCAGCATTTGTAAATGTATATCATAATCAGCAATAATTGACATACAAGCCGATATGATAGATTTACGAACAAGATAAGTTAACTGATCCCATGATTCATTGAATAGTTTTTCTTCAGTTGAATTAGGTGCTGGTACTTCTAAAAATTGTCTTTAAAAGATATAAAAACTGTATACATGGATTATATCATATTAATATATGCTTGCTTTGATAAACTGATTATCTAAGCAAGTAGTCAAGTAAAAACAAGCTTACGTGAGATGAAGAATTAAAAAAATAGTCAGATTCTTTGGGCTGAGAATAGCAATAAATTCGGTTTACAAAAGTGATTCGAAGCAAAATGGTTAATGAAGAAAGCACCAAACAAACAAGGTGCCTAGTCAATCGAATACAGCTGAGTAGTAACTTTAACATTAATATGTGGATTGGATTCAAATAATGCTGATCTCTGGATATCCGTTTCTCGTCTCACTATGTCTATATACAAAAGTTCTCAATGACTGATTTACTAAATTTCAAGAACGTAAACAATACATATATCATGCGATGTTGGCAAGTAAAACCTTATGACAATTCAGGTCAAAGATCTAATAAAGTTCTCAATATATGTTTAATGTCTCGAATTGGAGAAACTGGAATGTTGATTTATATACCTATTTAGTCAAAAAATTTGAAGTGATGTTACTGATTACTTCACCGTACATGAGATAGTAGCAACAGATAAGGTAGACAGATAATCAAGGAAATATGGAAATAAGCACAAATATTTTAGTATATTTGAACTTTTATTTTATTTTATTTATTTAAACACATGAATATTGATACAAGGAGGCACCAAAGAGATATGCACCACATAAGTCATTCGATTTGTGTGAGGGCTGGGATATTGTCTGGGTGCCCAAACCGAAGCAAGTGGGTTTCTTACGGGAACACTTCCTGAGCCTTTGAAATAAAGGTCTAATCCACAAGACAGTGGAGCGAAGTTAGAAGATGCAGTCCCGTGGTAGCCGATGACCTACAATAGGTTCATACGCTTTTTGTTCCATCGGAATCCTGGAGCCCATCCACTCTATTGGTCTGAAATAAGTGTTTTCCGACTCCCCTAGGTGGATCCTCCGTACCCACCGATCCGGTTCAAGCCCCAAACATTCTCTTGTTGTCCTCTCAATTTCGTAAACAACACCGCTGTCGTGAGAAGGTAGTGAGTAGGACTTCCTTGGCAGTAGTTGTATGCACGTGGCCATGCGAGGTTATTTGGAGATGGAGAGCTTATTCTCCCCACTCTCGGCTGTACCAGGGCATTTGGGGGCAGTATATTTGAACTGTGGCTGGCAGTAAAGCCCATGATAAGTTTTTTGTCCTATACCAAAAAGACAATTTACAGACGATTCGCTGAGGATACATGTATGGCAACAGAGGTTGATCGACCGTTATTAAAACTCAGCAACATTTCTGAATCATTTCTATTCAATACAAAAAAAATCCAGTGTCTTTTTTGACACTACGCAACCAGCATATTACTCTTATCTATCGTTACACACGAAATACTACAGAACTATACAATTACCAGGCTTTTGTACAGTTCCACAGTCCTATAACAAGACAGCAAATGGAATACACATTTGACCAATATAATCCAAGATGAGATATACACACAATATGGACTACAGTATAATCTTACGGTTTCAGAATCTTAAACTGGTAAATCGAATATCATTATACTTATGAGCGTTCTGATATTGCAGGTGTTAACTGATACAATCAACGTTCGAAAAATAGTATGTGTTCACCTGACATCAAGAGGGATAATCACGGGGAACGGTATAACTGATGAGTTTTAGAAAAAAAACACCCAATACTTTAATTTCAAATATTTTTTCCTTCGAAATTAACATATTGAGTAATTGGATATAACACATTAAACAAAGTGAAAAACATCAATCAGAAGACTTACCGGTCGCCTGTACGAACGTTAAAATCACTTCTAATTTTGTCAAGTACATTTGATTTTTGTAGAATTTTTGGTGTGTTATATTGTGGATCAGAATTAACCATAATAATAAGCCAGTCAAATACATTTCTGGCACGTAAATGGCCTAACCAACTACCGATAGCATTCCGTCCACCATGTGATGTATAATGAGAAACATCCTAAAATATTCAATGAAAAATCGAAAAACATCAAAGTTCTAGTTAATTGTTGAACATTTAGTAACAAAAACAATGTATGATAACAGTATTAAAAATAATGACATATTTGAAGTTCGAAGCATACATTGTCCTTTTGACAACATACATCCACATTAATGTGTTGGTAGTTTACTTTTTAGAATTCAAATCTGGAGTTTTGAACGTGAATAGTTCAGAGTATCCAAATTTTTTTATCCATCCGTAAAACTCTACCATATAAATAGACCACAGAAATCTTCGATTGAGGAAAAGAATCATCAAAAAAAGCCAGAATCAAAAAATGGAAGGGAAGAGATTATGGATAGCAGAATATTAAAAAGTAAAATAGTCAGCAGTCAGAATGCATTATAGAAGAACAGTTCCACTTATCTTTAGTCATACATCAAATAATTTACAGTTGATTGAATAGTGAACAATATCGTGTATGTTAAATTCTTATTATTATTTATCGAATTGCATTGATTGAGTTGCAATGTAATCACTAGTCCAAGGTTTACTGTTGACTACCGCCAATTGCCATCAACTAATTTATTCCACCATTAGTCTTTCTACTGTCTAGTAAAAATGGGTCAGAAAATATATACTTCTATACATACTGTTCCAGTTACAGTCAATTACTTCATAGAATGATACAACTTAATCATATAACTATTAGGGATTTACTGTAAATGATAATACATTACGAGATAAACACTAACTGAACATTCGCAACATATGATCGGTAATGTACAACACATATGACATTCAGCTAGAATATGTACAAATAACCAAGGCCAAAAGTTGGAAAGGGTTTTTGAATCTTAATAGAAAACTTGTTAGTAATCACTAATACAGTTCGGATATTCCGTAAGATTTTGTTGTCCATCATTAAACCAACAAAACGATAAAGTTTTTTTCAAACAAAACATTTTCATTTGTATTGGTTATTCGAATCTTCCCAGTGATGTTAGTCTCTCTTGACATATGTGCACCCAGTGAGGATTGCCTCGATATTACCATTAGGTCACCAACACTTTAGATGTGTGATTAGTTAACTGAGCCTACTAAAACTAGAAAGAAAGGTTTATATACAACTTTAGTGGGATAACTACGTGATTTAGCTGATTAAAATCTCTCTTTACACTTTAAAGTGTATTACATTCTTAGAAACTAAGATGTACAAAAGAGTAATACTTGAGTTAAGAATCATATATTTACCTTTGAACTTAGTATTCACTCTTCTCTATGCGAATAAAAGAGGAATTTTAAGTTAATGAACCGGAGTACTTTACTATGACCTATCCACTTAATTAACCAAACGGTCATATGATTTGATATCTAATTAGACGTAGAGCACATTCACATTTTATCAACCCCATACGTCGACAAATATTCATCCCACTACCGAAAATGCATCTCCAGGCACACTTAAAATGTAGTTAAACATGATCAACTAAACACATTAAAAGATTTGTATCAGTTAGGTTTTTAACAATTTTTCAGGCTTCGACTAGGGCAATTACTAAAGCCACTTAAGTTAGGCGAATCACAATAAATAGAATAAAAACAGTGATTGTTACTTACATTTGAAGTCACATAAATATAAAGTAATGGTTGAAATGTACCGACAGGTCGAATAGGTCTTCCACTTGATAAAACTTTGACGTTAGACTGTAACTGGCTAACACGAAATCTTGTAAAACATGCTCCCAATCGTACAGAATGAACCATTGACAGTTTGGGATGCTTCCATACCACCTGCTGACTCCCCAAAGTCGATAAACAGCGGCTTTCGAAATAAGGTAAAAGATTTTCATCACCAGCACCTAAATTTAAAATAAATATAGATCTCTAGGTATTTATGAGTTGAAATTAATTTAAATGAACGATGACAAAATAATGACATCCTTTCCAACAAAGCTCAAGCAACACTCATGAAAATCTGATCCGAAAACAACTACCGTCTTAAAGAACTAGATGGGGTTAATCATCGCCATGACCTAACCAAACACTTCTTGGGGTTTCTTGAAGATAAGGCAAGAAGCAACACGTTTCGATTCCGACGGTGAAGTTGTAGCGGAAAATGGCGGCAGCGTGGTCTTCTTCACAAGTAAAAAGCAACTTCAGTGACACTACCTTCACACACATGCAAGGACCGATTATTAAAGGTTGGTCCTATGAATAGTACTTACACTTGCTTCATGAATCCTAGGTGCAAGTGTTAAGGTTTGTGAAGTACACGAACCTACGTTAACAAAATGGTAACGTTGTGATATATTAAGGTGCCTGAACATAGTAGAAACCATGATTCAGTAAGGGTTTAGACTTACTTCTTACTGAATCTGTATTTCAAACTTCATACTACTTTTACTGTTTTATTTATTTGTAATATTTCCATATTACTTAGTGTCGAACTCTATATTGTAGAGGAGGGGAACATTGCAATATTTCCATCTTACACAATGATACGAGTTTCGGCCACAGTGCTCATGTTATAGCATTTCACTAGTCTATTTAGACTCTATTGTGAAACCAATGAGAATAAGATAAATTTCAAAATAAATCTATCAAAATTTTGATTTTTACAGGTTTACCGGCTAAAATCAACTGCTGATGAAATACAACATCAAAATTACAGACAAATTATATAATTAGCAAGCAAACAAACAGTATAGTGAGTTCTACTTCAGGTGATTTATAAAATAAACATCAATTAAAAAGTTAGTCTTTGAAACAAATGTAACAAAATTCTGGGAATATAATATTAACCAGTTGTTTAGTGGAGAAATTCATATTACGAATGACTTACATGAAATAACTGGTTTCAATATAAAGTCCATTGAGAGTGTACTCAACTTGATAGTTAAGTAAGGTGGTTTCTAATGTTCTAATGAATGGAAGAAATCAAGTTGTAGTGTTGTTTTGATAGGAGTGAGAAATATAAGCAATCTGACAATGACACCTGAAAATTCAAATGAAGTAGGTACAATTCTACGACGATAAGTTCTGTATAGTTACATATTTATGTTAGAATATTTGAAAAAAGCCTTAAATTACTCATAAAAAATGCCATAATGATAAGAACAGATTTAGTACATTCAACTAGAAAGTGAATATCTTCACACTGTTGTATGCCATTATTCAGCCTTCCAGAGAGATATTAGCTAAGAGCATTTCGCTCGATTCAATCAAACTCTGAACTATCTGGAAGTTTTACACTCATTGGTGAGCGACTCATATTTTAGGATTACTGCGTTACTGAACAATTTGAGGTAGGATAAAGGCTATTCAAACTGTCTTTGACGTCAAGCGTTTATGACTTTAGTGAGCTCCGAGGCAACCAATAGTGTACATTCTTAAGATCAACATGAACACGAACACGAATCGACAGTGTAAATTGCAGGGAATGATGAAATTTGTGAACGTAAATTGTCATGTATGTGTTGGAAAAAGGAATGTAGCAAATGTGACACGCGTGTGTAGCAGATTAAGTAATCCATATCTGTGTATATAGGTATGTAAGGTTGACTGAGACCAATTTGTAGGGTTTTAGCAGTTTTAGTTACTGGATTTTCTGGATGTATATATGAGACTGCTAAAGTTATTAAAAGTCTCTGCAGCTGGGATAAAAATTGATTGCACTGGTCTACATAGCATCATTCACAATTTTAAAACAGTTAATACTTTATCAGTCTGTAAATAGACCCCAAATGCCCTGATACGACCGAGAGTGGGGAGAATAAGCTCTCCATCTCCAAATAACCTCGCATGGCCACGTGCATACAACTACTGCCAAGGAAGTCCTACTCACTACCTTCTCACGACAGCGGTGTTGTTTACGAAATTGAGAGGACAACAAGAGAATGTTTGGGGCTTGAACCGGATCGGTGGGTACGGAGGATCCACCTAGGGGAGTCGGGAAACACTTATTTCAGACCAATAGAGTGGATGGGCTCCAGGATTCCGATGGAACAAAAAGCGTATGAACCTATTGTAGGTCATCGGCTACCACGGGACTGCATCTTCTAACTTCGCTCCACTGTCTTGTGGATTAGACCTTTATTTCAAAGGCTCAGGAAGTGTTCCCGTAAGAAACCCACTTGCTTCGGTTTGGGCACCCAGACAATATCCCAGCCCTCACACAAATCGGATGACTTATGTGGTGCATATCTCTTTGGTGCCTCCTTGTACCAATGTTTGTGTTTAGGTCAAATAAAGTCTGTAAATAATTTTACCATTTTGTGATGCTATTCCATCTGATTTTTAGTTCTGTATTACCACTCTTATAAACATTCCTTACTTTTGTTTTTGCCTGTCACTGAATTGTCCAACAGAGAATACTTAGACAGATAGATTGTATCTGCCACTGATGTTATTTTCTATCTTCGGAGCCTAATGCAGTACACAAACAACTACAGAAAACATAAAGGGACAGAGCTGAATTCAATTTAGCTAACTACGATATGCCATCGTAAAATGTTCTAGCTTGATAAATTTCAGTTATCGAGATAAATGCTATTTTGTTGGACTGAGTACTCAGATCTAGTGAACTGGATAGATGCAAAAACCTTCAGTTGGAAGATGGATTAGTTTAATAGCTAATGTATTGGCTTGAGAATAACTCCAGCGGCCTATATGGCCAGTTGACACTGCCCTTAGAAATGGATAAGCCTAATTTTAATACGAAACAAAAGTTCTGGGACACTACCAGTCGTCGGAACATCAGTAACCGCTCAAAACTATGGAACGCTCTGATGAACGTTTCACAACTGAGTTTACAGAGGGATCTTATATGCTGACTAGTATTGGAGGTCATTTTCGATATAGTAAAGAGGTTGTGCAATGCTAAGCACATCTTTGTACCTAGACCAAAATAACATAAATATAGCAAGTAAAAATACAGATTACTTCGTAACCTTAATTCGTTCTTTATGCACGACGTGTAGGGAATAGATAAGTAGATAGTTTTAAATATCAGTAAGCAGAGACGATTGGATATATCAGCCCATTTTTACGTGAACCATGGGTGAGTTAAGGTCCATTTTACCAAAGGGGTTTTTCCACAGGAATACCACAAGTCACGTAAACAGTCCTTTTGTAGTCTCTGGTATTTTCGTAAGATATAAAGAATTAAGTCATAACACAGCCAACCAATGATTCTCCCAAAGTTATTAGTAAACGCTCTCTGCATTATGATGTGCATATACTATGTGAAAATTGTCACATACGAACCTAGATATTTGAATTCTCGTCTCCATGTGGCAATTTTGGTCTGAAGGTTTAGTCATGAGCGCTTCGGTGACTGTCCCAGTGAAGAAGCCTTTATAGTATATATTACAAACCAAGCCCAAATTCACTATAAGAAATACTATAATATGCTATATTGGTTCGTGTTTAGCCTTAAATAATCTGGGTTTTAGGGAAGTGTTTGGAGCAGTGTGTGTGAGGGAATCTGAGAATAGGACAAAAAAGTGAACCAACGACTCAGATATTTCGTAGAATGCACTTACATTTATAAGTGAAAACAACTGATAGCAATCAATAACAGCATGTACCAAAGTCAATTCGACAATCACAACTAGGAAAGCTAGTATGAGATCTTAAATTCGTCACAATGCATTTACGCCAAACTGTAGACAGTGTGAACATATCGGGCGGGTGAACAAAAGGCCCGTATCCAATATCTTTATATCCAGCTTGAACATTCCGGTTACCTTGCGCCCGCTTCCTGATGTTACGCTACGGTCTCAAGCCTTTAGTATCATCCAATGTGGATATTCCAGCCATTCGACTGCACTAACCCCAATGGATTTGATAGGTGATAAGGGATTAATTTCTCTTGGATATAAATGTGTGGGTTTGTTCTAGGGGTGTAAGGTTGCTAAGATCAGCAACTGCCACATTACTGAGATTAAAATTGGTTTGCTGAGGAATAAAGTATAGTTCAGAGAAGTGAAGTGAAGATAACAGTTAATACCTACTACCTTTGTTAAGAGCTTGTATAGACCGATTGATTTCTTTAGGATCACTTCTTGTTGTTTCTGTACGGTTCCAGATTTTCCGTAATGCCCAACGGTTGGTAGTCTAGTCACTCGACTGGAATAATTCTAGTTAGTTCACTAGTTATTTATCAAAATGTATAGTTTAAACTTTGAGTGGGTTTGTCTCAGGGCTGTAGGAATTCTGGATACCAGCAGCCATCATGTTACCAGGCAAAAGATCGGTTGGTCGTAATGTGAAAAGTGACAATGGAAAGAACTAGAGTGCTTAGAGGAGACGATTGTTCCAAGAAATAATAAGCAAACAGATAAATAAGTAACTTAATTACCTGGTAAGACACGGTATGCAATATAGGAATTATAAGGATACAAATGGGAAACAGTGATGGTGGTAAGCGAGTTAAGAATACGTTAGTTTTGTGTTACAACGATAACTTCAGGTGAGGCACACCTGGTCTAAGCGAGAGATGGTAGTCCATAAGCGCGTAAATATTTATCAAGTCTCTTCTTGAAGTTATCCATTGTGGGGGCCGTGGGCACTTCGGCTGTGATAAAGTGGTAGCGTAACTTGGTTTTCACATTTTGATGTGCAGTCTTTTGAGGGTTGTCTTAAGGGGTGTGATGTTGGTTTTCTGGTAGGATACTCGTATCTGGCGTGATTTGGCGTACTTAGTACATCACCTGCTAATATCAAGTCACCCCTCATTCTTTCGTAGCTCAGAGAGGATAATCCGACTTGTTGAAGTCTGTCTTCGTAAGATTTACTCTTTAGCTCTGTTATCCACTTAATTGCCAGTCTTTACATTGTTCCTAAGAGACTTATGTCTCTCTTTGAGAGAAGTGGAGAGACAGTATAGTGGACTTCACAATGGCGCCGTGAGTACGTTATAAAGAGTTAAGAACAATTTTGAGATGATTGTCTTCTTACAAACTGAAGAGTTGGGTTTGCTTTGGTTACCTCCACTGTGTAGTTTGAACTAGTGTACAAGCTTTCCAAGATTACCAGCCTAGGATCGTACTCTGAAGAGACAGCTGGGAGTGGATTTCCACGGAGGACATAGTCCTCTATGTCACAGGTGCAAAACGTCCATGATGTGACATTTCAACAGGTTGATTTTCAACCCAATATCCACTGCTCAATTACAGGTTGTTTTCACAATCTTGATGAGCTCAAATGAGTCCCCTTCACCTCTTGTGGGTGTCCATATCTTTGAGTAGTCCGTGTAGGGTAATGCTACTGAGCTAAAGGGTCGTTGTTGAAGATCGCAATCAGAGGTAGGTCAGAGACTGTCTTTTGTGGAACTCTTGGTTTCAAAAGCCTGCAGCTGATGTGCACTCCATTCACCTATGTCCAGAACATTCTGTTTTTTGGCTGGTTTCGTTACCAAAACGGAAGTGGGTTAGTGAAACCCATTTTCGCAATCTTCCTTATAAGGAGTACATGTGACAGTGTCAAAGACTCTGTGAAATCAGGGAATATTACACGGATCGGTATTCCTTACTCCAAGAAGGTCGACCAACTGTCCCATGTTATAAGGAGATTCAACACACAGGTCTTGCATTTACTAAGCCTGTGTTGGGTCCATGGATAATGTTGTTTTCATACATGTATTCTCTCAGATTTTCATCGACTGGTCCCTCTATTACCTTCGACACTATTAGCATAAACCCGTCGTATTGCCTAGGAACCGAAAAATTACAATAACGGTGAGCTCAGCTATCACGCAAACTGCATTTTAATGCTGAGTCGCCACCGTTTTTCCGTCTTGTTTTCCCAGTAGACTGTGTTAACCGGAGTATGTGACGTCCTTTCCTCCTAATTTGTCATTGCTTACTGCTCTGACTAAGAGTAGGAATCCAGGTATGAGTGTGATTTGGGTGATTAGTTGGATACTCGTTTATGATGCCCGAGTTGAACAATCAATGCTGTATACAATGCTATACGTTTCGTCACCTTGTGTCATTTTAGATTTGCTTATAAGCTTGTTGACAGATAAAAGGGATTTTTTAAATTATTATTTGCCCCATGCATTAGAACCTCCACTAGTCGTCCTTGTAATGATAGTGTAGGTACTGGTAGAAATGCTATTACCGTGCGGTTTATTCGGTAGACTAAGGGTCGAATGTGAAACAGTATAGGGACTGAGTGCACAAGGCTTAAGTTACGAAATAGAAAATTGTGAAAACAAATGGATATAGGCTACATAAGAATGAAGCTTAAAGGGTACTTAAAATCACAGCACAACCTTTAACTGTTCTACCCAACAACTTCGCGTGAACCCAGTAACTTTACATAGGTTGTATGTTCGAATGAGACTCACTACATTTCACAGTTGAAACAGTTAAGAAGAGAGCAGTCGATTGACATGGCTAGGCCTATTACACAATGGTTCAACCTTGGTATGATTACGGTTGACAGATATGCCATTGTGCTTGTCTACCAGTAAGGAAAGAAGCAGTTTGTGTCTTCCGGAGGGGTGAATATTCTGATCTGGCAGTTGAAACTTGACACTTCGTGTCGTTGGTGTGACAATAGATTCAAACAGCGCGTGGCAGAAGTAGCGAACTGTTATCACTCGCCATATGCATCTTCATGGTAGTGAAGCACTCTTGATAATGAAATAGTGTGGTCCTAATCATATCGATTCTGGATCCGAGGTGTATAATAAGTTAATAGTTAGTAGCGAAACTGATCGGCAAGCAACACTTGGACTAACCATTCTCTGTACATACGGAACTGACGTAAACGTCTGGCCTCCTTTTGAAAGGTTCTGCATAAAGTATCTTCTTTATCATCTTCGGTGAGGAGTTCATCAAGTTAATTGGGTTTACTTTTTAGTTCGATCACACTTTTGAGTACTTGTCTCTGTACATATTCCGGGAGGGCAATGTTCCTCCTGAAGTAATCGCGGGTTTTATTTTCACCTGAATTGTATTCAACATGTCATTTGGTTTCGGTATAATTCTCTATGAATTTCGGCGAATATAGGTTTACATGAGTACATGTATTAGTGAAAGCATGCTTTTCTTTAAGGTTTTCCTTCACGCAGAGTTTACTAGTGTGTCCAAAAAGGGTTCATGAGATCCCCTTGTGGCAGCTTATTGGACAGAAGATGTCGTAGTTTAAATAAATTCTGCTGGATAGGCCTTCTTTTATCAATACTTGCAATCATATTTACCGATTAACTTGCACGTACCAAAGCACATACATTGGTAGAACAGAGAAGAAAAATATGTTAACCTTCCGGACCTCGTTCGGAAGAATTTGAGGTTGAGAGTCGAAATAGCCTCAAGTAGTTCAATTACTCGACATACCAGGTATCTCCCTACAATAACTGCGATCTTCCGAAGTTAACATAAGACGAAGATACACGGTGTCTCTTCGGTTTGCCAGAGTAGTAGCAATAAAAAGCTCAGACCAGATTTATGTATCTAGTAAGAGACATTAATCAACTTGTCCTCACCCCAGTAAATTTACATCTTTGACTTAGTCACCTGAACTGTTGACAAGGAAGATGTTCAGGATGTTAATATTGTGGTTCATTACCTTACATTCATAAGAAAAGAAGCCTACAGTTTGGCGATCCCAGAAAAGCCGATTTCACTCCCTTATGCAACTCTCAAGTAACTTTCAGACCATGTAAAGTGTACACATCTTCGAATACAGTGAAGAAACGATTCGTCAGGACATCAGGAGTTCCACCACATCTATACGTCATACCAGTCCAATGCGTAATCAAGATTATTCATTGAGAAGTTGCGAAGCAGGTCACGAAGATAACCACAAGTTTGGTAAGCGCTTGTTCTGTGGTAAGTTTCACCCATGTAATTTATGCGTATTTCGTAATTGTAAATGCTTGAAGTGTGGTATGATTAGACACACACAGGCAGTTTCTTATACTACTACTCTTTTCGATACAAGCAATGATAAATTTTGTGATTCTGGTCCTAATAAGTTGTGTGTTTCTAACGATCAATCATCTTTATCCTCGACTTAGAGAAACAGCGTAAAGTTGTAGTGTGGTATCGATTCGCGGTCGACTTTGATCACCACTACAGGAAGACTACGTGCCAGTTACTGCGTCAGACCCCCCGTAGGCCAAGTATCAGAAGGCAGTTGATGGCTGTAGTCGAGAAATATTTGTTTGCGATCTCGTGGTATTGAAATATTACCGAGATCGTGCCAAATTTTGCAAATGGGGTTACTGAGCGTGACCGAGTTCGTGCAAGGTCACAATCAACGGAAGAATGTAGGGTTTCGGTACAGTTAAACAAACGGGTACAGTAAAACAATCGCTGGTGCAATTGGTTGTAATATTAATTGTTTTCATTATACCAGTCGCGTTCTTTTCATAAAAGTAGGTCACTACAAAGTCATAGAGTTGTCCAGAGTTGAATGAATTTCAGAGTTATTGTGAAACAAATGCTTGTAGTTAATTAACTTATTGTCGGATTTTTCATGCTATTGCACCTGATGTCACAGGATTTGGAGTTTTACAACGTTTTAACCAGTAATACCTGCTATGAATCGTGCCCACATAGTCAAGTCAAATGTCAGAAGCAAGGAGGCTCGGTGATATGTTTGATAGGATATTGGTATATCGAGAAGCGACCGATCCAAACTGGCCAGCGATTGCATGATTTGAGCATGGTGTTCCCACTCGTGCCCCGGTGCGGATGCATGAACGAGAGCCTTCAGCCAGGTGAGTCCATTAAAACTAATGTTGTGAGCATCCAGTGTCGAAGATTTACAGGGTAATTTATTTTGGAGGTTTATTTACCTCTACACACCAAATATGGTATGTCCTAACGATTCACATATTTCTAATGAGATTTCTTATAAATCTGAGGAGAATATGTTGAGTGAATGAAGTCATGATTGAAAATCTGATTCATTTTTGATAGATGCTGATTTTTCTAGCGATCCATTATTCTTTGATAAATTCTCAGTAAATTTGAGGAAAATATTTCAGAAGAATCACGTCCTGATGTCATATCAGATATTATTTATCCTCATGATGTATTTGGTACTTGTGGGAAACGTGTTCAATGCGAAGCATGAGTATCGAGAGAGCTCGATTTTGATTACGATAAGGATGATTTAGTAGCAACTGTTGTTACTCCTTATCATGAAGTCACTTCTAATGAACACAAGTCAATGTGAGAAATATGTTTTAAATGAAGTAACATTATTGAAAACTTAGGGATATGAAGATACAACATTATTTCATGAAGGAGGAAAATCTATGCTTCAAATTCTAGATATCAATTGTTTCAGTACACAACCGACAGGTTGATTGTACACGGCTCCAGGACCCAGGCGAGTCCGTTCCCACTTTAGGCGTAAATTCTAATACTAATGAGTATATTCTAGATCATACAGAGGCTACATCCAGTACACGATTGGATAGATTTATGATGAACCTGGGTAGAAGAGGTACAATTGACTACGAAAATTCGAATTCTCATTTAAGCTCTTGCGTATGCGGTGTTTGTATGAACTAATGATTCCTTTGTACTTGATCTGCCTGATCTCGAATTCCAAATACAATACGTTCGTTCGTGTCTACTTAGTAATTCTTGGTTGGGTTGTATTATTTCTGGGTTTCCTAGCTTGCATAATAATTCAAATACTCCTAATTATCACAAATTTCTATATCTTATACACTTGGTTCATGGAGTGCTTAAACCGCCAAGAAAACGCAATAAAAACATTCGGTTATGATAGCAGTACTGTCTAGCTCAAAGATACACGTAACTGTTCAGTTATTTGTTATCTAAACAGCTTTGTTCTGCATATATCCGACCCGAATCCATGCAGTTTCCCGCCAGTCAGAGGAATTGACTTTTACCTTAAGAATTACTACAGCTAGACTACAAAATAACAAGTAGGGAAATATATAAGAAATACTAATCAAACACAAGACGATAAGGTGTAAGCCACCAAGTATAAACGTCAAATATTTAATTTACACATGAAACGACTTATGTGTATAGCGGTCTGCAGCGAGATAAGATTAATATGACTCGTTTAACCATAACACAAATATATTGTGACCGAGAGGATCCTGACTTGAACCAAACGTACTTATCCACTAGCAACAAACTGGATAGAATAATTCAGCCAATCAGACAAGACAAAATTAACTCACTCATCAAAAACACAATATCAAGGAAACCATTGGAAAATAAAAACTAAACAAAAAATTAAATAGAACCCCCTTAATTAGTTTATGAACATGATATACGTGAATAAACGGGATTAAGGAAGTAACGTTAGACATAGGCGGAAGCAAAACAGAATGTATACATGGAGGATTTTCATAAGTGCGCATGAATTGAAACAGAATGATTGTCCTGGAAATCCCTCAAAAACGTTTCGTTTGGTATTGTTATTTCTTGAACCGTTGTCTAGAATTTATTCTTGTGAAATTTTCATTTGTGGAACCACATTTCTCGAGCCGGTAGGTAACCCTAGTTCTATTGGTAGAAAAAACTAGACTAGTAGCGAGTAGGTCCTTATATAGCACATCGTGGATCGGGGGTTATCTGTTCAAACACACAAAGCTTTCCAACATTCGAAATAAGATAATAGGAAGTATGATACCCATACAAAATGAGGGAGTGAGTGAATACTTGAGCCCCATTTTTTTGACATATACTTAGTTGTTTGGGGTCAACTCTAAAGTAATCAACCTAAGTTGTTACATATTTTTCAGTGCTTTTTAAACTGAAAGTTTACCAGTTGACTCTGGTTAAGATTATCATTATGTTTATATTTGTGTAGCTCAGAACGACAGGTAATAAAGTCACTTTTGTCTAAACTCAAAGCTGTGGAGCAAAGAAGTTACTTCTTTTCGATCTTAGAATGTCTGCTGAAAACGTTTACAGTTTGTCTTGAATCTTAGAGACAAAAACTTGATCACTTTCTGCTAAGAATATTATTTCCGATTCTAGGGTGCTTAACAGTTGTATTTATTTACCACCTTTTGCTTCACAGTACTTTATTTGTGCCATGTAAACTTCTGACTGCATAGTGGGTGGGCGGCATTGTCGAGGAGTTCAAAAGTTTTTTATGTTATTTATTACTACTAATTTAATGTAATGCAAATTAGCAACAGAATTTGTGATTTGATGTAATCATTGATCGTGATTGGCCCAAGGTTTGGGTGATTTCACCAGATTATTGGGTGGCAACAGAGCATGATGAGATATCACTCACAAGACAAACTGAGGTAGAGATCATTGGGCACAGTGACCTCCTAATCTTAGTACGCATACATCCAATTGCCATCAACGAGAAATAGAATATATGATGATTTCATAAGACCTTATCCACCGTTCTCCAGAGGCTATCGATGCTTATTGAGTTATAGTGAGATTTTCAGTAGTTGCTCCACGAAACGCACTTGCGTGCCATGACTACTCATTTTGTTGTCTATCATGAAAGCGTCACCTCTTATCCTCCCACCGTTTGAGGACTATAGTCGCTACGAAGTCTATCTTCACAAGGCTTTTTCCTTGATTTTCCAAAACATTATGCTCAAATTCTCTAGACTGGTTCCAAAAGATCCTCATCACTTTGACCAGTGTGGGTGGCACAAAGTGTGTCTCAAAATACAGAGGAATGAAGGTTCTGAATTGTTGTCAGAGTTTTTGCTCTCACTCGTTACTGGACCAAAGTACATAGATTTACTTGCAAATCACGATTCCAAAATTAAAATAGGACCAAAATCAATTTCGGGCATCAAAGTTTATCCAAAAATTATAAATGATTAACTCGAATATCGTCCTAAAAATGGTCATAATAATTACGAAACAAACCTTTAATTTGTTGGTTCATGGTGCAAAAACTCAAATACTAAGCCAAAGACAAAAAGAAACCAAGATTTCCGAAGCCAAACAAGCTCATAAGTTGAATAAATCAAATAAATCCAAAACACAGTGAAAGTAATCATATTCAGCATTACAGTTTTTAATCAGTTAAATTTCTTCACTTCTGTAACATCAAATAATACCGGAGCTAACCAAGTTGAATTAATTTAACGCAAGTGCCACGTTTAACACTTTAGCAGGAGTTGTAATGAATGAGAACATAAGTCGGCACAGCCAAATGTATTTAAATACAGTACTTCAGGATCTCTTAGTGAGGTCTGAGATCCATACAGTAAATACTTTATTCGAGAAATGTCTATCAGTTGTCTCAGACTTTATTTTATTATCACAACCTTTAAAATGCGAAATGAATTAAACTTGGATTACTATTTCGTGTCTATAGGTAACCCTCGTGCTATTGATAGAAGAAACCAGACAAGTAGTGAATAGGTCTTTATTTCGATCTTAGCGCAGTCACAGTGGAGCGTGGGATTATCTGTTCAGACAAACAAAGGCTCTCAACATTCAATATAAGATAATAGGGAATATAACGCTTATACAAAACAAGGAAGTGAATGAATACTTGAACAATACTGTTTTGGCATATGCTTGGTTGTTTGAGGTCAACTCTTAACCAACCAACCTAAGCTGTTACATTAGCTTCCCCCTAGAATCGACTTCCGTAGGAACGTCGGTTCGATTAACCTAACTATCGAAAACACCTTAGTTCTATTTCTCGTCCCAAGGGAAAATTATCAACTCGCTCACTGTTTGACTTACAATCAGTGACGACTGACGCTGTCAACGATAGTCCATGGATGTCTCTTATTTACTAGCTTGTCATCTTATTTTGTAGCACGTGATTTCTTCTACAACTATCGCCGACGGTTTGCTGCGTGCTTTCAAGAGAAAGTGTGAGAATGTGGAATAAGAATATCTGAGGAAGTGCCGCGAGCGGGCTACCCAACACCATGTTGGTGAGGTACGATTTTTCCATGCTCAGACCGGCTATCAGGTGTTTACTCACCTGCCTCTTGAGTCGCCCTCAAGTAAAACGTAAAGAAGAATCTACTTCAAAAATAATGGTGAAAATCAAGCAAACCTGAAGAACTGCTCCACTGCCTGCATAAAATAATAAGATACAAAATGGAAATACATAAATGTAATTGATAATTGTTCGGTTCCATGTAAGTGCTTGGTCTCCAGAACGGATTGGTATTCTGGAAGGGAATAGACATAGTGTAGATATCTTGTGCACGAAAAACCATGTAAAAAATACTCTTTTGTAATGCATATATGTAAAAGGGTGAACTTGCTAGAAGTTGGACTCTTTAACAAAATCGATCAAACGCGTGACCTTGAGCCTGTGATGACCGCGTTTTACAACTAGGTGCGTAACCGAGGGTGCATCAGAGTACTCCACAAAACGGAAAAGAATACACGGTTAAGAAGCAAAAAAAATTGTGTAGAGTATGCGGATCAAGTACAGTTGTGTCAAATACCCTTTTCTGGTTTGATTTAGGTATGCATGATATATTGAAGCAATATTTCGTCAGTTCATTCAAGTAACGAATTGGTTTGCACCTCAGAAGTGTGTAAGTCCTATTACTCATTAGTATTACGAGTGATTAATTGGTGTAAGGAAATATTGAAGTCACTTCCTCCGTGGTCTGATGTGGCTTAACGGCTAAGCACGGTCTGGCATTCAGGAGGGCAGAGGTTCGAGTGCGTGTGGGGCCTGCGTTTTTGTTCACCAGACCCACCTTCATTACGATGTTTGTTGCCCGTAAGTCGCGCACATATGAGAGAAAAAATGACAAGAGGACAGATTGATATATCAAGGTGCCATATTGGAAAAGTATAAGTTCTTTGTTTACATGAATATTATTACTATAGAAAAAAAAAACTACAAGTTTAGCAAATTTCCATTTTACGTTATATTTAAACCAAAGAATATATATATATATCAGTTATTGGCATAAAATGTCTTTTTTATAACGCTAATGTTAAGTTCCAGGACTTTGTATGGGCCACTAATAATAATTGGTTTAACGTTAGCATAGTCGTGATATTCATATTGTCAGTTCAATGTTATGATTACTAAACAGTTCCCTTATAAGTTGTTTAAAATTAGGTATGTGGAATCAATGCGGCTGACATAGTAACCTTACAGTAACGCACTGTACTATATCTTCACGGTTATTGATTCTTAAATGTCAGAAATTAAAAAAATCTGAATATTGCCAATAAAGATGGGTTATATGATCACACTAAAAAGCATGCTGCAGGGAAACTGGTTAAGTCATTACGCAAGTTTCCTAAACATGAAAAAAAAATGATGAGAACTTTAATAAGCACTTGACCATGGTTTAATCCAAAATGTTGTCTAGAAAACCACTTATTAATAGTAGTATTAATCGTATCAAGCTACTAAACATATCCTCAACCGAAAACTTTTAGAAGTAGTTCATATGGTATATATTGTATAGCCAGTCTACGTGAAAAATGTATATAAATATATAAGAAGTACAGCCAACATAGTTAATTAACCAGAAAAAGAAATTATAAAACTCGCCTGGGTTGCTTTTAGAATTCGTTGTATTTGCCAGTGTTAGTTGTATGAGTTTGATTAAAATCCTCAGCCATCGTTTCGGAATACCTAGCTTATGTGTCCAGTATTTTTAAAAAAATATTTAACAACACGTATATATCAAAGGTAAAAGGTCTGGGGAGTTGTCGGTGAGGCGGAATGAGGAAAAAAAATATTTTTAAGTAGATGCAGGGTGTGATTAGCTGCGTGGTTAGATTTTATCCTGCAGCCGAAACTGTCAACATCCTTGACTGACTAATTGGATGTGCCCAGCGAACCGTTTTAGTCATTTGTAAAGATTTATTATCTTTACATTTCGATTCCGTAATGGATTTGTCAGTTAAACGATCTAACAACACGTATGGTGGTTCATGATCTAGATAAGCCGGCTTTAGCCTATCAATACTTACTGTGTCGATGTTTCCATGTTTTTCTATCACGAAATATTTAGATTTTCTTGAGATGACTTTGAAAGGACCTTCAAATGGAGGACTGAGTGGTGCTTTTATTTTGTCACATCTTATCCAGACGTGCGTGCAATTGCTTAGGTCTTTAGGTATATATACGGCGCGCGATTGTTCACGAGTATTAATCGGCTTAATTTTAGACATGTGGTACCGTAGTTGATCTACATAATTTTCTAAATTAAGTTTTTGACTGTTAGTATTAGGGTTAATAAATTCACCTGGTAGTCTCAGAGTTGTTCCGAAAACCAGTTCCGCAGCTGAACACTGTGCGTCAGTTTTGACAGATGTTCGTATTCCCAACATAACTAACGGTAGGAATTCTGTCCACTGATTGGGGTTTGAGTGAGATATAAGGGCGGTTTTTAGCTGACGGTGAAAACGTTCTACCATCCCATTAGCCTGAGGATGATATGCAGTGCAGCGTATCCTATTGGAGCCTAGAAGTTTAGCCAAGTTATTAAATAGTTCGGATTCGAATTGCGCTCCTCTATCCGTCGTTATTGTTATGGGTGTACCAAAAATGGTTACCCAGTTCTGCATGAAAACTTTGGCTACTGTTTCCGCTGTGATGTCCGCTATCGGGATGGCTATAGGGAATCTGGTAAATCGATCTATGCATGTAAAAAGATAATTGAAACCGTTTGAACGTGGTAAAGGACCTACCAAGTCGATATGCACATGGGCAAAACGTGCATCTGGTTGCGAGAAAACACCTATGGGTGAATTTGTGTGACGATTAATCTTTGATTGTTGACATGCTGAACACTCTCTAACCCATTTGTGTACATCCTTCTGTAAATTCGGCCATATATATCTGGCATTGATTAGTTTTGTTGAAGCTTTTGCGCCAGGATGAGACAAAGAATGAAAGTTATTATATATCAACTTTCGCATATTTTTGGGAACGAAAGGTCGCGGCATTGCCTTGGTCGTGTCACAATAAATTAGAATACCATCGATAGGTGATGGGAATTGTTTTAAATTAGGACTTGAATTGTTTGTTTTAAGTAGGTTTTGTAATTCTAGGTCCTGCTCTTGTTCGTGTCTCAACGTTTCGAAGTTTACTGTAGACTGCTGTAGCACGTTCATTTCTAGTCTGGATAAAGCATCTGCCGCCTGATTGTCCTGACCTTTGACATGTCGGATATCGCTTGTGAACTGTGATATATAGTCAAGGTGTCGGACTTCTCGAGGTGAGTATTTATCGGCTCTCGCTTTTAATGCATTCGTCAGTGGTTTGTGATCCGTAAAGACTATAAATTCCCTACCTTCTAACATGTGTCGGAAGTGTTTAATGGTCAGGTAGATTGCAAGAAGTTCTCGCCCGAAGGTAGAATACCTTGTTTCGGCTGGAGCGAGTCTTTTCGAGAAGAAAGCAATTGGTTTCCAGGCGTTTTTAACCGGTTGGTTAAGGGTACCGCCTACTGCTTTATCTGAAGCATCCACCATCAAAGCAAGTGGGGAAAGAGAATTCGGATATGTCAACGTAGTTGCTTGAGCCAGTTTATCTTTAAGCTGTTTAATAGCTTCGATGGCGTCAGAAGACAGTTTGAATTCTTTTGGTTTTCCTTTAAGTGAATCTGTCAGAGGTTGCATTAATTGTGCACAACCTGGTATGAATCTGCGATAAAAGTTAATTAGACCTAGAAAACTTCTCAGTTGTGTTAGAGAACTAGGTACGGGGTATTGTTTGATGGTATCCACTTCTTTTTTGATAGGTTTAATCCCTTCTGGGCTTATTGTGTGACCGAGAAATTCTAAAGTTTGAACACCGAAAACACACTTACTTTGATGTATGTTTATTCGATGTTCATCCAGTCTTTTCAACACTGCTTGTACATGCTGTTCGTGTGATTGCAAATCGGGGCTGGCAATTAACAAGTCGTCTATATACCCCTGCGCAAATGGCATATCTCGAAGTAGGTTATCTATGAATCTTTGAAATGTCTGTGCCGCATTTCTCAGGCCGAATGGCATGCGTACAAACTCGAATAAGCCAAAGGGTGTAGTAATAGCTGTCTTGGGAATATCTTCATCAGCCACTGGGATATTGTGATATGCCCTGACTAAATCAATTTTAGTGAATATGTTCATACCCTGTAAACCGTTTGTGAAATCTTGGATATGAGGTATTGGGTACCTATCTGGTACGGTTTGACGGTTTAGGGCTCTGTAATCCCCGCACGGTCGCCAGTCACCTTCATTCTTCTTTGGGACCATATGCAAAGGGGATGCCCATTGACTATCAGAGGGACGGATAATACCCAATTGTAGCATATAATCAAACTCGGCCCTAGCGATTTTGAGCTTATCTGGTGCTAGTCTCCTGGGTTTTGCAAAAACCGGTGCACCTTCGGTTTTGATGGTGTGACTTACTTTTAGTTTGTCTTTAGAAGGCTGTGGGTTTGGTTTAGTTAAGTTTGGAAATTCCGCGAGTATATCTTGGAATTTCGCTGTTGTTACTGGGGGAGTTTGAATCAAGTTAAGAGAGCTGATGTGACTTTCTTTGCCTTTTGTGTAATACGAAGTTTCTTTTAGTGTTAATCGCCGTTTCTTGGTGTCAACTAGAAATTCGTATCTCTCTAGAAAGTCCATCCCCAGTATTGCCAGATCTAAGTCGGCTACCGTGAAAACCCAAGGGAATTGCCTCCTGAACCCCAAATCTAGGGTTAAAGTTTTCTGCCCAAATGTCGCGATTTTAGTTTTATTTGCAGCCTGAAGTGTAATTGATGATGTTTCTCGACTAATCTCAGTTTTATTTTGAGGGATGATGCTAAGAGCAGCGCCAGTATCCACCAAGAAATTCAAGCCAGAGTTTCTGTCTCTAACATAAAACAAGCGACTGTTTAGGCGCCCCTCCTCAGTCGTCGCGACCTGGGGAGGGGTTACTCGTTTCCCGCTGCCTTAGGATTATGCTTAGGCCAGGCGCATGGTCGCATGCACTTGGTTGAGTTGACACCAAACTTCCGGTGGTACCAACAAAACTGCCCAGATTGTCTGGACATTTGTGACCTGTTTTGTGACTTGGCTCGTGGTCGTTGTGGTGACCTGCTCCTGTTTCTATGACCCATTTACATTCTGGTGACAGCCTCAGTGAGACTCTTAACACTCGCAATGAGTCCTTCTATTACGGGGTCTTTTGCTGATTCTACTTTTTGTGTGTGATTTATTGTGCCTGATCCAGTTGGAGGACCTCTTTCCATTATTCTGTCGGCTATACGCGCTAAATGAGATAATGAGGTTTCAGGATCTTGTGCATCCAAACAGTGTTGGACGTGGCATGGGAGAGCTTGTATCCATCCTTGTTTTAGGACTGCTTCACCCACTGTGTTATCACCCACTAAGACTTGGAGGTGACGTAAAAACTGTGACGGCGACCGATCACCTAGTGTTTCACCTTGAAAAAGTCTGTAGTGACTCACATTTATCACGAGAACGCGACTGGTTTAATAAAAACAATTATTATTATGACCAACTGTACCAGTGTTTGTTTTAATGTGCTTTTGTTTGACTGTGCTAATGACAGCTATTTTGTGCTTCCATTCTTATACTTACACTTTGATTGTAACTTCGCGCGAATTCGGTTACCTTCTGTAACCAAGATTGTATCCTGGCACGATCTCGGTACCCTTTCGATGCCACGAGATCGCCAGCAAATATAACTCGACTTGGTCCATTAATTGCCTTCTGATATTTGGCTTCTCGAGGATTTTATGGAGTCATTTGGAACGAGCTTCTTACGCCTTCTGATCTATTTGGCACGTGTTTCTTGGTAGCGGTGTTCATAGTTAATCTCAACTCGACGCCACGCTACAATTGGTGACCCGTATTTTGGAACACGCCTCTGCTTCTGGTCAAATCTTCCAAAGAAGCCAATTCGGTGAGTCTATGATTTATCTATCCACGTCTGTCGTATATTTTCATATTTGATATATAATATACTCGACATGACGGATAACGATAAGAATAGTATTAATATAATAGACTCACATGTATGTGTACCGAATCCTTGTTACTTTTTTATTCGCGTGACGATGAATTCCACGCTTTATTCGAGAAATTTTCCCCTATTAACTATTCTCCTCGCTGACCCGGCTGCTTGGTACGGAATGCATTCGCATACGCATTAACGTCTACCTCCCAGTATCAAATGGTTAAGTTGAACGGTTTCATTGCCAACTTAAAAGTGCTCTACGAGCACACGAGAACGACAACTGGTACGAAACCTTATCGCTCGTCCTCTTAGGTATTCGAACGAGCTTGAACGCAGATATACAATGTTCCGCCGCTGAAATGGTATACGACACGACATTGCGTCTGCCCGGAGAATTCTTCACACCACGGAGCAGACCTAATTTCGGTAAATCAGACAACGTCCGTCGACTGTCTGCATTTATGTGAACGCTGTCTCCGGTGTCAACTCGAATACAACATCGACAGGTCGCTCCCCCTCGAGAGTTATCTACCTGTTCACATGTTTTTGTACGAGTAGATTCGGTACGCAAACCTTGGCAACAACCTTACGAAGGCCCTTTTCACGTGATCGCTCGTCACGAAAAGACCTTCAAGGTTGATCGATATGGACGCGTCGAGATCGTCAGCGTTGATCGTCTCAAACCAGCACACGTCGATGACAATGCCCTATCTGACACACTGAGATTCAATGCTAGACCTATTAAACCTAGCGGGATCCTTAAATCTTCTTCAGGTCCCACGCTAGATACATCTGAGACCTCATTCTCACGTCACGGTCAACAGCACGCGTCATCTGCACCGTCTACGGACGAGACGATAGTCTCACGTCCAGATCAGCAGACCACTCCGCCTCTGACCTCGGATGAGATTGCAGGCTCACGCGATACGAACGAGACTGCCGTCTCACGTTCCGGTCGCCGAGTACGGTTGCCCGTACGCTTCCGCGACTAGTCGCACAGTCAACAACCGATACGGTGTAGGATTATTCCTATACTACACGCATGCTACACTCTTCTTTTTTTGATTTTCTTTTTGTTTCCTGAGCCCACGCCTTCGACCATCTCCGCTTGGTTCCGTCGACTTCAGTCAACTTTGGCGAAAGCTGGCCTGATCACCCATGCTCTTGTCAACGCACTCAGTCGATATATTGGTTTCGAATGCTTGGCATACGCTTGGTCTCGAACTTGGTCGTTACGGTCGCTTCTGGTCTTTTGGCTCAACATGGTTTCGTCCTACGTCTGCAGCGTTTCTGGTCCGGACCCCTACGAATGCCCTCTTCAGATTCTGGATACAAACCACTCTGGTGTAGCATGCCAACTCGAGCAATAAATACAACACATCGCTCCTGGTACTGTTCTCCGAAAACGACCTTCGTTGGCAACTCGACGACCAACGATCGCTTTCCTGTTCGCCAATTCTTCCGTCCTACAATCGCTCGTCAGCCGATCAGTCCCACGATTCAAACCGCTATTTATCGAAAGTGTAAACCCTTTCTAGCGGGGGGCTCCTGTAGTGACTCACATTTATCACGAGAACGCGACTGGTTTAATAAAAACAATTATTATTATGACCAACTGTACCAGTGTTTGTTTTAATGTGCTTTTGTTTGACTGTGCTAATGACAGCTATTTTGTGCTTCCATTCTTATACTTACACTTTGATTGTAACTTCGCGCGAATTCGGTTACCTTCTGTAACCAAGATTGTATCCTGGCACGATCTCGGTACCCTTTCGATGCCACGAGATCGCCAGCAAATATAACTCGACTTGGTCCATTAATTGCCTTCTGATATTTGGCTTCTCGAGGATTTTATGGAGTCATTTGGAACGAGCTTCTTACGCCTTCTGATCTATTTGGCACGTGTTTCTTGGTAGCGGTGTTCATAGTTAATCTCAACTCGACGCCCCGCTACAAGTCTTTGAATTATTTGACTATCTGATAATGATAAACGGTTCATTATCTCTCGTCTTAAGATGGTGTATGGTTGTGGTGATGGTGGATCTAAAATCAAGTCACGGACTTCTTTGGCGACTGAAGGAGGAAGGATAGAACACAAACCTCTATAGCGAATCCCTTCAGATTTGATATTGTGTCTCGTGAAATAATGCTCTAGTTGAGCAAACCACAACTCAGGATCACTACGATCAAATTCTGGAAGTCGGGATTTCGTAGTCATAACAGTGTCTATCTCCACTGGTGACAAATCATCCAGATTATGGGTTTCTATTGAGTCTGACATGAGGTATGTGACAAATATAGCAATAAAGTTAGCACGAAAAAATGGTTTCTATAACACGAATAACTTAAGGTAATTAAAAAAAAGAAAAAACTATTTATATATCCAACTTAGTTTACGGATAATCAGGTCTACTTTTACGATTGAGTACAAAAAATATAATATTAATAACAAAAATGAGGTTAAATTTGTGTTCAAAAGGGCTCACCAATTTCGTGTCTATAGGTAACCCTCGTGCTATTGATAGAAGAAACCAGACAAGTAGTGAATAGGTCTTTATTTCGATCTTAGCGCAGTCACAGTGGAGCGTGGGATTATCTGTTCAGACAAACAAAGGCTCTCAACATTCAATATAAGATAATAGGGAATATAACGCTTATACAAAACAAGGAAGTGAATGAATACTTGAACAATACTGTTTTGGCATATGCTTGGTTGTTTGAGGTCAACTCTTAACCAACCAACCTAAGCTGTTACAACTATACTAAGCCGAGCTCCACTTGGCAAATATCAAGGGGAGAAAGTTGACTTATTGTTTGAATAGATACAGTAACAAACGTCATAGCATAAATGTGTACAACAATGACAAAGACCAGTCACCATTGATATTTCACTATTATGTCCACAACCAAATGCTTGATTGGGAATTTAAACAGTATTTTTGATCACATAACTCCTGAATTAACTACAATGCTCTGGCTAGCGTGTATCTCATTGGTGCACCATCTATATTAGCTGTAATGACTACAAACGCTCGACTTTCTTAACAGGAAGCAGCGCAACTAATTTTATGGTTGCTGGTGGACATCGATTAGCATAGCTTAAACACAGTAGGTCACTAAAAGGTTTGGTACTAATTTGATGCAAAGCATAAAAAAGTACAACATAAACAGTTTAACTGAACAGTTTTATATTTTCAAAACTTGATATAAATATATTGTAAAACATCAATTGCAGATATACTTAGAAACTCCAGAACTTATTACTTTTCAGAGAATGAATTGTCTTGTGAAGTTTAGTCTATTTTAACCCACGCAAAGGTGAAAAACCAAATCTGGAAGATAACAAGTAAATAGATTAAAAAGCTGTTCCAATAGGCTGAAGAAGTACTTCACTCCAAAAATAATTCATATCAAGTAACTCAAACAAGTGAGGTCAGAAGACGGTTAATCAACATGGCGGTCGCTATGATCAATTGCCAAGTAATGCAAAGTAGCTATCAACCATAAGATAACAAAACAGTCATAACATTGCAATAAAAGACAGTTTTAACTAGGTACCAGCTTTAAACCAGTCCTAGATCAAAGGTTTAACATGTCATACAAAAAACAGATTATTGGTTTGGAAGCACTGTAATAAAAAAGAAACAATGCTGACGTTGTTACATAGTAGGTATTTTTCGTTGTCACACATATATGCACAATTGCATACCGAAAGATCTTATACCAGTACATACGGAGAGCTTGGTTCTCCCTGATTACTACAATCCTTTTATAGTTGTCTGTACCAGAGGTATAGAGAAGGACACGCAAAAAAATCCTACACACAGCATAAAAGAATGAGGATTAGAACATCAAGTCAATTTAAATGTTTGGACACTAATTAGATATAACCATGTCGCAAACTTAATCATGTACTCCGGGACACAGTAGATGACCTGCCGAGTTTGTAGTTGACACTTGTTTAGACTGTGACAAACTGCAAAGGGTGGCTGATACGACATAGTGGCTATATAGTGCAATGAGCAGTGGGCATAATACATCATGATATTTTAAATTTGCCTGGCCAACACTATAATGCTCACTTGGGGGCAGCTGTTGTTATAAACCATGATGTAATTCATGACTTTAACTTGCTCTTTATGCTGGATAAGAAAATTACTAAATTTTTTGTCACTGTATCTATCACCAAAATGTTTGCGAAGGACAAGGTCTTAGTGCTGAAATCCCTTTTAATAACGGCGGATTACCTTTAAACCTTCAAGAAAACACTACATAATGTTCAGTAATTCACATAATTGGAAAGAGAAAACTAAGTGAAATCACGAACTGTGTAGCCTAAAGACCGTATAAAGTAACTGCGCTGCAGCCGTAGCTTCCATAGTCTTTTAACATGATCATTTCATCTCAGTTCTCAGGCCTCTGATATTCTGAATCTAGTAGAAAGTTAGAAGTCAATATTCATATAGGTTTAAAATAGATTTAGATTGAAGATCCTGGGTATGTTATATCAACAAGTAGTATCACGGATTATTGGTCATAATTTCAAAAATCTAGACTCCGGTGTTGATGGAACGGCATGGGATTTAACTAACTTGCTTAACTCACTGACGACATCTCAAACTGACAGTTCATACAGTTCATTTTGTCTGTATTACTAGCAAAAGAAATGAACCTCTAATATAGCTTATAACTTTCAGCACTCTAGATTAATCACGATTAATTGGTATCCAAAACTCGTCGTCGTATGTTGACGTATATATATCGGCTATCTGAGGAAGCTTATCAAATGATCCATCTTTATGGAACATTACTCCTTCTGGGATAAAATCTCTCGGATTAAAAACAACTGAATTGTGGTAAGAACCACTACCTGTAGATTCAAATCGTTATTTTCACAAGCTTTGTCCTCCAACTTTCAATATAATAACCCCTTTAGATACTGATCTGAATTATTGAAGAACCCCATAACTTCTCTCCAACGGTCATCTTAGTCATTTCTTTCCTTGAATGTAGATAGAGGAGGAGTCTTAAAATGTTATTGAGCAGCATGAACCATGTATTGTGTTTACATGCACAAACAGACGTCCTTGTTATTGTTTCTCCAATTATGAAGTTATGCTCCGACTGGTGGATTATGCTGTGGTTGTTGGATACGATTTCGAAAAGTCAGGTATGTTTCCAACCGAGGTATTCCATTTAAAAAGGATGTAGAACTCGACAACTTCTTCGGGTTTAAACTGTGGACACTTTTCTACATATTCTATGAAACATTAGTGAGTAGTTATTTCTGTATGATGCTGACGTACTTCAATTCCACCCACTTGTTGTATGATGATGGGTTCCTTGAGGCACAATATCTAATTTAGTATATAGAGTTTCCATGAATTACTTGCTGTAATGATGGACTACACAGTGAAAGTATTATCACCTATATTTATTCGACGTGTCTCAAACCGCTTACCAATATTGATTTCATTAGTACATTCGTAGCTCGCAAGTATCAGCTATAGGGCACTATGTCGGTTAAATGCATTAATCTTGGTCATTACGATTAGCCAAAACCAAATTATTATGTAGTGGGTCTAACTATCATGACTCACGACCCTAGCTCTAGTTAAATTTGTAGTATTCGTTTCCCCACGTCACTTGCATAAACTGGACATATGAGGTAATCGCAAAATCTTTTAGAGGCTTTCCAGTAGGACACTCATAGGTGAGCTGTAATGGACATCTCATTCATTCTGTATCTTACTCCAGTATTCTACCATGGGTTCATGTTTCTACTTCAGGGTATGTAGATCCCCTTATTAACTAAAACCTAAGAAAGGATGTTCTTCTGTTAAGTGCATTAAAAAACAGCCAACACGTCGCACACATCCATCTTCAGATTCAGAAGTGCAAGTTGTATTTTAAGTGCCGCACTGACTCCCACCGTAAGTAATCAAAGAAGCAAAAGTATGAAGTAGATTACGATGCAGGTCGTCCGACTGTAAAGTAAGGGTTTGGAGTTAGTGCAGTCTTCTTGGCTGAGGCTGGTACAATACCTGTGATCGATGGTTGATGACGGTCAACAGCACGAGGTCGGTTTAAGTGACATCGTCTCATTCATTCTGTATCTTCTTTGAATTTATGTGTTAAGTGTTATATCTAAGTTTCCATTCTCCGATCGTGTTCGGTTCTTTAGAACTGCATTTTCCACGACTAGGTTTTTATGCTGAGTAGCAGAAAATCTAAGTCCAGGGCTTCCTGTTGACTACCTCCAATCACCGTCTTAGGGGGAATCATCTTGATCTAATTGGTTCAAATGGCATTTCATTATAAACTCCACATTGCTTCATTTGAATGGCGATGTCCGAGTGAAAGGCTTTCAATAGGTTAAAGTAATTTATCAATGCATTCTTAACGCCTGATACTGCCATGAAGTTTGTCGACTAACATCCAAGTTCAGCCGTCAGGTCAAGAAATACAACTTTAATCAGACATCGGTATGCATGCTCCAAGACCTGACGGCTGGTAAATACTTGATCTATACACCCACGTCCATGCCTAAAACCAGACCCCCACTTTTCTTGGTTTCCGATAAAGCGTTAGATGGTCACCGAAGCTAATATTTCAGATACATCATTGGTCGAACCAATTCCTCTATGGTAATCACTATAGAATTCCTCTCCCCCTCTAATTCACAAGTATCAGTCTGATGGGATCACATCTGATTTCTGGATAATCTGCTATCTCAACCAATCTAACTTAAAGCTAGGTCATTGTCTTTAGAAACACTCATAGATAGCTCATCCGAACCAACTGATTTCCCTGATTTAATTAGTTATGTTCTTTTCAACTTTTATGAAAAATTAAAGGCCTTATGTTGATCTCTTTTTCACACTATGAAATGTGGCTGACAACTAAATAGTAACTTAATGGCAGTCAATATGTCCTTCAACATGTTGCGCCCATCGTTACATTTGAAAGTAGTTCCATCGGTTCCATCGTTATCAGAGTTCCCGGAAGAGCTAAGATATTAACTACGACTCCTTTGGTCAGTTTAAACCAGTTGCTTATCTTTCCAATTCCCTTTCTGTCGTTCGTGATGAGTTTTAGTCGATGCTTCTCATACTGATTAGGTTTTCTTAATCTTTTGGTTCAGGTTGCTGACAAACTTCATTGTTATTTTCATAACCGATTACGAGTCATATTAGGCTACCTCAGTATGAACATCCTCTTCTTGGTCGGTCAAGTTCTTAGTTGGTTTTAGGCTAGACATGCACTTGATATTCTTTCTTTTAATTAGAATTGAAGAGGTCTTGTTCCTGTTTATCAAGCGACAGACAAACGCATATTGTCATATGGACGTGGTCTATCACCTGAGATGTGTTCCGATGGCAACAACAATCTCTTACTGATCCTTTCTAGAAGTGTAAGATAACGATGTGACTGAATTCCATAGACGTCAGTTCCCCCAAGATTATATATACATCTTGCTGATGAGTGTCGGGTAACACAAAATCTAGGCCCAGTACTTCCTACCAATTAATTCCATTCACCTAACAAAAAGTTCGGAAACCGAAGGAGCTGTTCAAGAGTCCTTAATCTATCTGCTTAAGTGTTGAAACTACCCATCACAATTAGATTTAAGCGTTTAGAGTTCTGTAGGCCAGAAAGTTCCTGACAAAACTAATATCTGGTTTAGTCAATATGTCGAAGCGTAGGCGTTGAGAAAAAGCAACGAAGTATAATATGATTTTTTTTGAGTTCTTACTGTCCAGTTTAAAAGGAAAACTCAGAAGTGAGTACCTACTGTAGTCTCATCTGACAGTGCCGGTTTGCACTAGTTCTCCTTATTGACTAGGTGATATCAAGTGGATAATCATTCTAGACTCTAGTATGTAGATCTTGTAGACAAAATACGTTAATGATAAGAGATTCTAAGGCCTTGAATATCTAAGCATATCATTCGATCTGATACTGAGTTTTAAGGTGGATTTTTCTAAATCCTTTTGTTTGTGGGAGGTAACATCTCTAAATATATTGGTTATTCATGTGAGAACTTACTATTATATAGCTGAGTACAGTCGGTTTTGGAGCTTACGTTTTCTGCTTTTGATAGTCCCTATTCGATCAAGCTGCTTGTTATAATGGATCCGAACGAATAAGTGTTCCAGCTTTGACTGTAGTTTTTATTCTCACGCATTTTCCATCCTCTTTTTTCACAACATGATTTCTTGTTATGTGCATGTTTTGGTGTTACATTGTACCACCCATCTTTAGGTTTACTTTTCTAATACACAGTTATATACTTTTTATCGAGTTACATCTACCTTAGCATTTTTTCTTGACTATAAACTCTTTATTTTCAATAATTATTCCCCTAGTTGGCGGTGAAAGTGAAGGGCAGGTCCTACAGAGATTTCCTACAAATTGTTGGGATGATTACCCTTACAATTTCAAAATTGAAACAGTAGGTTATTTGCTACCTTTCATATTGATAATTAAATTTCAAATTTAGTTTTGTCAGCCATGTGGTTGGTATCTCAGCCGAAGTAAACCACCACCAACATTCTTTGTCGCTTATTTGACAGATGTTGATGGAAATCCTTATTTTGCCGCATGTCTAACTTTTCATGAAACTGTGTCTCCTAGTCAATTGATAAATTTGAAAATCCCTCATCACACTCCTCACAGTAGAGTTAGACCTACAGGAAATGCATTCAGTAGTTATCCTCAAAATGGACCTATTAATAATGGTTCATTTGTTGTAAATAAAAATAAAACTTTCTTGCCTACTACAAATTCTATTTCTAATGATGAAAAGTATCAAATTGATTCTTTAGTTCATGTAACGAACATGAATAGCAATGCTAGTTCACCTGCAAACTCACCAACCGGATTCCAAGATCAAGTATTGAATTACTCTGGTCTCAAGTCAATTTATAATGATACCGATGATCCGAATTTAGTACGTCCACCGGAATTTTATGCACCAAAATGTTTAGTGTTCCTAGCTCGTCATCAACATTTTGATGTATTGAAAGTAAGTTATTGTTTTCAGTGTCATATCTTTCGAGTTTTCAAAAAATTGGGGTTTACGAGGTTTCTGAACATTCCCTCAACAAGTAGTGGATTTTTTGGAGTAGTTTTAGGTTTTATTGATATCTTTATCCCCTCTTAGTGAATAAATTAGAATTATGTTTTATTTAAATGTAATTCCTTCATATTTTATACAGAATCCATAACTGGTATAGACTTTATCGACTTATACATTAGTGATTTGTTACCATATATATACCTTTGAGAATAAACTAGTGGGATTATGAGTTTAAATATTACATCACTCGTTTTGCCTTGTTTAATCTATTAGTGTGAAGAATTTTCAGCCAATAATTACGATGCGTAATTTCTTCTACATAGATGTAGTCACTGAAAAATATAAATATATTTGAACATATACTGTATAAAATAGGTTGTCTGTAAAATCGAATCTTTTCGTGGAGATAGACTGTAAACCGGATAATTGCAAACTGAAGAGTAAGAATATGTAAATTGGTTTATAGACTTAAAGATTCAGTTGCGAAAATACTATACTTGTGTCGCTAAAGGTAGGTCTTTGAACGTTCAAAAGTTTTAAACACCTTTAGGGTTGCTTAAACACTGATGATTCTCAACACGAAATATCCAGTGTCACTAAATTATCCCATCTTGTATGTATAAATAAATATCCATCAACGGTAGTTAGCTACCATTCATCTCCAGCCACAAAGGTTGCGACTAGTTTTGCTCCACTGATGTCTTAATTATTGTCGTTTGATATATTCGAAGTATGGATTTTATCGTCTCTTGTTTTTTCAAAGGACAGATTCAGAGGGAAATCTACCAACAACTGTTATATTGCAACCTGAATTTCTCTGATTAGTTTTGTAATAGGTTATGTCTCATAAAAGCGTATGAGTTCATGTGGTTAATATACTTGTTCAGTTAAAATAAATCTAAAATGGCACTTTATCACAACATTTACACAGTTGAAGAATTAGTGGCCCAAATTCTTGACTGTCATGGTCAGTTTAACACTATATCTATACTAATTTACTATTATAACCCGATCAATATGTTCTTTTCCATATATTGATAAGAATACGTCGTTCAATATGTAAATCAGCATCGGTGCTTTATTGTTATTGGTCTTAATCCTGTCTATGAACCAATTGGAATATGGAAATAGTGATTCATTGTCACGCTTTGTTGTGATACACATTATTAATGTTCACCGATATTATATATATGTTAATGTATATAGGTCAGTATATAAAGATCCTTAGCACTGATCAGCCACTGTTTAATGAGCTGCTGTAGATAGCCTTAAACTAATCGTATCGACTAGCAATACTTTTGGTCACAGTTCGGTTTTTTGATTTACTTGTTTTCAAGTTTTAAGGCAAATGACATCATATCATCTGAATGCGTTAGTTTTCATATGAACCAAAATTAAATTCGCGCAATCAAATTTCACCTAGTTGCTTAATTCTCATTGCGCAACAATTTAACAAACAGTATTTGTGGTTATAAAGGTTGAAAAGCCAGATTAATATTAAAATATAACAAGTTATTAGAAAAAATTAAATAGTGTGAGATGATGGAGAAGGTTTGTAGCTCAGATGGGTGATTTTGATGGAGTTTTGTTCTCTGAGCTGGATGGTTTGGTCGTGGAGCTTTCATCGTTCTGAACCATCCAACTCAGAGAACAAAACTCCATCAAAATGAAATAGTGTCCATTACTACTGACCAGACAGAGACAAGCAAAACAAAGAATGACGAAAACATTTCTTTGGTTCTCAACAATGAGGAGAGAAGAAATCAACTGTAAAGGTCATGAGTATATGTTGAATAGTATGAAAAGTTGTTAGTGGCCCTTAAGTGTTAATTATTCTTTGATTGTTGTGGAATTGAATGTTAATAAGAATGTGAGTTGTAAAGTAGCATGATGCAGATTTTTCACTACTGTCCTGTTGTCCCACACGATGGTACACTTAGTAGGACAGATTAATTTGTTTTGCCTCCATGTATATCTAACACTCCAGCTGCTGGTGCTGTAACTCCACGCTAGCCATGCAGTTAGGAAAGTTCATTATCGGATTTCGGAGTATTATTCATTATGATATGACAGAATGCTAGAAATGGCACAATTATGTATCTGCTCAAGTTGTCATATCAGTACAGGAAGTTAACAAGGATGCAGTGTTAAGTGAAGACTAAAAGAAATATATATTTTATGTCCCAGGCTCAAATAAACATATGTACTATTACAGCTGACTATGAGCTATATCATTCAATTGACAGCCAATGATTATGGTCATTGTACCTTGATACTTACTTCAAACTAGGAATCAGTGATTTCTTAAAGTGATATGTTTTTATTGGTTTACGTACTGCTGTTAACTTTTTTCTAACCTACTATACATATCGAGTTGAGGTAAGTATTAGCTGAACATAGGTGTTCTTTTTCAATCTTACTGGTTAATAAAGAGGTTATTGTGAAGATATACTTTTCTTGCCTTTCACAAACCTCTTTTCAAATCTTTGTCGAATTAACTAATGTTTACAGATTCATTTTTATTATACCGTCACGTTATAAGTATATAAACACAAAAGATTTCAGCAATTTACAAGTGGTTTAAACCTTTCTGTTTCATTGGGTATATTATTATTTATGTTTTTATTTAGAACAATCTCAGCTTATTGTATACAGTGTTTGCTGATTCACTACATCAGTATTCAATAGAACAAATGATCGCAACTTTATTGGGTGGCATAGAAGTTCCACCGACTGGTTAGTTGAATTCTTTAATATATTCCTTATTCATTCTTACCCGAAGTAAATGAATACTTTATAGTGTAATCAATTCAACAGTATCTTCAAAAAGTAGCATATAAGTAGGCCGACAATGCAATAATACATACTATGTAAACTATAAAATTCAACTCTTCTTACAAACTCCCCTATACTAATGATGATAGTCATAAGGTACACTCTAGTAACTGATTTCGAAAGGTAGTTCTCAGTTGTAGTAAGAATTTGTAACCATCGTAGTTCAATCACGTCGGGTGTTAGGTAGTTGCTCTCTAATGGCATTGGGAAATGTCGCGAATTGATTGAGGTCCACCGTTTGTCTCGAGACTTCAAGGTCCTGAGTTTGACCCATGGAGGAGTCGTAAATACGCATTGTTGATAGGTCTCATTTTAGGACTAAACGGCTGTATATCACTTACTTGTTTTCAGTGGTTATCTAACTATGATCGGTTCGCTGTGTAAACTATTGAAAATAAACCGTATTTGTTTTATTCATTTTTATGTGAATTCCTAAGATTTTTAAAGTGTCTGACTCTGTCTGTTTCAATTTTATGTGTCCTAATGATTTACTAAATTGGTAAGGCAGATAAAATCAGTCTAAGATAAAAACAAAAGACCTATTACATTCTTATATTTTTTCTTACTGTGTTGACAATTGAAGATCGTTTGTTCATCGATTACAAGAAATATCCATTTTGTTCAGTATTCTACTTAAATATAGAGCGAACTTTGCTTTATTTCACTAAAATACATTTAACACTTGTATGAAACTTATAGTTAATTGTTTGATAGGTCTATTTTTGATTATAAAAACTCAAAAGCAAGTGTAATTATATAGACAGACAATTGATCATATTTTAAACCTTACCTTTTAGGAATTGATGTAAGTGTTAACTAGGCATTATATTGATATTCAACAAAATGATGTGAAGATAATATATATTCATTTTATCGAAGATTCACTACAATTTATGTCCTTAAATACAACAGTTTATTATTGTGTGCTGTCTAATTTCATGCTATTTGCTTACCAGAACATTTTCAATGTGAATGTAAGGCTAACTTCTTTTTCAACTACATTCACTAGATACTTTAATTCTTCTTCTACCTCATTTGGCTTAGTTTAAAAGTTTATTTATCCTTTTTTAAGTCTTAAAATGTCAAAAGTTCAAGGATTTTCACGGTGATTGGTAGTTTTCCCTAAAAATTTATATCATTTGGATGGTAGTTTTTCTTAATAAAGAAAAAGTCATTTTATCTGTTCATCTCGGACTTGATTTTAATCCCTATTTAAAAGTAAATACGAGAATTGAGAGAATAGTATACATGTTAGTCAGTTCGTAGCACAGCCTCTTTTCAATACTGAATCTGCGTTCTATTTCAAGCGTTTCTAAGCATTTTGGGATTTATCTAGTGGGTGGGTGCTGCATACAACGTTTTTTCAATCCTGTCTATTTTTTAGGTCAGGTTATATAGATTTAGATAGTGCCTTTTGGATTTATAAAATTATACTGTTTATATGATTGACAGCCTAATACACCAGTAACGCTTACAGTATTATTTATGACAACAATTGTGTAGTATGTTTATCTATTTTCATTTAGTTAGAATCATTACCAAAAGTTTATTAGTTTTAAAAAGTGTTGAGAAATAACATAGTAAAGAGAATACGTTTAGGGGTTGAACTCATCTTCATCAAGTGTATAAAACTTTTTATCACACTGAAGGGTAATTATGATTTGCAGGGAAAAGTTAGTCTTGTTAATTTGTTAAAGATGATTGTTAAGATACCTTGCTCGATCTACGTTTCGTGCTATTTGGTATTATCTCTATGGAATTTGGACCCGCATCATCCAAACGTCACAGCCTAAGACGTTACTACTAATCTGACATTGATCACTACTCAGTGACCAATCAATCACTTGTAAAGTATATCTCGTTCTAGGTATCATTAGCAAGGTTCGGCTTGATAATTTCGAATAAATTGAGCATTGGATAGATTTTTATAAATAAATAATATATTTGTAATATCCCAATAAGTTGAAAAATGAGATTTTCTGACGTTTCATGACTCAGTGTAAGCTACTTCTGCAGAGAATAAATAACCGAATCAAGATTAGTCCAAGTTTATATAGTACAAAGGGACAAAAGAGTATTCTTGTTCTGTTTGTGTTATGTCGTAGCACTGACCAATGCTCATAGAAAACCCTAAGCAACCAATAGGCAACAAGGACAAGGAAACTGTTACTCTGTGCTTGACGGCTGGTCCAATGCTAACTAGCTTCGAACGAAGAGAAGGAATACAAGACTAATGATCACCAGTCTAAGATCGTTCTTATATTTCAGACATACGTAGTTTATATACAAGCAGATCAAACCGCATCACATCACAAAATAGACAATAACAATTATGCATTATCAAGCTAAAAAGTAGCTTAGAGTAGGGGAGACTGCGAATAAATCGTATAACAGTGTTTAATGGGTTAATCGAAAGCTTATGAGTAGAGGAATACATATTTAATAATAGTCCATAAATTAGTCTTGGAATTTACCGTTCTTTTAGTCTTCGTTTGGATATAATAGTCTGAATTATAGAAGAAAGGGAACTATTAGATTAGTCAGTCATAGTAGGTATACATTAAAATTTCATAAGATGGCGGTTGGAGGTAGTCGACAGGAAACTCTGGACATGAGTTTCGTGTTATTGAGCACTTGTCGAAAAGGTGTGCCTGTAATCTTGAGGTAACCAAGGTTCCCTGGCAGATGTGACCCTGTGTCGCCCAACTTCACAGTCTGAGACGTTATCACAGCTGTTTGGACGGCGACTGACTTCCTGTAGGACAGATGTATGTACAATTGATTTATCACTAATCTGTGATGAATGTCATGTATCTTAAGTCATTCTGAGTAGTCGAATTCTATCTGTTCCCTCAAGATTACAAGTACCCCTTTCTGACAAGTGCCAAGTAACACAGAAGCTAGGTTGATTAGGTTGTTTCGACTATCTTTAATTACCACCTAAAATTTCAATGTAGTGTAAGCGATGTTGAGTCACTTAGACTAGTGACCACACTGCAAATTGATCGATAGAATTCGCTCAACACTAAGAAGGACTTGGGATAAATGAAATTAGTCATTACTTAGTGATCAATCAATTGTGAATTAAAATATATTTTACATTATGAGATTTTGCTGTTTGTTGTTCATTGTTTAGGTCAGAGACTTCATGGATCTTCTTTTCGATATGATCACACTTAGTTTTTAAGTTTTTTCTCTTATCACTTGAGGATTACCGATACTGCACTATCGACATACTACAATTTTTCTATGTTTTCATAATGTGAATTGTTTGTTACACGTTCAGATAAAATGTAAGATAACTGAAAACATTAGAAGCTAAGTTTAACTCTATATCACATAAGTCTGTATGATTACTAAAGTTAAATTTCGAGCATAATAAACTTAGTAGGTCTTGTGCTAATGAATTTGTGATTAGTGGTTAACTGTTTTTAGATAATAATTTAAATCCCGCCTACTGTAACATCCCATGTTGACTAGCATGGTAATAAGTGTAAATGTAGCTAGGGATAGTCAACCCGATAGTGTCATCTCTCTTTAGAGTCATTGGTCATTAATGTGATTCATATCGATAGGTTCTGAGTTTCTACTGTAGTTTTGTGCTATAGTATTGACTTACGTTTGAGGATTGTAAATAAACGGTTCAATGTCACTGTTTCATTCTTTACCTTATAGTCATCAATCTTATTTCGTATGTTAGGTATGCCTAATCACCATTTACCTTGATGAGCGATGCTTTTCGTTGTGGAAGTAGGGTAAAAGTAAACCGGAGGCGAGCAACACAAGGACAAGTCATCAGTTTATAAAGTCATTAGTATTTGATTAAAGCGATATCGGTAGATGTAGACTACCTATCTGGGGTCTGCGTGATAATCGCAATCGGTAGTTGGAGATTTTGTGTCGAGATGATTCAGAATCGGTCACAGTGGTGCAAATGCAAGGACTCTTTGTCTTTAGATCTTCAACTCCAGCATTCCTTCATACATCCCTTCTTCTTAAACTATATTCTCAATAGTTAGTTCCACACATTATCATTGGTACTTCGACGGCTTGCTAATTTTTCTTGTTATACTGATGTTTCAAATATAGCAACTTACTTTAATGTACATTTGTGCTGTAGTTCAATGAAATGTAAGCCGCTTAACCTAACCAATGAACTACAATATGGAATAAAATACTAAGGTAACTAGATTACATTTAAACTCATGGCTCAGCAGTAGTTTTATGGTCAGAACTTCAACCAACATCATAATTTCATTGGTCGAAACAAATGAAATCAAAAGAAATATTTTCTGTTTTGTTATTTTAGCCTCGATTGGTAACTTTTTTTTTCAAGTGTATTTTTTATATTTTATTTGTAATAGGTGGTCCACGAATTACATTCAGTTTAGGGGTTGGTGATCGACAGACAATTCAACCTGCTCATTGTAGTACTATACCTGTGACACGGAATTGTGTAGCTTTACTATTTAAACACTTAGGTAAGATGTTGTTTTAAATGTATAATTTAATACTAGATTTTTATTCATCCTTCTTTACATAAGAATATGTGTATATAATGACTATTTACTTATTTGTTTCTGTTTGCTTTTTGTTCCCGTTACCCAATCATATATTTAAGTTATGTTCATACCTACTTCTTATAAAATCAATCAGTGTATATACATACATGATGATTTTCATTTATTATACTTTGCTTTTAGTTTTCTGAATAATGAAAGCAGACATTTCGTTAAATGACGTTAGATAAGTAGAATGTCAGAAAAGTGTTATATATATTTGATTTAAAGAGGAGTTAATGTTCGTCCACTTTATTGCTAAAGTGATTCCCATCTATAGACATGAGAGATTCCTTGTATTTTTCTTTTCTTCATCAACACAAATATAACCTGAAGTCATTGTATGCGAACCGGCTCGTGTAAATGCGTATCGTATCGGAATATAGTCAAAAAGCGTATGAATGTTGAATTTGGAGTAGTAGCTGTAAACTCTGAATTTGTCAAGACTATTAATGCTTTATATTTCATCCTATGTCATCTGATTTAATCAACGATCTAAAGTGTGTTCATAATTTAACACTTCATACTTAAGTTCAATGACTGATATAATACACAAGTATTATTATTTAAGTGATCATCAATCGCTATATACTTCTGACTTCGGAAATTAAACAGAACAATAGTCTAGTGATTGTTAACCGACAAATATGAAATAGTATAAAGTAAAAGACGTTACTAATTTTTAGCATCGACACATAAAGTTTGAGTTTTCAGATTGGCAGAATATAGTTAGGAGAAATACATCACCAGTTTTATTGTCAGTGTACAAATCCTATTTATAAGCAAATATGAATGGTGGCTAGCAGTGGAATTCAGGACGCGCATTTCGTCCTACTTGGGACTCAGCTGGATATATCTGCATCCCATAATTGGCGTTCACTCTGGGACTCAAACTTAATACCGTTCGCTTCAAACGTCATCGCGTTATCCACTCAGCTAAGGAGTCCTGACAGCCACCTACTTGTGCAATGAGGTGAAGTTTAAGTTCATTTGGTATTGTTTGTTTGAATCTTTCCATTGATGTTTAAGATTGGAATTGATCAGTCTCGTATTGGTATATGTGCATCTTGTACGGATTGCCTCACTATTGCCTTAAGCCACAAACATTATAAGCAAATAGGACGAAACACGCATTCTGGATACCACTGTTAGCCACCATCATCCTTTGCTTGTAGTGCTTGTGACTTAAGGCAATATTGAGGCAATCCGTACAAGATGCACATATACCAATAAGAGACTGATCAATTGCAGTCCTAAACATCAATGGGAAGATTCAAACAAACAATATTAAATGAATCTAAATCTTATTTGGTATTAATAATTGGATTACTTAAATGATACTTTTCAAAAAGTAATTAATAGTGTATTTGAAATCTACTTCGATTTAGGTTTTTGTTTGTTTAGAAAAAGGCGCCCATGGTTACAGTAGTATAAAATGTGACACAAGAAAATCCATCAATTTAAGTCATCTAGAATTTCAAACTAAATAGTTCTATCATGAATTAATTTGATCATCAGCTTAGGTGTTTGATAAATGTATCTGTACTATTGTTCATTCCTTTTTGCTACATTTTATACATATATTTTATTCATTTCTAGGCATACATAATGTGATTTTATTATTCACTGCAATTTTAAGTGATCAAAAAGTACTGGTTTGTTCACGTAGTGTAAATCGGTTAACGGAAGCATGTCATGCATTAACTTCTATACTATATCCTTTAAAATATAGGTAAGTTAATTCGTAATAATAATAATAATAATAATAATAATAATAATAATAATAATAATAATAATAATAATGGTAGTGTAAATGGTTGTATATCTTACGTGGTTTTAAAATTTCCATTTCACAACAAATATGGGACCATTGTTTATTATTCACATACATGAACACATGCATATCTTCATTGAGGTTTCAGTAGTGTAGAAATGTATACGTAGGGAAATGTCAAGAGAGATTCATTCTAGTTTCAATTTTATATTTTTGTCTGGAAAAACAATTTTTTTACTACATAATGTTAAAAATATTTTTGCGACCATATGTATATTCGTTCGTTCGTTGGTCGTATGTAATCAACTAATTGTGTACGTAAATGTTTGTATGCAAGTTTTCAGTCATAACTGTAATGGTTTTGTTCTATATGTAAAAGGAAAGTTTATTTCTTTTCTTCTTTTCGTTGATATATAAACTTCCTGATAGTAGTCATAAAAAATAAGCAGTCAAAGAATTCTTTTGCTAAAGTTTACTGATGGATAGTTTGATCATCGTGTGTTAGAAACTACCAAATTGATAGGTACTTGATGTTGAGATGATCTAGAAAATTCGAAAAAAAACCCAAAAAGGCTCTGAAAACATTGAGAAGCATCTTATCCAATCAGCATTCATTAGGATTTTTGCCAGAAACATCTAGAAAGTGACAAGTCACATATCGAGTTTTTGATTGGATGGTTACCTATACTTCTACTATATTTAGTATCGTTCCAGAATTTTCCGGAAACTCAAGGCCATCAAAGATACTATAAAAACCCTAGATTTTCCGTACATAAACGAACTTTTGAAGTAAAGCGTTTCTTCCATATTTCGCACCTTTTCTATCGTGTACAAATTGCTGTGTAGATCTGGTCTGGGGGTTACTGGAAGGGCTTAGGAACCGAATCTAGCGTTCAAGAAGAAGAATTACCACCTGGAAACATATCCCGTCAGGCTCTTAACACGATTAGGTTCGAGATCAGTTAAAATGTAAACTGGCAAAAAATCTACACAATAATCACGAGTATTGGTGGGCAGTGAAAGCAGAAAAGATGGAAGAGATGAGTCCTCGTGATTATCGTAATCAATGATTGCAGACGTTGGGTGAATTGGTTCAAAATCAGTTGGAACGACTCAAATGTATTCATTCTCTGTCAATCTCTACATCCTGAATCTTAGATTTATTTTATCCCTACTATTATTCCACAAATTCATTCTTTTCAGTTTACATCCTCTATATTTAGTTTTGACTTGTATCACTAATTTTACTAATTTATAATTTTTTGTATCATATCTTCTATGTCTAATCTTTTCTATTTGCACTAGTACTGTTACTACCTCTACTACTCTGAAATTTGCCCTTAGAATTCCTTGTCTGTGCTAATGGTGTATAGAAACTTGGACTGATATACTCATGAGCCAGTTCCTACGTTACTTATGACTGATTGGATGAAAGATTATTACTACTTAACATATAAGTTAACATTTTCTGTCTTGTTTCATCCTACGATGTACCTGAGGTAGTCACTAAACATGTGTAACATATCTCAACTACGATGGTTGGTGAAGTTTTGATAATTTCATCAACCGACTTACATTATCACCCGATATTCTTTGCTCAACGTCGATATTACTTGTTTATTTGTTCCACCATGAACAAGAAATAATGTAAGGTGCACATTCCATCTATTCCCTACAAGCTGATGACATAATGGCTTTCGAGGCAATCTGCACTGGATGGACATTGTGTAAAAGAGACTGACCAAAATAGTCAAAATATCAACGAGATAATCTAGACCGTTACAAATGCAATTACGATACCCGTAGTATGTTTGAATCCGTGTGATCGGGTTGTTATTTACGTAGGCAGTTGTATTATCTGGTCTGATTGTTGATTAATTCACCTACATAGCCTGTATAGGACCAATGACCTTCCGTTAACTAGTGATATCATGGCCTTTTTTATTTGAACTACGGCTAGATGATAGTGTGATAACGACCAAGATCAATACTTAACACATAGTGACTCAAGATACAGTTTTCCACACTATTTCCCCTTGTAATCAGAACACAACAAAGAGTACAGCAGTTGGAAAAACTTTTATTGTAGAAGTTCAGTTCATTACTTGGAACTTGTGTGATCATGTAGATCAAATACCTTATCTCACAACAGTATGAATAATAAAATATAATGTACATATAATTACACCATAAGTGAAGGGGAACTAAATAACAGATCTGTAATAAGTTAGCAACAACTTAAGAAAAACCCAACTGAGTGAATGCAGAAGAATATAGGAATACAATAACCCAAATATCTAATTATTATTACAATAAAACTATGAACAATAATTCATTATAACTAAGTTTGGGGATTTGTGGAGATTGTAGTAGTGTTAATAGTTAAATTCACGAGTCGATATAAACTAGGCTACCATTGAAAATCTGGAAATACTGGACGGCCTTTTCTTCCTAGTATGGGACTCCTGAACAATGCGCATCCACGATATCACATGCGGGACTCGAGTCCTGGACCTTCAGCCTCGCGCACGAACACTTAACCTCTAGACCACTGAGCCGGCATCCAATAGTGTTAATGTCTATCTTCAATCGATCTATGATCTTGCGCAAGTTTGAGGTTACAACTTTTACAATATTAGCCCCGTTATGACAATATTGTAAATTCGATTTCTATAGGTAATACTACATATGTAATATATTCTACGTAATTTTCAGAAATTGTTTAATTTTATTTTTGTCCATTTTGTAGTCATACATACGTTCCTATACTTCCTAAATCATTGATTGAATTTGTCAATGCTCCAACTCCATTTCTTTATGGTATTCATTCAGGATATCAGCATTTACTATCTGATATGGTAAGTTTAGACGGTGTTTCATTCAATGAACATGTTTCTTTTTGCATGTTAAAAATGGAAACATTGAAGGTAAAAAACATCAAACAACATGGAAATTATAGTTAAATAACAATAGCGTAAAACGTTTTCATAATATCTCAACTGTTTCATTTCTTTGTCAGGTAGCGCTATGTGATCTTTATGCGACAAGTTTAGAATTAGAGAAAATTTAAAACTTTTTACTAGTATAAGTTCTGTAATCAAATGCGGTATTAAAATACAACTAAGTTGGCTTTCAAATGTTGTTTAGGGTACTACTGGTCTTCATCAACGCTTATTTTGACCATGAGGAGTGAAGTAGTTGTACATGTTGACAGTTTCACTTATCTTGGAAGTCCAATCAATGCTAGTTTGATTTCTTTTATTATGACCCAAGTACTTTTATGGCTTAGTATTCTTGAGCACTATTTCGTTCGACAAATCCCCAAATCAGAACATAGTTTAACAGGAACGCAATTATATTCCAAATGGATGGAAGTAGGAATCATAATAAGAAAAACGTTAGTATATTTATAAATTTTACATGAGGAGATTCTAGAGTCTTCTCTAAGTATCTACTAGCACTGATTAGTCAAGGGGTAGCCAATCAGCGTGCTCCAACGCAATCGCACACGGAACATGCTTTTATCCAATCTACATCCTGTTAACACCTCTCCGTTGAGCAGATTCGCAGGATCTGGTCCACCTGAAACCGCGTGACTGGTATGTGCTTTCGATTTGTCCACCTAGACAATAAAGAAGTGGTATTACTTTTTGCTTGCACAGAGACTGACCTGTCTGTTCCAGGAGTGTTGATTTCAAAGGTGTTCAGCAGAACATCAAGAGGTATTCTATGTCAGGTCTCGTTGCTGGTGATCGAAGTTGCTTTCGGTTGGTTAACATGACGCACCCAAACTTCTGAACCAACTGTCACTTCATAGATTACACTTCCTTTCCTTTGCGCTATTCAACCAGCTATCCATATAGGGTGTTTTCCACGATAGTCCATAGCAAGTAATTTTTGACCCACAGTGAACAATCGTCTTTGTGCTTCATGATGTCTATTGAATTGCTTCTCCATCGTTATATTTCGTTGAGTCTCAAGAGCGGGCGTCGGACGAATGACATTGAAATGTATTCGTATTTTCCTGCCAAATAAAGCTTCTACTGTAGAGACCCGTCAATTGTCTGAGGATTCGGTGTAGAACGATAGATAAGCAGAAACCTCTCTAAAATCTCTTCGGTGGTCCGCCCCCCTTTGACTTTCGCGGAATATTTTTAAATGTACCAAAATAGCGTTCCACTTGGCCATTGGATTGAGGATGGAATGGAGGTGTTCGGACATACTTCATTCTGTCACGCCGACAAAATGTACTGCGAAAATCAAAGCTGAAATCATGGCCAATACTACAGTCACACTTAAACTTCACTGGTCACTTCATATAAAAACTTACCGTTCGGTAGCTGATACATACAGTGAGTGACCAGGAAGTTTTCGCATAGGACAAGCTACACAGTCAGAAAACTACGATAACTATTTAATGGTTTTGGGGTCCCAGAATTAATAGTTAGCGACAATGGAACACAGTTTACGTCTGCTATCTCAGAATTTTGTCAGCAGAACGGAATCAGTCCAAATGACTCAGATATATCTACCTTTTTCTATCCCTAGATTTCGAATCTGAAATTTATTTTATTCCTACTTTTCCACAAATTTATTCTTTCTTCTTGAATAATATACTTTATGTATCACTAATACTTAAAATGTTTTTTCTAGTTTTGTTATTCATTGTAATAATTTCATCTAGATGTTCTGATTAATGTAGTTTAGTAACTTGAACCAATAGATATACATATACATTGCTTTCTACTGGAAACTGTATTCATAGGCTTATGTTATTACCAACTCCTTAAAAAAAAAACAATGCACTGTCAACTAGCGTCCCTTAGCCTCCTAATGACCACATTGATCACTGAGATTTGATCAAACTTACAGATTAAACATTGTAACCCCAGTAATCACTGTTTACCACTAATACGGATAATCGGATTAATTGATTATAATTTAGAATTAATTATTGTCTGATCGCTACTTGGTGTCATGTAATTAACTGATTAACTAACTAACTGCATAATTCATTGATTAGTCTGTATCAAATACATTTTTTTTTCTCTCTCTCTCTATGAAAAAAAAGAATTAACTAACTAATTAAATTAAACTGGTTTATATTATTGTATGATGCTTCATGCTAATATTTATGTATTGATTGAGAAATACATTTGGTTACAAAAAAGAACGATGTGTTGTGCATACGAACCATATACATATATAATGACTAATTTAGAATTCGGATAAACTTCACCTTTTCAACACGTCCTAGTTTCTACTTAATCTATACGGCACTAATAACACTTAGTGAATATATATATATATATATATATATATATATATATATATATATATATATATATATATTATATATTATATATTATATATGGTAGTACCTGTCATCACCCCCAGGGTAAAGATAAATGTAGATGAAAGTGGGAATATGGAATGGTTTTGTGGTTGAATTATTCATTGATTGGTTGGTTGTCCATTTCAAAAGTTTATGGGCATTTATTATTTTTTTTAAAAGAAAAAGTTATAGAGCTTTGTTGAAAATAAGGATGTGTTAATAATAAGATTACTATGAATGAAATGGGCTAGTTATTTAAAGTAAACACTAAGCGTTTTTATCGGTATAGGGGTTGTAAAGATTATTAAGTTTTTGATTGAGATTATGAACCGATTGATGTTAGACCACCATTGAAAACCTGGAAGCACTGAACGACCGTTTCGTTCTATTGTGGGACTCATCAGCAGTGCGCATCCACGATCCAGCTCGCGGGATTCGAACATCTAATGTCTAACATCAATCGTTTCATGGTCTCAATCAAAAACTTAATAGTAAGCGTTTTGATAATAATAATGGTGTTGTAATAAACGTATTATATATAATGTCCAAAACTAATGACCACTTCATAATCTTTGTCTAGGCATTATAAACACCTAAGTCTAATATATCATAGAATGCTTATAATATTATTTAGTTCTATTTTCACCGACAAATAAAGAATTAATATTAATGTTAGCAGTATTTTAAGAGACGATAGTATGTGTTTACTAATGATAGTGTATCACATTTATTGTTACATAGTTTTATATCGATTCTTTTGTTCTCTATATATGAAGTGCAGGTTTGAGTTAATGAGCGGTTTTTTGAATCTTCTTGTTGTTGATGTTGAGGTCCAAAATTAATCTATCCCTTTTCACATACGCACATCTTGAATTTTACTGATAACCACTATCCAAATTTACTAAAAAGTGCTCACAACTTAAGAACAATATCTAGACAATCCATGCAACATGGATATATGTCAAAGGAGACTGATCAATTGCTTTCCTCAACATCAACAACTGAAACATTCAAAAAACTTTACAAATGGGATAAAGTTCACTCTTGTTGCACAAGCCAGTAGCCAATTGGATATAATTTGTTGGGTGTTTGAATTGAAAGGTACTGGGTTTGAGTCCCGCTTTGAAAATCAACACAGTGGTCTTGGTATATATGGCTGATTAGTCCTATACAGAGTGGCACGCGCCTTCTGTTATATTTGGGGAGTTGTCGCTGTTATGTACGTATTGAATTTTTTGCGTCCCCAGTCTTACTACCATAAATTGACAGGTAGGAACCATTTAAATTCCTCAGTGCTGCTTGTTGTACTAGTAGACAGGAGTCATTACTATTACCGCGACGCAAAGCAAGAACACGAAAAACCGATGCAATGAAAGTCTATTGACTCCTTAAAAACACGTCTCTAAACAAGTCTTAAAATCATGCCATCCTTAGACCACAATATAATCATTTATATACCAGATTTTACGCAAAATGTTGTCACATAGAGGGTAAATACATGAGTACCCGACCGTTGCTGCCGCATTGACGCGGTGGTCGGGTTTGCCGATCGTAATGAACCAGTGGAGCTATACTGGTTCCTCAAGGTCTTACCATGTCAGACAGGTCAGTTTAAGAGCGGTAAGATTAAAAGCAGCTAACCTAAGGTCTGAGGGCGAAATTGTACTGCTGACTGTACAGAGGTGTGACGGTGTGGTGTGTGCTACTTGTATTAACATAAGTAGTATGTAATGTTAGTCGTGAACAGAAGGTCTGGCAACAGAGAGACAAGAGGATCGAACAATAAAAAATGGAAACAGAATGCAGTTTGTATGAAAATGCAAGAACAATGAAGTCTGAGTCATTTTGAGACAGTTGATGGATATTTTGCAAATTTAGCATTTACTTTATGATTGTTAGATTTTACTAACAAGTCCTGTAATTTTGTGTCAAATACATTCGATTGTCCCCATTGGTGTTTCCTTCAGACAACCGGCATAACAGCGATTCTGCCTTCCAACAAGGAAAGGTGATGTTATAAAAGTTCGACCCTAAAAATACTCACCTCGCCTTATCTCACCGATATCCGTCTCCGGCAGTATGGTCTCAGCAAGTACAGAGCTAATTCGAAAATTACTCACAAAACGATCTTGTGTGCCGAACCTCAAGTAGTTCTCCTTTGGGCACTGCGGTCACGCTCTCAGGTCACTAAGACTACCTCTAATCCAATTTCCTTTTCAGGTACCTCCAGAAGAATTCTTCCACGGTGTGGGTAACCGGGATGTGAAAACTGCCTGCATACCTCTGACAGCACTCAAGATCACTGACTGAAATGCACGAGTTTACCATAAGTACACTAAATATAGTTCACCTGAATAAATATAAGGAATAAAGTTGTTACGCTGGACGAGATTTCACAATGGTATTATTGGATAAAATTTATACTGAACTGATCCAACAAAATATTGATCTCAAAATGTCATTTTATGAATCTCATCATATCATATACTTTATCAGTATGACCTTGGCTGATTATAAATTAACCTGGTAGTAAAATTTTATACAGGTAGTTTTTAACTATTCAAAATTCAGATAGTGTAAATGCATAGTTTAATTCTTAAAACTACGAAAGAGGTTAGTGATAATGTTAGAAAGCTCCAAATTATTCCTCGATAAAGTCCATAGGGGATCAGAAAAGGTTTGGAAACATTTTATTCAGTGTTAAATGTATTCATCTCGAAAACTTCTAGAGCATGAAGACTCACGTGTTACATGTCTTATTGAATATTTACCTATACTGCTGTCACATTTAGTACGGTTCCAGAAATTTCTAGAAGCTTAAGGCCATATGTAATTCTATAAGTTCCCCACGTTTTCCTATACATGAACTAACCTAGGAGTAAAACGTTGTTTTTGCTCTGGAGGTTACTAGAAGCGGCTGGAAAATCGGGCCAAACTTCGGTTTAGTATACTTATCAGTTAGGAATTAAAATTTGAATTCGAGGTTATGCTTATGATGAATTATTAGCTTTTAAGGTTAAGGTTATCTTGAAAAGTGCGTAAAACTTTACAAAATTTAAATACACTTATTTATATATATATATATATATATATATATATATATATATATATATATATATTTCATGAAAGACTAGTCGGTTTCTTTAATTGTCATTTCCGTAATCGCTTGGATTTTTAATTTTGGCCTTTTTTTAAGCTGAATATTATTAGGTTTTACTTAAATTCTAATAAAGTACAAGTTTACCATTACCACGTTTTGAATTTCGCGCAAAAATGCCCTAACTGCTACCTTAAATCTGATTAGTACGTTGTAAAGTATGTATTCGGTGTTAATTAATATCGATTGTGATATATTTGATACAAAAAATGATTTTGAATGCATAATCGGCTTATTTTTTCCTGTACATACTCATCCTCTTGAAATCGGGAGTTAATTGTCATACTGTCTACATAATATTGCGCAAACTAATATCTGTTACTTTCGTAGTTTAAATCATGAATTAAATCTAGACCATCGCTGGAAACTTTGAAGCACTGGATAGCTGTTTTGTTATGATACGAAACTCCTCAGCAATGCTCATCCAAGTTCACTCATCCATTGATCTTCTTGTACTAATAATATCTATGAGGATGGAATAGATATCCAGAAGAATAGAAAACTATTTTTACAATTATTTCTTTCCTTTAGATTATTTTGAATTCTTTAGATATCAGATTAGGACACGATATTCAGATATGTTACTACAATAACATATGCTTCTGATTTATCAGAAATATGAAGTTGTTAAATAATTTTTTTATAGTTAGATTTCGAATCAAACGATAATATTCATGGAAGGTTTAGACAAAAAATGATACATATATGCTTTTATCAGTCTTTAATATGATGTTCTAACATATCGATTTGTATACGATTGAATTTAGTTAGTAGTGGAATTTAGGATGGACATTTCGACCCGTTTGGGACTCATCAGTTGGGTGTATCCCCATTTCAAGAGATGTCTGTTGCACATGAACTTGTAATATGATGGGTATACTGCGGCAATCAGCATATGATTGACCTATGACGAAAGATGGTAAAAATTTGGTTAAAATATTAATAACGGGATAATCCAAACCGTTGAAAGTTAAAATATCTAATTGTAGTTGATGTTCAAGATCAAAGGACCTGGGTTCGATTGCCAATGATGGGGTTATGAATGTGTCATATTAAGGAGTCACTTACAGCGAATATACTGTTGCCCTTTGCTTCCAGGTTGGCAGCATTTGTAACTTAGATAGGCTCGTTTTCTCTAGGACGTTTAGAAATTTCCACAACCTCCTTACAAGTTCAAGTTATAAATTAGCAAAATAATTGTGTAATATGATAATTTAAATCAAAACAAATGAAGGCTGTAATTGTCTTCTGTTTTTTGTTATCATTTTCGTGGTCGTATGTAACTAGGTTGATGTTTTTGTTGCGGATCTTGATGGAGGAAGTGTTGTGTGCCCGGAAAATATTCCTATCCCTCAACTGCCTGATCCATATTTCACTGAAGTTGTGGAGAATTTATTCCAGGTAAGTAAATAAGTGTACTGGAGTACGTAATTGACTAGTTGATTATCTCCTTTTTAATGTTAAAAAGATGACAACAGCATTTCTCTCCTTTTATTCATACGTCTGTAAATAAAAGGCGGTTACTTGGAGAGTTGAAGACCTTCCTTTTTATTCATGTTTGATTACTTTTGGAATGTTGTGCAGTGTATAATTATTGGGTCACTGAGTAGTATCCAATGTCTTGTTTGCCTAGTCTTTCAAGTTTGATGGAATTTTATCTAGATCAAGCTACTTAGACTTGTAGCTTCATTGCAACTTGATCGGTAGAATTTCATGTGACGGACAGAAATTAGGTGTAATAGTTAAGTGTTAATTGATTGTAGACTGGTAAGTGATTTACTAAGTGACTTCCAACTGCCTATGTTATTTTTTGTGGGGATATTTTGTGTGTGTTATTTTATTGTATAAAAACTTATTCTTCTGATCAGTAATTTTGATCTCGAATCCTTCGAAAACTAAATTTAATAATTCGGTCCCATAAGAAACCATCACTCAGCCATATCATATTATTAGATGTCACTGGTTGGTCAGCATTCTTCTCATTGGTTTTGACAATTGAGAACCTGTTCATCTATCAACAAAACACCAATTCGTAGAAAAATTCAATCGACATTAGAGGACTAGGAAAGCTTGACGCTACTCAGTGGTCAAATAGTTGCAAATATCCTGACCTTGCAGAAGTTCGGTTGCCCCCCAAGTATTTGGGGAATAAAGTCTTAGTATGGGACTCCTCAATAGTCCGCATCGACGATCATATTAGGTATCGGTTTCTCGTTAAGCTTTTAATCTTTAGATCATTAAGTTGGAATCCAAACGATTCACGTGTCTAATATCTTTCGTTTGAGTTCAGTTATGTTACGTTTGATTATGTATCTTGGTTATTACATTCATCAAGTATATTTGATAAATATCTCTATAATGTTACACTTCAATTGTTTCTTCTTTAATAATGTGTGAATTACAGTTGATGTGATAAGTACACACATATCTCTTTATTTATTTCTTATTATATATATTATTTCTATTTGATACATATTTCAGATTTTAAGTCCTGAATTAATGACAGCTGATTATATCTATCCACTTGTTACATCTAATCAATCAGGTGATTTAATTTCATTGGATAAACGATTACGAGCTGTATTCCTCCGTTTATTTACATCTTTATTTGCTGGTTATCGGTCGTGTTTAACAATTACACGTATTCATCCTAAACCAGTGATACATTTCAATCGAGTAAGTAATATACAAACACCATAAGTGCGTAAATAAATTCTTCTATACATATATATATATATATATATATATATATATATATATATATATATCATATTTTGATGTCGTGATTTGTAGGAACGTGCTACTTTTTCTTTTTACTTAGTATACTATTATATAATATTTTATAGTACATCTCACTGGAATCTGTCAATCTCACTAATGATAGTGTTATAACTTGTGACCTGTGTGCCCTGTTAATGTATACGTAATGATACGGCCAATTAGGGAGCTGTGAATTATCTATCGGATTAATGACGCCAAAACCCGTTTGAGCAGTCTAGAGTCCTTATTGGTCCTGCTTCCCGCCTAGCCTTGCCTGTTAAGTCCAGCACACCAATCCGAGCCTCTGCGATATGAATCATTTATTTCAAACATACTGGGTTTATATTACCAACCAGACAAACCACATCGTACCATAAAATATGAAACAACATTTGTACAAGAATTAGCCAAATGTAGCTGTGGATGGGGAAGGTAGTGATTAATAGACAGGGAATAATTCAAGAATGGTAAATCGTGTACTAACAGTTCATAGGTCAAAATAAAGCTCATAGTAAGAGGGAAATGAATATGAACAGTTTAGTTATTTAACAATTATACGATAAAAATATATGCAGATTATTGGTCCATAAATGGATCCCAATAGTTACCATTCATTATGCTTATCGGGACCTAACAGATAGGTTCTTCTTCTTATTGTGTCTTACATTTTTATCAATCGACTTTGAAGAGTTCTTCCTGAATAATAATCTAGACGGATTTATACAGAATGACTCCAATCTATTGATCAAAATGTGTTCAAGTGTTAATTACTGTATTGTAAGATTGAAACCAGTTAATTTTTAGGTTCAATTAACTAGAGTGGTTTCTGTTTATAAAATTTCTATATGTGTTAATACAACCTGTTCAAATATCACTTGTATTATTTTATACTAATTTGTTTATATATATATATATATATATATATATATATATATATATATATATCTTTTACTTCGGTTGCAAATTATTTCTGATTGTAATATTGTAATAGTAATTAGGGAAATATAACTTCACATCTGCATATAGTTTTTTTTATTTTTCTGTTACCGGTATTCATTCATGCCAATAAACAAAGTGATTATCTACATAACTACATATCTATTTACATATTTACTTATCCATATGTTAGACATTTTCTGTTTTTAATTGAATGTTACCTGAAGTTATCCGACTGGATCGATTAGTATTCTGCACTTAAAACGGCTATATTTGTAGATACTTTTTTGTTTGTCAATACATTACATTAGATGTTTGTTATTTCTTTCCTTTTCTACTATTTACCCATCTAGTCATCGATTCGATACCAATGATATATGTATATTCGTACAAGGGGGTCGTAGAGATTGTCTAGTTTTATTAAAATCATGAATCGATTTTATTTAGACAGCTACTGAAAACCAGGATGGACTGAACTGCTGTTTTGTCTCAGTAAGGGACTAAGCAGTGCACATTCATGATTGTATCAGGGATCAAACCAAGGACCTTCAAATTTCACGGCAAGTGGTTGACATTTAGACGGTATCGATTCGATGGTTTAGATGTTTATTTTCAATCATTTTACGAAACTATCTAACCATCTTCCTTTGGTCGTGGCGGATAACTGTCATACCTGAAATGGTGTAACCCCTTTAGTCATGGCTTCTCACTAGAACTTCGGGAAACTTCTTGAAATTGCGCACATGATTACTAGTCATTTAGAGAGTTTGTGGTGATTGTCAACAATTCATAGCCTACATCGCAGACTGATCTTGATTGGACAAGTATAAACTACTCAGATTTGATTTTGAAGCGGACAATTTTTCCTTATAGCATTGATCTCTTTTTTTTACTGTTCAGCGCCTAAACATGATGTCACCAGCTATTATGTGGTGAAGTTTAAAAGTAACGTTTTATGGCATTCCGTTAAATACAAATTAATTTTACAAAATTATCTCGTTTGCTGTCTAGTTGTGTTTAAATAAAAGGTATAATGATTTTTCTTCATATAAAAATCAAATTCATTGCGTCACGGAGTGATGATCATTGTCGCTTTTGCTTAATCCTTTAATGTTGACTAATTTCTATTGATAAATTTGCACCGTGGTCACTAATTTGGCTGACTCGACATCTCATGCAGTAGATTCAGATGTTGGGTTGTCTGGTCAGAGGTAGTCGGTTGACTACTCTGAACCTGGGTTTCGTGTGTGTTGGCACTTATTAGTAAGGTGTACCTGCAATCTTGAGGAAATTGATGCTAACTGTAAGATTTAAACATACAGTACCCGATCTTACAGTTTGAAACGTTACCGTTGAGTTCCTAAGCCCGTCTTAGACCATAAAAATGGTGATGTGAGTTCGAGTTTACTAAGTGGTACTAGTTCCCTCATGATTCCAGGTACAGCTTGATGATGAGGGTGAACTAATACGAAACCTTTAGACTAAGGTTTTCTACTGGCCATCTCCAACTACTTTATGTTCAGTGAAATGTTAACTTCACTCTTCCTTGAATTGAAATCGGATTGTTTTAAGAAAATCTTGTTTTTTTTTAGCCAAAAATATTATTGGAATAAATTCAGTAGTGTTTACAGTTGAATGCTTGTTAAATTGCATTTTGAAAATATGCAAGGAATATCATTGTCATCAAAATTGATTGATCACTGGGTGGTGATTAATGCCATGTGTGTCAAGTCCCTATTAGTGCAGATCGTATACTATCGATCATGTTGCAATGTGGCCACCAGTCTAGGTGACTCGACACTGCGGGCACTATACATTGAGATTAGATGGTAGTTGGAGGTAGTCGACAGAAAACCCTGGATCCGGGTTCGTGCTACTTGGCACTCGTCAGCAAGGTGTGCCTGTAATCCTGAGGGAACTGGTGCTCCCTGGCGGATTCGATCCCGTGTCACCCAGATTCACATTCAGAGACGTTACCACAGAGCTATCCGGGTGGTGGCTACATTGCAACATGATCGATAGCTTTCGATTTGCACTAAATAAGGACTTGACACACATGACATTGATCACCACTCAATGATCAATCAATTGTGATTACATCTCAGTCCTACAGAAGGTCAGTCGCGGCCCGGATAGCTCAGTGGTAGCGTCTCTGACTGTGAATCTGGGTGACACGGGATCGAATCCGCCAGGGAGCACCAGTTCCCTCAAGATTACAGGCACACCTTGCTGACGAGTGCCAAGTAGCACGAAACCCGGGTCCAGGGTTTCCTGTCGACTACCTCCAACTACCATCTAATCTTAATATCATTGTCACACTGAATAATTATATTTATATAAGAGGAGTGTTAATTCTATTGCTTGATCAATAAATTTGTATTTTTCAACAATTTTGACATTAAGAATTTGTCTTTGGTTTTATGTTATTTTATGATTGAAAATTGTTTGTTTCAAGTGTTAAACATACACTTCGGTATAAAGAATCCTTATATTAAAAAAATATTGAATAGGATCTATTGTTGTTAAACACTTGTTATTAACATATGTTCAAGACTATTCTTCGACTGTTGTTAACCTCATAGATTGATGTATTTAGGACATTTATCGTATATACCCAGTCATTTCCTACCTCGATGGAGGATGTGCATTAGTAATATGAAAGAAAGGCCTAAGTCGTTTTACAAAACGTGGTATCGGTCGATACATTTATTAAATGTTGGTCTATGCCATATTGATATGTTCACACCATCTGGTTATAATCGGATCGTTGATAATGCGGCTAGTGGCTGGAGACGTTGAATGAAATAGCTCAGAGTTGACCACAATGGTGCAGATACATTCACTCATCTCATACATATTTCTTTACATCGCCTCCTATCGAAATATATTTTCAATGTACCATTTTTCTTAGCATTACTGCTACGATTATTTTGACTCATTTATTATTAATCTTGTTAAATTTATCTCGTACTAATGTTGTGACATAGCAACTTGTGCTAACGCATAGTTATGCAAAGCTCTATGTTGATTATGATTGACTGACTTAATTATGTAAATTGTCTACTGGCAGTCCATATTATTCCAAAATTTTTGATTGAGTCTGTTTTGGATAAATCTATTTGTGATTGTATTGACTATTTAGAGAAAGTCTATGCTAAAATATAATGCAACAGCAAAAAGAACAGCTACTTGGATTGTATTGCAGCCTGTGTAATAGTATCGCTTTTACACTTGGAGTTTTATTCTTTAGTCCAATCTTTGTTCTTGCTCTCTTTAATAAAGGGAACTGTGTATATGAAACCTTTTTGTATTTTTCAATGTTTTCTTAACTTTCAGACATTATATTTACTTCTACGTGGAAATAGTGCACATAATGAATTCTACGATCGTTTATTATCTAGTATGCGTTTTCATCAATTCATATTAGAACGTGGTCCACCATTTCGTGTATGTGATATATTTGATGAAGTATATGAATCGAATGTCGATGATCATTCACTGTTTGATAGTAATAATAACTGGACACTGAATAGTAGAGATTATGAATATGATATGTTCAGTAATCATAATCCGTCACAAATGATCACTGGAAATACAGCCAATTTCAGTTTAATAGAAAGACTAAGCACAAAACTGTTGGATAATGTAAGTGACACTTTATTTTTATATTTAATTTTTTAAAGCTAATTTGGATAGTGGCTAGCAGAATAGTCTAGAACACGCGTTTTATTTTGGAGACTCTTTAGCTTTTTGTTTCTGAACCCTAGCGTTAATGTTCACTTTGGGACTCGAACTCGGCTCCTTTCTCCACAAGCACCTAACGCATTACATCCAGTTAACTATTGGCTCGTGCAACAAGAGTGAATTTTAACTCATTTGTAAGGTTTGTTTGACTGTTTCCGTCGTTTATATTAAGAGCAGCAATTGAGCAGTCTTCTTTGATATATATCCATGTTGAATAGTTGGATAGGATCTATCAATCGAACACATGATGCAACCTTCCCTGGGACTGGCCAATTCCGACCTTTAACCGCAACCATGAGATGATTTAAACAACCATTACAAATGAACAGTTTTTTTGCTTAGTCTACAACAAATTTTTATATTTTGTCGGTTTTGGAAAGAAAACTCCCTAATCTTTCTTCACTGAATTATTTATATATATTTTTATCTGAAACACCTCTGCATATTATCAGGATGTTCTGATTAGTTTTCCATTTGAAATGTTGATTTTATGTGTTATGGTGAGAGTTTTGTAAATGGTTTGAATAGTTTTGTTTTACGTTAATAATAAGCATTTACAGAATGCTGAAAATGGAAGATGTTTATGTGAACTTATCGAGAAGCCTGATGGTCGGAGCATGCCAATGAGTTGGAAGTAGCAGCTGCATCTGGTAGCTACCGGATGCTTTGTCATCTCATCACAGTCATTAGCAGCAAGAAGTCGGATGTGTGCGAAATAACCTGTGAAGATGGTGAGATGCCGACCACTAACATCTGCCGATGTCTTGGACAATGGACAGTTTTTGGAGGAACAGTTCGACTGATCTGCTGGTCTGTTTTACCTATACGAAAAGTGTTGAAGGGATTTTGATGTTTTTCTGAGTGACTTTCTCTCGAAAGCCAATACAATTACATTGTTTCCTTCTATGGATGCTAAAATGTATGACAACGCTGGACGATAATAACAATGTCATATTAAAATTACGTTGCATCACTGCTAGAAGTTTTACTCTGGACAACATATCACCTCCGTCCATTCATACAATACAGCATTCAGAACTGCAATGAAATAAAATTATGATAGAAACAAGTTACTGGAATATTACAGAATCCGATCAAATACACCTTTGTTTCTTAAAAATTTTTATGTACACATTAGTAAAATTATCCGCTTAATTTAATCTTGTCAATAACTTAGCTTTATCTAATCTCATTGTTAATCTTAGTAAAAATAAAGTATATCGCCGTACGGCTATGAAATCTTAATCTCTTTTACCTAACTGGTAAACGGTAAAGATAAATGAATGTTGTAAGTGAAAGCTAGGATATAGATTTTAGAGACCTTGTATTATGGGTAATATCAGTTGGTTATGAAGACACTAATCCTAGATTCTGACCGCCATGACTCTGAAATTGCTTTCTTTTGTTTGGGTTTGGCATTATATTGTTTGTTAAACCTAAGCTTTACTTCATTTCTTTTTATTTCAATTTTGACTTAGAGGCATCACAGTCTCAAATCTTCTCACGGAATCTCACTAAACAAATTTCTAACATTTGTAGAATCCTAGGAAATTTTATGTTTAACATAACATTCATAACTTTCACACACTACTTCTCATAGTCCTCTTGTTTTTAAAAAATTGAATTGTAGGAATGCGGTGATCAACCAGCTACACAGATTCTTCCAAATGAAGCTATTGAAGCTCACAAACGCATACATCAGACACCATTTCCTGTTTTAGACGCTAAATTAATCGATGAACTAACTATTCAGTATTCTCAAAAGAAAACTAAGTAAGTTTTTTCAAATTGCTTTAAACTTTTGTCCTTCCATGTTGTTGAGTTTTTCCATAGTTTCAATTTTCACGACCACAAAACGTTATACATATATGGTGATAATGATGACATGTAATATCTAACTTTAATTACTATGATAGTAAGTGGTATCCATAATTGTTATTTTCAATGTCGTGGTTTTTGAATATTGAAATAATACACTAAATTGTTTCATCAGTAATTACATGGGTTCGGTGATTGATTTTTTTTCAAAAAATATCGACATTAATTGCATGGGTTGATTACATGAATAAAGCATTTCGTTGAATTGAAATTTTATTACCGATTATGGGTAATTAACACGTTATATTGAGTCTTTTAATCTGAGAATTGAGAGGTTTCGATTCGGCACAAACTCCTTTTTTTTTTGCATTTCGCATATTTATATCAGGTTAATTATTTCTAAGTATTGTTAAGATTTTCTTTATTTATTTATTTGAACACATAAATATTGGTACAAGAATGCGCCACACAAAACAATGAGAATTTAAGGGTAAGGAAAAAAAACAGAATAACAACGAAGAGATTGATGTAAGGTGGTGTAATAATAATAATGGTGAAAATGGGGGAACGGAAAGGTTCAATCAGAAGAAATCTTTCAGTTAAGGAAGACACAACCACTTTTTATGGAGAAAGTAAAAGGTTACAGCAGGATCGCCACTGTCTTCTATTCTGAGCCATATCTGATAACGTCTCTAGCCACTGTGTAGCACCATCTCTCGGACCCCAGCCAGGGAGTCGTGAAGGACCGACACAAGCCAGTCCTTTGCAGCTTTCTTTCATACCACGACATCATGTCATATACTGACCACCTCTCCGCTATTTCCAACCAGTCCCAGAGTCGGCAAATAATGCACGACGTGGAATTCTCTGGGACGACATTCGTGGAACATGTCCAGGCCACCGAAGTCGGTGTTTTAAGATGTTGACACTAATTGCATTATCGTCTCTGAGCCCGAACACACGATGCCGAGCCTCTGCATCACTAACATGGTGTTGCCACTGGATGTCAGCAATCCTTCGGAGACAACGATGATCAAACACAGAGAGTCGTCTAACATCCTCAACCAGGTTTCGCAAGCATAGAGCAAAACTGCTCTCACCGACGCGTTGTAAATCCGACCTTTTACAGCCAGACTAACATCACGAAGGCGCCAAAGGTGGCCCAGATTGGCATAAACCGCTCTGGCTTTCACTATACGTGCATTGATCTCATCACTCAAGTCACCATCAGCAATTATGTAGCTACCTAGATACACGAACTTTTCGACTACTTCTATCTGTTCACCATCCAGGGTGAGTACAGGATTAGAATCCTGCCAGTCTTGTAGAAGTACTTTGCACTTCGAAGGTGCAAAGCACATACCATACCTACGGACACTGATTGCCAACTGATTAAGTGCGGATTGCATGCCTTGGGCATTATCGCACAGTAAGACAATATCATCCGCACACTCAAGGTCGAGAAGTCTTTCTCCAGGCAACAGATCCACAACGCCATTACTTACATTCATCAGAGCTGTTTTCAGACTGTCGTCGATGGCAAAGTTGAAGAGGAATGGTGAGATTGGGCAACCCTGCCTAACCCCACTGCTCGTATGGAACAATGCAGAAAGATGGTTGTATGCCCTCACTCTGCCTGAGGTGTTTTTATATAGGGCTTTTAGGATGTTAATAAACTTCTCAGGTACACCCTTCTTCAATAGACAATCCCAGAGAACAGTCCTATCCAACGAATCGAAGGCAGCCCTGATGTCAATAAACACTACGATTGTTGGCCTTTGATAAGTATGACGGTGTTCTAACATTTGGTGGAGGGTGAAGATATGATCAATACATCCTTGACCGGAACGAAATCCAGCCTGCACCTCGCGAGTCAATCTTTCTCGAGTTTTGAACAACCCACGAAGTATGACGGAAGCCAATAGCTTGGACGCGATCGGAAGTTGACTTATCCCCTGATAATTGTTACAGGAACGACGTGAACCCTTTTTAAAGATAGGGACAACTATCGACTCATTCCATGACGTTGGTACACTCTCTAGCTCCCACACCTTTGTAAACAACGTCGTCAATTCCTTAGTCAAAAAGTCACCACCATCTTTAAAAAGAGCCGGAGGTAAGTCATCTGGGCCAGGTGATTTGTAACGCTTCAAGAGTTGGAGTTCCTTGTGGACTTCCTCCTCATTTGGTGGATCAGTCGTCACCGGCCATGGAGGGCAGGACAGTCTGACTGATGTTGCCGGAGCAGCAGGCCAGTTGAACTGCCCTTCGAAAAATTCTGCCCATCGTCCAAGACGTCGATGGATGTTAGTGATTGGCATCCGATCATCCTCGCAGATTGTTTCGCTCACACCAGACTTATTGCTGCCAGTGGCTCGGATGAGTTGGAAGAACCTCCGGTAATTACCAGATGCAGCTGCTGCTTCCAGCTCATTAGCACGCTCCGACCACCAGGCTTCTCGGTCCTTACGCAAGCTTTCACGATTTCATTACGTAACATCCTTCGTTTGTGGTCAAACTCACGGTCACCTGGAGTAGACTGACGGGCTTCAATGAGTTGTAAGGAACCAGAAGAAACCCAGTGCTTATAAGCGGGACGTCTCGCAAACCCACAACTGACTGTACCCGCCATTTTCATGGAGTCATGCAATTGCAACCAATGCTCATCCATACTTTTCGGTGGAATGGTAGCTAACCTAGAAGCTAGCTCGATTCGATGCTTATTTGCAACAGGAGTTGCAACCAACTTGCTAACATCAATCCTTTAGTGGCGGTCATTTCGTTGGCCACTGAAAAGTAAGGTAAGATTGGCGCAGACCAAGGCATGATCAGAGTCCAGATAGGTACTCCGAAAGGAGCCGCAGTCTTGTACACAACCACGCCAGCGGTAGCTGATCGCGATGTGATCAATCTGAGTCCAGGCTTGAGATGCAGAGGAGGGACGCCAGGTGGCACATCGGCGATGACTGTGCCGGAAGTTAGTGCTAGCCAGAAACAGGTTGTGGTCTGTGCACAGTTGCAGTAGACTGTCCCCGTTATCTGTCCTGCGACCAACGAGTCCCCATCGGCCACCTAAACGACTCTCTTCTGTTCCTAGACCCCCGACCTGAGGATCCAAGTCTCCGGCTAGTACTACAGTATCTGTCGTGCGCACTTCTTGGAGAATAACAGATAACTGGTGGTAAAACTCATCCTTGATTGCATCCGGACTGCAATCTGTCGGAGCATAGGCGGAGATGTTGAAAAGACATCGTTTCTCACGCCGATTTCTTCTCACTTTGATGGAACTTTCTAATCTAACAGCACATAACCGACTGTTAATGGGGATCCAATCGATTAGTGCTGCCTCAGCTCTAGCGCTTAGTGTGACACCTTCGCCATCAAGACCAGACGAAGATGTCACAGCGTCCCCGGATAAACGTACGTGAAACAGGCTTTTTGAAGCGACAGATGGAGAGCGAACCTGAGTATTTCACCAGAGTCTTGAATATGGGTTTCGGATAGACAGCAAACATCGATATTAAGTCTTTCTAAAGACATAGCAAGCCCTATCTGTTGTCCGACCTACATAAGTGTGAGAACGTTGAAAGCAGCCACTTTGAGTGGTGCACGTGGTTTCAGAAAATCTGCTTCAGTCCTCGTATTCGGTGGTAATATATAATTTTCAACCGGACAGTGACTCGAGAACGTTTAAATAGAGTCGAATTTCTACCAAAGATGAGCTGTTATATAAGTCGAAAAAATAAGTGTAGACAGAGTGGGAATAAAAGAGGGTGAATAATGTCGTAGTAAATAATAATAATAATAATAATAATAATAATAATAATAATAATAATAATAATAATAATAATTTGAATCATTTGATTGTTAGTCGAAGCAAGAAAAGTAGTTTCCATAATTATAGACAGTTCATTAATTGTGTGTGGGCTGTGATACTGCTCGGGTGCCCAGACCGAAGCAGGTGGTTATCTTAGGGGGTCACACCCCGAACCTTTGACCTAATGGTCTAACCCACAAGCAGTGGTGCATCGTAAGGAGATGCAGTCCCATGGTAGCCGGTGACTGAAAATTGGTTCATATGCCATTTGTTCCCGCAGGATCCTGGAGTATATGTGCACCATTGATTTGGCATCCGGTTAAAGCGCCGGACATTCGCTCTTCGTCCTCTCATTTTCGTAAACAACACCCCCGCCACGAGAAGGCAGTGAGTAGGACTTTAATATTTATGTATTTGTATACGGTTTCAGTGAAACGATAAGTATTCATTATATTAATAGTTGATGTATATATATAATTAAAATGAAAATTGTCTAGACAGCTGATGAGTTTTATATAGGACGAAATGTACATATTTCATTCCATTACTAGATACATACCAAATATGTTAAAAACTTATGATTAAAAGCTTTATTGAGGCAATCCTTCCAGAAAAGACATTAAGGAACAGAAATCGATTATATGCTGCAGTTCATGGTGATAAATTGATTGATTTTAGATTTATTATCGCATACAACTTGAACGTCAATTATGTTTACTACTTATAATGATTTTAAATATTTTAAGTATTCCAGCTCTATAGAATTCCATATTGATAACAGTTTTTAAGCAATAAAATATAAATCATTAATTTGGTATATCAGTTAAAATGTAACAATGTAGATCAATCTATCTGAACATTTAGTTTTTTTTTGAGATACCTTTTTATTTTATTGATTTTCAATGTTTTCACAATATATATATATTTAGACTTTTGGATCTGGTTATGTAATGTTTAATTCGTTGAAATATTATAATCCAAGATGATTACTGTTAGGTTCAACTTTTATCACTTTTCATTCTTTGAATGTTAAAAATTCCAGTATCCATGTTGGTTTTACCTTCAACTGGTGTATATACTAGTAATAATAAATATGAAATTATTTGTACAGATAATTCACAATATACCGTCTATTTTTTCTCTTTGTGAAGACATAAAGAAATAAATGTATCTATGGTGAAAAATAAATAAACAAAAGAATGTCTATTCTCTATCTGTTTTATTTAGTAGTATGATGTCATATTTTAAAATCAAACTGTTCATTTAGTCAATGTTTTGTCAGTGTTTCTTGATGCGTTTTAAACGTTTTTGTTATATTTTTTCTATTTGCTTATTTGATCTTGTATAAAGGTGGTGAATGATCTGTAAGGAATATTTTACATCCAATTCTATGATTTAGTTTTTTATTCAAAATCCTGTGTTCTATATTGAAGCATTCTTACTTAGCATAAAACAAGATGTAGATATTTTGTAGCTAGCAGTGAATTGAACTATGCGTACTTCGTGTTATTTTAGATTCCTCAACTGTATCTACTTACGTTCCAGTGTTGTTGTTCACATTGAGATTTTAATCCCAGTACCTTTCGTTTAAAATGTCAACACATTGGCTACTGAGTTACCGAGTTTAAATAACCGCTAACGTTTTCAATGGGTATGATAATTACATTATAATTAGTAAGAGGTTGTGTTATAGCATTGTTGAACTCTAGCTCTGGGATACAACTACATTTTACTTACGAGTCCAAAATCAGACAAAACTCACATCCTTATTTTTACTGGTAGCCACAGTTCGTCTTTTTAAACAAAAGTACTTGTAAACAAATCGAGAGAATCTAATCAAACAAAAGTGTCTTCTGAATATCAGTAGCGGAATAGAGCCTAAAACTTTATTGATCATGATTAAAGAAACTGTATATTTAGAAGAAATCTGGTTTATTGTTTTCACCATATTTTTTCATTGTGCTTTGATCAATAAAAGGAATGTTGTTTATCATAAACCGGAACCACGTTTTGTACCACAAGGATTACAATTGGATCGACAAATATTCAAAGCAGAAATGTTTCCTGATAAATATCGTGTAATTCATGAATTTGTTGATGATATTTTTAATCAACATATTACAGAAGCTTTAAAAGTAAGTTTGATTCATTTTAATTTCTAATAATGTTTTCAATTTTATGACAATTTGACGTTTATATAATCTAATAATTAGAGCATTAAACATTCAACTTCGTTATAATCTCTATTTGAGTTACATTTCTTTCTTTCTCTCTCTTTCTTTCTTTCTTTCTTTCTTCATCTATCTCTCATACCGTCCACTTTATTATTTTTTATGATTGTAAAATGTCAATAATAAATATGAGTCGCTTAGTCAGTATATTGGAATCTTCATTTGATATTCTATATGTTTACTATTATTGATCAAAGAAACAACAAATTGGTAATGTGATAACTGTATTTCTCTTAAATAGATGTTCTCTACAAACTATTAGCGTAATAATAGTGATGAGTAAATTAAACCTTTTCGTTGTTGTTGGTTTGTTATGGTTAGAAATGTAAATTTTATATTATGTATGAGTTCTAGATATTAGAAGAATTGATTTTAATAAAAGACATTTGAATAATCAAAAGAAAAGTAATGCGTGAAAATAAAACTTTTGGTATTGTATATTTGTATATTGATAATAAACTACTTTTTTTATACTTGGAGACCATTGTCAAAGTGTATTTTTGACTTTAAGATGTGTGTTATGATACTCAATTAAATTCCACTTTATTAATCGATAGCTCGAGAAAAAAACACGCAGTAACCTAAACTCTGGTTTATTCCTCTTGAACCCATATATGATAGTTTACTAGTAGATTGAACACATAATTTGCCCAATGAAGGGTGTAGACTAGCACAGGTGTAGTGAACGAACATGTCGATTGGGGAAAACCAGTTTATTGTGTAATACAAAATTATAGAATATCTTCGTAATATATGAGAAGTATACATTAAATACTACATTCACGCATTCTTCATCAGTTGTCTCTTACAACGTTCATCGTTTCTTTATTCGTGTTGTTATTACAATTTCTCTCTATTGGCACTCCTGTTTTTTTCAGTTCGATCTTCTCAACCTTTTGTTGTTAGGCCTTCCACTCCTGATTGATGTTACATACTACTTATATATGTCAACATAAGTAGCGTACATCACACAGATAACCTTGGCAACTGGCAAGATAATCTTGACTATTATTTTCCCCCTGATATGAATGTTTTCTTTTTTCCCTCAGTATTGAGTCCGGATAGAGAATACCACAGACAAGCTTCCGTTACCATATTTAAAAGTACCTAGTGCATTCATCTTAAATAATCTTTAATCGTCAGATTGCCACAAACACCAAATAAGAAAACATACTTGACGCACAATCACATCGTAAGAGACAGATAATAAAGCAAACAATATAAATTTAATTATTAATAATTAAGAAATAATTCAACGTGTAACAATAGTCAATAATTTAAATGATCACTCACAATGTAAGGAATACAGGAATATAATAACCTAGTTATCTAATAATCATACAATAAGAATGTAAACAATGACAGTCCGTAAAATAGTTCCAAAGGTTACAACATTATTTATTTACAATTTCATTTTATATATATATATATGTAAATAATGTAAACTGAGGCTCAGTAACTTAACCCCATCATGACAATGTCTACTTACTTTCCAGTGATCAGTTAGTTGTGAATGTCTTGCACGTATATGAAGCCATTCGCCAGCTGAACAGTTTAGTAGCAATGTCTTAGATTGTGTAGTTGAGTGACGTGGGCTCGAATCCATCAGGGAAAATTAGGTCCCTCACATTTGTTGGTGCACCTTTCTGACAAGTACTAACTAGCTCGGAACTTGAGTTCAGCGTTTGCTACCGTCTAATATAATGATCGTCAAAATTATGTCATGAATATAGTTATCTACAGCATAATCCACCATGATATTTCCAACGTTTGGTACTCTCCTTTTTATTACTCTACTAATATCTAGATAATTTTTCGATTTTCTATATTTATTTTGTAGAGACGAAATACAATTCGTCAAGATTTAAAGTCTAGACCAATGAGACGCTTATTCGTTGATGAACTACGTTCATATATAATCCCGGAAGCACCAGTATCACCAACTGTAGCTATCAATAACTTCCTTGGTAATATGACAATCAATAGAAGTACATATGAGAGACGAGCTGTCTTAACATGGGAACAATTTGAATTGATTGTTGACCTATTAGATGAAGCATTAAGACAAGAGACACAATCAAAAGACAGTGGAATTACACCAATTATTATGGATATAAGTACTAGACTTTGTACAGTAAGTGTGTGTGCATCTATGCATTTATCATGACTCCTAGTAATTTTGATTTATCCAGTCTTGTGGTGAATATATGGTAACGTTATAAGAATGTAATGTTTATTTTATTGTATTATTCTAAGGTACTGTACTTTATAGTAGTCAGTTGATTTGGATCATGGTGCATCATTAATCCAACAAAACTGATCGATAAACTCATTAAATTGAGAATGTAATCAGTTATTACATATAGGGTAATATAAAACACTTTACAATTCGTTATACTTGAACTATTACCAAAAAATATGTGTTCGAACAGTTTGTTTAGATTAGAAAATTCACCATACATTGTCTCTTTTTCTTTAACTGTAACAGTCATGACATCGGCTGAGGTTTAAAACAATAGCGTACACTGGTTCCAAAACTGGATTGTCTAAAGAGTGAATAAACTAATCAGTTAACATTTGAGCGTATGTAATCTTTATGGATAAATTTGAAATAAATTTGAAACTTATGTTGATCACTGAGTACTAGTGGTCAGTGACATGCTCATCTAATCCTTGATACTGACCGGATTCTATCGATTAAGTTACTATGTAGCCACTATTTTAAATGACTTGGCATCACATAGACTATGTTCAGATGCTAAATGGTTACAACTTGTTCTGTGGGATTCAACCAGCACTAATGAATATACAAATATGACATTGGCCATTACTCATCGATCAATCAATCAATCTAAATATTTGTATCTTACAGGTGATCATTCGCGATCTGAATATCTCAGTAGTAGTTTTCCAAATTGTAAAGCTGGTTGAACCTGGTTTGAATCCACAAGGAATTATTAATCCGCCCAAAACTACATATTACATCCTTCTGATGAGTGCATTGGTTAACTGTTTTTTGCCAGTTACCACCAACAGTCTTCATATTTGAAGTTGCCACGCAAAATTTCAATACATTTCATAATACAGTGTTCCGGTTGTGTTGAGACGGCTTCGAAAAACACGTCTAAGCCTCCAGAGTCTCTAAAGGAGCCGAAGAGATTCCATCTAATTAAAACTTGGTAGATCCTTCAGGAACATCAACATTGCATGCTACTATTGGGCGGATCGACTGAATTATAATGATGTTGTAGCTAATACTAATAACTTTAAATACTCATGTTTTTCTGTACATTTTACATCCTTACCTAATAATCATTTCTCCCGCTTCTTCCATCCTCTGATTTGAGACTGTGGGGTTCTACACCTTCAGATGCCGCTAGTTGTATATCTTATTCTACCGTAATCAAGTAGAGGACGTAAAAGGTTTGTGTTCCCGAAAATAAATTTAAACAAATGGTGTAATAATATATCCTAGAAAGTATCAAATAATTCGAAATCAAATTCGAAGAGTAAATGTTTGTATCTGAGTAATAATGCTCCATTAAATGTGGAGCGATAATTTCTTGTGACTAATGAATATTTGTAATATCCGTGGTCTTTGATTCACCGTCAATTAATAGTAATGACAAATTCTAGATTATTCCTCAAATTTCTTCTACAAGAAACGGCAAACATTTTTATTAAGTTTTACTAACTATCTGGATTTTAAGTGTAGTTGGACAATAGTTTCAAACAGTTCACCATTTTTGTCTGTCATTGACTTTTGAGTGAGTTTAACATTTAATCAATTTCTTTGTATCTGACAATGTCATTCATTTTGTAAACTAACTATGCTTTTCAACTTCAATCGTCTAATGATTATCACTTTGATTTATAAATAGCATGAAATCAGTAACGTCTATTATCAGTATAAGGTTGTAGTGATTGTTAAGTTTTTGATTGAGATCATGAATCGATTGATATTAGACCACCATTGAATATCTGAGAGCAATGGACGACCGTTTTGTCCTAGTATGGGAATACTCAGCAGTGCACATTCACGATCCCCCACTCTGGGTTTGGACCCAGGAACTTCCGTCTCGCACGCGAACGCTTAACCTCTAGACCACTGATTCGGCATCCAACGGTGTTAATGTCTAACTTCCATCGATCGATGGAAGTTAGGTGATAAAAACCTTAACTCTCATTACCATCCGTATTTTCTAACTCTGAATCTTAATCCTATTTCCTCATACTAATGTTTAATCCTCTTTTGACCTTAGTAAGTGGTTGAATTTTCTGAAAGTTATTTCAACATCTCTCATTGACCGTTTTTGTTATTCACTAACTTACGTTAATATAATTATATATTTGTTAATGAATTAAATTTGAAGGAATTAGGCGATGTTCGTTATTATGCTAATATGAGTAATCAAATTCAGCGTCATGAAATCTGGCGTAATATTCCATTTTGGGAGAGTCTTTTTAATGAACAAGTTAACAATCAAATTCGTTTGTTATATATTGATTTTTGTGAAGAAGAACGAAAATCTCATAAATACCAACAAGGTAATCAATATCAACATTCGCACACAATGAATATATCCAATGGACATTCATGGTCATCATCGTCGTCGTCACCATCTGACAGTAGGGCAAAACGATCTATTAATTCGCCTGAGAAAAATGATAAATCATCTGTGATAATTGTTGGACGAAAGAATAGTAATAATAATAATAACAATCAGAAATCGAATGTAAGTCTGGTTATTATTCTAAACCTTGATATTTTTGTCTTTATAAATTACTTATTTAGTATAGGATAGTCAGTCAGTCAGCTACAACGTAGGACCAGGCACATATATGCATCGGTCCAAGTTGCCGTACCTCATTAACACAACAAGATGAACATCGGATTCATAAAAGTGGTTAATTGAGTGGTGGTAATATATAAAAGGAAGATTGCAATAAGGATATAGTACAGGAAGAAAGAATTAGTTCGTAGAAAGAAAGATATGAAGCGATTTTAATCTCTTAGTTTAAGGGAAGACAAAGAGTGTATACACTATCTACGCCATTGTGATCGATTCTGAGCCATGTCACCAAGAGTCTCCAACCATTGGTTACGATAGTCACGCGGACCCCAACCAAGTTGTCTGCATCTACTAACATGGCTCAGACTAGAAGTTAGTGACTTCAAGCACTGGTGACACGTTTTGATTTGGCCGCCCCTAACTTTATTCCAACCATCCCGAACACCGGTTAGCATTGCACGTCGTGGTAATCGGTTTTTGGGCATACGTAACACGTGGCCCAACCATTTCAGTCGATGAAGATTCACAACCTCATCAACTGATTTACCATCATTACCTAATACCCTGCGTCTAACCTCACTATTACTTACCCGGTGATCCCAGCAGACGCCAGCAATATTTCTGAGGCATCTGTGGTCAAATACTAGTAGCTTACGGGTGTCTTCTACTCTTAAAGGCCATATTTCGCTGCCGTAAAGTAAAACAGAATGGACTGCTGCGCACTATACTCGTCCCTTTATTGATAGACGGATATCTCGCCTTCGCCATAGGTGACGTAGGTTGGCAAAAGCCAAACGAGCTTTTCGAACCCGTGCTGAGATTTCGTCAGACACCAAACCATTAGGGCTGATCAGACTTGTAATACAATTAATCAGTTGCTTCTTGATAAGTATTTCACCTGAACCTCTGGGGATTGTTTTTGTATCCGTCTAATGCTGTCCTCAGCGACTAAACATCCATGGTTAATATCAGCTTTAGTACACAGATGAAGTGATCAACTTTTTCGACCACCTTACTCCCTATGATCATGTCTAGAAACAGATTAACCATGAGACAACATTTTATATTTAAACGCAAATAAATAGGATCTCTAACTTTTGATTGTTTGTTGCCGTGTTTGAAAGATTGAAATTATTAAGCATATTCACTGAACAGAAATACTTCGTCTGTTTAATTTGGGTTGATAAATGAATTTTATCATAGAAGGTTGATTACTAAAAAGAAAACAGCTCTGACGAACGCCATTTTTTTGCATTTAATTCAAGTGATAGTTTGTCCTAATATGTGACTCAACTCTTTTTGTTGAACTGGCGAACCTTCAAAGACGGCTTTATATGTTTTTTCTTTCGGTCCCCATTTCCAATGACAAGCACTACCCTTGAACCCCTTGATCGATCGAGTTGAATGTTGCGTTCAGGTTATGAAATTTGACTACGATCAAGTGTTGCTTTGCATGCTTGTGTTTGAAGACCTAACGAATGTTGGATAATCCGACAATAAATCTATGCCCAGGCCTATAAAGTTTCCCGTCCCATCGAGTATTCCGTTCCTGATCTCTTTAATCATCATTCCTATCACAATGTGATTACTATCTTTTTTCATGGAGTAGAATGATAGAAACTATTTAAGTGAAATAACTTCCAGCTCTTAGGGTCTGTTTATAATCAATGCTTTCTCTGTTCCTTGCTTTCGTTACGCAATAATATTGACGGTTACTTCGCCAACTGTTCTCCAGTTCATGTTTAAGTTTCCTCCGTTTTCAACCTAGCTTGACGATTCTCTGTGTATCTATGTATTCGATAGAGGCTTTTGAGATCCAATGGTCTTGCTTGATCTTTAGCATTGAATTGGTAACAGATGCCACTCCTATATTTTCAACCACTTGTCGAGCTACTTCAGGACAAATATCTTTAAAACTGTTTCCTTAACTAATTCTTTAAACCAGTTCATAAAATTTGTGTTTCTTCGTTAAGACCTTAAAGGTCTTTATGTAGGGACTTTTCTACACCTAAAGATATTTGGTTGCATATATAAATCATATCTTCGAACCCTTATCTTGTCTATCACCACTCATGCTGTTACTATTTCTATTTGTTGATTTGGCATGACAATCTCATCTCTCTGTACCAATGATGTATGGAAACTTGAACTGATGTACTTGCGTATCAGATTCTACTTTTTGACTGACTGAGATATAATCTACAAAGAGGAAAGCTTCGCATGTCTCTGTCTTTAGTTCTTTTAAAGTGCTAAAGTATATATAAAGTATAGTGAAGTCATAAATTTGCCTAGATCAATAATAAGTAGATACTGATTTCGAAACTACTGTATCTTCAATCGATGACCGATAGTTTCAAAAAGCAATTATCAATAAGTTATCTGTGATTCTATGTTTAGTTCTCTTTTCTAGTGTAGACAGGAGGATAACTCCATTTAAAAGCTAATTCTGTTTTTAAAGTCTACCTTTAATTATCTCAAATGTCTGTTATAAGATATATATATATTCTTTTTCCTACATATCAATAAGATTACAATTCAGCAACAAAGTTACACATCAAATATGTCAGCATTAGAAATCGCTGCAGAAGAAATGCGAATTGGTCATATGCGTCCAAAAGAAGTACAACAAATATTGGAAACACGTGAAGAAAGTACTGTCTATTCTCAAATTATACACTTTGTTAATTTAATCATTAATTTTCGTATACCAGTTCATATTGGTGCAGCGGTGGCTGATATATACGGTGAAGATACACAAAATAATGATGAATTAAAAGATGATATTACTGGTATAAATGGTATGGTATCAAAAATACCTGACAGAATAATATCCGATAATGATAATTATAGCAATAATAAAAATAATAATAATACTAATGATCATAATTATCGAAAACAATATACTGGCAGTACTAATTCATTAAATAATATACCAGTAACTAATCAAATTAATCATGCCCTCAAAATTATCTCACAAACTGAAGAATATGTTAAAAACACCAGTCGATATACTTCAGACAATTATTCTAATCATCTATCAAATTCAGATGGATTTTATGGGTGAGTAGTATTATAGTTTACATTATATCAAACTCTTTATTTATTGACTAATTTTGTCTATTTGGTGAAATAATAAAGAGAACTAAACTGAAGTAATTTATTATCTACCATATATGTGTTTTCATACTTCGAACGGAAATAATTCGAATTTATCTACCCACCTTTTATACTGAATGATTGTCTCCTTTTGGAAGTAATATATGTTTTTCTGTACTAATGCTTTTAAATGTCATACTTATATCGTCATTTTGTAAGAAAAATTTCGCATTTTTAAGCTGAAATTTTTGTTCATAGACTGTTCACTATATAAACTGTCTTGCGATTCCTTATCAGAATAAATGGATTGGGACTAGTAGTAGGAACTAGAATACGTATTTCATCCTATTTGGGACTTGTCAACTCTATGTAACTGCATTCTAGTGTATATTTGAAGCACATTACTAAAAATAACTACCATGAAACAGTTGGTCAACATTAACTTGAATACGTGATTATTTTTCCAGACAGCAGTAACCTGCGTGTATGTATTTTAGTTTTTCAACTCCATTTTGACAATTGAACATATCTATTGCATACATTTTCGAGTTCTTCATTTTTTTTTCATAAATTTGACTAAGATGTGATGTTGCCTTAGTATGAAGAGATAGATACGTGTACGTATCAATCAAAATCCATGTGGATAGTGATTAGATCGGTGATATTGTGGGAATTACTCTATTTTCTTTGAAATATACGTCTTTAAACTAAATTTTGACATTACCTTTTATTCCATCAAATCCCACAAATAAATCTTTGTATTCTAGCTGTAGTGGCTAGATATGATTTTTAGGACATCATTAAAACCATTGAAAAAATCTGCAGATAAGTGATCAACAATTTCATTTAGCTTACGAACAATCACTATAGTAGCTGATAATCAGATTGTTCAACTGTATGATAACATCATTCGGATAATCTTTTATGTCATGTTTTCTCTTTTTACAAAATACACATAGTCAGTTACTAGATGGATTCAGTCAGAAAAAGTGTAGAATTTTTGATCACTTTTGTAGTTATGCACATTTCCAAGGTCAAATATACTGTTTATTATTATTATTATCATCATTATTATTATCACAATGGGAGTTTGTTGAGATTGTAGTAATTTAATAGTTGAATTCATGAGTCAATTTAAGCTAGGCCACTATGGGAAACCTGGAAGCACTGGATTATTATTTCACTCTAAAGATCACAAATATTCAAGTATCTACGATATGATCAATTCTCATTGTTCATGTCATTTACATAAAACCGCATAATTAATTGATTAATCTTTTTAACCTTAAAAATAGCCGGATTATTTCAACCGATATTTTCGTCTATTGTCCTCAGTATTAGATCATTAGATTTATCAAAAAAAAGAATGAAATTTTAGCAAAGGAATGGTCAAGTTTGTTGTTGTTGTTGTTGTTGACTAAAACATGCAAATAACGAATTGGTAATGAACTGAAAACTTTAATTTTCTTGTATCACTTTTAGTAGGCGTACTTGTTTATATGAATATATAGTTGGTTATTTCAACAAACAAATAAATGATTATGGTGTATGTGAATGTATAGTTTATCTTATCAATATTAGAATTATTCACTTTCCAATTGTTTGATCTATGCGACATTATTTGAAAATTGTAGTTATTAGAAAAAAGAGGGTTTTTTTTAAAGGAATATTCTGTCTCCAACTTTTCCCTAGGTTACATGTACTACATTTTTAAAATAAAAAATATTTACGGGTAACCTATTTCTGTCAGTATGTTATTGATAAAATCTAATTCCTTATTTTTATGAGCATCATCTGAGTGGATGTATTACAAATAGAGATAAAAAGATCTATTCATAAATGATTGTACAAAAAAGAGTTGTCGTTTATTAATGATGTACTGATAGAAATATGGTACATAGAAACCTTTTAAAAATACAACGTTATCATCGAATAGGATTCGTTTTTGACAATGTGCATGTGTGTATACACTACTACCGTCTATCGACTAAAGTCGTTAACAAATATTTCCTCATTGTTAGCTTTTTATATAATCTGGAACAAAATGCCAATACGTGAAAAATCTCTGACCAATGAACAATGTTTTTGTATCTTATAAGATATTCGCTTATAAAAATTATTCTGGTATAAACGTTTTTAGTTTGGATAGAAAAGTCACAGTGTTGGGTAGTTAGAAGTTTATCAGTCAGTAATTTACAATATAGAATCTGGCACATATGTGTAGTGAACGGTTTAAGTTCCTACATTACATAAGTATAGCGAAAAGAAATTATGATAATTCTCAAACTAATGAAGGTGTCACTACTAGTAAAAAAGGTGTGTAAATGGGATAAAAGTCTTAAAGGAGGATTATGGGACTCAGTATCTAATGGTGAACAAATGTCCCACACATCTTCAAGAAAATCATGAACCTAGATTATGTGCTAGTTGACACTCTTCAGGAAGACGTATTTGCAGTCTACATTGACGAAATTTGATCAGCACTAAATATCTTGACTGATATGACGCTTGTCACCATTCAGTGATCAGTAAGCTGCAATTATTTCAGTCTTACAGCGGATCAGTCGTAGTTTTAATCGCTTAGTGGTAATATTTTATACGTTGTAGCTGGCCGATATCGGTTCGAATCTCACGGGAAGCATTAATTTTTCTAAGGGTTGCGGATAATTCTTGCTGAAGAATTTCTACTTGAATAAAACTTGGATCTAGGGATTCCTATTGACTACATCTAATCCCCTAACATCAAAATACAGTTTAACCAATGTCAAGTCACTGAGATTTTCGATCACATTTCAACTTGTTTGTTAGAATTCGATCAGCACTAAAGGACTAAACAAACATTACATCGATTAATACTTTTTAAACAATCATCTGTAGAAGTCATTAGCTGAAACACATCTACCCTATATTATGTGTTTATGATGTGTTGCTCACTTTTGTTTACATCCTGGTACTTAATTTTAAAGGTTTTATTGAATTTCTATTTTTCAAAATGATTCGGTGGTTCTTCAGGATTAATGATTGGATTTGAAACCAAGTCTGATTTGCAATGAGGAAAGTTATGTTCATATTTCAGGTGAATGGTCTTGCTAGTATTTCGTCCTTTGTACTGCATGGTTTATTTGCTTGTTATGCCTTTATTTTCATTCAGTAAAAAATCTTCAATATTTCGAATGGAAGTGATCTTTAAAAGTTTTGTTCCTTAACTGTGCGTGATCAATCAGTTCACTGTGTAGTTTTACGCTTCAATCGACTGTTTTGTTAGTTTTACATATTATCAGTTGACCTTTTTCTCATTTATTGATCAGTCAGTTCTGTTTATTGATTACAATCTTCAGACCTTAATATTCTTAATACTTTTAGATTTTATTTAATCTAGAATTGTGATCTTTTTACTGCGTCAAAATTTATGTTCGTAGATTTCCACCTGTATTTGTTATAAATTATGGCCTTGAGCCCCTATCAATATGTGACGTAATGGTACCACCAATTAGAGAACAGTGATTTATCGACCGGACCAATGACACATAGAACCCGTACGAGCAGTCTAGAGTCCTTATCGGTCCTGCTTCCTGCCTAACCCTGTCTGTTATGTCTAAAACTCCGATATCAACCTCTACGATATGAATCATTTATTTCAAACATACTGGGTTCATATACAAATCATACAGATCACATCGTACGTAAAATAGAAAATAACATTTGTACAAGATTTAGCCAAAAGTGGCTGTGAATGTGGGATATAATAATTGATAGACTGGAGATAACTCGAGAATGGTAAATCGTATAATAATATTTTATGGGTCAAAATAAAGCTCATAATAAGAGGGACACGAATATGAATAGTTTATTTACTTATCAATTATGCAATGAAAATATATGTAAAGTGTTAGTCCAGAAATAGATTCCAGTTACAATTGATTATTCTCATCGGGATATAACATCTCCCCTTTTTTGATGATTCGGAGTTGATATCCGGATTTTAAATTTTCCAACTTTATCCTCCTCCGCGAAATAATGTTGGATCCTCATATTCCCAAGTCACAATTAATGTGACTACTTAGAACGAATTTGTCTCATTGAACAGAGAATCCATTAAAAGTAGCTAGATGATGATGATGATGAACGCCATTTGATTTGAGGTCATCAGGGTTTGATTCTTCTGGAAAGGTTTCCTCAAATTTATTGAGGATCTAATCAGTAGATAATGGATCACTAGAATAATCAGTATCTATCAAAATTGCTTTTTCTTGACCAATCAGAACATGATGGATCTTTCTAGAATATCAACATGGCATGCTACTATCGAACAGTAGCATAACATGTCTCTTTGCGGATTGGCTGAATTATTATGTTGATATAATAAGCACTAATATCTGTAAACACCCATAATTTTCTGTACATTTTGATTTTTACCAAGCAAGCGCTTCTCCAATCTTCTTCTGTCTTTTGATTTGCGACTCTGGGGGTTCTATACGTTCGAGTGTCGTAGTTGTATACTGTATTCTGCGTTATCAAGTAGTGAACTTAACGGTATTGTGATATAAGTGACAGAATGTTATGCCACTTAACCGCTAATCTGTATTTATTTGATGAATGTTAAGATACGTTTCTTTAACTTTGTGTTTATGACTTCAAATTACTGGAGTGAGGAGTTTTTGAGCTGCCCTAGGTTGTTTTTGCACACGAATTTGCTTTTCAATTTGCTGTTGATTTGTCTTTGCTGTAGTTCTGTACTTGATCCGTACGGCTAAATTTTCCACACAATGCAATCTCTGATCTTTATCTGTTTGTTTCATGAATTAAGACATCTAAGGACGATATTTTCGTCCAAGTTTACGCCTCTTGAAAGTATATAATTTCGAAAATGTGATCGATCATCCTATGTATATTACCAAGAATTACATTTTGGTATAACCCGTATAATTACTCAGTTACGATTAACAATCGTTTTAACTGAATAAATAAGGACACTTATTCCGTATATAACTCAGATTCATTACTGTTACTATTATTGATTGGTTGTGCTAAGAGTTAGATATGGTTAAGGATGCCAAGCAAGAAAATTCTATTTTTAGTAGTTTACAAGTTGAACTAAATATTATTTCACATTCGTGTTGGGTTAATAATATAGACCATAGACGCTAGCAGTGCAATTTTCAGAGCTAAATAAAATGTAGTTTAGTCAATGAAAATCAACTCAAATTCTTCTATCATTCATTTTCAAGTTTGTAATTTGCACATCGAGTTTTTATTTCCAAACCAATTTTGAATTTCCTCATTGTTTTAGGCAAACGTTTTGCTGTTTATTTTCACGTAGCATAAAATTTTAGCGTCTGGGTGTCGTGTTACTAAGTATTTGTAATACCTCATTGTCGATATTCAGGACTGTAGTTAGGCAGGGTCGGGTCTCATTCTTTAAAAAAAAAACCTTTAGGTGCAAGTTCATCTAGCTGACGAGTCGCAAACAAGATAAAACATTCGTCTTGAATTTTACTGATAGCCAAATATCAGTCATACTAAAACCAGATTATGATAGGGTTTTGTTAATCATCCATCCGTTCATTCATTCAGCAACAAAAAATAATTAGAATTATTAAATTTTCTTTCTGCAAGTAAAAGTTAGTTTTGTATCTTCAGTCAATCAACATCACATGCCAAATTTAACTTTTAAAATTCTAATTGTAACTTTGTCTAATTCACATCTACTATTTCTTCTATAGCCTAATGCCCCAATTATATGTCTAACCAGAACTATTAATTTTTAACCAACGTAGCTAAGATTCTATTAGTCTGCTATTTGTAAGCTCTTCTGTATTCTTTGCCCTCAGTCCAAAACGTCAGCAATCAGCTTCTACTATTATTAAATTTCAAACATATATAGGTTTATGTACGTACATACTCAACCTCATCGCTGAATAAAATAAAAATAAAAATCATTACTATACATAAATGAGCCAAAAATGGTTTGAAAAAATCGATTGGGAACAATATACAAGATAATAATTAGTTTAATAATACTTAATAGGTTAAACGGAAGCTTACGATAAACAGGATACATGTACATAGTAATCCAGTTACCCAGTAATAATTCAAAAACCAATTTTAACCTTGACAATATACAGCTCGTTATACCAGTTATCATGATCTTCGTATGACATAATTTGAAAAAAAAAAAAAAAAAACACAACCTTGTTTCAGATCTAACGTTTTAATATTAAATCGTTAAATATATTTAGGAAAGTGAAGTAAATATTTATTTTTATTTCATGTTGTGTTGTTATGATTATCTGAAAGTGATCATGAAATGTCCAGTGTAGTTCATGAATTTACAATTCTACAGCTTTAACTATTCTTGTAATCTCAATGTCAATTGTTTGGTGGTTAGTTAAATGACTTTCAATTTATAGAGTTATATCAGATGATACAAAGTAACTACTATTGAGTTTTTATTTAATAATTAACAGTTCAGTGTTGTTATCGTTGATACAACAAAATGAAGAAATTGAAAGATGTTGACCCTAAGAATAGTATACCGATATAGTAGGTCAGTTAGAAATTGCTTAAATGAAAAGTGTATGTGATTGATCAAGAAAACTATGTTCTACACCTTTGGTGGCTAGATCTTCTAGAGGATATATATACACATGAGAATACACACCCACCGATTCAGTTTATTTCATAAACGTCCCTCTCATTCAGTCTTTTCATTCGAGTAACCGATTAGGCTCGTATACAGGAAGATTGCGTATCGCAATCGAAATTGGACATAGCACACACCTCACCTTACTATACGGATTTCTATCGCTGGTGGTAAGGCCTCATATGTGCATAAACAGCACATCAAGAAAAGACGGGCGTACAAATGTCCTTAATCAATTGTTTCTGATGTAGTGCGATCACATTCTCAGTTCTCCAAGATCACTTTTTATCGAGCTCGCCTTTCATATTCACCTGATGAATACGTATCTTTGTACAATATATACACCCTGGAAGTGACAGTGGTTCACATACCCTTAATACCACTAGAGATCACTTTGTTCATGACTTGCCAGCTGATGGATTGGATATTTTTCTATATCGTTCCACACAACAAAATAGTATTCTTTCAATGTACCCCATTTTATTCGCTTATTTGTTTTCTTCTTTTCTTCCCCTATTTATAACAGTCGTTATAGTGCTCAGAATTTTGACAAATTAAATCAAGCCACATTGTTAAATCATATCACTGTTTTAGAAAATTGGTTATTAAAATTTGTGAAAATTGTTGGCGAAGAAAACAATCTTGTACGTGAACGAATTACTGAAGTTGAGGGGAAAATTAAAGGTAATGAACTAATTAGTTAATAGTATCACCATTATTATAATTATTGCCTCCTCACAAACGATGTATAAATAGTTTCATTACATAGTGTACTCAATTTATAATGATACCATTAGTTATTCATTGTTGAGATGGTGGAGAAGATTTGTAGCTCAGGTGTTATTCATTGTTTACAGTTTTCTATCATATAGAGTGTAATTAGTTGTCTTTTGCTAATTATATATATATATATATATATAATTACTTCATGTAGATTTCTTCCACATCTAATTATGCAATAATATTACTCATACTTTGAGCGGTTTTAGATTTGGAACACATGATTTTTCAACCTTCGCTTCACTAAAGAATAAGTGATATATATAGAACTATGGATTTTCAGTTTCTGTTTCTTTTATTTCTACTGTTTGTGTTTCATTAATCTGTAATTAAATAGTGATTCCTTACTTTATGTCATCATTATATTCGATAAATATTTGTCAGGAACGCTATATTCCTCATTATAATGTATTACATTAAAAAATAACTCATTTCAATTGTCGGATCAAAGTGAAAACAGGATGTACCTAAGTGGAGTAATGACTCAGGGATAAATGCGTTTAACGTTTACTCACAAAGCTACATGCTCGAATACTGTCACACTCAATTTGAGTAATATCACTAGACTTGAGATTTAGTGTGTGACTTGCAATAACTAAGTATACAAATCTGTACCTTATAAGTCTGTATATAAATATATTACCTTATTTCCTACACATAGTTCCCTTTGCTTTGGAAAATACTTTATCTTAAATATTCATCGATGTGACATATCTAAAAAAGAATTCATTTTAAAAAGTTAAACTCTGTGTGCGTACCCAGACTAAATTCTGTACTAGTTAGTTAATCCTGTTAGCATAGACCAGAGATCAGATTTCTCCAACCAATTTTATCCTGTACTTTATTTTTCTAGTCGTTGCAAAATGCTACTCATTCTTTTTGTCTATCTCCAATTCCGGATGCATTATGTTCTTTACTTTTCCCCTTTTCTTTTTGCCTTGAGGATTCCAGGTTAAGGCTTGCCTCTTGATGCAGTTTGATGGGTTCCGAAATATGTGTCTTATTCATCTTCAGCATCTTTTCCTAGTTTCCTCTTCGCCGGAAGTGGGTTTGTTTTATCGTACAGTAGGTCGTTGTTGATGATATTCGGCAAACAGTCATTGAGTATCTTGCGTAGACAATCGTTTATAAATACCTGTACCTTTTCTATGATGGTTGTAGTAGTTCTCCAAGTTTCAGCTCCATACACTCGAATTGTCTTGACGTTTATATTGAAGATTCCGACTTTGATATTGGTTGACAGTTGTTTTGAATTCTGTATGTAATTCAACTGTAGGAATGCGGCCCTTGCTTTACCAATCTTCGCCTTTATGTCTGCATCAGATCATCTTTGTTTATCGACGATTCTGACCAGGTACGTGAAAGTTCTCACCTCTTCCTCATAGTCAAGGTACTTAATGTATAGTGACGAATTCCATTCAACAGATTTGGTCTGTACTGATGCTTCCCCACTTTTGACTTGTCTGATGACCATCCTGGTTTTCTCGATTATTGGTGGAGTGACATCTATAGGAAGGTTTGTATGTGCTGCTTCTTTATCTGGTGGGTTCGGTAGGGCTGGTCTACTCAAGAGTTCTTTAGATTGTCCTATCCACTTGTTCCTCTGTTCTTGAATCTCAGTGATTGGCTTGCATTCTTCCTCTTTGACTAGTCTCTCTGGTTTACTATATTTCCCTTCTAGTTTCTTCGTTCTTTCATATATCGTTCTCTATCAGCCTTTTCCACTGTTGGCTAGGTCTTCCACGTATTTCTGCTTGTCAGCTCTAATGCTCCTCTCCACTTTTTTCCTTCAGTGTATACAACTTATGCCTTGACCTTCTCTGTTCTTGCTCGGCTGTTGTTAATTGCCGTCTTCTTGTCCTTTCTTGAAACTCGTTCAGGATTTCGATGGAGATCCACTCCTTACTATATTACCTCTTGCGGTCCAGAACCTCCTGACTCGTTGAAGTTGGTGCTTCTTTAGTTTTTTTCTGTTGTTCTACATCCCATAGTCTTCAGTCAAAGGGATTCAACTTCTCGTGATCCATGTTTTTGATGTTATATGGTGGTTGTAGAGTAACCAGTAGAATACATTGACTATAATTTCATGCTACACGTCATTCGTCAACAAGGTGCGTCTGAACTCGTGAGGAAATCTATACTACTTACTACCTGTGGGACTATAACTCATGTTACACAATTTCATAGTCTCAGATGTTACCATTATGCTTTTCACGTTCTCTTGGCAACTAATTCTAACCATATCTTTTTACATAAGATTGAACTGCGATTAATATTCAAGGTTTTAAAAGAACACTCTTCTACAATTGCATCTTATCCTAATGAACACTATTTTTAATCTGCATTGGTTATATTTTTTACTTATTGGTTTCGTTAAATGTCCTCTCATCCACCTCTGCATCATGTAATGCTTTTACTCTTAGAGTGAAGGGTTTATGGAGATTGTGGTAATTTTAATGGTTGAATTCATGAGTCGATGCAAGTTAGACCATCATTGAAAACCTGGAAACACTGGACGACCGTTTCGTCCTAGTATGCCACTCCTTAGAAGTTCGCATCCACGATCCCGCATGATTGACTCCAAGGTCTGTTATTCGTCTAATTCACATTTCGTGTTCTGTTTGATGAACTATCATCAAAGAGTAAAATTACAGAATATTAAGTATAGAAAGGTTGACAACACTAATCAATATTACATGATTAAAATATTTTTTACATTCAATGGTCATAATTTAACATACACACATACGTATATACACATACATGGATACATACATACACACGAATGCATGGTAGTCACCATTATATCTGTTACATTCTCTATCTAGTGATTCTTGATTAATTACTTTTATAAGTGTAATGAATACTTTTTGTGTTGTAATGTCATATGACAATAACAATTTGATTGTCACCATTTTTTTCTTGACTCTACACAAATAAACAATACACTCAATGTATGTAGTGTTTACACTCATGAATATCTAAGTGACATTCTTCCACTTTTTTACCTTTTATTTAACCGAGTGTATATTTAATATATCATGATATCGACATTTATCTATGATGATCCGTTATTACCCAAGGTGTGTTTGGCTCATTTTATTTGAAACTTTGACATATCAATAAAGTATATATAGAATCTATTGTCGGTTTATGTGTAATAATATTCAGGTCAGTCATTATTATAGCTATTACATTGACTTTATTGGATTATTGATAAATGATCGTCAGGTTACGATACCTGTAGCCGTAAACGAAATGTGTTCATCTGTCGACTAAAGAATGAGTATACTCTATAGGAGTTTGCTCTTCTGTATACTCTGTGGCTGTGATACGTAACTGTTCGAAAAGTAGAAAATGTAGATATAGGTTACTAATTTTGAGTCACAGATGTCATCAAAGTATTGTTTGTCTTTGTTGTAACAAACGAGGAGTCAATGCAGAGGTTTGACTCACATTACTAGGTAGAGATGGCAAATCAGTTGATGAGGTCGTGAACGTTTATTGACTGAAGTGGTTGGAACATTTATTACGTATACACAACCCGTCACTTACCTCGACAAGTAATTCACGATGGTGTAGGAGTGAGTTGAAAATAAGATAGGGATGATCAAAACAAAACTTGGCATCATTTCTTGAAATCATCAACTGTTATACTGCGTCATGAAGGTAAGGGTAGACTACTCTGTTGTGATCCACGCGATAACGTGAATCGACGAATAATGAAAGGAAAGGAAGTAGATGTCTCAAAACGATTTATTTCTTGTCTTAAAAATCAGACTTCTGTTTGTTAGAGGAGACATGTGGAAACTTAATACAACTGGCATTCGATTTGATGTATGATTTTCGAGAAGTTTAGTCTTTTTTGTTCACTAACTATTACAGATGATCACTGATATGTCTCTTGTTTAGTTTTATACATCTAAAAAACAGGTTCTTTGACAACTGATTGTTATATATGCGAATAATAAACTAGTCTGTGTAATTTTTCGTTTATCTGACAGCTTTCAAATTTAATACACCTACATATATTATAACCAATTCGTAATATACTCATACCAATTGAATTATGTAATCTTGAATTTAGTAACCCTGAAAGTCATATATGCAATGGTAAGATGCGTCATGATAAAACATAATGTTTACTTTATGAATAAGTTTACCTTTACATACAGTCGCGTGTTTCTGAGATGTTGTATGTTTTACTACAATGTCTGTGAACCTGCAAACATGTATACAATGTGTAACACCAAATCATGTCAGTCTAATCGTTTTATATATGTAAGTTATATCCGTCACACGTTCATCTCATTTGGGGCACCACCGAAGACCAGGAAATGCTGAACAGATATTTTATTCTAGTATGTAGTTTATTATTAGTATGTATCCACAATCCTACTAGGGGTAGAAGCCAAGACTTTCAGGTATTGTTGCGAACTCTTACCATCAGGAAAAGTGGGTCCGCGTCCAATATGTAACCCCGAAATCAAATCAGTCTTCACAAAATCTTTTCATCTGAAACATTATAATATTTGTAGAATAGATGGATTTGTGGTTAGCAGTTGAACGAAGGATGCGCTATTTACCCTACTTATAATTCGTCAGCTACATGTATTTCTCATCATCAGTCAATAATACCCACAACAGATTAATTCAGATCCTTTATAATATTGATATAAACACTAAACCGACTGAACAATGGTTAGTGGTTATCTGGACTCCAGTAGCTCAGTAGATGATGTGATGGTAGTTTGAGGCAAAAGGTTTTGGGTTTGAGTCCTAGTGTTAACACTTCAACATTGAGATGCGGTTGTATCCAGTTAACGAGTCCTGAATAAGACGCAACGTATTTCTATATCCCATTGTTAACCGTAATCCATTTATTCTGTAAAAAAACGTGTGATATAATCGATTCATTGCACACAGGATGCACATAATCTAACTCAGACCGATCAAAATTCAATCACGAGTGTGGACCATTAAAATTGTTTATAATTATGAGTATTTATTTCTGATACTTTTGTTGTTTTTTTATAGATGTTTTCTACTTCTGATCATTACCGTTATTGTTAATGTTTTTCTCTTGTTTTGTTTTAAACATATAGCCATCATAGAAAGTCATTTAATCAATTTACAAGATATTTACCCTAAGGTACAAAATATTCCACATATGAAAAAGGTATGAGTTTTATCATATAGTCTACCAAATGTTTTTGATTATTCATGCTAAATCCTATTTAAATTTACAAATTCACCAAGTACTTGTGTATAAGTTATGCTATAAACACGAAGGTTAACAATGCTATTTAGTTGCGCAAACCATAATAGGGCGAGGCACAAAACTAAGGACATGGTAGGTGAAAGTTGAATACTTTATCCACTGAGGTGCCTCTGTATCCATTATTCATATTGGTGATGATTACTATTATCGTTAACAATATAGAATAGATGGGTCTGATGGACACATTTTTTTTTTCAAAGAATTTATCGAAAATTCTGCAGATTTTTTCGTTTCTACATACTTTGCGTGTTGTTACATGTGGGCTTTATTTCTAAAACCATAACTTCTGTTCTCTAATTCATGTTTATATTATCCGGCGCTTGGAATAAACTTCAAATTAATTAATGCTTTGAATATGGAAGCTTTCATTATTTCATTCATGAAGTGTATTTATATATTAAGGATTGAGTTGCTGACAGCTGTTTTCACAAGATCATCCTCCACTGAAACAGAATTTTTATTTGGACTTAAATGGTCAAGATGAGGCTTATGATAGTATAACTGGTAAGAATAAGATAAATCAGTACAAACGTGGATAAAATATACTTCACATTTAGAGGTTATTAGGAAATATCGCGATATTGAATTGGATGCTCCCAGTCATATCCATTATGGAATCATCAATAAATATCATAATTAAAAAAAAACTATTTTTTTTTATTATTGCTCAGGATTCATTCATTTTGAAATTTGTTGTCAAAGTCGGGTTTAATATTTGAGATGTCGTACATGAACACATGCCAAAGCAAAATTTTGACGAATTAGTCAATTAACTAAACTATTGTACTTAATTATCTCCCTAACGAATTGTCACAAACTAATTTTTTACTTAGCAGGAACCTAGGCAATATTTGTTCCATAAATGATCTGACAGTGTGTTATGTCTGGTGTATTGTGGCTGTTGTGCATGGAATTACTCGTTTAAGTTCTCAGTCTTACTACCTGAAATTGACAATCAGAAATCACTGGGATTCCTCGATTCTACTGCTTAAACTTGAAAACAGGAACCATTGCAATCCTCACAATGCAAAGTAAAAACACGAAGGATTGATGTAATGAAGATATATTGGTTCCCTAACTATACGTCACCAAATAAATCTCAAAAATCACATCGTCACTAGACCTATATAATATCGTTTTTATATGAATTTTTACACAATCGTATCACATATAAGAAGCAGACGCACTGTAAAAACGAACAGGCCCAGTATAGTTCACCTGGATTGTGATGCACGGAATATAAATGTAATCTATTAATCCTGTCGTATCATAATCATATTTGTATGCTTAGGAGTTGACATCGGATTCTGATTTCTTTCACATGTATTTGTGTGTTTTGTAGCCTGAGATTGCTAATCCAGTCCTTCTACCCGGTGAGATCGCTATTCCAATTGGTGGTTATGATTGTTTATCATGTCAGTTATTGCCAGATGGACGTTATGAACGTAATGATTATCAACTATTGGATCCATTCAATAGTAATATTATTAATCCTAACATCAATAATGGAGGTCATGGTAACGACAGTAACGACAATATCAATACTAAACAACAAGATTCACTTGGAAACTTGGATGCAAGTGATTTAGATGTGGATCTTATGCTTAGACCATTACTACCTGCTCAAGGAGCGTTATTTATTACCAACTATCGTATAATATTCACAGGTGTACCAAAAGATCCATTTCGTAAGTCTTGTTTCAAATGCCAACAAATTTAACCAGTGAGATTGTTGTCAATAAAGGAAAAATTATAAAAAAGTATTAGGAAATACTTGTGGTAAGAGTAACTGGGATGTAATACAAACATTAGTTGAAAAGACAATGAAGATACCATTGGGCTAGCATTTTTATATCCTTTACTAATAAACTTAATTTAATTTGTGTATACTTCTTTCTTCCATAGATTAGTGATTGTGTAAATATTATCTAAATTGAACCACAGTTTTATCCAATAGCTTGTGTGTATCTTAGTTAAGTGAAGCTAAATATCTGCCAAATACCATGGGCTTGTCAACCATACTCTTTTATCATCTGATCCTACGTCTGATTAGACTAGCGTATTTCATTTATATATGTATTATGAACATCTGAGGCATTCAAGTGATTGACTATTTCCGCTTAGTTTTTCTTCTTACACGGAAAACAAGTTATACATTTTAAAAAATACACACTGTATTAACCAATAAGTTGATTAGTGTGAACATTTTGTAAATAAAATGAGAGAAAAAAAACAACTAAATTTACAGAGTAAGTTGAATTCATTTGTATTACAAGGCTTGTCATCATCATCTATAAACACACTCAATCTACGTTAGTATTATCATTATAAAAAGGTTTTACATACCATAATCAATGAAGTTTTTCTCAAAAACATATGTGAAACAAGATGAGGAAACAAGATATTCAATATAACAGTTAAGACCAATTTGTATTTGTATGTTCAAGGCGAAAGTATGAAAAGAATGCGGTGAAGTTATAAATGATAATAAAGAGATAGTGAATAAAAACAATTTGTTTTAACAAATAAATGATAATCAAGTTACATAGTTGACATAAAATGAATGTTGTAAGTGAATATCAATATGAGTCTCTATGTTTTAAGTTAAAGAATACAATGAAACAATAATGTAATTTACCAACTTGGAAATTATATACCTATCTCACCATAGCAACGATAAGTTTCCCACACTTTCTGTATATAAAGGTCAGGTCGGAAGCGCACGATAATGATGGTCTTCGCAAAGTGGAGTTAAAATGATGTTCTCTTATTGATAATTATTTTAAACATCCTTGTGTTAACCACATTGGTTTCTCTATCCACTAAATATCTAGGAATTGCACTTGTGAATACTTTACTTTTAAACTCAACTTTCGAGAAATATATGCAGAAACCTTGGAGATGTGCTCTTCTTTCATTGTTTCCTGTGTAACGACCCCCATAAGTATTCTAGTTTTCCCACATTTACCTCTTTTCCAACTTATTGCTACATGAACAGGTTACACATGCCCTAACCACCTTACATGGTGATGGAGTACTGGAACTTAAGTGAATATTAATCAATGTTAAATATTTTATATCCATTATTTTTCTGAGGGATCGTTAATGACTTCACGTAATAATTATGATTCCACTGTTCCATCTAACACTTTTATCTTATCCTCCAGAGTCTAATAAAGTGATCAATCGAAGTTTCCCTATATCTGCATTGAATACTATCAAAAAGCTTGGCTGTGTTCAAATGGTTACTGCTTTTCAATCATCATCAACCAATCCTAGTTCATTGACAACAATAACATCTGGTTTCCGTTCAGCAACATTATTTGTTGGTAAAAAGTCTAGATCAAACACAGTGTTTGGTAAAAATACTTCGTCAAGATATCTATCGACAGTATTACGTCCAACATATTCAGCTACTACAAATCGTCATGGTGTGGTTTATCGTACTGAAAATCTGGATGTTCTCTTACTACGTGCATTAACTTTTCAAATGCTTAAAATCGGATTTGATGTTGGTGAAATACAACCGGAAACGAGAGATGAATTACGTAGTCTGCTGGAAGAATTGCGTTATCCTTCAATGATGTGCATGGGATTTAACTCAGCCCCATTAGGTTTGCTTTTCTCGCGATCTACGAATACAGTGGGTAATCGTTCTGCAATTACAGATCTAAATAATAATACTAGTAGTAATACAAAAGACTATATTTTACCAAATATGGTTCGTATGAGGCATTTGAAAGGTAAAACCCATAGAAGCAATATGTTAACAGATGCAAATTATTCTTCAATGACGAATGGGGATCGCAGGTATTTAAAATTCAGGTCATTAGCGTATTCCAAATTTTGTTTGTTTGTTCAAGTCATTCCTTTTTTATCTTATTATTGTCATTCTGTTGGTTACAGTAATCGAGATAACCGGATGAAGGATTCTAATCGTAATCAGAACATTTCAGAAAGTTCCTCCTTTCTACCTTATTTCGTTTTGATGAATTGACCAGAAAGAATCTTCTTTAGTGTCTGTCTTCTTCGTAGCTGTAAAACAGTATTTATTTTAAACTGGACTGTCGTTATTTTATGGTCTTGAGTACTTTTTTTTACAAACAGTATTTGTTTTCGAATCCGTAGTTTTTTCCATTAGCCTATCTCTGTATGTGTACCAATAGTGTGTAATCGCATACAATATAACATAATTATTCACTGTTATTATTGTACCAGTACCAGCGATTAGGCAAGCGTGAAATAAGATAATGCTCACTGGTTAATCAAAGTCAATCTTTTCGCCTTATAGGTTCGAATGACTCAACCATATTATGAGTAACACTAGTTGACTCTCGTTTGGAGCATGCAAGGAACATTAGTTCTTTTGTCTAAGAAGACCCTAGGTTATCTAGTTTTGTGACTATTTGTTAACTGTTTGTTGTAACGATAACCATAATTTTTGTAGTTGACATTTCCCCAAAATGTTTAGCTACACGTTACCGACCAACACTAAGCCTAAGTTTATGGCTTATTGCTAATGATTTCTAACCTCCTGGCGGCGTTAATACATTTTATTCATAAACATATAAATAAATAAATGTAGAATTTATTCTGTTTATCTTTCTATTTTTTATTCTGGTTTTTAGGCGTACACATAGTAACCAGCAATTTGTTAACTCAGACAATAAAACTCTGATATATCAATCGTCTTTGCGTTCTCCTAAGAACCATTGCTATAGTCAACTGAATTGTATGCTACCTGCTGCTTTTCAAAATAGTAAGTTTGTAGTTTACATTTTATATTAGGAGATATACTTTTCTAATTTGCAAAGATTATAATTCGGCATATGTTATTATGTAGAGCGGTAGCTCAGTGGTTGATCTATTTACCTTTCAGCTACGAAGTTGCATGTTCGAATCCAATTCTTTTTTCTTTGATTTGGACAATCGGGTGGTATCATTAACTCTCACGCGTTCACTGTAGTTGAAAGCCATGCACAGGAATTTGTACCCGACGAATGGGTAGATGTGGTTATTCATTGTAAACGTAGCATAACAATTCTGGACACCTGAGTTGAATTCATACTGTATTTCGAAGAAATCTTTGGAATACTCCTCGATTAATTTTTCTCTTCTTATTTTAATACAATCGAAACCAAAAATGAAGGTTATTGAGTTTTTGCAAAATTTCTGTCGTACAATATAATTTAATCAAAGAGGTTTGGAGGAGACTGATTTAATTTGTTGGTTGTGTTTGCTAGAGGTTGATCTTAGCTTGCTGTATCATTGGAAGTTAATTAGTTCTGGACAGTTGTTTCATTTTAATACGAAGCTCTTCAGACGTGCATGTCCATGGCTCTTTCATGGATCTAACCTAAAAACTTTAGGTCTCGTCAATCGTAGATTATCAACTAACAAATAACTTTTTAGACTGTATGTCAACCTTGAATTCATCAAATATTCTATACTGCATACAACTAAATGATTTACAGAAACTCAAATCAGATTCTTGTTTACCTTACTTCATTGGAAAAAAGGTTTTCCATTCTAAAAGATGAGGAAAGAGAGATCTTTATTCAGTTGTCAAAAGTTTTTGTCTACTTATTTAAATTATTAATATGAGCTAGAATTACTGTTCAGCTTTTCACGATTTCCAATAAGCAGTCCCATCAGTATCCATACATGTGAATGTGAATTATTTGAATACATCTGCATGTCTACATTCTTTCCACTTATTTTACTTGATTAAAAGGTTTTTATCATTGCGAATAATAACTACTTTGAACTTTCATGTTTTTTAAAAAAACAATTACAGCTATTTCTCTTGAAGAAGCAGCCGCTAATTTAGCTGCTACGTTAAAAGCTTTTCTAGTACCTCCGTGTGTATCTGCATCATCGACAGCTTCTACAGCTGTCGACCCCAATTTTATAAGACTATTAACACAATCTGCAGGCTATTTGGACATGGCACGTTTCGGAAGTAATTTAAATCCTGTAAGCACTACCGGTGCAACAGTATTAGCTGGAACAACTTCAACAACACTGACAACACCGTCGAATAATCTTTCGGTTGGATTGAATGAAAGCGGCAGTGGTTCTTTAAATCGTTCTTCTGTTGGAGCTGGAAGTAGTAGTTGTAGTCGAGGATATTGTGGTGCTCGTCTTGTTGCGTTCAATGTTCATCATACTTTAGTGAAATCCTATCCAAGTTTTTTCATCATACCACAGGTAATTTTATTCTATTTGTAACTAGTATTTATTCTATAGTTTTTGATTATCATTCAAATAATAGTTGGAAATTACGTAAATTGAGATCAGTGAAAAATAAGTGTTTACTCATTTGTTCATTATTCATAAACAATAATGATGCCATTCAACGAATTCATATATAATTTTTTTATCGAATCATTTTGTTTGTGCTTAAACTTTTCTTCATTCTCTATTACCACTACAACTTCTGTTATTCAAGTATCTAACCTTATAATTTTGTCTCACTGTACTAATATGATAGTAAAACTTGGAAAGATACTCCCTACCCCGCATATATGCTAGTTTTCAGATTGTTTATGATTGATACTGGTTTATTGTTAACATTGACAGAATAGTGAATCGTTTTTAACTAAATAATTTAATTTTTATTTTTTATAAATGTTCCATAACAAGATCTTTTGTAGTCTAGTTTAACATATTTCAAACAAATAGTTTTTATAGTAAGAGACATACAAGTGAATACTTTGTAAAAACAGTCTAATATGAAATTGATTAATTATCTGTAACTTGCCTGGACAACGATTATCACAATGCGCAATTCTGACTAGTGTTGGAGACGGTTGAAAGAAAGTTAGGGGCAGCCAAACCAAAATATGTCGTCAGTCTTCGAGGTTACTAACTTCTAGTCTGAGCTATGTTGGTAGATACAGACTGTTTGGTTGGTTTCTACGCGACTATCGTAACCAATGGTTGGAGACTGTCGGTGACATGGCTCAGAATCTATCATAATGGCGTAGGTGTATACACTCTTTCTTCTCATTAATTGCTTTATACCTTTCTTTCTACTAACTAATTCTTTCTTCCTGTATTATATCATTATACACAATCTTCCTTTAATATATTACTACTTCGGTATTGTTTTTGTTGTGCTAATGAGGTGTGACATCTTGTACCGTTGCATATATGTGCCTGGTCTTATGTTATAGATGACTGACTGACTATTTAGTTAATTTATCTGTCTGTTTAATATATATATCACCAAGACTAAATCACCAAGTGAAACATCGTCTAACATTTATTAATTCTTAATTTTATAGACATCCATTTAATTTTCTACATTACATTGAAGTATTATTCAGTAATATTCATATGATTGATTGTCTGATTTTCCCATAACACTCATCATCACCATCGTGTTTCACTGGATTTTAGAAATTCTGCAATACCGATTTGCATAGCAATACTAATACTAACACTTTTACTGATAATAATTGTATTGTTTAAAGTTTTGTGTCCATTATAAGCAAACTCACTTGACTCCACTGATATTCTTTGGGAAAAAAACCCAGCACAATGGTGATCTTCATGATTCTTTGTGTAGGGAATGATTCTTTTTATGTTTAATTATTCTTAGATTTCATTGTAAAAGAAGCTGAACTGTATTTTGAAAGTACAGTTTGTCATTTTCTGTTTTAAGTAAGTTAGTTCATAAATTGACATATGGATTGTTAGCTTCAATGTAATTATATATATGTAACAGTACATTACTGAGCTGAGAGAACTAACATCTAATGAAAACATGAGTTCTCTTGTAATTATTTAAATTGTTAGCACCATCTGCAAATTGAAAAGTATCATGAACAGAATGCTTAGATACTTAACTGCTCACTTGTTCGAATTTCTAGACTAACCATTCAGTAACTCTGTAGATTTAATCTTAGCATATATCTCTTGAAGTACTTCAATTGTCATTAGAAGTATATATTTTAAAGAATTTGTATAAATTGAACTCCTTTCTTATCAATTTTATCCAATATCTTACTCCTAATTAACATATTACTGTTCTTTATTTTTTCCTATGGATACTAAACATCCAATACAATCGATGCAATACCATCTCAATGTTTTTTTCATTAGTCTGTCGGCCATTAATCAACTAATAGTAGTAACCTTTGTCAATCCTCTTTGTGCCTTCCTCTTCACTTTGTTGCTCATAGTTTTTTTTATTAAAAAAAAACCTACTCTGTAATAAGAGTTAAATCTCCAAATTCATGGAATTTATATTCCCCTAGGATTTATTCGGCTTGTTTTCTATTTCGTTTCCATTTTAACACTCTACTGAATGCTTACGTTAACGATTTATTATTCATAACTGAGCTTTTTTACTCTATTTATTTCATTTTATCATGTTGTTGTATTTACACCATCGTTCGTAAAGTAACTTACAATTTCTGCTATTCTAACATTGCCATTTATAATTTTGTCTTGTTGAATCAATGTGATATTAAAACTTAAACAGAGATCCATGTATGTGCAATGTTCCACACTGTCTATGAACTGCCTGACTTACTAGAAATAAATCCATTAGTATGTCTTACTCTTTACTGTTAATCTTTTGTTGAACACTCTGAGTAACACATACTTATGTCAGATTCGATTGTTTAGTTTAAATGATATCTTTGGATTTACTTCACTTTTCCCATTTCTATATGCTTTTCTTAAAGGGTATCACTCAGAATTGTTTAGCTAAAGTAGCTCGTTCACATAGACGTGGTCGTTTTCCAGTGGTCACATGGCAACATCCTGAAACTAAAGCTTATCTATTACGTGGGAGTGAAATACAATCAAATGTAATTTTGAATACTTTCAAAAATATTAAATCCTCATCTAAAATCAACACTGGAGATTGTGGTATGTAAATTATTTTTTTCTTTAAAAAAACAAACAACATAAATTTACCTAAATCAGTTTTTTTCACTATTGTAATCAGTTTATACAAATGAATTATTTGAATGTTTAACTCAAACTTTACCACAGTTCTTCCTAGTTCATATATTCAGTTTAATCATGATATATTGAATGTTTGTTTTTCATTACAAGTAACTATGTATTGAACATAAACATTCAATAACAAATTTTAAAGTTATTTATCATGGACATATTGTACAAAATTAAAATTCTTTAGCGAACGGAACATTATGTTTGAAATTTTCAGTTACAATGGAGCCTTCATCAATGATCACTAAGTGATTGAGCATTTACACTGTAAGGAAACTTATTACACCTATTTTTTTTCGATAGAAAGTTCCAGATTAGTTCAAAGTATGCGTGTCGGTAATACGATGAAGAAAACCTTTTATTATCACATAATTGGATATGTAATGAATACGAAATGAATGATAGCCGATTATGATTAACAGTATATATCTGATATTAAGGTTTGTTATCTGTAAAAATAATGATCACTTTGATTTTTTAGTAAAACGGATACCCTAATTAGTTGATTAATTAATTATGGAAACGGACTATTTAAGTAAACCATTTATAATGTTTTATCATAGTACTATTGTACAGGTGGTAATTTCAAACAAATACAAAATCACGAATTGTTTTAAGTTAAAATAGTATCATTGAATGCTGGTATCCAGTAGTTCTAATGATTAAGCGTTCGCCTGAGACCTGATGCTCCTAGTTTCGATCGCTGATCTAGTCGTGTGTACTCACTGCTATGGGATCTCACACGAAGACGAATCTAGTAAGTAGCGCTCCCTAGTTTTTAATGGTATTTCAACTTCGGTCAATCTGTTATGGATATAGCCTTAAATAAAACGCAGTGACTGTTTTTTAGCTCCTGCTTTGATTATTCGCTATCAGTTTTCGATTAAACAGTTTTTAACTCTTCTTCTAATAAAGCTTACAATTATCTTTAAAACTTCTTCTTTTCATAGACGATAATGCTGATTCTACACTTTCTCACGCGACAGTTTCTAAAGAACATATACGTTATATTCGTGCACTAATCGATATGTCTTTATCAGCTATTAATAGTAGTCGACCAAGTAGTGTTATCACTTCAGAAACTGGTTATTCAGCGACAGATGATTTGTCAAATTCATCTCAGCTACCTACTGTCGCTTCTCCTAAAATTCTATCAACAGATCATTTATCAAAAGAGTTCAAACCGGTTATCAATAAACCTAGTCCGGTTGTTTCACATGTGACTAATAATAGAACAAAATGTAAGTTGAGACTTTCTCTGGTTTTTGAAGTCAACTGTATGTAGATTTTTGTTACTTATGAAAAGGGGCGTTAATTCCAGTTACATTATATCTATCTATATGTATTTTAATGTAAACACTCGTTTTTTTTATGTCACGGACTGACTTTAGTTATTCACCTGTTCAGAATCAAGATGTTTTGTATGATTCCTCAGCAGTACATATCCACGACGTCATTAGATGCTGAACCCAGAATATTCACATCTCGCGATAAGCATTTAATACCAAGAATCATTGGAATTTTCACCACAAAACATAATAACATAAAAACTGACCCAATGAAGATCTTATTGACCATTCCGAAAACACATCGTCTATAACTAAACGTACACTCATCTATATATGTGATTTTTACACAAACTTGATGATTAATTAGTAATACCACAAAATACACAAAACCACTGGAAAAAAAATACATACTGTATGAAATTCATATTGATTAAATTCACAAAATATGAACCTGAAATAAATAGTACACTATACATGCTGCCTTATCACAATGGTTTACTTCTCTAATTCCAGTCAATTCACAATATTATTCAACGGTTTTCAAGTCGTTAGTAACTAATTAACTATTTGACATTCAAGAAGATTAAACTTCACATGTTACAGCTTTTAATTAGAACTCCTAGAATTACCTCTCATATTTAATTCATAGTGAGTACATAATTATTAGTTAAATTCATGTGTCGATTAAAGCTATAACACCATGGAAAACCTGGAAGCACTGAACAGCCGTTTCTTCCTAGTGTGGGACTCGTGAGCAGTTCACATTCACGGCTCCACATGTGGGACTCGAACCCAATACCTTCGATCTTGCGCGTGAACGCTTAACCTGTAGACCATTGATCCGGCATCCAATTGTTTCAATGTCTAACTTTAATCAATCCACGAAATCGCGCGACCGTTCACCATTGTCTTCAGTGAGTAGCTGGCTCACAACACACACTATTGAACTCCACTAGTCATGGCTTCTCACTAGAACTCCCGCAAATCCGTCTTGAATTTAGTCACTAGTGAGCACATGATGATTATTATCAGGTTATCCATGGTAGTCTAGCTTTCATCGACTTGTGAACTCAACTATTAAATTACTACAATCTCCACAAAATCGCCTTTCACATAATTATTACGTGGAGGCTATGGAGTTATCACTTGTTTTTCTTATACATATATATCATTCACCTGTATTACCTTAACTTTTTACAGTTAAGAAACACAAAGGTAAGTTCCAAATCATACTCATTATCACAAACAAAAGAAATTTAATAAAGAAAACTAACTTATTTGAAAAGTCCAATCATTTCATATATTTTTTATTGTTTTCTGGTGTGTGTACATTTTGCTTTTCCTTTTCCTCCTCATTATTATAATTAATAATTGTCTCCATTCTATGCTAACTTGAATTTCCTTCTAAAATACTTAATTGAACTAGATTTTACAATATTATACAAAACAATACATTTTTTATTCTTTCAACTATAATTTAGTTACTTGTTAATAATAGTAGTAGTATTGTCTCTTTCAGAAAAATAATCTGCCTATATGTTATGTAATCGATTAACTGTCAGAAAAATTTCACATAATCGGTTAACTTTGATTTCAGTATGATCAATAATCTGCCTGACTGTTAGCCGTGTTCTTTTTTAAATTTAAATTCTATTGTTTCCGGTTAAGGAAAGTACCAGAATCTGTAATTAGACAATACTATAGGTGTTACTTAGACACTTGACAAAATCATAATTTCTACCTAGCCATTGTAATAGTTACATAAATGATCATTTGTCAACTTATTCATTTTTAAGCATTAGAAACAGAGTTAATGGAAAAATACACTGATAAAAACAAGTTGTCTATATAAGGTATGTACTTTTCTATTTTCTTCTTGGAAACAGAAGTAATTCTTCACAATTATTTAATAATATTAGCTTACAAGTTTGTCAGAAACTAATGAATTTCATAGTTCACAACACTAACTGTTCCTAGTTAGATAAACCTTTAAAAAAATCTCCAGAAAGCATTGAATAGATATCGAATGTTTGACTATGAAAGTTGAATCCATTAGTATATATATATAACCATCGAGATGATAGCAACCGACGGTTAGAGACCCTGAATGACATGGCTGAAAATCGTTTGCAATGGCGCAGGTGCATCCACTCTTTGTCTTCTCCCGAATTCTAATCTTCTGAATTCTTCATGTCCTTTTCTTTTTCCTCTTCCCAAATTTATTTCACTGTATTATACTCCTTGAATAACATCTTCAAACCCTAATCTTTCCGATTACTGCTTATACTCTTACTAACTCTAGTACTACGGGATTTGAATCGACCACTGCATCTCTGTGCTAAGGTGGTGTGGCAACTCGAACTGATGTACGTACTTACGAAGTTCTACGTTGTTACTGACTGACTGACTGACTACTAATTTAGATACATTCGGCTGTTTATCTTTCTTTCAAAGTCATTTTTCTTATAACATATCACACTGTGTGTAGATTGTTGTGTAATTTATGAATCAATAGCTTTGTAAGAATGATAATCTTGATATTTTATACGAATATTCGTCAAGATTAGAACGAATAGTTTGACAGTATTTGAGCGCCTAGCATAGAGAAGTCATTATATGTGAAAATTATATTTGAAATATTCTCAGCGATTGAAATTTAACTAATTCCAACGTTTCGTCCAGCTAACTTGTCTGGACTTCTTCAGGGTAATAATCAAAATTGAAATTATCAAAGAAGTTAAGTATTTCCATGTAGTTGAATTCATCACATGATTTGTAGTTAACCGACTCATTTTATCCTATTTTACAAACAATCAACATACAAATATGATTGGTTTAACACAGTATAATCCTGATTGTTAAAAGCTATATATTTCTTTGATAATTTCGATTTTGATTATTAACCTGAAGAAGTCCAGACAAGTTAGCTGGACGAAACGTTGGAATTAGTTAAATTTCAATCGCTGAGAATATTTCAAATATAATTTTCACATATAATGATAATATTGATAGTCTAAAAGGAATATACATCTTACATATTGTAACTAATGTCTATGTATATTGAAAAAAATATCTTGTTTTCCAGTAGAGAAAGCATTCAATTAATTCATTGTTTGAATAAGAAATAATAAACTCATTACTACATTTCAATATTTTCTTTACACTTAACTAGAGGATGTAATTAAGTAAATTTCAGGGTTTCTAATACCATGGCTTTTTGCGTGTTTCAAACAGATAACATCAATTACACAGAGATTATGTGTAAAGACGAATGAGATAATTTTTATTACACAATAACATCCTTCCAAACGTAATCGACTTATCGGTAATTAGTCATTTGTCTTTTTACCAACTGAACTTAATATTAATGATTACACCTGGCTACCTATTGACTGATTACTCAAGAATTAGCTTATCCATCATACAATTGACCAAATGATATTATGTGTCATTTAATTCCATACACATACATATGTTTTGTTTTTTTTAAAGGCTTTTGCCTTCATATGTTCTGTTTTTCATCTAGCACTTCCTTTGCATAGGCTTTATACTTAATGTAGAACTATCGTCTTGTTACTGTAAACATTTTCTTAATGATATCAACAAGAGTTTAGTCTGATCATTTAGCTAAACATATACGTTTTCAACTCAGTGTGTACTGTGTACGCGTGTGTGTTCATTGATGTGAGACAATCTTCACTTGCTAACACATCATAACTAATAATGCTATTTCTGAATAAAACCTTTTTCTCTCTGTATTTTTATGTTCTCGACGTATTTATCAGTGTTGAACTTCGAACCCGCTCCATTTCTCTATATTCAGACTATATTAATTGACAGACGTGATTTGGGAAATATTCTATCTACTCAGTTATCTCTTTCCTTATATTCACATTATATATGTATAATAGAATTTTATTACTGTTGTTCCTTGAGTCACATCAAGCTAGTCTCAATGATTTTATGCTCAGATAACTATTGAATCGACAACCTATTGTATTATTAGTTTACATCGCAAATGTTCAAAACTATAGTAGTTTAAATATGAGCAGTAGATAAAATGACAATTTCGACATTGAATTGTAATAAAATTGATGTAATTGTGGATTACAAGGTTGATACATAGATTTGAAGGGTTAATCTAACTACAAAGGTAAACACTACAGTCAGTTGATTCATTCCTTTTATGCTGAGTTGGTTTATATACAGATCTGTTGTGAGGTTTGTTTCATTCAAATTCATTTGAAATAACAGTGATTTTCGTATTTCTTTTTTATATACTTTACTACTTTGATTTTTTTACAGATAATTGCTAGGTGGATGTCGTTAGGTAGCCCGTTTTTTTAATTTTTATTATCATGAACACTTGTATCACTATCTTGTTTAATGTTCAATCCTTGTGTTCATGTGTTGCTTTTACCTTATAAGTTTCACTCATCATCCAATCCAGGCTAGCTAAGTCTGTTTGTGAACCACTTTATTACATTTTTTTCATTGCAATATCAGATTCATGGTTTATTTTTTCTCATTGATATCTAATGTATGGTAATTGTGATTGATTTGATACAAATATGTATCTACTCAAACTACTTTTACTTAAAACCTTGTAACGAAAGAGATAGTATGGAAAATGTGAAGCATATATTCATATTGATTTTATGTATTAAATATTATCCAAAGCTGGATATAAAACTGTATGACTGATCTTGAGCCAATATCAACTGACCGGTTTTTATCGACCAAATAAGTCATAAAAATCTCATCACTTTTACAAAACAACACCAACTTATGTAACAAATAAATGTCATTACATTTAATGGCAATTGTATTGTCTGAATTCCAGTCGGCATACTTTTATCCTAACCATATATTTTTCTCACTTCTTTTCTCTTCTATTTGTTTCAGTTCGTGATGGTAAGATCTTTTTGATGAGTTTTAAAAATACTTTTCTTATATATACATACAGACATTTATTTATTCACTCAAGCTATATGAATCTATATTACAATGATTCTTATTTGAGTGTAGTTTATTTGTAAAATATGTTGATAGGCGAACAATCTATGATTGTGTTTGTTTAAGTTTATACATCTCTTAGCTGTATCCCCTCATTTACAACATCTTTGTTATTCGAAGAATATAGAATAATTGGGTGTAAAAGAAAGTGATTTATCTCGTATTTATTTATTTATTTCATTCATTTTATGAATTATATTAAACTTCTTACTGGATTTGTGTTTTGTGTATGCGTGAGAGTTTGCGCGTCTGTTTGTGTTTGTTTTCTTTTCTTTTAATACTTTTTCAATTTATGCGCTGCTCTCTCATATTTACATTGTTGTAATCGTTATTTTTTCCCAACTAGTTTAATAATACCTTTCGTCAAATTGTTCTGAGTTAATTGACGATGTTATACATGTTTATCTATTGAATTCTTGGTTGTTTTTGTCGTCGTCGTTGTGTTGTCAATTATTTTGCTTACATTTTCGTTTATTATTATTATTATTATTGTTAGTGTTTACGTTGTGATTGTCTGTTGTAAATGTGTATTGTTATGATTAATTTTCTTTACTGTTATTTTTGCGTGTATGTATGTGTGTCTTTTTTTCGTAGCTTCTCCATCAGTTATTACGTTTTGCTACATTTAACCTTAATAGTTCACTATTTTTATTTTCAAAGTAGACTTGTAGTTTGTTTATTAATATATAAGTCAACATGTAGATTTTATTGTCCAGTGTTAAATTTCACAGTAAAACTACATTTTTTTGTGTTTTGAAACTTACTGGTTATGTACCAGTTCATTTATGTTTAGAAGACTAACAAGAGCTCGTTTTGATAATTACTCTTTGTGGTTAGTCGTTAAAAGTAGTTGAAAACTTCTTATATTTGGGTACTTGTATAAATACTGCTGCTGAAGTGTTTGATTGAGATCTATCAACTTATAGTGATGATCAGACACTTACTTAGGTTAAGAGTTATAACAGTTAGATGGTTTACGGTCCCATTATTACCTTATCGGGAATTCATGAGGAAATAAGATAATAAAAAAAAATGAGTACTTGCCGCCTCAATAGCTGTTTGCCTGAGCAGATGAAACTCTCATTCTGTTCAGTACTCCTTCAGTATTGAATATCAAATAATATTAAACAGTTTATTTGTTGATAATGTGCACTTTACTAGTAATCGAAATATATGTATGTTAGAAGAATGTGGTTATTACAAAATTTGAACTTCACCTTACCTACTATTTTCCACAAACTGTTCGATGATTCAAACAATAACTGCTTTAGAATAGACTTATCGTGAGCTACAGTTCAATCATTATTTGTGCAATAAAAAATGATGTACATTATTAGGTTATCTTTCTGTCACACATTACTTTATTGGTATTTCATGTTAGGTAGAATTATTTACTTATGAATTAGTAAAAAGTAGAATGTAATGCTTGCAATAATCATGAGGATATTTCCACTCCTAATAACATATTTGAGCATTAATAATTAGTTAGTTTACAATGTAGTTTATAAACTATTTTGAACAATGATATGGTTGGAGGTGGTCAGTAAAAACTTTTTGGTGCTTGTTAGCAAGGTGTAAACTGTAGTCAGAGATTTAAAGCTCCATGTGCAATTCATACCTTTTTCACTCAACTGTATAATCCGAGACGTCATCACTTTTCTATTCGAACTGTGGCTAATCGCCTAAAAGATCGAGATATTCATAATAATTGATCTTTGAATAATAACCTATATTTTCTTTGTATAGTCCTTAAGCTCTGATACCAACGTAGTTCACGTGATGTTGAATCACTTAAATTGTAGTAGGCACACTTAAAATTGGCATACAGAATCCAATCATTAAATGTTTGTAATAAAACCATTCAAAGGACATGAGAGCTCTAAACTTTTTTTTTTACCGGAAATTACTTCTTAATAATCCTTTTCTCATCATTAAAAAATTGAGTATGCATGTCAGTTATCCTATGTGAACTAAACTATTTATACACTGATTTGGTTATTTCAATCCCTTCATATTATTGCTTCAATTTTGATCAATTGATTATTCTGTTAACTTTTATCGCAAATAATTATTTAATGGATCCAACGAAAGTCGTGTTGTTTTATTGAGTTTACTGTGATTCCCAATATTGGTATACTCACTATTTTGAATTGATTGATAGTGATTTTACAGTATCTCGTTTATCATTAAAACGTTTGTTTGTTTGCTTGACGAGAACTTTGAAAAATGTAACAAGTTGTGAAATATGGTTTTTTTTTCTAAAACATGCAATCATGTTTTACGAGTTTTTAGTGAAATTAATCATCTGTGACAGTGAATTTATTGTTTGTCTTCAGTCACCATCTTGAAAGTCTGTTTATATGGGTTCGTGTATATATTAATTCAGTAATATGATGCACGAAACCTTATTTCTGTATTCAAACACAAACATTAGTACAAGGAGGCACCAAATAGACATATACCACATAAACCATTCGATTTGTGTGAAGGCTGGGATAATGTCCGGGTGCACAAACCGAAGCAGGTGGTTTTCTTACTGGACCACTTCCCGAGCCTTTGAACTAAAGGTCTAATCCACAAGGCAGTGGAGCAACGTTAGGAGATGTAGTCCCATGGTAGTCGGTGACCAACAATAGGTTCATACGCCTTTTGTTCCATTAGGATCCTGGAGGCCATCCATTCAATTGGTTTAAAATGTGTGTTTTCTAACCCTCCTATGTGGATCCTCCGTACTCGCCAGCCCGATTAAAGCGCCAGACGTTTGCTTGTCGTCCACTCAATTTATTAAACAACACTGCTGTCGCGAGAAGGTAGTGAGTAGGACTTCCTTGTCAGTAGTTGTATGCATGTGGCCATGTCAGAGCATTTGGAGATGGAGAGCGGACCCGTACCCGGGCATTTGGGAAAGATGCACTGATCCAAACCTTGACATGATGGTTGTTGAAATCCTACTCGGTGTTGTGACAGTCAGTCATAAGTCACGTACAGGCTCTTGCGAATGTCAGTTAATCTTAGTGCCAATAGCACAACGTTGAGAATGTGATCCAACACCACGAAGTGAAACGGTATATATACAAAGGAATACTGCAGCATATAATTTACAGGAAAGTAATGAGTGAATGTATCTGTTTCTATTTTACCGACCTTGAGCCATATCACCTAACACCTACAATCGGTGATGGCGTTCATTGTCCTTACCTCCATCAGGTAGTGTTTATCTATCAACAGTTCAGACCGACATTCACTGGACTTCATGTCTTACTTTTGTCATCTCTAACTTTTCAACTTACGCCTGCGCCAGTCAACATTACTCATCAAGCAAGGTAGAAGGATTTTTAACATTCCCTTCAACTGACATAAGTTGGCGAAAATCCAGTGATATTTCATCAGTTACCAATCCACCAGGATGTATTACACTTCCAAGATGAGTGCTGTAGTCAAAGAGCTCCACTGTTTCATTCCTCTTGACAGCGTCTTAGGCCTTGGTTCAGACCAGTCGTAAAAGCAATATTATATTGTTGCAAAAATTAAAAAAACTTTCAAACATATCACATGAAATATAGCTCATAGTTAAACCTTATTACTATAGTAGATGTATATAATTTTAAAGTACACAGTAAAAAAGATGTTTAAGTAATTTTCCCGAAATATCTTCGGTATTTTATCATGTTCGTGACATCTACTAGGACACAACTAACATTACTATTAGTATATTAGAACTGTGATTGTATAGGAAGTTCACTATTTTACTGTTTAACTCTGTTCTTTCTTTTTCAAAATGTATCATTTGATGTATACTAGTATTATATGAAGTATTTTCCTTTCAATATTGGACTCAAAAGTTTCATAGTTAAGTCAAGATTATTGACCTTTTTAGATAGTTCCAGCTGCAAGTTCACCTGAATTGAACATCTGTGTTAGCGATTCGGAATTAGTCGATAAGATATCCTAATAGACCTAAACTTCTTGTTAGTCAGCACTCTTCAGCTTGTTGTACTCGAAATTTTAAGGTAACTGACGATCCTCATATGATCCAAACCCAGGTCACTCCGTTTAACAGTCTGAGGAGTTACCTCCAAGCTATTTGACTCACGAATGACAACATATAGGGCTTAGTTTTTCATGACTGACTAATCAGTGCCATCTTTTTCTATTCATTGGTGCTGACCAAATTCTATCAACCAGTTTGTAAGGTCTTCATTGGTCTGAAAGATTTGACATCACATGAGCTATGCTGAAATGTCGAGTCACTTAAACTAGTGGCCACATTATAATTTGATTGATAGAACTTGGTCAGTATCAAGGAATGAAAAAAATAACACTAGTCAGTACTCAGTAATTAATGAATTTTAAATAGAATATTTATTTCATACAATGTGAGTATCAAAAATTGAACAAATAATTCTGTTTCTATTACTTTGAGTTTGTATTACTTATGACCAAGTTATGTGCATATTATACTTGTTCAGTTGTGTCGCTGCGTAGCCAGGCATTGCAGGTATATTATTTGTGTGAGTTTTGAGTTGTGATTGAATGGTATGTAATGGGGAATTTGTTTGGTTTCTATCTTTGTTTTCTGATTGAATACTGGGGTTAGAAGAAGCTCGATGACTAATACGCATTCATATTCTACTTATTGTTTATTAGTAAATGGGTCATTTAGCAAATAGAAGATAACCAGTCTTACTGGCATATAGGTGGATTAATCGATGACGAAAGATAATACAACCCGTCTTGTCATTACACCTCGGTCAAACTAGATCAAATACAACCTAATCAAGAAATCTGCTTTCCCTCAAATTAATATTATTCTGATAAGAAAATGTACACTCGTGTCTTTATTTTTCATCTGTTTTTTAAATCTGTTTTTGCATTATTGGTTTTGCGGAATTCTAATTAAACAGTTTTTTCTGTCTATCCTTGTGCATGTGTATATTTCATTGTTCTTTTGTCGATTATTATTTCCATGTTTCAGCTTTAGGAAGAATTGGAAAATTTGCTGCGCGTCGTAATCGTTTAACACGTTCTGGTGTTTCACCTATGGGTAGTGTAGCATCTGGATTAGATGAAGATTTACTTAGTATGGATAGTGCATCACACACTAATCAGCATTATGCACGTCAGTCATTACATGAGTCAAATTATCCTGGTATTGTTTACAATGCTGGTAGTAGTAGTGGTATATCCAATTCACAAAAACCAATATGCTTATACGTTTTATGTGAAAAACAAATGACAAAGGTAAGTATTTGTGAAAACGATGTGCTATCGGTAGAAATTTTATGGTTTTTAATAAAAAAATCTTTATATCGGGCTTGTGGAGACTATAATCTTTACTTAGTTGAAATCACGAGTCGATCTAAGCTTCGCCATTATTGAAGAATTAGCATTGTAAGTATGTCTTACATGAACATATAGGATGCACAAGTTAGAGGGCTATGCACACACGTAGGCATAAATGCTTTTGGTCGCAAATATACGTCACATTCAAACATATAATGCGTAGACCAAGGCCTATATACTCCATTGTGTACACAGGTTTGGATGCGATTTGATTTTCTGCACCGGCTTGGGGCCCGGTAGTATTGTGGAATAAATAAAATTCACCTACTGATGTTCAGCTCCTTCACGCTCATACCATACCTCCATGCACTGGTTATAGCATAGTTTATGGGCATCGCCCCGGTTGAGGCCAAATCTAATGGATATTCCTTTAGATAATCCAGTTAGAGACCAAAATGAATACACTGTTTTTACAGTTCCACATTACACATTTATCTTTGTTACATGTCCCTTTCAGCTAGCCCATATTTACAATAGAGTGGGGGACTAGTCTTGTCCCCCTTCTAGCATCTCATATTTGCTCATGAAATAAAGTTCCCATCATCTGTGGGATAGCTCAAGCAGGTGTGAGTCGAACTTTAATCCGTTTCCCAGTAATTAGTGTTTGATTGGTTAATCAATCAGTTATCATAGATCTGTTGCTATTTCAATTGTTAGATTTATTAATTCCATTTTTTTTAAATTAGAAAAATGAGATTTTACCATAGTTTATTCATTCGAAGTGGGTAGATATTGACTAAATCATGTATATGAATTAATTGTTAATAGTATATGATGTATGTTAGCTTGTTTAAGCTATAGCAGCATATAAGTCTCTCGGTAATATACGTGTATCTATGTTAACCACTCGATGTGACACCACTTCTACTTAGGAAAAAAAAATATATACTTTATAAATTGTATATAACACTCGATTCAATGTTTAATGATTACATAACAAAAAAAAACGAACGCTATACTCCATTCAACGTTAAAATGTTTTTAAAACACACACACACACTTAAATTGTTTAGAGTATCTCGAAATATTTAATTATTATTCACTTATTGAGATTATGTAAACATATAATTATTAAGTTGTGATTATCTTTAATTTATATGATGGAAAATAAACAAATTCTTACTGAAATATATAAGTTTTATTGAAATCACGTATCAATCTAAAGTTGAGATGGCTGTGACACGTGTTACGTATGCCTAACCACCGATTGCCTTGATGTGCGATGTTTTGTTGTATAGGAGTAGATTGGAAGAAAGCTAGGGGCGGCCAGACCAAAATATGGCACAAGTCCATGAAGTCACTGACAAGTGGACTGAGTCATGTTGGTAGGTGTAGACTACCTGGTTGGGATTCGTGAGAGGATAGCAACCGATGGTTAGAGACCCTGAATGACATGGCTCGAAATCGTTTGTAATGGCGCAGGTGCATCCACTCTTTGTGTTCTCCCAAATTCTAATCTCCTGAATCCTCCTTGTCTCTTTTTTTCTTTCCGAATTTGTTTCACTGGATTATACTCTTTAAATAACATCTTCAAACCCTAATTTTTCTGATTACAGCTTATAATTTTACTACATCTAGCACTACGGGATTTGAATCGACCACTGCATCTCTGTGCTAAGGTGGTATGGCAACTCGAACTGATGTACGTACGTACGAAGTTCTACGTTGTTACTGACTGACTAGACAACCACCATGAGAAATATTGAACAACCATTATTTCCTGAACAGTTCCATACTAGAACGAAACAAAACTGTACAGTGCTTTCGAATTTCCAAAAAACTACTAGTCTAACCAAAAGTGGTTCGTGATTTCGTTAAAATTCAGTTACCTCTATGACAACGTCTTACTAATATTTCCTTTTTTTCCTAATATTTGGTAGATGTCGAAAATATTTAATTCATCATCTGTTCTTTTATCACCAATTGACTATCCAACTACAGCAACAGTGACTAAATCTTTTAAAGGATTTTTTAAAGCTTGCCTTCCAAATGATTCGAATCGATCGAAAACAGCTACAAAACTTTTATCTGCAGCAGCGTCTACAGCTACTGGTGTTTCATTTGATCGTGCTAATACTACTACTAATATTGGTAATAATAGTCATCATCATCGTGGAACTAATGCAACACTAGGCGGTCATTTTATACATCATCAAAATGAACCTTATTCATTTCATGATAATACTAGTAATAGTAATGTTAATGCAGGTGAAACTATCGAGGCGGAAAATATTACAACATCTAATATACCAGAAGCAAATAATTCTAAATATATGAATGTTTTCACTGAAGCACATGAGAATGGTTGGTTTCTACAATTGAAATCATTATTGGAATTAGCTGGAACAGTGGTAGATTTGTTAGATTTACAAGGTGCTAGTGTAGCATTGTGTTTAGAAAATGGCAGTGATGTTGTTGCACAGGTGAGTTGAAAGAATTTGTTATTTTTTAAAGTTGATGTACATTGACTTAGTTGGTTTCTTTGAGCTTCAATGCAACCCATGTATATAGACTGGTGATTCGTTTTGTTTGGTAGACCTCATCTTCTAAATATTCGATACACCAGAAAATGTTGTAGGCAGTAATTCATGAGTATAAAAATTGTAGAGATGATAGAATGATCATTTCTTTTCACAAACAACCCATAATCATAAGTTCATAAATTCCTAATGTATTTTGTACAAAATATATGTTTGAATATTGTGTAGTAGTTAGTTTGATTTACGGATTTTACATTGATGTTTATTTGCTCTATGATTAAGACACAAATATCCCTTGTTATTCACTTTGGGGCTATCGGCTAGTAGATTTCATTATAGTGTCGTGTGAGGTTGACCTAACCTTTTAGCATTTCTAAATCATCCTAGAATCTTTATCACTTATATGATATTTTATATGACAGTCTGTAATACAGATGTTAGTGTCTTATGAACCATCATCTTGAATACGAGCGATTTCTACGTCTTGGTACATATGAAGAGAGAGGTAGTATACGGGAAAAGACCTGGGATCAATATAAACTAGTACTGTTAACACTAATGCATTAAGTACCGATACCGTATTATTTAAACACCTATGTCAAGGTAAATAATTTACGTCATAGCTCCTGTAATGTATGTTTGTTTGTTTCATCATTGTTGAAACTGAAAAATTCGTGGATTATCTGACTATATTTTTAATGCAACTGCCTTTATTCAGTATTGAAATTACCAAACTGAAGTTCACGAGTGTGTTTGTTGTAAAATGAGTTTACGTGCAATTAATAGATGCCTTGTTTACTCTTTCCTATTGTTATAACTAGATTATATTTATCAAGTAGTATTAAACGATCTGGTGCTAATTTGTATTGCATAAAATCTTACATTGTTGAAATAATCATCGACATCTAAAAAATTTACGTTTCACAGTTACTAGTTACTACCACCTGTTTCAGCAATTTTATCCCATTTTCCAGTAAACTATTGATTGATTGGAAATACAAATTTGTAGTACTTAGATCCATTTTTAAAACTGTTACTGTTTGGTTATAGTTTCACCTTCTTATAGTTAGGAGTTATGTAATTATCAGTTAGTCAGCTAGTTATTTAACCTTCGGCAACATCGAATCTGATACATATGTTCATCGATTCAAACTGTTACACATCTTATCAACAAAGTGATATGATTTAATCATGACATGTTCCAGAGTGTTAGAAGTAACAAAGTATCAGTGGTGGTGGGAAACATTGGACATAAAAGATATTATTCAAGAAAAAATGACTTTGTGAAATAAACTTTTGAAAATAAACTAAAAAAGCTCTAAATCTCAGGCAAACAGTGAATGGCATCTATACTACCACGACAAATTCTCAGTTATTCTTACCAACGTATTTAATCACTTGCTTGCGATAATCATATGGTTCTTAACAAATTATCTTAGTCCTACAGTCAATGACTTCATATAGTAATACCACATCTCTCTTTGTCATTCTGTCAGTCTATTTTTTTTACAGTACTTAACATCGTAATTCAAGTTCGGCGATATATGTGTATACGTCATTACATGTTCCAGCTATCTCAATTGATGAAGATTGACTACTTTACCAGTCGATTAATTGTAATTACCAATTATATGTATTCATTTAAACACATAAACATTGGTTCAAGGAGGCACCGATTAGATGTGCAGCACATAAATCATTCGATTTGTGTGAGGGTTGGAATACTGTCCGGGTGCTCAAACCGAAGCAAGTGGTTTTCTTACGGGACCACTCTTTGAGCCTTTGACCTAGTTGCCTAACCCACAAGGCAGTGGAGCAACGTTAGGAGATACAGTCTCATGGTAGTCGGTGACCAATAATTAGTCCATTCGCCATTTGTTCGCTTAGGATTTTGAAGTCCGTGTACACCATTGATTTGGAATCAGGGTTTTTCAACTCCTTCATGTCCACCAACCCGAATAAAGCGCCGGAAATTTGTTTTTCGTGACGAAATCTCAGCACGGATACAGAAGGCTCGACTAGCTTTTGCCAACTTGCGTCATTTATGGCGTAGGCGAGATATCCATCTATCAACCAAAGGACGTGTTTACTGCGCAGCAGTTCGTTCCGTCCTACTTTATAGCAGTGAAACATGACCAGTAAGAGTAGAGGATATTTGTAGGTTACTAATATTTGATCATAGGTGTCTTCGAAATATTGCTCGTATATCCTGGGACCACCGAGTAAGTAACGCAGTTGTTAGGAAACGGGTAATAGGTAAGGATGGCAAATCGATTGAAGAAGTAGTGAGACTTCATCAGTTGAGATGGCTGGGACACGTGTTACGTATGCCCAACCACCGAATGCCTCGACGTGCGTTGCTCAGTGGAATAGGAGTAGGTTGGAAGAAAGCTAGAGGCGGCCAGACCAAGACATGGCACAAATCCATGAAGTCACTGACAAGTGGACTGAGTCATGTTGGTAGGTGTAGACTACCTGGTTGGGATTCGTGAGAGGATAGCAACCGATGGTTAGAGACCCTGAATGACATGGCTCGAAATCGTTTGCAATGGCGCAGGTACATCCACTCTCTGTGTTCTTCGAAATTCTAATCTCCTGAATCCTCCTTGTCTCTTTTTTCTCTTTCCGAATTTATTCCACTGGATTATGCTCCTTGAATAACATTTTCAAAGCATAATGTTTCCATTATATGTGAAAATTATATTTGAAATATTCTCAGCGGTTGAAATTTAACTAATTCCAACGTTTCGTCCAGCTAACTTGTCTGTAATTCAGGGTAATAATCAAAATCATCAAAGCTTTGATGAAGTCCAGACAAGTTAGCTGGACGAAACGTTGGAATTAGTTAAATTTCAATCGCTGAGAATATTTCAAATATAATTTTCACATATAATGACTTCTCTATACTCGGCGCTCAATTACTGTGAAACTTTCGTTCTAATCTTGACGAATATTCGTATACATAATGTTTCCTATTACTGCTTATACTCTTACCGCCTCTACCACTACGGGATTTGAATCGACAACTGCATCTCTGTGCTAATGTAGTATGGCAACTCGAACTGATGTACGTATGTACGCACGAATTTCTACGTTGTTACTGACTGACCACCACCACGAGAAATCAGTGAATAGGACTTTCAATGATCATTTTTTTTAAAAAATATATAATAATCTTTTCACTATTCTTCTTTTATCTCACTGCTTTCGTCTTTCCTTCTTTTTTTTTTATTTATTTATTTATAGACTGTATCATTAGTACAAATTATGCTTGATCCATATTATCGTACAATTTATGGTTTTTGGAGTTTAATTGATAAAGAATGGTTAATATTTGGACATACATTTAATTCTAATTCCAATCAAACAATATTAAATAAAACCAATCATTTTTCACCAATATTTTTACAATTTTTAGATGCTGTACATCAATTATTAAAACAATTTCCATTATCATTTGAATTTAATGATTATTATATACAATTTATTGCATATCATTATATATCAAATCGTTTTCATAATTTTAAATATGATACAGAATTTGAAAGATTTACTATATGGTTTCCTAAATTAATTGAAAGTTTATTAAATAATTATAAATATGGTACAAGTATTATATCAAATATAGATGAACATTTATTAGAATTATATTATTCACATTCTATATGGCCATTTATACAACAACAACATTATGAATGGCCTATATTTTTTAATTTTCGTTATTCACCTACATTGAGTGAAAAGGTAATATATATTTATATTGTTTTTCTAAATTATGAATGATAATCTTTCATTTTAATAGTTAAGATCATGAGTCAGTTGAAACTAGATCATTATGAAGAACCTGGAAGCATTTAGATGTCCATTTCATTCTATTGTGTGGGATTCCTCAGCACTGTGTGTATCTATGATCCCCACATTGCAAGAATCGAACGTATTCTAATACTAATCACTATGGGCTTGAGTGCTGTTAGAGGTATGACGGCGGTTATCATTTCCCCGGTTTCCCACACACCGTGGAAGGGTTCTTCTGGAGGTACCTGAAAAGGAAATTGGATTAGAGGTGGTCTTAGTGACCTGAGAGTGTGACCGCAGTGCCCAAGGGACAACTGCTTGAGGTCGGTCACACACGACCTTTTTATGGGTAATTTTTGTGTTAGCTCCGTACTTTTTGGGACCTTACCGCCGGAGACGGATATCCGTGGGATAAGGCAAGGTGTGCATTTTTAGGGTGCACCTTTTCTGACCCCACTCCTCCTTGTGAGAAGGCAGCATCGCTGTCATGCTGGTTGTCTGAAGGAAACACCTTACTGCTGTCACACTTTTGTACAGTCAGCAGTACGACTTCGCCTTCGGACCTTGGGTTTGTTGCTTTTAGTCTTACCGCTCATCAACCGACTTGTCTGACATGGTAGGACCTTGAGGAACGGTTGTTCCAGCCAGGATAGCTCGGTTGCTTCATCACGATAGGCAAGCTCGACCACCACGCCAAGGTAGCAACAAAGGTCGGGACTAATCAATATATGCTTACTAGTGATTGGTTTCAAGAGGTATTTTCTGGAGTTCTAGTGAGAAACGGTGATCAAGTGGAGTTCACCCGAGTTTGTTGTGAGATAGTAACTCACTAAAGACGATGGTGGATATGTCGCTCAATTTCATGTATTAGTTGAAGTTAGATATTAACACCGTTGAATGACGGACAACTCAGTGGTTTAGTTGGTTAAGCGCTCGCGCACGCGAGACTGATAGATCTTGGGTTGGAATCTCTCGAGGTGGGGTCGTGGATGTCTATAGTAGGACTAAACGGCCATCGAGTGCTCCCAGGCTTTTCATGATAGTCTAGTTTCAATTGACTCATGATTTCAACTATTGAAATTATATTTTATTGTTAATTTAGTTAAGTTATTTCTATTTATATAGATCAGTTGTATGATGATTTGAACTGAAAAAAATGTTTAAAGCAATTAATCCCTTTTATAAATTTCGATAGAACAATGAGAAGACGGAGTTGATCTGAAAAATGTGATGTATTTGTGCTATACATTTCGAACAATCTGGTTACACATATACTTATCAGGGCATTTTATATGAAAATTAATAAAGGTCAATTAAATAAAAGTTCAAGTCGGAAATGTAACAATGGGGAGTGAAACAATTTTACATCGTATAAAAAGAATAAGAAATTATCGCGTTATCCTAGGCCATAGAATAACTTAAGGATTACCAGGGTAAAATCAAGGTTACGACAAATTGTATTTGTACACATAAGGAGGTGGGGAGTTAAATTTAGGAATAGCCAAGGTTTCAATAAACCTGAGGAAATGTTTTATCCAATCTGTGCTCAATGGAGACTTTTCATGAAACATTTAGAAAATTAGGGATTACGCTTTTGATTGGATAATTACTTATATTATCGTTAAATCTAGTGTATTTCTAGAAAGTTTTAGAAGATTACGGCCACATGGAACTCTATAAATAATTTGTACATAATTAACCTTGGAGCAAAGCCCTTACTTTCACTTCTCATCTTTTCTCTGTTGTTCAAGTTAAAGTGTATAAGTAGACGGAAGCGGCTAAAAATTCAGTATTGAGTATCCAGTAGTAGACTTATCAATTTTTAGTTCATGTTAAAGATTTACGAGCTCAGAGAGGACATCACTTAGGAAATTCTAATGAGTAATTGAACTTTGTCAATCTCAAAAACACCAATATAAAAAGATCACTATATGTATAGTTGGAAATTTCCAGGTAGTTTTTTCTTTGACCTTGTAATAGAACTTTACCAACTAACTAATTGGAGATACACATAGAAGTAAGAGATTTCTGAGTGATACTTGTTTATCCCGTTGATAGATAGGGTTCAACCACCAGTTATATAACCATTCCTATTACAGATATATAGATCCAATGTTATAGTTACTAAACTGAGGTCTTTTTAAAAACTTCAATTGCCCTCTTATCCAAATACATCATGAGTTCATTTTGGTGTGCGCTTACTGTTATGAATTCAACTTTTATGTACCTGAATAATGAAATCACTGAATTTTGGAATCTATCAATGGGTAATTCGCTTTCTGTCTATTATGCTAACGAGCCTTGTCTTAAACTGTTGTGCTCCATGAGTATGTTGATCTTGTTTGACCCACATGAACTCATTCTGTTCTCCATTTGTTCAATCGGAATACTAGAACATCCAATCAATAATTCTGTGCACATTATGACTTAAAAACTTTGAATGGTGGTATATGTACAATTAATTAACAGTAATATTTAATCTCTGAAGGATATTATCAACAGTCATTGAGTTTAATGAAAACTTGCAACTATAGTTATATAAAAAAAATTTGTGAGTCATATATTTAATAACTGCACAACAACAACAACATATATATTATGTAATAATCTCCTATAATTTCACCTAAAACTAGATTACCTACTCATATTGCTTTCTAAAAGATTGAAAATTCCCACAAAGAAGTCTTCAGCAGCTGGCGAAAATTTGAGAACATTTTATCCAGTCAATCACTTCTGTACAAACGGGGAATAATATGTCATGTCTTAATTAGACAGTTACAGACTTTTTTTATTACTGATTTTAACATATTTTCAGAATATTACGTTTTCTGTAAGTAAACAAACCTTAGAAGTAAAGTTTCTTCTCATACTTCCCACCTTTTTGTTTTTCGTTCGATAGTTGAAATGATGAAAAGAGATAGAACTAGAAAGCTGTTAAAATTCAATGTTAAACATTTCAATAGCAGTTAAAAATCTCTCTTCTCCCTTTCTATACTCAATATTCTTAAATGATTGAGCAATTCAAATGTAACCATTAATATGTTATTGAATTATTTTCTTGTTTTATTCATTATTGTTTTTCTCATTTTTCCTCTTCCTTCCATATTACATAACAGGTTCTTAGACCAGCAACATATTTAGCTTCATTTGATTTATGGAAATTTTATTTAACTGAAGATTTGGCTTGTGGTTCAGTCTATGATTTAGATCATTTCTCACCTAGTTATCGTAAAAATACTAATCGTCCATATGAACCGGTTTTACGACAGGGATTTAACAATAGTCATATTGTTAGTTATAAATCATTATTATTATTGTTATTCTATTAAATGTTTGCCAATTATTTATTATTTCTGTTATGTTATTATGCCCGATTAATTATATCACATAATACGATCGCCGGCAATTAGAGACACCGTCTTATATGACCTGTTTAATGACGTATAAACCTGTACGAGCAGTGTAGATTTCTTATTGATCCTCTGAAATAGTAGCTTCTTTTCTAACCCAGCCGGTTCAGTCCAGAACACCAATATCACCCTCCGTTAAACGAATCATATATTTCAAATATACTGGGATTATATACAAACAAACCAGTCCGCATCATACCATAAATAGAAAATAACAATTATACAAGATCAAGCCAAAAAGTGGCTGTGATTGTGAAAGACTGTTAATAATTAATTCAGTCAGTCAGTCAGTAACAACGTAGAACTTCGTACGTACGTACATCAGTTCGAGTTGCCACACCACCTTAGCACAGAGATGCAGTGGTCGATTCAAATCCCGTAGTGGTAGAGGTAGCAAGAGTATAAGCAGTAATCAGGAAGATTAGGGTTTGAAGATGTTATTTAAAGAGTATAATCCAGTGAAACAAATTTGGAAAGAGGAAAAAAGGGACATGAAGAATTCAGAAGATTAGAATTTGGGAGAACACAAAGAGTGGATGCACCTGCGCCATTACAAACGATTTCGAGCCATGTCATTCAGGGTCTCTAACCATCGGTTGCTATCATCTCGCGGTCCCCAACCAGGTAGTCTACACCTACCAATATGATTCAGTCCACTTGTCAGTGACTTCATGGACTTGTGCCATGTTTTGGTCTGGCGGCCCCTAGCTTTCTTCCAATCTACTCCTATACAACAAAACATCGTACATCGAGGCATTCGGTGGTTGGGCATACGTAACACGTGTCCCAGCCATCTCAACTGATGAAGTTTCACTACTTCATCAATCGATTTGCCATCCTTACCTAGTACCCGTTTCCTAACAACTGTGTTTGGGAATATCTTATAAACAGTAAGTCATATTATAATAGTTAATAGGTTAAGTGGGAGCTTATAATAAAAAGAATATGAATATACATATAATATAGTTACTTAGTAGTTATACAATAAGAATATATATATATCTAAATAATAACGGTCCATAAATAATTCCTGGCGGTTACCATTCATTTCTTTCTCATCCAGATATAACAATTTCCTTCTACTATTTAATTCATATGAAATAAGGAATTAATTATTGAATAGAAATTTTGTCTGACAAAGTTCCTATGTTAAATCGGTGTTGTGTGTGTGTGTGTGTAGTACTCCTGGTTGAATAATTCAATATATGTATTTGATTTAATGTTCAGTATCTACCAAATGAGAAAAAATGGTGCTGTTAATCGGTTTAGTAAATCCTTTTCCCGACCATGCTGATATATTTTCTCAACTAAACCAGTACTTATACAACAAATCAAGGATAGGTTACCGATGATGGGCTCCTCCATGTTTGTATACCAATTTAAGTGCTCATGTGTAGCTAGTTACATAAACCGTACTCAAAGGGCTTTATCCTTGCGTGTTTGTGAATATATTTAGTTGTTAGGGGATTATAGATAGTTGCAAAGAAATTTTATGACTGACATTTAAACGACTATAGCATTTCGTCCCTTATCCTTCAACGATATATTTTGTGGGTATGATCATCAATATTAGAAATATAATGTTAACTAAATAGCTGCTTCATCAGTTTAAGTACATACTTTTCTTCTTGCAAATATATCTATATAAAGATGTACTATGCTGAGAGATCAATTATCTTTCCTTGTAACCACGTTAGAAATTGAATCTGAACTAGTAATTACACAAATACTAGGGCTCATTGTTAATAAAACAGTAATCACTGTATAAATTGTTCACTCTTATCTTTAACAGCAATGGTAACCACATATATCATTTGTAAAAGTATTGGTATTACTGCAAGACAGGTTAAAGGAATAGAAAGTGTGTGGAGCTGTGAAAAATTGTTAATTAAGGAGAGGTTGAGTGTGAATAATAAACGTACATCACAGTTGTCTTAATTTTATTCGAACTTTATAGCTAAATTTCACGTTTGTTTGACACTCTTCAGTATAATGTTCCTGCAATCTTAAGACAAATGATGCCCGAGTAATTAAATGGTAGTATCTTATATTGTGAAACTTGGCGACGCGTATCCTGATCTCACGATTGACACCACTCCCGTTAACACTACAAGTATGCCTTGTTGACGAGTGTCAACCGGTATAAAGCTTAAATCCAGGGTTGTCAATTGATTGTTTATAGAGACCTTTGATTTGAGCATTTTGTGTGCTGTGTTCAGTCATTTAGACTTGTGTCCACATTACGTCTTAATCAACGTAATTTATTTAACACTAAGAAGAAATAGACAAACATAACAGTAGTCATGAGCCAGTCGGCGATCGATCAACTGTAACTATGTTTAACTGTTTTTACAGTTTATTTATTTTGAACGCTGAAGTATAACAGTTGTCTTCTTGTATGATTAGTCACAGTTATTTTCAATTTCTTAAATCATTCGTTTTTGGTTATTTTGCACAATCAGTAAATTGAATTTATATGACATATAATTATACATAGATTACCTGATAAGACAAAAACATAAGAGGCTTAAAACATTATCTCTTGGCAACTTGGAAGAATTTATTTAATCAGGATTTCGTAGTTTTATTACCACAAGTGTATTACTGCACGTTTCAATCAATAATTATTTTTGGTATCACAGTCAGACTGTTGCAACTTTCACAGCAGGTTAAAATGATAACTGGTAAATATTTCTTTCTCTTCCTTTCTCTTCTATACTTAAGGAGCAAACATATGCTGTTTTAGGATTACGTGAAGGAGAAGAAGCTGTTGGTTGGCAAGATGCATGGGAACAAGCACAGTCTGAACTGCTTAACTTATATTCATCACATCCACATAAACATATGACAAAACATGATAAATCAAATGTAAATATTCAGTCAACTTCGAATATTCCACGATCTGTTGTAGATACTTCTGCTTCTGCCACTACTACTACTACTACTACTAATACTATAAGTAGTAGTAATACTGATAGCAAAATAAACACTCATGTTAAAATAGTTCATCATTCCAATCAGTTACCATCACGTTGTACACCATATAGAGAAAGCAGTGAACCAATTGAAAGTTTATCACATCATAAATTAGTCACATCTGATTATGCAATGTCTAGACGACGTGCAGTATCTAGTGGTTTATTAGATACTAATCAAACGAATAGTGTATTGGTATCATCATTGACCACTACATCTTCATCAACAACTTATCCACTAACTAATGAATTAACTCAAACATTAACACCACAAGGAGAAAGTAGTGCTAGTATTGATTTGGATAGTACATTTACAAATTGCCCCGAAGTGATTACTACCAGTTCAATCCCAGTTCAACCAGTTCAATCTGAACAACATTCAAATGAAACAACCCAATCACATATCATTATTATAAAAGATTCTACCATGAATGCTGAAAGTCAACTGAGTACTGACATGAATCCACCATCTACAAATAGTACAACTATAACAGTACGAACAATAAAAGATTGTAATCATTCAAAATCTAGAGAAATATTAAAATCCAATGATGATCGAACAATAAATGGAATTGAAACAAAACATCCACGTACCACTAACAATACTACTGATAGTAATCTCAACGTTTTAAAAACAAATTATAATGGTAATAACATACCGAAATCTGAACAAACTTCAGAAGATGAAGCATTTCATGAAGATAATGATTATATTTATGGTGATCGATATGATTCAGTTGGTGAATCCTCACTAGATGATTATCATTTTACACGTCATGCTATACTAGAATATCACCGAACAACTACTTTGAAGCGTTTAACTCGTCGTACTGCATGTAGAATCGGTATCGGTGGTAATATTGGTGTTGAGAGTAATGTAGGGTTGTCATCAAATGGTCAAAATTACCATCAATTGATGCCTGATTACTCATCATTGGATACTGATTTAAGTACTGGATATCGAGATCTGGCGATTGAATATGAATCAGATAGTGTAAATAGCCTTACTGGTACTGGGGGTGGTCTTGGCAGTACCATGTTACATGATACAATTAGAATTGATGGATTCGATATCAACGCCCCTGTACAAGATGAAGTAAGTTAGATTGTGTTTGTTTTTCTCTAATTCTTCGAGAAAGTTTGTGCTATAGAATTAAGGTTTCATGCGTAAATTTATGAAATAACAAAGTGATTACAGTTAAAATTTGTCCAGATTAGTAGTTGACTATGTATATTAAAAACAGTTCTTATTAAACATTGGGACTTGATCTTGCATTTGTTACAAACAACATGATCAGATCACTGCAACCCTTTGTTTGTTTGCATTATAAAAGGAAATCTGACTCATTTCCCCTTCATTGTTTATTATTATTTGTCCATTCTCTAATGTATATTTTATTCCACTTGTCTACCATAAATATGCTACATTTGATGAGTTCACTTCATAAACTCTTATAGCAAACTATGTGAAGTGTCCAATATTCCTAGTTAGATCATTAATTGTTAATCAAAAAAAAACTATTCCTAAAATATATCTTCCTTAAAGAATCTACATTTCATTACAATATTCATTTGTTTCTTTGATCAGTCTTTATTGACATTGTTACGTTGTTTTCTTTTCTAGCTTCAACATCATCTGCATAAATTTACTTCATCTCGAATAACTAACAATACAAATGTACAATGTGAATTATGCCAGAACATTTGTCAATCATCAGATGATATTGTTAAATGTATTGAATGTGATCTATTATGTCATACAAAATGTTCATCATCTATAAATTCAAAATGTTTTCATTCATCTGTAACAAATACTTTGAATCAAATCAATAAAACAGGGAATTTACTGAAAAGACATGGTTCTGCATATTTTCCAAATGAAATAGACAATGGAAAATTAAAACAATCTAATGATATAGAAAAATCTTCTTTAACTTTTGGTGTAGCTGGTGCTGGTGGTAGTTTATTCAATTCAACTTTACCATGGCGTACTGAACGAGATCAAGCATTTAGATCTTCTTTAGTTTTAATGTAAGCAATTAGTATTGTGATGAAAAGTGATTTTACGCCTTGATTAAACGTAATGCCTAGACTGTAGTAGGAAAATTAATTTTAAGCATTGTTTATTCTATATTTTCATATCAGTTATTAATTCTGTTGAACTAATTGTAATTTTCTTTTCTTTCCCACCGTTATTTTATTCTTATTTTGTTCCGAAATCGTCATGATGAATTCATTCTAAGCCTATTTTATTCAGATGAGAAATTTCCTAGTTAAGTATATGTTGTGATTTGTTTTGTATTGTATGATTTGGTGTGGTGTAAACTACGTATGCTGACAAATATAAGTAGTATGTAGCCTCAATGGTAAGTGGCATACCTAGCAGCAGAAGATTGATTTGAAAAGAACAGAAAGGAAATCGGATAGCAGTCAGAATGACAATAGATTCAAAGGAATAGTGAAGTTTGTTAAGGACAACACAAAGAAGATGTGTTAATAATGTATTTAATTTATACTTTTCATATTTTACCAAGACACTATGTGATTTTGCATTAAACAAGTCTTCGTTCGCCATAATGGTCCTGTAATTTATTTGTATACTCATATGAGTTTTCTGAGTATAGAGATTATTCATAGACTTTCTCATGTGGGATTGAGGACAGATAAGTTCGACTTGGACCAATAAGCTTTAATATATCAGATCACTTACTGGTGGCATGACAGAACGAGGTCACAACAGGTCGTTTCTATCCTTAACATTGTTTTAGATATGTAAAATGTCATCTTTACATCAATTATAATTTTATACTCATTTTGATCTCACATATAACACGTCAATACCTTACTTTCCGGCATTAGATGTCCTTAGTGTGTTTACGAAAAAAGAAACAAATTACAAAGTTTAAACACTTTATTGCCTAACTTCTTGCTAATCTCGAATCGTTCTAACAAAATATTTTCTGCCAGCACCTGGGTACTTAAACAAGTATTTTTACACAAGAAGGTTTAAGAATGCTCCAACACATGTGTTGAGACTGTGGATAAGGATAAAACCATTGAACAGAGAAATTTGTAATCTCATGCAGTTAAAAAAAGTCATTATTCCAATGATGCTTATATCTAAAAGTTGTATATATTTCGATAATTACAAAACTCTACAGTTGATGATTATTAGATTACGAAGTAAGTTGTAAATATTCCAGTCCTACAGAAGGTCAGTCCTAGTATGTGTAAATCAGTGGTAATATATTAGATTGTGAAGCATCTGAGTTATGTGAACTCGAATTTCATAGCGAGTTCCAATTTCCTCAATATCCCATGTACACCTTACTGTTGTTGAGTGCCAATTAACTTAAAACTAAAATCCCAGAATTTCATACCAGTTACCTCTAACCTTCTGGAATATTCCTGATTTCCCTTTTTTTTTCTTGAAAAATTTACAATAACCTATTCACATCTGTTTGTCATAACCCATTTTCTCTTTTTTCTTCCCTAAATAAAACAATTTTAATTTTAGACATGACAAACGTGGAAAACGTAAACTAAGTGAAAGTTCTTCATCTTTAGCACATACTAACACATCTGATTGTCAATCACAAAGTGGTCATAGTCTACCCGGTGGTGGTACTACTACTACTGTTGAACATCATCTACCGGAACATTTAGCTTCAGCGTCATATTATGGTTATTTATATAAATTAGGTCATCGTAAATTTTTACAACAATGGAAACAACGTTTATTCGCTTTAGATACAAATCGGCATCAATTGAAATATTATGAAAGTTATGCTAATGCTTCACCTCGTGGTTGTATTGATTTACAAGATGTTAGAACAGTGAGAATTATTAAAAATTTTGCAATTCAACGAAAATCACCTGCATTTGTTGTATTTGAAGTGAGTTATTGTCTGTTTGATTAATATTGAGTTTCGGTATTGTAGTAGGTCCTAAATGTGTTTACAACTTTCAATTTTGTCAAACAATAAGATAGTATAAGGGTTTTATGAAGATTGTTTAATGTGGAGACTCACATCAATAACTCAGTGTAGTTAGATAACCATTGACAATCACAAAACCCTGGTGGACAGCTGTTTTGTCCTAGAATAGGACTCACATTAGGGATCAAACCTAAAATATTCAGATCTCATAGAGAAGAGTTAACTTTTATACTACTAAGTTGGTATCCAATGGTTTACATGCCCAACGTTTATTAGTTCAGGATATTGTACAACAATCTTCTAATGCTATTGATGGGTAACGACAGGTGAGCAATTTGTGAAACTCGATAATCTCCACAATTTCCGTATATTAATTATAGTTGTATGCTTACTGAATAGTTGTTATATCTTGAAACCCGCTGACCAAAAGCACGTGCCGCCACCAATGACAAGCTTGATTCTAATTTGGTCGATTTTACATGTACTATTCACTCTGTAGCTTATTGTTTCCGATTAGTACTATTGATCTTAAACCGAGAACTAAATTTTTACTAGTCCAGTATTCACAATCTTCTCTTTATGTACAAAAGAGTCACCAACCAACCTATACTGTATTTATATTTGAGCTAGAGTGCTTCACATTTACGCATACTAAACCTCATTACACCACAAAATAGAAAATAACGATCACAGTGGCTGTGAATAGGGGAGACTGTGAGTAATTGAATAGCAATAAATTAGGAATAGTAAATCATATAACCTTAATTAATAGGTTAACCGAAAGCTTATGATAAATGGAATTTATAGATAAATAGTAATGTAGTTCCTCAGTAATCATACAGCACAAATACAAAGAATAATAATAATAATACATTCAATCTATGCATTCTTTTTCCATAGCTTGAGACCAATAATCGAACATACAAACTCGGTGCTATCAATCAAGAAAGTGCTATGCAATGGATTGAGCGTATACAAAAAACTATTCAATAAAAGAAAACTTTTCTAATTATGATTTAAATTGTAGGTAATGCAAATTGTTTCATACAAGCGAAACATGCTTATCAATGGATATATATATATATATATATATATATATATATATATATATATATATATATATATATATATATATATATATATATATATATATAATCGTATAATTATCATCAGTAATATTGCTACTGTTATGGGAAAAAATTCTCTTATCTTAACTGTTTTCGGTTGTTATTTGTTTCTTGACGAAACTGTACAGATCCTATAATCATTATTCATGTTCTACAATTTGACTTGAATCCTTACTTATACTGTGATCAAACAAAAAGAAGTACACAGTGAACAAGATTTGTATACTTTATATTCAACCATATTTATACACTGATATACTATACATTCTTAATCATCTTCTACCCCCAGACATGTCCAACTATTTAGGCTTCTATACTTTAATATTTTACAAAATAAAAATGATGCGCCCGATACCTTTTACAGAAATTTAATCAAACTACTACTACTAACACACACACACTTTTCCTGCTATTACCACTTCTCATTCTTCTTCTTCTTCTTCTTCTTCTTCTTCTTCTTCTTCTTCTTCTTCTATACAAACCATTTAATTTTGTTCTCATATAATTTTACAATAACTCATGCATTTTTGTTGTTGTGGCTTATTTATCATTTAAACTTTTTATTCAATTCGAAGCATAGAATGAAGATTTTCTTTTCGCTCCTATAAATGTTTGTATAATATATGCAATCAATATTTATACATATATGTATGTCACTTTGTTCTATCTACTGTTCTACTCATGAGTAGTACAGCATCATTATTCATAATCTTATGTAATTAATTATCATGTATTTGTTTTACAAACACTCATTGTTCATGTGTACCGTATTGTGTTGATGTGATATTTGTTGTTAATGTTTATTCATCATTGTAAAATGTGTTTTTTTCTTCTTCTTCTTCAATAATAAACTTGATCGATTACTACTCACCATGACCAATTCATGCTTATTATTAACACCAATGTTTCCTCTATTTTGTCTCCGTTGATAAACCTGGATTTTTGAGTATAATAATGATCGTTATTATTATTATTCAATTACTATTCAGATGCATCGAATTTCAGTGAATTTTATTGTACAGTTTTTATTCAATATTTCACATATGATGATGATGATGATGATGATAATGATTAATAATCTAGTAAATATACATGTGATTTTGGGTTTTTTCTCTTTTATTCTTTGTGTTACTACTATCATAGAAGTAAGTAGTAGTGTGATGTTTCACTAGATTCGCTTTTCTTTCTAATCTCTTTACGGAAGTGACTGATTATTAAGTCATTAAATAAAATACAGTTCAGAGAGAACTCTCTTTTGAACGATGTTATTTATTGTCAAATTCGTACAAATTATTGTTTTATAGTTATTTTCCACATATTAAATTCTAGAATAAAAATAGAAAAATTGTTGTAACATGAAAAAAGATAATGAAAGTTTTTTAAAATGTTAAACATCTTTACGTAATATCCAACGAATGATGTAAGGATGTAAATCACATATAGAATAGATGGACAAGATCGGAAACAATTTGCAAAATAAGGTGGATATCAGGATCGGAATAAAATAAGGGATTAAACTCTTCTGAATCTGAAGACTAGGCTTAAAGTGAGGCAGTGGGAAGAGAAGCTCCCGCTATACACAAATTTTTTTTATCCAGCTACTTTCTTATAACCAGTTTGTGTGATTTCGTGAATATAACAATAGAGCTTATTGAGTCGGTATTGAAAAACGTATCAGTTTATTCGGATGCGAATCTTCCTAGTTTTGAGATAACTTTAGATTCCATTGGTTAATTCAAATTTCATCTGAAATATGAGGTTACATATAAGGTGTGATCCAAACGTCTTAGGGACTGGTTCATTCACAATTGTTTGTCGATATCGGGTAGTGGAGATTGTTGAGTTTCATTAAGATCATGAGCACTGACCGGCCGTTTCGTCCCGGTACTGCAGTCGCATCTACTATTCTGCACACGGGACTCAAATCCATAGATTTCAGTATCGCGATCATTGAGCCAGTATATGACGGTGTCAAATATACAAGTCACACCCAAGTAATGTGATAGGATGCTTAACATTTGGATTAATCGGTTTTTAGTCATTACTTAACATCGTCAATTAATAACATTCTTTAAACCTGGTCTTTAAGGCTTGCTAGGAAACTCTGACCAAAAACTTCATGGGTTAGTACTATATGACGGACTACTCGGAGAATTACTGAAGCTCTCCTAGTTCAAGTCAAACTAGATATCACTGTATTTCTGTCCAACTCAATTCAGACTACCTAGGTTTACAGCTAATCCAATACAGCCTACATATGCAGCATAGTGTTAACTCAGTGCTACTGATATTTTGTATTGTTTGCAAATAATTCATAATTGTTCTACGTGCTTTTCCGCAGCTGGTATAGCAGATGTGCCATCATGGTCTGTTGTGGGAAATCGGAATCTCGTTTCATAAAGAAATCCGCCAATCACTGAGTTTTTCTTCAAATTATTAGTACGTGTACACTCTAGGAGGTGAATAGAAAGGTCATTATTAACCGCTGACTAGTAATACGTCTGACTTCACTTCATTATCTTGTATATTAGACACTCAAGTGTTCATCGGACAACAACTGAGGCTACGGATATCACAGCTTTTAAACACCATGAAAATACGGAATCGAGAATCCGACTAATCACTCTCATCTACATTCTTCTACTACCATATTATAAACAAGCTCACTCCGTATAATCTTGCTTCTTCCCTACTTTGCACATATCAGCTCTTTGCTGGCTTCAGTATGTCTTACAACTACTAGAATGAAAGGACGAACACCACGTCATCTTCGATTCCGGCAACTATTTAGCAGCAATCATCTTCATAAAAAATGTGTGGCTCAAAGACAAGAATATAAACCTACACATAATAAGTGAAAAGCGTGATTTTAATTTAGACCTCACTCAGAAACTCGTGTTTTTTACAAATACGGACCTGCCTGTATATAGTCCGACATCGCTGGTTGCTTCCAAAAGCTCTCAGCTGATTTGATATAGTAATACCCTTATGAAAATGGTGCTGAAACTCTAATAAAGATAACCTGTAGCATCAGTACTAATACTGCACTAAGAGTTGAGGGGTGGACACAACATAGATCGCGACCTATTTGTGACCTGGTGCACATTCTTTACAACTCAAGCCTGGACTCAAATAGGTCTTGTCAAAACCAGCAACCGATGTCTCATCCACACAGGACTAATAGACATTTTGAAGCACATGGCAAACGTATCCAGAATATTGGTGACCAGAGGAGAAATTGATGTTAAGATGCTGATTACACCTAGCATTGCAGATAAAGTTAAATTCAAGACTAGATTTAACCCCACTGAGGACAGATGAACATTAGATGCACTAACAACGCGCAATGAAAATGAACGTAAAATTATTTCAGGTTTAGCAAGACTTACGTTTGATTATCAACGGATCTCTGGAAGCTTCTTAGTTATTAGCAATGATCAGCTTATTGCAAGAGACTATGGAGTACAACAATACGTGTAATTCCGTTTAACAGAAAACAGGTGAATACTTCACATGAGATGATCAATGTACTGTAAATTGGAGGCACTAACTGCATTTAGAAATTACTAGAATCCATTTCAGCTTATCCAACTCTGTGAGGTATCTTAAAATCTGGGTGGAATATTCCGAAAAGCAGCTAAGTTTACTGTCGCAACAACTTTATAGAAACCGTCTTGCACTCCGCATTTCAACTAACGAGGAGTGAATTTCAAATACTTAAAGACACTCGGCCTGAACTCTATGTCTATGGCAACTACTACTTTTCTCGGCCTGAAGCAACAATCATTTCAGAGATGGAACATATTGGTCGAGAAATTCTGTGAAGTCCTCATACATGAATGGAAAACTAAGTGCTTTGGGACTTCAGTATAAAGTCTTTACCATTCATATCTTCGAGAAACGTCAGGACAATTAGGTTACAAGTTTCGGCTGTTGCCAAACTATACATATTAGGTGGAATGCATAGAAGGAGCAAGTTAAGTCTCGTTCAGGTCATGCATCTATCACACTTTCACCATTAACTAAGAGCTTGAATATCGTAGCATGTTTTGTACATCAACAACCTTATATATCCCGAAATCAATAAGGCTCTTGTTAAACAAGAGTGAGGTTCACGACTATCTTGAGTTACATTACTAGAATCTTAAAAGTTATTTAAAAAACAAGGCAGAATGAAGAAATCCAATAACCCACCTAAAGCGTTTAAGGACAACCAGGACTACTGTTTGAATCTTCACATAAGGTTAGAATAAAAACGAATAGAAATCCTACTGTAATGCTGTTCATAAACAGTGAAATAAATTTTTGAGAAGAATTAACTCTATATTGGTTGCATTCTTCGTCAAGTTAAACATATCAGTACTAGCATTTTTGTCTACATTTCACGCTTTCCTTGTAAATTCACAAAATCGATGTCTCACACTAGGATAGGCATTCCTACATGTCCTCATTTATACTGAAAATTTTGAGTGAAATAAATAATTTTAGGTAACGACCAGGAAATCAAAACCATACTGTGTTCAGTTGCTTCTCTTTTTATTGCCAATTAATATAAAGTACTTAATACAATATAAAATATCATGTTTAAAGAAAAAAACACAAGAAAGCTAGTTTGATTGCAGCTCAAGTATACATTTGGTCTGTCTTTGCACGTTCACTATTGCAAACTGCAGTAATACACATTTCCTTGAGTTTTTCACTTAATAAATTATTGTCCCATTGATTGTTGGATGAAAACTGCTTTTGCATAATTTCAATACCAACTGGTAATAGACTGTTAAATATCTCTTTTACTGCAGACCATTCACAGACACTAACGTGTGGTAAATAAAATACAATATATACATTGACTGGTAATGACTTGAAATAAAACCAATTCAGCGCTTCAGCTGGTAAACCTGTCAAAATTGTCGGTTCTTCCAGCTTTGGAAATCGACTACTTAATCCAGAATAAGTTGGTATACATTTGATAAAAGGAGGAGGTGTCTTCAATTTAGAAGAATACTGAGTAACTGGACGACTACACAGTATATTAATATCTTTAATAGTAATTTTATCCTTATCGAAATTCTCATTATGACAAAAAACACGTTGAAAGTATCTACAAAGGATATACTTGTGTTGATAGCACAAATATTTAGGTTCATGTTCAATACAAATAATTAATGTGTTGTCATAATCTGGAAGATAGTAACTGTTGAATACTAGAGAAGTCTTCTTATATGATACTTTAATAATAGATAAACTTTTATGGGTTATGCCAGCGCCAATGGTTACGAATGCACTTGTTAATGGTCCAACAGTTAGAATTACATGTGATATTGTTGTATAATCTCGAAATATTTGATAGGCGTTTATTTCTTTATCTTGCTCATTTGTGAATAGCAGGGAATTATCGGGAACATCGAGACCATTCTGGTCAACGATTGAGTCGTCGTCGTCATCACTGTCAGAGTCGATATCACCTAATGCACGACTGAAGGCAGGGATCCGTTTAAGAAAGTATTCCATCTCTGAAAATAAAACGACGGGAATGGTTAATCAACTATTTAGGTATTTTTTTCTTAATTTATATCACACTCACTAAGGAACATTACTTACACCGATTTGATAACGACCTACTCTTCAGTTCAGACCTTTCATATATATTATTCTTGACTGTGTCTATATTCCTTATCATGTTATAAAAACTAATCATGTTAAGTACGCTAAGTGAAAAGTAAGCCAGACAACAATGTGGCCGGGATTGAATATTAGTTCGACTTGACAGTCACTTATAGTGGTATGATTCTGTTGCCCAGTTGATGAAAGTAGCAGCTGCCAAGTCTGGGCCTCACATTTGTTGGGCGCGAGTGCTTGTTATGATTATAGAATGGTATAATTTAATTTATTTACCATAAGTTGGATGGATATAATTTGGAAGCTTCCTAATAAACTCAACTACGACTGCTAGAGATGCACTTAGTGCATAACATGAGATCGAGACGAGATTAAATGACTAGCGGTCATAATTAATATGACAGAAAACAAGAATACTTCTGAGGAGTAAGTGGTGAAATCAATTGAATCCCTCATAAAATCAAGTCTGTTGGGTACGTTATTATAGTAGGGTTCCATGACATTACACTGAATTCAATGCGTTAGACTGACGTTTCGTGGAATTCCAACAACTCTCAAGTTTCTAGGTTAGTTTTAGAACTAGTTTGGTTTGAAGCACCCAGAAAGATAGTTCTTTGGTGGGAATTACACCAGCAGTGGTCGACTTTGCACTGGGAAAACTTCCTCTTGATCCATTGCCGCACACCACGAGCAGAATATTAAGAAAATCCTCCCAGTTCATTATCTAGAATATGTCGTCTCACTACATCTACGTCAACTGTCTACATCATGAGTATTATGGACTAGTTCAGCTACCAAACCCCTCATCACAGACAAGTACGCCTGCTCGCCATGTAGAAGCACAAGTTTATGTTGTTGGGTATTAAAATAGTCAAATTTAAAACTTATTAGTGTGGTGAGAAAGTTTCCACAGACTTGGGGAAAACTTGCTGTTTTTGTGCCATTTCCCCGAAATTGTCTATTATGGCTTTCCCAAAGTTGCCGATAGATTGGGATACTGTGGCCATGTGCTAAACAATACATTCAGGCATAGAGACAGTATCACGAACTGCAGACGAAGTCCATCAAAGTTCGTAGACATGGAAATTATTCCTAATAGAAATCATAAACAACTATGACTAAACTAGGAGAAAATTCGATGGACATTTTATTGTAATGAAATAATCATCAGATAAAAAAAATTAGGAGCTATACAAGCTTACATTATTAGAAGGATATTTCTAAGGTTTTTAGCAGCTCGATTCAAAATTATGATAGTAGTTCCGATCTATTAATTTAGCAGGAATTTGGGACGAATTTAAGCTGAAGTTGAAGCAAGCACCCGTCACAATGCTTACATAGCCTTGATGGGACGTGGGCTTTCCAAAAATTGGTCTTAGTAAGCTTTGAATATTGAAAGTTGTGAATGGCTTCAGAGTTATAAGAAAGACATATAATTAATTGCTGCCATTCCTAGAATTAAGAACTCACATAAGGATTGAGTGTCAAGGGAAAAGTATTCATCCGTAATATTTTTACCATTTGTTCGAGTGTGATGATCCAGACAACTACTCAGAGAAAATGAAAGATTCCTACTATGTTTTCTGAAACCCCACATGATGATATAACAGATTATTGTGCACCTTTATACCGAAATAATTATTTAACATACAAAATGGCTATCACTTCGCGTACTGTGATATTGGAAAAAGTTGACTTTTTCGATTGTACCCCATCCTATGATTTAAAAAGATTTATCACGGACTGTTTTCCGACTTTCTGGCGATTTTCGACTTCATCGACGTCCATGACAGACGATGAAGTAGTTGCTCTATGTTTTATGTCGGTTGACGTCTCTTATAGGCAGTATTTTAAATGTGAAATATCTTCAGAGACCGTGAACACATGGTACAGTGAATAGCATCTGAAACCTGTGCAAGGGAATGAAATTTAGGGGTCGCAATTAGTCCCCTGTTTTTTATTCATAAGATTTAGCGCTTGGTGTTCACCTAATAAAGTACTGATGTGGTGTATGTAGCGGTATATAAATCACCTGAATAAGTGGTCCTGTAAATCTTCAATGTTGATGCTGACCTAACTAGTTTTACTAGATACACTTGGCTGAAGGCGCTCGGTCACGCACCCACACCGGATCACCAGTGGGTACGCCGTTCTAAACATCCCTTGCAGTTGTCAGCCAGCTTAGACTAGACGCTTTCGAAAATATCAATAACCCTCCAAACATATCTTTGAACCCTTCTTTTCCTGACTTATGAATTGACTGGGTGGTATAATGCAATTATGAGGATGTTACGTGTAAAAGTGTTGTCAAACTCCGAACATCTGTGGCATCTTAATAATGGGCCGGATGTGATTATTATTATTCGCAAACGGCTTGTGGGTACATAAGTGTTGTGGAGAAACCATTTCGGGTTTCTTCAGAAGTGCAATAATATACAAGTTTCAATAATATTAGCATAATATTTGCCATATTTGAAGAAAATAGGTTCCGTGTAATTGAGAAGAATATTTAGTTGACTTTGAAAAAGGAAATGGAGAAAACAAGGGACCATAAATCAAGAAAACGCAAAATAAGTAAATAGTTTAACAAACGTGTTTGTGAACACAGAAAGTATGGTTCTGCTACGCGGACGCTGATTGCCACGAGCATGAGGTGACAGACCAACGTGATTAATTCCTTAGAGACGTGGAGGCACTGTTGCACCATTTTAACAGGTAATCTCTGGGGTTATGCTCTGGTTCATTATCCCAAAATTGTAGATTTTTCATTATCTGAAAACTTAATCCATAAAATCTTACGTGAAAGCCACAGATTTATCTGTTCTGACTCGTCGTACAATAAGATCAGCTACATAACGTCTAATATCTCTGATGAATGCATTAAGGCTGGGTAGAGAGTAATATATTTAATACAAGCTTCAGTAGGTTTTTTATAGAGTACCCACGTCTGCATAGCCGAGCTATGCCATCTTGATAGAATCTCCTCTCATTCACCATTACCGACCTTCTCCAGGTGTTACATATTGAGTATCAATCTTTCGAGTGATTTTATGCTTTGCTTCGAGAGTCCTGTGGCCAGGAACCGATACCACTACACGTTACAGAAAGTATGTCTTCTGGTGATGCTTCCGAAACTCACAGCGCTTTGAAGGAAGCCAACTTTTCCGTAACTTTGAGCTTCGAAATGTCTCTTCAACAAAGCTGTTGCTACGTATGCTGGAGGTCAGCTGTTCTTGTTTGAACTTCCCGAGAGCTTTGTCTTATTTCAAAATAACACCGTAGACAAACTGATCATATCCGCCCACTAGATTTTGACGATCACCACAACACCCTGTGCCGAAGCATATTGCGTCAAAGAAAAGCATTAGTCACAGACCTCTGACACACTCTGATTCTATCTTATCATTCATCATATTCGTAAACACTCCCAAACCCGAAGAAGCCCATCACGAAAAGTATTCCTCTGTAGACCACAAGAAGCGGATACTGGTTCTGGCACCGCAATAAGTATGGAAAGTCATCCAAAACTTGTGGAAAACTCTTCGGTTTCCCAATCTCCAGACCGTCTTATACGAAAAACTCATCAGGAAACTTCCCATCTAACACGCGTTAACAGCGACCGCATAGGCGTCATTTGTACACCTCTGATGTGACGATGAAAGTTTTCTGTCTTACCGATACTGGGGCAGAAGTTAACGTTCCTCCAGAAGCAGTCTCAAACTTACAGGCGGCAAACGGGAAACCGATTGCCACATATAGAAAGAGATATGTTATCTTAACGCGAGTTTACGAAAAACCACCAACTTGGTCTTCTTTGTCGCAGATGTTTCTATGCCAGTCATTAGTATAGACCTTCTACAACACCATAGTTTACTTATTGACACGCGCAAAGGATGGGTAGTAGATGAAAATAATAATTTGTCTGTTTGTGTAACATTCTTATTTGGTTGCACGTTATCCCCGGTCAACGATCCATTCTATAAACGGGCTTTCGACAAGTACCTTCAACTACGCCAAACAAGGCCGAAAACTGCCGTCTGTATCCAGCAACGTTACACATCACATCAAAACCACAAGATTATATGTATTTCCGAAAGCGCGCCAACTAACTCCCGAAAAGCTAAGGTTGTCTGATAATGAATTCAATCACATGACAGTTTTAGGACTCGTTTGAACATCGGACAGCCGGTAGGCATCTTGCATACACACGGCCCATAAAATGCACAGAAATGACGGGAGTGCAACATGTGACTACCGGTGACTGAATACGAAAACCACTCCAGGTCGTTGCCCGTTGCCATATATTCACGGGTTGACAGCCTTCTTAAAAGAGCACAACTGTCACGTGAGATTAGATGGTGGTTGGAGGTAGCCGACTGGAAACCCTGGACCCGGGTTTCCTGCTACTTGGCACTCGTCAGTAAGGTGTACTTGTAATCTTGAGGGAATTGGTGCTTCCTGGCGGGTTCGATCTCGTGTCACCCAGCTTCACAGTCAGAGACGTTACCACTGAGCTATCCGAGCCGTGACTAACCTCTTGTAGGACTGAGATGTAATCACAATTGATTGATCACTGGGTGGCAATCAATGTCATGCGTGTCTAGTCCTTATTAGTGCAGATCGAATGCTATCGATCATGTTGCAATGTGGCCACCAGTCTAGGTGACTCGACACTGCGGGCACTATGTATTGAGATTAGATGGTGGTTGGAGGTAGTCGACAGGAAACCCTGGACCCGCGTTTCGTGCTACTTGGCACTCGTCAGTCAGGCACTTACGTGCGTTCATCGGCCTGGTAGAATTCTACAAACGGTTCATATTGAAATTCACGCCTCTCAAGTGACTCTTACCTAACCGACTTCGTAGAAACGTGAAACTCATCAATTCAGACAACAGTTGAAAAGAAGCATTCTTCACAGTCAAGGAAATTATCGTCAAAGCAACTACCCTCGCATAACAGGACATTAAATCACCCATCAGCATAGCAGTGGACACAGGACTCGAGGACTGGAAAAGCATTGCAGTAATGCTTAAGCATCAGCTGGTAACCTTTAGCATTCTTCTTGAGACCGTTGCTAGGCACCGAAACGAGGTAAAGCACTTTTAGCAAGGAACTCCTAGAGATGCACTGTGCTGTATGGCATCTTCATAACTTTATAAAGGTCCAAGAACTCACTCTGTTCTTCGATCACAGACCTCTCACATCTCTAAGCTAGTCTTCAGGAAAGTACTACTCTCTAGAGTTTCGACAGCCGTACCATATTTCTCAGTTTACGTCGGATATACAATACATTTCTGGGGCAAGAAATGTAGTGACAGACTCAATGTCTCGTATGACATAATTCTAAGGAATTAACCTTCTTGAACTCGCCCAGCTTCGAAAAAGATACTGATCTTTAGCACGAGTTATCTTCGACAACCCTGAACCTAAGTATTAAATAAGTGGGGAGAGGTAATAAACTTTACTTTGTGGTACGTCTACAGGTAGGGTTCGTCCAGTCGTGCCAAAACGTTATCAACGCAGTCTTCAATACCCTGCACAAGCTTCCTCATTCAGGCGTTCGTATCACCATTAAGCTCATCACAGAGCTATTTATTTAGCCTGGTATGAAGAAAGATGTGAAGGAGTGTGAATGCTTCTGTGTAAGCTGCCAGAAATCCAAGGTGGTTAGACACAAATGTCCCTTTGGGTCTTTCAAAACCTCCGAATCTCGTTTTGACATGTTCAACAAGATTTGGTGTGATCCTTACCGGACTCAAATGGATACTGTTACGTCCTTGTCTGTTTAGACTGCTTTACACGATGGCCAGAAGCAGTACTCGTCATGGAAATTACTGCTGAAGTGATGGCCCTCGCCTTCGTCGAACCATGTAAATAAACCAAGGTTATTCCTCAACTATTACTACGGATGGTAGACTCCAGATCGAATCTGGACTTTTCTGTTGTCTTACTCCACTACTACGATTTACAAAATTCCGAACGCCGCCTGCTGCCCACGGCTAAAGGGTTGAAGGGGGGATTTCGTTGTTTATTGAAAAGTTCACTCTCAGCTGAAAATTTTTTACAGTGGGCTGACTCTCTTCCATTCGTATCATTTGGTATTCGTGATTCAGTGAAAACTGACATTGGATACTGTGCAGCACAACTCGTTTAAGGAAGGACATGGACTTTGAGAAGAATTTGTAAGTCATTTATCTTCAATAAATATGGATCTAAGTACTTGCAGGAGCAGGCTTACAAACGCCACGTGTTCAATTAAACCTGGTTTTACTCGATCGCAGCTGATGGTTATTTTCGTTCAACTCTCCCTACGTTATTGTACTCAAATTTTCGTACGTCGCGATTCATTACGACGAACTGTCGAAATGACGTACAAGGACCCTCCGAAGTCCTTCAGCATGAACCTAAGTACTATTTCATCGATGTTTTCTAATATACGCACATATGTGTTTATTTTTGTGCCTATATGATCAGGAAAGTTCTCTGCGCAAAAATTATTATTATATTAAGAATACACATGCATACCAGTTTACGATTCTCTTTTCGAACTTTTCGTGTTTGTACGCGCGTATACGTGTATTTCGACATGCACTTACAATTTCCTTTTCTCTTTCTCCCGGACGGTTGATAAAGGTTGAAAAAACAGACTGAGATTACGATGAACTGAGATATTCACTGTACTTTTTTATTGTTATATTGTGCTACAAAGCCCCTTGTATTGTGGAAGGATGACCAGATACTGTTGAAAGTGGCAAGCCATCAAAGGGGTGTTTAGCAACGGTAAACTCGTTGGTTTAAACTCCTGAACGGCCAAGTAATAGGCTAATCACTACCCCTACTAGGGAGAAGTGGGCTGTAGTCCTGTAAGTCCTCGACATTTATGCTCACCTCGTTAGTTTTACCAGGCAAACTTAGTTGAAGTGACTCGGTCACGCATCCACATTAGATCATGAGTGGGTACACCTTGCAAAGCATCGCTTGCAAACTGCTGGCCAGCTTTCAAAATGAGGATCATTCACATATAAGAATACTAGTGAATTAGGCAGTTTTGATAACATACTAAGAGGGTAAAAATAGTGAAAAATATGAGTATGTATATTGAAGTACACCATTATTCAAAAAGTTTCCATCCTGATAGTGTTCGATCTACTCTTATGCTCTTCCTATAGCGGCAAAGAAAGCATCTTAACCAGTCTTCTTTGTGGCCAGTAATATTAGTTAGGAAGGTTTCGGTACATAAGTTAAATGAATCTTATTTTTTTATCCTTGGTTGAAATCTTTTTATGTTAATTTGATGGGCACACCACTATCTTAGGCTGTCATTCCGTTTTGTCCAGAAGTGAGTAGGCTAATCAAAAAGAAGCTCCTCTCACAAAAACTGTGTTGATCTGAAGTTAACAGACTTGTTTATCGTGCGTGACCAAGCAAATTACTACAAACTATTTAAACTGGTATTTTAGCTACCATACTAGTCGAACCTTTAGGTTGGTAGTCCTAAGCAACCAACTGACAAGAGCACCCTTCCAATCATTGGAGAGCTGAGTTTAGGAAGTATTATTTTGAACAGACTTACCAGTGGTACAGGTATGAAGTCTGAAATGGATGACAGCAACCAAACTGTGCTGATCTAAACTCGGGGACTACCAGGTTTTAGTTTAATAGAACAACGAAGGGCTGTTTCATCCGCAAGGATAATCGGTATCACATTCTATGACTAAAGAGTAGGGCTATGTGATGTCAATATATGTATCAACAAAGTTGGCCTCAATAAAACATTCAGACTCATTTTAATGAATAGTAAATACCAAAGAAGTTAGTGTCAGAACACTTAACATTTTTTCATTAATATCGGAACTGGGCTTCAAACGAACGTGTGAGCTGACTTTTAGGCAATACTGCCCTTGTCAGGCTCTGATCCTGGCCAACGTGTGGAACGGTCCACATATGTAAGGCGATAAGACTGTCCATGTTGTCTTGACAAGAGCCCTGCTAAACGATGGTGAACGGTTTCGAAGCAAGTGTCTGGACTATTGAAAGAACCTAAAGGCATTCCTTGTTTTCAGTCACCTGAGATTTTCGGCAGCTAGTGCCCTAGCGTTCCACTCTATCACATCTTTGTTTAAACTCAGATAATAAAACGTTTATGCTATGAACTTAACGGAAGCTCGAACGACTAGATGAAAACATTTCTGCAACATACTGAAGACCTTTCAACAAGAATGTTTTGACATAGTTGGACGATCCCTACCAGTGTTACATGGTAAAGTTCCCTTTCCGGATTCCCTTCTGTCAAATCCTTGGTCTTCGGATCGTCGACAACAGTAGCAATGTCAAAAGCAGCTTAGTTATTCTTTGTTTATTGCTGTAAAATGGCTCTCACTGCTGCGTCTACTAAAATATCAGTGTGTAACGAGCTGTTGTGATGTGTATGCACAGTTGGTTGACGATACAGTTCTTCACAGCAGTAAATTCATTATCATGGACCACATATTTTATGACTTTTGGACTTCCACAAAATTGATCTGTTGGTGGTCTCATTGAGAACATCGTGATTAACCTTGCTAACCCGTTGATTTTACGTAGTATGAGCAACTCGATATTATATAATTGCTGTGTATTTCATGGTCTGATGCGGCCTGGTTTACTTGTATATAAACTACGTATATTCGAAGTTTAGGCTGATATTGTGTTCTGAGCTGAACGGGGAAGGACCAATAAGGATCCACAGTTAACGCAAGACTACCAGCGCTGTTTGATGTATCATTGGTTTAGCACAAGAACAAAGTTATAGAAGTCGGAATTCTAATTGGCGATTTGGCTACGCGTCAAAAGCCATAACTTTCCCACAAAGCTCTTTAGGAACACGTAGATTCGTTGCCTGAGATCATAAGATATGGTTCAGAACAGAGGGAAGTTACAAGTCTACGATATGGTTCACCTGTTTTCTTTAGAAACTACAGAGAAACTCCCCATCTGAATAAAATACTTCTTGTTTGTCTTGCCAATTGAACAATTCATATTTACACGTCCATCTTTTACATATTTACATGTATATTCCACTTGTATGTCTTCACCATACTATCCTACCACTCTGCGATTTACTTATTTTGATGCTTTGCTATAGCAAAAGTTTCCTGTACTACAAAATGTTTTCGCGACGGTTGAAAATACCACTGAACGACTGTGAAGTCAAATCAAATATAGTGACATCTAATCTTCAGAATCCAAAAATGAGACTACTTTAGTACTAAGTTTAAAGGTACATAATTTAGTCCAGCAGATGAAGGATTACAAGTCGTAGGGATTAAATGCTTCCCACCATTCTATATCCATGATAGTTACTCCTGAAGACCGGGAAAGTTAGATTTTAATAGTACTTCGTAATTGAAGTAGATACTCATTCACACCTATTATGGTCTAAATGAAAAATAACACACAAAACAGAGCTGACATTAGTTGATTTTTTAATCCTCTAACATATGTTAGTATTGCAGAATCTACAGAACAAAATAGATCAATTTATAGGTGGCACCACGAGATAAACATAGTGGGATGTAGTATCATATCACGAAACATTCTGGGAGATGTCAAAAAACTAAAGTATGTATCAAAACCTATTTTAATACGTTATGATTAATACAAAGCTGAGAAAAGCGGTAAATTATCCTTAAACATCATACAAACAACTAAGTAAGAAATAATTGTATTAACGATTCAAACGTTGGTTAGAAAAATAGAGGTATATTTAAAAAAAGAACTCCTTAAAATTATCAGATTCAAAATAATTGAGAATTCATTATGTACATTGCAAATAATAAAGAATATAAGAAAATGTGAATAATCAAGGTAGTAATTATGAACAGTTCCACAAGCTATAAAATACTGAAACAATCAGAGATTACGTTCTGTACTAAAATTCAATTTATCATCCAATTGGTTCGTTATCAACAAGTGAACTAGATTCTTCTGAATCTGGACTACGACTATTTATAGATGAACGAGAATAATTTAATCGAGAAAGTGTTTGGTTAACATCCAGTGCAGCGCAATGACATTGACATCCACTGACCGGACATTCTTTCGAATAACCATTATCTCCTAAATCAAACGAATCTCCATAAAACCAATCTGTCAAATGACTAGCATGACCACCATGTCTACAAGCTTGACACCAAACAAACCAATCAGCTATCGGTATGGAATTTGGGATTGATGAAGATTTTTCAGGTGATCTAATTTTTTTTTTAAAAAGCGAACAATTTAAATAGTAACAATAATGTAAAATATTAAAGAGTAAAATAAAATGTTACTTAAATGATGGGATGAGGAGTTGGATAATTTATGAGAACAACCTCAGAGCAAAGAATACTGTCGTAATAATCGCTTCTACCTAAATTGGACGAGTCTAGACACAATGAGGTACATTTTAGGAACCAGGTAATTCACAAGCCATCTCAATTTCAAACAGAAGGTGGGAAACCGCAAACGGGACATTGTTGGAGGAAGTCAACTGAGGACCTATTCAAAGGTGTTGTGGTGTGTGCTACTGATGCCGACAGATATAAGTAGTATGTATCATCAGTCGAAAGTACAATGCCTGGAGGCAGAAGAACGAAGAACGATTGCCACGGGAGAGAAAGAACAGTGAAGTCTAAGACGATTGGGTGACATTTTGCAAATGAAGTATTCATTGTATGGTTCTCAGATTTTACTAAGGTGTTCTGTAATTGTGTATTTAAATACATGCGGTTGTCCCCATTTGTGTTCTCGTTCACTTTAGTATTAGACAAAATTAAAGTCAAAAAAGTAGTAAATACTGAATATTTTCTCATTGAAAACATGACTATTCTTTACTAATCCTTTTAAGTGGAATTCCCTCATGTAAGTTGAGTTATAAGAAATAGGATGACCAAGATTTAGTACTATTCTTTTTCAGTTACAATTCAAATCATTCACATTTGACTACGTACATATCTTAAGACGAAAACTCATGAATCAGGATGGAAAATTGAACTTTAGAAAAAAAGAAAGACATTTACTTACGAATATAGATTTTTTTGATTATTTTTATTTATAGCATTGTTCTCTGACAGGGGTATGGACGAACTCGTGGGATTGATTTGCATAGCATTCATGAAATCAACAGATAATTTACCAGTTGATTTCAATCCTGTTTGTTGAAACATTGATTCAGCCGATTTTATAGCATTGGTAACAGACATGTATTCATTTAATGGAATCGATGTGCCTAAATGCATCAAACATATTGAACATCTAGGTAATGGTTTACGACAATGTTGACAGATTGTCAATTTACCACCACCTCCATGCATTTGTAAATTTGTCGATGTTGTTGTCGTCGGCGTTGGTGAACATGGTGTATCAATAATGGATGAACTGTTCATGGTATTACTAGTATTACTACCACCACTGCCAGCACCACTAATATTGAACACGTTCAATTTGTTACTTTGAGGTTCTAAACGCCAACCACAGAAACCGCAAGCAACAAATACCTAGTGAAAACAAAAGTGAGACAGAAAGAGATGATAATGTGAATATATTACTTAGTGGTTGAAAGAAAACTAGGGGCAGTCAAGTTAGAATGTAACATCAGTCCGTGAAGTCAGTAATCGTTGGTTCGAGTCATGTCAGTAACTATGGATTACCTGGTTAAGATCCACACGATTATCGAGACTAGCAGTTTGAAATTCCGGCTGATATAGCTCAGAATCGTCCACAATGTTGCAGGTGTACTAATTCATTGTCTTCCCGTAGGTCCTGAATTCATTAACTATCTCATTTTTATTTTTTATTCCACGAGTCAATATTTTCTTCCTAAATCGTACCTCGTTCACCCTATCTTTCCTAATACCAATAATACAAATCTGATATTTCACAGTTTTGATGTGGTGTGATAGCTTGAGCGGAAACACATATGTGACAGGTTCTACGACGCATATGACTGACTTAGTAGTCGATGACTCCTATTACGCAATTCATTCGCATTTTACCTGATTTTAGTGCTATTATTAACAATACGATAATTATGAACCTTTACAGTAATTAAGTAACAAGATAATCAGATTGGAAGCTACTTAAAAACTACTCATAATTAGACCATTAGTAAATGTATACTTTATCAATAAAAGTCAAACGACAGGCCGTATAAGTTGGAAATTTCAGATAGTGTGATAATATAATGGAGCATAATGCACGCATTACATATATTATCATTCATATACATATATACCTAGTTGAATAATAAAAAATATGGCACTAAAAGACATTACGTAAAAGACAAAAGATCACATCATAGTTTCGTTATGTAATATTAACAACGATGGTTACTGAAAATTGCATACACTACTACTGATAAATAAGAACTTTCGTCTAAATTTAAACGAATAGTTTCACAATATTTGGGCGCCGAGTTAATGTGAGACATTAAAGAGGAAGAATGTATTTGTAAAATCTCAGCGAAAGAATTTGAAGTAAATCCAACGTTTCACCTGGCAATCTGGTCCAAGCTTTTTCAAGAAAAATATAATCCAACAACAAAATTATCGATTATATTTTCCTTGAAAAAGCTTGAACCAGATTGCCAAGTGAAACGTGGGATTTACTTCAAATTCTTTCGCTGAGATTTTACAAATACATTCTTCCTCTTTCATGTCACTACTACTGATGATTTAATTTGTAGATTTATCAGTTTTACAAGATTATATCAAGATTATTTTGTGTAGCTAAGATGTTCCTTAATATCATTCAGGATTTCACAAGAATACTGCCTTAAAACTTCTTAAAAAATGTTTTGTATTCTCAATTCTATTAACTTTCTACGGTCTACTACAAAATTGTGATTATTAATATCAGAGCATCCCGTCCATCAGACTTAGTTATAAAAGAATATCAGATTAAAGTCTTAGGTTTTCTGGTTATGTTGTATTTTCCGAGCTCGATGGGTGATTAATTCAACTTCAAAACTATGGTTTTTGTTTTTGACAACATTATCATTTTTATCAGTTTAGGAGTTGTGGAGATTGTTAAGTTTTTGATTGAGACCATGAACCAGTAGGTTAAGCGTTCGCGCACGAGACTGAAGTCCATGAAGTCGAATCTCACGGGGGGCGGGATCGTGGATGCGCACTGCTGAGGGGTCCCAAAATAGGACGAAACAGCCGTCTAGCGCTTCCAGGTTTTCAATGGTGGTCTAACACCAATCGGTTCATGATCTCAATCAAAAAAATTATCATTATTGTTTACTTCCTGTGGAAGTGAACAATTTGATTATTTAGTCAGCGTTAAATCAAACAGTTTTGATGATCATGTGTGGGAATGGTTATCTTTGGAAGCCTTTTTAATTGTCTTTGTATTCCTATTGAGTGTTTCATAATATTGACCATATGGCCATATGATTAGTTAATCATTTGGCTTAGATAGGATTCATGTTGATTACAGATTGACTTAAATAATATGCTTTCTGAAATTCTTTGAACTTCCTAAATCAAAAAGTTCGACGTTTTTTCTTCCAATCGAAATTATGCCCATGGCTATTTGCGTACAGTGATACGAGTGACATAACATTATGTCGTTTGTGTTAGTGTACGAGTACATCGAGGAAGTACCCACTTTGCCTAATACATTTGACGTAATTTATTTTTTAAACGTATATAGTTGTATTCTTTTACTGTTGTATCTTTTGGTCATCATAACATGGAATAAATTGATTATGTTGCCTTATGAGAGAGTTTGACGCTAAAAGGCTTTAAAATCCTTGTGATGATTTTTAAAATATATGATAAAATAACTTGTCCTTTGCATTCTGAAATTGTGTAAATGTGTGGACTCGCTAGACACTTTTTGATTACAAGAATGATAATTTTGTAGGGATAAACAGAAAGTGAGTTTCTTTATTCCAGGTTTTTTGTGTAGTGAGAGTTCAGAGCAGTAAGTTTTCACTCTTTAGAGTAGTCTCTACGCAACTACATTTACATATTACCGAGTTGTTACTGTTACAGGTTTGATTCGTGCGTCTTTTTGTAAACTGTGTTTTCGAATTCACTTTATTTTTTTTTTTGACTAGTACATTTAATAATGGTAATTTCTCTTCTCACTCATACTTTCTAGTAAACGCGGTGCCTTTAAAGATGTTGCTAATCACCTTATGCGCATTTCTCACTTACGTAAAATATCCAAATCTCTAGCTTGATTATTGATAGGACTATAGCTTTCACTCTTTGTATAACAGCTTTAGTGCCTAGTCTTGATATATGTAGTCTCTATGGTCTTCCTATTGTCTGTTTGTAAATTTGATATATATAGTAAGGGACAAGGTTAGTGAAAATGCATAAAATACTTATTTCTTTCAAACATAACTCAAAGAACCAATGATTGACCCTAGGCCCTTTATAAATTACAAAATGAAAACATATGCTTTGAAGAGCATCACCAATTATCAAGAAACCTAGGTTGAGCAGGGAATCTTGTCGACTATACCCAACAAGTTAATATTAAAATATAGTGCGCGAAATGTTGAATTAGTTAGAATAATGACAGAAACGCTGAAATATAGCCAACAGAGTATGATCATCGTTAAGAAGGATCAAATAAACATTACATTGTTTGCTGTACCGCTCAACGATTAGTCAGTTGTATATTATAAAATGAGATAATCCAAGATATAAGGTCTTTTGCTACCTTCACAAATGCCACCAAATGCCCTGGTACGGCCGAGAGTGGGGAGAGTTCGCTCTCTCTCTCAAAATGCTATCACATGGCCACGTGTATATAGCCTCTGCCAGGGAAGTCCTACTCACTGCCTTCTCGTGGCGGGGGTGTTGTTTACGAAAATGAGAGGACGAAAAGCGAACGTCCGGCGCTTTAACCGGGTTGGTGGACATGGAGAGTCCACCTAGGGGAGTTGGAAAACCTTGATTCCAAACCAATGGTGTACATAGGCTCCAGTATCCTGAAGGAACAAATGGTGTATGAACCAATTGTTGGTCACCGGCTACCATGGGACTGCATCTCCTTACGTTGTTCCACTGCATTGTGGATCAAACCTGTAGGTCGAAGGTTCCGGGTGTGGCCCCCTAAGAAAAGCACCTGTTTCGGTTTGGGCACCCGGGCAGTATCACAGCCCTCACACAAATCAGATGAGATTTGTGTGGCGCATATGTATTTGGTGCCTCCGTGTACCAATATCTATGTGTTAAAATAAATCAATAAAATAACCTTCACAAATAAATTCCATAAAAATTCATTAACAACGTGATAAGAATAGGTGTAACCATCATATTCAATCACTTTTTTTAAGGTTTATTTAGAATTTGTTAATCTTTACAAAATTACACTAACATGTATGATTAGGTGTATGTTTATAAAAATCTACTTAAACTTCATTCGCCATTTCGAAACTAAAGTATTGCAGGTTTTATAAGCAGTTGGATAAGATGAAATGTGATATATATACCAATGCAAAGGCAATCATCAAAAGCTCAAAATAAGCAGACAAACTATGAAACGTACTTGATTAGCACCAGCGATAAATCCAAAATTTCGAACTTTACTACTATATGATGAAGAGTTAGTGTTGTTTGTAGAAACAGTAGTAACAATACTATTGGTAGTAGTACTACTACCAGTACCAGAAACAGTACTAGTAGTGGGCACATCCGCTTCAACACTCTTTGATGATATCAACAATGAACTAGACATTTGAGTTCGAGAAGTGCTGGGATATAAATAATCGGATAAAAGACGTGATTTATATGTGATATCAAAGTCAGCTCGATAGAACCACAATTGCCACTGATCTAATAGGTCACGGTAGCTAAGGTGAGAAAATCATGAAAAATAATCAGACAAGTAGAAATATACTGAGTGACTAACAAAAAATCGCTGTATGCAAATAAGGCATGAGACAATTAGTTAAGAATTAAGCTTTGTAGGTCGTATCTGTCACAGATTGATTTGAGTTGGGTTATCAACGAAGAGGGGGGGTTAGTACTGTACAGATCTTTCGTACCAGCATGGAACTATCCAGCAGTGAGCGCTCACAACGCCGCTAAGTGTCGGAGCGAACACTGAAACATAACAACTGTTTCACTCCTAACATACCTAAACTCTATTATCTATGATTTTTCACTAGAATTTCAGAAACATTTTGAATTAAGTCACTATTAAGCTACCTACTATGGTTTATTTGGATTTGTAGGTTCCTTTTATTTCACAGGTTGATTTCATTTAAGCTTTGATAAAAAATCATAGGATGGTAACGAATAAGTATTTAGAATAAATTGAATGATTTCGCATCTTATTTATATGATCCTGTTTGATCGATCAAAGAAAAAACTATTTGGCGATAAATACTAGTCACAACAACGCTGATTATTGTTAATACACTAATTTGGCTTTTAATTGCATCACAATTTTAGAGAGAGCGAGAACAGTAAAAATGAACAGTTCAACTAATCTAGAATCATAATAACTGTTCGTCCGAGTATCATAAGAAAACTGAATTAAAAATATTTAGACTCAGCTATGAATGAATAATTTGTGCATTTCATACTGTTTAACGATGAATATACTTATTTGTAGGATAATGACTGAATTATTTTTGTTTTAAGAGGACGAAAGGTAATATGGGAAAAACAACTGAATTTACTTATTTATTTGAACACATAAATATTGGCACAAGGAAGCACCAAATATATATGCGCCACATTTCGTCGTTTGATTTGTGTGCTCAAACCGAAGCAGGTGGTTTTCTTAGGGGGCCACACCCCGAGCCTTTGACCTAGAGGTCTAATCCACAAGGCAGTGGAACAACGTCAAGAGATGTAGTCCCAGAGTAGCTGGTGATCGACAATGGGTTCATATACCATTTGTTCATCAGAATCCTGGAGCCTATGCGCACCATTGGCTTAAAATCAGGATTTTTCGGATCCACCATAACCACCAACCCGGTTAAAGTTCTGAACATTCGCTTTTCGTTCTCTCAATTTCGTAAACAACACCCCCGCCGCGAGAAGGCAGTGACTAGGACTTCCCTAGCAGTGGTTGTATGCACGTGGCCATGCAAGAGCATTTCGAGGGGGAGAGCTGACTCTCGCCAACCTTGGCCTTACCAGGGCATTTGATAATGATACCTATTAAAAGTGTATTCCTATTACTTAAAAAACTGAGATTTGTGAAAAGTTGTAAAATGACTAATTCACACTTATAATCCACGAAAATTGAAATCCAAACATTTTTAATAGTCTAAATTCTAGACAACTAGTAACATTGTAAACGAACATTCATTATTGTTATAACTATTATATAGAATAGATGGAATTTAGCTAGCAGTGGAATCCAGAGCACACATTTCGTACCGTTTAGAACTCATCAGCTGGATGTATTTGCATCCCAGAGTTGATGTTCATTTTGGGATAATCCAAATCACTACAAATTAAATTATTATTATTATAGAATGACATAAAAGCATTAAGTGAGTAACAATCAGTGTTATTCATACTTTTCTCAGCGTTTCTCATAACTCGACACTTACCATTGAACCCAATTAGCTATTTTAAGCCCACCAAGTTTAATAATCATAGGTTGTTGATCACTAGTACCCGCTCCAGACGAATAACCACGGCCTGCATATCCTCCTCCTCCTCCTAAAGGTATGGACAATTTCTTATCAACAGTTGATGACCGTACACCATTTAACACAATTTGTACATGACGTGAATTATTCACATTATTATTATTATCGTTCATATCAGTTCGTTTTTCGTTGTTTACCATTGAATAGTTATCATTTAATGATAACTGACAAGCGTGTAAACCAACAATTGCAGCCGATTGAACATCACCAGTTGTATCAACATAATTTTGTATTAGGTTAATAAAATCATTTGAACAGAGACCAGTTAGTAGAATCGACTCTAACTGTCCACGTTGAACCATAGAATTACAAGTTGAACGTAAGAAGACAAGAAGCTAGGTGTGTGCATGTTCATCAAACGAAAGATTAAAAAAAGTGTTATTAATAAATTAGAGAGGAAAGTGAAAAGCATGATAATTTTTATGTGTAAAAGCTTTTTCACAATCAGGTCGAAATATGTTTAACTTTTTCACTGAAGAAAACCATAGACATAAGACGTATCTATGGCTTAAATGTGTAGCGATCAATGTCATATACTTCAAATCCTCCTTAGTGTTGACCAAACTCTATCGACCAAGTTACGGCATAGCCACTAGTCTAATTGACTTGACAACGGATGTACTATACTGAGATCGTAAGTAGTCTGGTTGGGAGTAGATAACTAGATACCATGGATCTAGGTTTCGTACCATTTGGCACTCGTCAGAAAGGTATACCTGTGATTTTTCATGAACTGATTCTCCCAGACAGATTTGATACACTTCCAATCAGCTTCACAGTCAGAAACGTTTTTGCTGAGCTATTCAGGTGGCGACTAACGTTCTGTAGGATTGAGATGTACTTACAATTGGTTGATCACTAATTAGTGACCAATGTTATGTATGTCAAGTACTTTCTAGTGTTAATCAATTTCTATGTATATAAAGAACTATAAACTGATTAGTCGGAAAATGTATACATAAGGGGTTTCTTACTTATACGACTTATTTAATCAACAGTGGAAATAAGTAAATGCTATCCTGATTGCAGGTTAAATCTTTTGATGAATCGACAGGGAAGGCATGATAAAAAATTTGCAAATTATGTTAATCAACATTACTCCAGAGATGGAACAATGATTAAGGTATTGAACAGATATAAAAAATATATATGTATTCGTTCAAGTTACCATACCATAACATTATCAATACAAATGTCATAGAAGTAGTAGTAGTAACAGTATCAGTTGTAGTAGAAAGGATTAAACAGAGACAATAAAATTCGAGAATTGTGAATTTGAAGAATAAATGACATAAAATAATTCTATATCTCGAAATATACAGGACGACAAAGAGTGAATAGATCCAGCCATAGCGATTGATTTTGAGCTATATCACCCGACGATGCTAACCATTGGTTATGATAATCACATCAACCACAAATAAATAGTCTGTTTCTGCCTATACGGCTCAGTACAACATTCAACGACTTCTTAGACATGTTGTTTAGAAGTGTTTCTTCAACAGCCTACAGATTTTCTCCAACTTACACCTATAACAGTAGAAAACGTGCATCGAGGTAGGCGATGTTTGGATACATGCAATACATATTTCAATCACTTTAGTCAGTGAATATTTACTGGCTTATCGATCGATTTACCGTCTCTGTCTAGTCCTTTTTATCTAATCTACTTAGTCCTTTGGCCCAACACATTCGAACAATGCTTCAGTGACACATAAAACCAAATACCAATAACCCTCGGATATTCTGTATTTTGACAGACAAACAGTAAAACATAGCAAATTGTTGTATGATATACGTGCTCCTCGGTTAGCAATTAGATGAACATGTCGCCTACGGTACAGGTGATGCGAACTGACGAAAATTAAGTCAGCTTTTTGAATCCGTGAAGAGATTTCTCCAAACATCAACCAACCAAGGCTGGTGAAACATTCAAAGTAAGTGAAGCGATCGATGTGCATAGTTATTTCATACTCCATCATTAGTTTAGGCGTTGACACAAAGCACTCCTGAAGCAACATTTTACATTTACAGGAAGAAATTTGAAATATTCTTTTAGTGAACACAGTGAAAACAGTAATATTCGTTATGGAGATTGGACTTACATCATCATCGTTTAGATATAAACAGGCACATGCGACTCGGTCAATAAGACATAGGGCATCGTCATTCTACAGAGAAACAAAAAAAAACCGAAAAGTTAATTTGTATTCGTACTCAACACGCATAATGTTGATGACAGAAATTCGCGGTACAAACAGAATGATAGCTCATTTAAATTGGCAAATATTTACACGACGGTTCTTAGACATGATAATCAATCATCCGTAAATACTATCAATAAAAATTCAACTACTGATTGTATTCTTTGTCATAAACATATTAACAGTATTAGTTAAATATCACAAATATAAATCAGTGCATGATATTCTTAATTACTCATGTCTTTCGGTAATATACCTAATTAGATCCTCAAGTTTCATTTGTATTGATTGTTTGAATCTTCCTATTGATGTCTAAAATTGTAATTAACCAGTCTCTTTAGAAATATATGCAAACTTAGGAGGATTGACTCAATATTGTGATTAAGTCAAAAGAGTTATAGGCAGAATTGGACGGTGACTAGCTGTGGAACCCAGGATGCGCGTTCCATCCACTTTGGGACGCGTCAGTTGGATGATAGAGTGCAGTCACATTTTGGATGGATAACGACTTGTTTTTTTACTGATAAATCTTTTCACTCAACACTCGATCCGATTTACTAGCTGCTTCTAATAATCCCAGACTAAATCTGTACAACTTGAACACAAGAGAAAAAGAGAGAAGTACCAAAAGAACACTTTACTTCAAGGTTAATTTATGTAGAGAAAAACGAGGGTATTTATAGCATTACAGACAACCTTGGGCCTCTGGAACATACTAAATATGGTGGCACCATGCATAAAAATCTAATCAGAAACGTGACATGTAACTCTTCAATTTCTAGTTGTTTCTAAGACGTTTCTATTACACGCCGATTGAGTAGAATAGTTCCCAGTGTTTTCTAGACCACCATGGACTTCTCTGAATACTTAGAAAATCCCAGCAGTTACCAAATTTGGTTTATTTCCACAAGCGTATAGAAGATCGAGGTCATTTGTAACCCTATAACTTAACCATGAAGTAAAGCCGGATTCCCACGTTGCGCCTTTTCTATACAATATGGTTCAAGCGCAAGAGTAGTCCGGGAATATAGAAAGCGGCCAGCCAGTCAGTAGCAAGAGTTCAAATAGAAAATATATCAAAACAGAATAGTTCTAGTCATATAATTAGAATGTCCGACAAGTATTATCGTATTCATATAAACGAGAGTTCAAAATATGGAATAATAATGGCAGTAATAATAGTAAGTAATGTTTCTTATCTTTCTTTATATATAAATTATAAGATAGTCAGCATAATACGGTAGAATACCTACGATTTTGTATTGTACACATGAAATGCAACTATATCTAGAGGCTGTAACTGTCTATTACCTGATCTCGTACTCTGGAATGACAGAATTTCATAAAGACGAAATTAAAGGTGTACATCAATGTGTTACAGATGTCCCTCTAAAAACACAGATCGGACACTAGGACTACAGACTACAAAAAAATGGTAAAAACAAAGAATGGTAGCACACACTACAAAAGGAAAACATACCAATATTGATTGAAAATCACCACCTTGTCGACTTAAGAATACAAACATAACACGTAAGTAAGGGTTTTGCAAGTGTTTAATTAAGTTGGCACATGTTGTTCGCCATAATTCATTTCTTGTATCTGTGTAACCAGCTAAAGCCAATGCGACTAGATCGATATCGGCATCTTTATTATTGATCGACCGACAAAGAAAAGAAATTAGCACATATTATTGTATGAGCAATGTAAAACAAGGACTAGAGTAAACAGACTATCATCATAAAGGGAGATATGTCAAATTATAGTCGAAAATCTGTTCCAATTCTAATTATAGTAGATGAATCCCATTTCGGACTAATCGATTGAATATACCAACACAATACAGTGTTAATATATACATTGAGAGTTGAACCTAGTCTCTTTTGCTTTAAAAGCCCAACGCGTCATCCACTGAGCTAGTGAGTTCAGATAGCCACTGAAACTGATCAAAACTCAATCTTGAAGATCAATGAGATAACTTAAACCCTTACTAACTATGGCCCAAGTAAATTTAGACTTTCTTTAAAAGTTATTTGTATACATGTAAGACTAATATGATAGTCACCACATTCCGCAGATATGAAAGATGACTAAGTCCAGCTAGACAGAAAGATAAAACTTACAACTTTCTCAAGGAGCTATCTTTTTATATAAAGAAATCATATTGGCGACTGATATGCTAACTTTAGTGCAGCCATTAGCGGAAAATCAATCATCCCAACACTATCCATACTCTTGAATCCACATTATAGAGAAACAAGTACCCTGTTGACTGTGAACCATACCGTTCTCATAAATCTCATTTTGTACACTAGTTAATCTGTGAATAACCAGTATCGCTCTCAGCCAACTTTTAACTACGGTCCATACCTCCACAAGTACTTTCGAGCAAAACCTCCTCTCACGATTGAGGAGCGTTTCTAAAAAAGCCATTTTGCGGCTTGCTAAACAGACAAATATCACTCCATGTGTTCAGTCAATAACTAAACAAATTTGAATTTAGTTGTTTGTATTTCACTGAATACCAAAATTCAAACAGTGACATTGTTAAGTTTTAAGACCAACTGCAGTTATTTCCAATGACGAAAGATTACGATTCCTCTAATACGAACTCGATAGACAGTAAGACTGGTCCACAACAATTTAACAATAATTAATATAATTAAACAACCAATCAAGTAATAGCGAAAGTCATAGAGGAAATGTGAATTGGAAAAATGTTGTTGCTATTATCCTTCCTCTAAAGAACTAACAATTATTGACAAAAAACTAGATAATCTGAAATATTTTTGACAGAAGCATGTTATTGTGTTCATACATGTCATTGTAAATCTTATTTTGGAAGTGTACTTTAATTAGAAGATTCATTATATGAGAAATGTAGTTAAGAGGTTGAGCGTTCGCGAGCGAGACCTAAGGTTCTGAGTTTGATTCTTGGATGTGGGATCGTGTATTCACAATCTTTAGAAGTCTCATACTAGGACGGAACGGTCATCCAGTGCTTCCAGGTTTTCAATGGTTATCTAATCTCGATTGGTTCATGATTTCAATGAAACATATGAGATATGTTTGTTAGTATTGAAGCAAAGATATTTTTCATTATTATTACCCAATGTACCATGTTATCTTATTATCATTTTATATTCTATCAAAAAGGCATCTATCGAAATTCAGGTTCATTAAAATCTTCGTAGTGGTATAAAATGCTACTGCAGTGAATTTGTAAATATCTTTCGTACATACACACACACGCGAACATAAACAGTACCTATTTGATTCCATTTTTTAATTTAAGCAGAAAGTTAATGAGTTGAAGTTATAAAAATGTATTTCGTATGACAAATGAAAACAAACAAGTAAACAGTCCAAAATAAACTTAACTATGAGCTATTGAAATACCTACAGAGTACTAAACAATCATGAAGGTTTATGATGTCTACACTATCAAAATAGTTTATATGCTATAACCGAAAATAGAAGGATGGAATTTACCTGATGAAGCTCGATTTAGAAAACTTAACGCCCAATCAAATTTCAAATTAATTAAAGCCATTGCAGCTGCTCGTTCATATTGTCCTTCAGAGCATAAACTGAAGAAAAAAGAATGTGAATATCAAAGCGAAAAACAAAATAAACTCCAACACGGAAACATAGAACAATATGAGAGACTAACCTTTCGAATACAGGACGCTGAACAACGTCTGTATCATCAAGTGGCCACATACAAAAACGTAAAACACGTGATCTATAAAAAAGAAAATCGAATCGCGATTTCGAGAATACGTAAATTGAAAAAGAGAGAAGTAAGAGACAAAAAGAATGGTGTTTATTAAAAACAACTTTTACATTAAAATGATGAAAACGCAAAGGACATAGTACATAACTCAATTGAATCTCAGATACATAAATTCAGTGAAGAAAGTCCTGTGTACGTGACACAAATCTGCGCTAATCATGAAATGAGATATTTTTGTCAGTTTAGACATGCAACTTCAACCTGTGGGTTACACACTTGAATCTAGGCTGTCAGCATCAACATGCGACCTGAAACAAATGTGCATCGGTTCAAGTTGTAATGTAAGTAAATTGATGTTTCAAAATCTGATGAAGAGTACGTATTTGATCTACATATCAATGTCCACGTCTGAAATCAGTCAGACTTTCGTGAGTTTGGCTATTATGAGTTCTAACCACTCATCAGGTGACTATGGGTAGTGGTATTTTAAAAATTACTAGTCAGATTAATTTTTATGTATTTTTCACGAGAGTTTGTTCTTTTTTATAAACTGACACAATTAGTGAGTGACCAGTTTTACGAGATTACATCTACCAACCAGACCTCAATCAGTCTAGTTATTAAAACTTGTCCGCTGTCCTTAAGGATCTCTGGGAACAACTTATTTCACTGACTTTAAACTATAGCCTCTTCAGCCATACTGAACATTTGAGTCACGATTTTCATTTCTTATCCAGACTGTTCGTGAGAAAATAAAGAGTAGGTATGGGGATGGAGGAATTGTACCTCTCATTGTCTCAGTTACCTTATTTGAAGGTAGGTTTTGTTTCCTCTCCTTTGAGAGATAGGTTTTCCGAATATATGACTTCTTAACATGTCTTTCCAATCAGTTTAAAAAGTTGGCTGGTTATAAAACCCACTACCACTTAAATTGGTAATATTACTAAGGTATACAAATAATAATGGTTCAAAGCAGGGTAAACAAATCCGTGCTTAATTTATACAGAAAGTAAGACTAAGTGCGTGGTATCAAGTTTATTGAGTCGATAAGAATAATTGATTAAACACTTCTAATGGTATATCCTATAGCCAATCCCAACGATGCAGCTATATCCAATTTAAATTTTTTCACCTGAATCTTAAAGAATGCGTTTCGTTAACTTGACTATTTTAATTGTGTTTTACTGAGCTATGAATGACACCGTTCCATTTCTGTTAATGTCATGAATTTTTATCATATGATTCAGTACAATTTTGAAGCAAGTTGTATGCCTTTGTAGTTATCAACTAATAACTGTTTGGTTTGACTATTACTTTTGAGTTTCTGAATATAACCAACATCACGAAACACTGCTACAAAATCATTTAGTCATTAACAATGTAGAAACTAACATAGACATCCATTGGCCTTAAGCTATCAAAATCCAAATAAAATATAATGACAAATAAACAAGTTGAAAATCGAAAGAATGTCACTCGAACAGTGTGGATGACAGTAGAAACTTGAAATAAAGTAAATCGTTCAAAAAGGACAATATGTGACTTCTCAGTGGTGAGGGTCTACGACACTAACAGCGACCAAACCCAGAATCTTTAGGGTTTCGCGGCGGACACTTAACCTTTAGACCACTGTGGTGAGATCCAACGATTAACAAATCTAGCTTCAATCAATTCGCGATGCTGCACAACTATTTTCCATTGTTCTCAGTGAGTAACTGATCATTAGTGATTAGTTTCGAGAGGAAATTCCCAGACTCGTAATGGGAAGCTGCAACTTGTACAGTTTAACCGTGTCGAAAATGAGGCAGTAACCCACTAAAGACAATCAAAGATGATCATACAACATCACGAATAGATTAGAATTAGACATGTAAACCATTGGATGCTTGCTAAGTAATCTAAAAGTTAAGCGCTCACAATGAGATCTGCGGGATTGACTTGCAACAAGATCGTGTATATTCAACTACGAGGAATCTTATACTAGGACGAAACATTGACCTAATGTTTTATTTTGTTTTTATCAACGATATTCGATAATCCCAATAAAAATTTCATGCTAATAAACATAAAAATCACAAGGAAAATGTTTTCATAAATCAAAAAATTGGATTCAACTTAATTTACTAGAAGCATTAAGAGACTATTTTTTAAAAAAAACCACAAAAATATATGTGTATTTTTATCCATAATACCGTTCGGGACTCCGATATCGCGAAAATGGTAATTTCACATCTATTCCTTGCCATTCAACATGCATTAAAACTTCACTTGTTAATTTAGTACCAGATGATGACAAATTGTCGCATAAAAGTGAAATCACACCTGAACCTCTGAAAGGTACACGACGTTTCGAAGGAATGTTATCACTACCATTTCTCTGATTTGATGTATAGTTTGACTGTGATGAATCCACATCCACTGGAATAAAAAAGCCGACAGGAAAAGCCAGAAATTTTATGGAAACCGTTATTTTTAAACAGTAATAATACGTTACATTTAGTAGTGAACTGATACTCTACAGTTAACTAACTTATAAATCAGATGGTGTACAACTGGCAATTATCACAAAGAAACGTAACATTACTAATGTATTGAATAGTTTGCGTTGTTCCTGTTATTAACTTATTTACTAGGTGCGGATTCATGTACATGACTTTGGATTACACATTAAGTATGAAGTTTATTCGGTTCCCTAAATCAAAGTAAGTGGAGTGACGTCCGGACATGTTACTAAGTAGCTATAAGCTGAATATTTTAACTAAACAGTCATCATTCCACTGATTTAAATCAGCTTTACTTTGGACGTGATGAATCACATCGTTCTAGCACTGTAAGAAAAATAACGGACAATATCTAACTAGAATTAACAAGTTAATCCATAAATTTGATTCGCAACTTCAACTAGACATGAAATATATGACGAACTGAAGGAAATAACTTACAATGCCGTCGAATCAATGGATCGTCCATGTAATCATTAATGTCTAGAAAAAAGATAAACAGAAAGTAGAAAAATCTCTGAGAGAAACGTGTTGAACGACAAATGATGCAAACAAACATTTCGATATCGTATAGATCTGATCAGATTAACAATCAAATATATATGTTAATATGAGTGTTCATTCCTCTCATATATTTGTCGAAATCTTGGTTGATGGATTGGTATTTGAGGACGTCAAAAGTAATAATGGTTAAAGTTAGTTCTTAGACAACTACTGAGCCTCAGATTCGACAGAATTAAACCATACGGCTCAGAGTAATTCTAAGAGTTACTTTGGGATTGGCTACTTAGGTTGCATCTGTTGTAAATGAGCCGTGTACCACAAGAAAGATAAAATCACAGGGAATATACAGGTTTAAAAGTATTAGGGCCTCATCCTAATATTTTAACAATAAAAATCAGGATTCATATTGCGTGAATGACTGTAGCAGTGGTGACTTGTGTTCATATAGTCCGTTCAATCATTAAAACCACGGTCTGTTGTATTCTTAGCTTCGATTTTACCAAAAAGTGGCATTTCTAGAAGACTTTTTTTACCCAACATGAAGCGAACGGTAAACAATCTCTTCCATAAACTACATACCCATGATAGATGTCATTCGGTAACAACGGTTAAATAAGATGCTAGTACTTGATAGTCCGAAGCTCTATAAGTGATCAACAAGTATATTATCATTTGAATTAGCCAAGATACCAAATCCAGTGCAAAACATGATTTCCAGTAGCAGCTTATCCGAATTGTATTTGAAAATATCACTTTAACTCATTATAGTCGTTTCTGTTATTTTTAAGGCCGTTAATATGTAGTAGTTCCATCTGAGAAAGAATTAGACCCAACAGTCGGATCTTAAATGAATAGACAGTGAGTGACCTGGAAACTTGATTTCCTCCGACCCGCCGTGATATTTTATGACTGAATCAGTTCATGATAAAAAGTATATCGGCTGAAAAGATATTTATAACTATGCCAAATCTCAGATTATTTTCGTGTTAGGACCCGAGAAACATAATGAATGGTAACTTTGGGATTTATTGATGGACCAATACTAAACGTATATTTCTATTGTATAATTATTAAGTAACTAAACTATGCATATTCATATTCCTCTTATTATAAGCTTTATTTTGACCCATAAACTATTATTATACGTTTTACCATTCTTGAGTTATACCCAGGATATTAATTACTACCTCCCTCATTCACTGCCACATCCGGCTAATTCTTGTACGAATGTTGTTTCATATTTTTTATTGGTACTTTGTTGTTTGCTTGATTGGTATATAAACAGAGTATGTTTGAAATACATGATTCATATTGCAGAGGCTGAGAGTGGTGTTCTGGACTTAACTGGCTGGGCTAGGCGGAAAGCAGGAGCAATCAGGACTCTAGGCTGCTCGCACGTGTTTTACGTGTCTTTGGTCCGATCGATAATTCATTGCACATTAATCGCCGGTCACAAGTTATAACATTTCGTCTGGTATCTCATTCCCAAATCATATACAGAAATAAGTAGGTTTAGAGCGAAATAAAGATTTATATATATATATGCGAAGTTTAACAGTGGTTAACAACGGAATCCAGAACTCGTGTTTATTTCCAAAGTATTCCCTCAAAGTATTATACACTTAACCACTGGCTTGTACAACCGGGATGGATTTCAATTTATTTGTACGGGTTTATGTTTCCCTATTATTGAGGTTAAGGACTGCGATCGATTAGTCTTTTTTTTTGTCCCCATGTAATCATTGACACCGGAATGCAGGTAAATCCAGCTGACGAGCCCTAAATAAGATGAAGAGTAAGTCCTCAGCTCCACTACTAGATACTTAAAAACTTGCTTTAAAATGCTTGAAACTCAACAATAATATACAGGCAATCTGCTTACGATGCATATACATCAAAACTTTTACAAATGAAATGAATTTACTAACACTATCCACTTATTTCTAAATTGGATAGAACTTTTTAATTCGAATTAAATACAGTAGATTATTATTTAGCACTGTAAAAGCAGGTTACATTGTGATTTGATATTTCGAGCTAAAATACAGTATTCAGAAAAAACCTGTGATTAAACTAAACTAAACTAAACTGATAAATCATTCAACAAAGAGTAAGCCACTTATCAAGGTCATGGCATATAATATTGAAACACGATGATGATCATGTACGCATAAAGTTATGTAGAACGTCTTTAATGTTTAATAAGAGTGGGTTGTATCAAGTACTTTCGATCATTTTTCCGTTTGTTTAGTGAAATTGTTGAATATTACAGTGTGATTTTCATTTGAGAGTTCATTTTAACCCCAAACTTTCGATTTATATCTTATCATCTAATACATTAAGTTGTACCACATTGATTTATTCATAATAGACAGCTATGGATATTTCCAGATACTTGGAATGAAATCTTTTCAGGTAAATAAAAACTCAATATACACAGCTCATTCACAAAATAGATAATAACATGATCGAAAGTTCTAGATATAAACCACTTATTGAACACTGAAAAAGTTGTCAATAATCTCAGCCCATAGGATAGTTAATTTTATTGATAAATATGGTATTTATTACTAAAAGTTAAGGTTGGGAGGTACAGGTTTACAATAATTTGACTAAACATAAATCCTTATTCGAACCCCAGAAACCTTAACGGTTAAGAGACCGTAAACAACTCAGAAAAGTTCATTAGTCGGGTATAAGCAAACTGTACTTTATAAATTCTTTCATATTGCATCATAAAATCATTCATTCATAATTACTGTTTCTGACTGGCTGAGTAGAATTGAGAATTTCTTAATGTCGTTTTAAGGGTCGCATTTAAGTTCGTTGACATTCGATAATAAACTAAACTAAACTAAACTTACATTTTATCCATGTCCACATTGTTCGAAGTTGTACATCGTCTTTGACAATTTCAACATAAGTGGCACCCGTAATCTGTAGAAAAGGATGGGTAAGAAAACTTATCATTATTGCACAGAGTTAAGATATTGAAAACATTACTTTTACTCTATCTAATGTAGCTGCGGTAATAAGCTAAAATCTAGTAAGAAATATATTTCAACTTTAGTCCGATTACGATTCTGTAAGGTTACTACTTTACTGTTCATCTCACCGTTGACTATGATAGTATCAGCTCATAAAGTTAAGATGAGGTAGGAGGTGAAATGAAAGTATGCCAGATACCCTGGATTGACATGTTCTTCTTTTTGTGTCATCCAATCAACGATGTGGATAACAACAAAGTTTATGCATAATGAATATCACATTAGCAGAAACTCGGGATCTTATCACCTGAAACAACGTTGAGCTATTTATCACCAATCTAGTTATGATTGAGTTTGAAAAATGTTCAACGCTTATATTAACCTTTATTGATTTAAAATAAACGTGATACTCATAAGTCTAAAAAGTTCCTGAATTGATGAGATACAACGAAAGTTGGAGGTTGACAGTGCTAAATAATCTTCAAGTATAACAAAATAACTGGATAGTGAATATTGGAATGTCAGTTATTTTTAAATGATGTCTGTGTATGAAGTTCAACGTTAAACATCTTGACCGTAGGTGCTACACTAAAATGGCTTCAAGGTACGTAAATCATGACAATTTATAACGGCTAGAACACTAGTTCCTTTGTGTACTACCATGCTAACCAAGTTGGTTGAAGAGCGGTAAGACCAAAAGCGGCGGACTTATAGTTCGAGGACAGTCGTACTGTCTACTGCATCGAATATGACGATAGTACGCTTTACCATCAGACAACTAGCATCTTCGGCGATGCTGCCTTCTTACAACTGAAGGAGCATTTAGAGAAAGCTTGCCCTGAAAATAGTACACTTCACCCGTCAGACGCTGCCTGGCCTTTAAATTACGGAGCTAACATATTTAAGAAAGACTGAACTGAAGTCCGTGTATGGCCGGCCAAAAGCAGTTGCTCATTAGGCTCCATAATTACGCTCTTGAAATGGATACACAACAATTATAACCCAGTATCCTTTTCAGGTACTTTATGGAGAAGTATCCTTCCACAGTGTGGAGAAGCGAAGAGTGAAAACCCCCGTTATACCACAAGCAACACTAGAGATTACCTGGTTCACAACGAAACTCCATATTTATTACCTAATATTTTTTGCATTTGCATTATTAATCCACACTTTTTGCCCTTCAATCCTCTCATAAATCTTACCAGTACCAAGCATTTAAGTTCACGAATCTCAAAACAATGAGTTTAACGAGTACAGAAAAGATAACGTTATCATTTAAAGATATACTATGGTGAAAAAAAATTAACAATACTCACATCGAGTCCATAGCCTAGTTCAGCACGTTTTCGCATAACGACTGCAATATCCAACTCCATGCAACGCTTCAAGTGAACAAGAAGTGCTGTTTGTTTTTCATGGCAATACTTATTACCATTAATATTATCATTATGATAATCTTTGTTTTTAATATTCTGACAATTTGCAAGATATTGTGCATTTGAGAGACTATATGTAGTATTACCATTATTAACAGAATTCTCTGATCGTTTGTTTTCATTAACTGCATGTAAAAATTCCATTAGTGTTTGTAGATTACTGCTAACAATTCCTGTTAAATTGAATGCAGTCCAATCACGAGTATATGACCATACTAACGTTTGATTAGCTGACCATCCCTATTATTGCAACAACAACAAAAAATACCAAACACAATACAAACAAAAAGACAATAATTACGATGTATAGCATATGAAACAATGATTTACTAAACAATACTCATAGTGAAATGGGCAAAATGAAAAGAAAAAAAACTATTTCGAAATCCAATGTTTAATTAAAACAGGGAAATACAAAATCAATTTGAACTCGAAATAGAAACATGGTACCATGATTAGTATCAGTACACAATGAATTAGAAATTTCACTGATTGAAATCATGAGTTAATTGAAGCTAGACCACCATGGTAAACCTGGAAGCCCTGGACGGCCGTTTCGTCCTAGTATGAGATTCCTCAGCAGTGCGCATCCACGATCCCGCACCCCGCGAGATTCGAATCTAGGACCCATCAGTCTCGCACCAGGCGCTTAACCAACAAGACCAAAATCTCCACAAACCCTTTCTGAGAATTAGAAATTCACTCAATAAAAATAAACAAGTCAAAATAAGTATTTTAATGATAGTACAGATCTAAACTATTATAAATCACAATGTTAATGTGATTTTGCTAAACGAATTATCCATTGTTAAAACCAATAAGTAGAATGTTGACACAGTTTGATTGATTGATGTGTAGATAAATGATAGATGTACACAGAACCGATTTGTTGACTGACGGCCCTGAATAGGTTGCAATAATAATAATAATAATCACAATAGTAATGGTGATAATAATAATACCACTAGTCAAAAGAATAGATTTTTCTCTAGTAATATGATTACATACAAAGTATTTTGTACAATTGTGATAAGTGATTGGAGGAAATCAATTTATAGGTCATACTTACATTCTAACCAGTTAAGCTTTGATTGTTAAGTCAAATTACTGGGGAAGATATCATGAATATAAGAAAATCGCTAAGGTGAAACAAATGTTATTTATACAAAGTAATGAAACAATACTATAGATTTTAGATTTAAGGCACAATAAAAATTATATGAAAAAGAACTAAAAGATAACTGTTTACACACGACAAAATACTTACAATGGCTGGACGTTCAACAAGTTGAGCTACATTTAAACAGCCATCACGATTCAAAGTTAGTAGACAGTTTATATTTGATGGATGCCAACTGAATGCCACCAGGTTAACATTTGATCGACTGGACGCTAAAAGATGAATAAGAAATAAAACAAATAAGCCTAAAAAAACTGCACATTGTCTATTAGGAAAGAAATCTTTTATGGAGAAAATCTACTGTCGATAATCTATCATAGAAAACTAAATCACAATTTATAGACAATGTCGACATATTAGCCAAAGTAGATTCCAGACATTAGAGATAAGATTAATGAAATCGTTTGAACATCAAAAACCGGAAAGGAAGTTCCCTAATAACCTAAAACGGTATGTCCGCGATTTCCTCAGTGTTAGATCAAATATGGTGCAATTTTTAGGCTTTATTGAATGGCACTAAATTCTGTTACCACGAGCACCAACTAAATGTGGACGTGAAGTTTGAAAATTTATTTTCACAAACAACGAACTTTGCCTTGAAGTCAGTCGAGGAACTTACTGGGTTTAAAACCACTTCGGTTGACAGTTGCCAACAATACAAGAATGATGAATATGCCATGAAATCTCCGCTTACTAAACAAGACCGAGATGCTTTACATAAGCTTAGAGAAGACAACACACTGATCGTAAGCAAGCCGAACAAAGGATGAGGACTAGTTCTAATGAACAAAACAGATTATATCGATAAAATGTAGTCAGTTTTGAATGATTCAATTAAATTTCCAAAACTCAGCAACGTTAAGGACATGAATATGAAAGCAGAGAAACTACTGACTGATTCGCTTAAATAATTACTAGTAAGTAATAGAACCAGTGGCTATATAATAAAATTATAACCTATCAATGATGAGAAACACCTCTCTGTTGGTTGAAAATATCTGAATTTGATCAATGAATAATTCTAATCAACAATGTGTATTTGTATGGTTTGTTTTACACGTCCTTTGACCTATCACCATATAACGTCTTTAGGGCTTCCTGCTTTTTCATTGTGAAACAGATATATTTGAAGAATATCAAAATAACCTCTTAATAGAAGCGCATCACATACGTATGAATTGTAGATATCAAAGTACTAAAATGAATATTTTACCAGTGCTGAATCACTTTGAGTTTGATGACATAAAACAAATACATAAACTAGGATAGTGGCTAGAAGTGGAATACGGGACGCGCGTCTCGTCTTATTTGGGACTCTTCAGCTGCATATACTTGCGTCCCAGGGTTGATGTTCACTCCGGGGTTCGAACCCAGAACCGTTCGCTTCAAACGCCCTCAAGTTATCCGATTAGCTACTTAGCCCTGATAGTCACTAGCTTGTGCTAGCCACCAACCTCCTTTCCTTGTAATGCTTGTGACTTAAGGCAATATCGAGGCAATCAGTACAGGATGCACATATGCCAATAAGACACTGATCAATTGTAATCCTAAACATAAATAGGAAGATTCAATCAAACAATATAAAAGAATTAAATACATAAACTATTTATATGTGAGTGGAGTATGATAATATTCAATATTCCCTAGAAATCTAAGGAAGAAAAAAAGATACTTACGAAATAGTAATCTTTCTAACGGGATCTGTTCAGGTTCTTCTATAGACTGACAAAACATAGGGTATGTGTCGTACAATTTAACTGTACTAGAATCTGTTACCAGAACTCCTAGCCAAGCTTCTCTAGAATGTAAAAAAGGAAACTGAGTGTACGCATATGATGTAGTTGAAAGTAATTTATAATACACTGCCTTTGAGCTTATTGGACTTAACAATAATAATATCAATCACAAATCGAAGAACGCCCCCAAATCCCCTGATATGATCGAGGGTGGGGAGAGTTCGCTCTGCCTCTCCAGATGCTCTCACATGGCGACGCGTATACAGTCACTGTCGGGGAAGTCCTATTCATTGACTTCTCGAAGCTGGATTGTCGTTTACGGAGTTGAGAGAACGAAATGCAAATGTCTGCAGCTTCAACCAGGTTGGTGGATACAGAGGATCCACTTAGGGGAGTTGGAAAACCCTGATTTCAAACCAAGGGTGCACATAGGCTCCGGGATCCTGGAGGGACAAATAGCGTATGAACTCATTGTTGGTCATCGGTTGCCATGGGACTGTATCTCCTCACATTGCTCCACTGTCTTATGAATTAGACCCTTAAGTCAAACGGTTCGGGTATGGATCCTTAAGAAAATCAACTACTTCAGTTTGGGTGCCTGGGCCATATTCCAGTCGATACACAAATCAAATGATTTGTGTGGCGCATATATATTTGGTAACTCCTCATACCAATGTTTAGGTGCTTAAATGAATTAAATGGATAGATTTATTAAGCTCTTTGATTAACTTACTTAATAGATATTGTTAACTGGTTTTATAAAGCACCTTACAAAATGCACATTAATTGCACTGAAATGACTTGAAAATCCTGTTAACACAAGCTTAATAGTGAACATTAAAAACCTACTCACTCAGTATTGTCTTATCTTTTATCAAAAGCTTATAATTTTTCATGTTTCCAATTAAAAGTTGAGAAGCTCTGAAGATACATTTATTCTCTATATGCCCCTCAGTCAGTAACAACGTAGAACTTCGTACGCACGTACATCAGTTCGAGTTGCCACACCACATTAGCACAGAGATGCAGTTGTCGATTCAAATCCCGCAGTGTTATAAACTTTAACCAATATACACTCGTACTGTCATGTCATGGTAACAATGATTGATTGATTCAGAAGTATGACAATAATCAAGTTTCATACTGTTTGAGTTTTTTGAGCATAGTACTTTGTGCATTTCTTTACATGTTCACATTGTTATATACAAATAAATTTTTTGACATTTTCAACAAGTTATATGTACGATTAAATTTTTTTACCTTAAAGGACTCCACTTGATTTGTAGAACATCACCAGACTCCATAAATGTATAAACCTAAGGGTGTTTTTTTCCCAGTAATTATAAGAAAATGAAATATCATCAGTATCTGGTTGAGTTTGTTTGAAATATGAATGATTTATTTCATAACTTGATATATGAATCATGACAAATCAAGACTATGACATATACATCTGTAGATACCACTACCAAGAGTAGGTTTGATAATTTCAAATAAACTATGCACTAAATAGATTGTTTATGATAATAAACATACAACTGAATTTATAGCGTTACGCTGTCATGAAACATTAGAAATTCAATTTTCTATTCATTGAGATATTATAAAAATATCTGATTATCATAACTCCGCCTGTAGCCCTTCTAGAGTTACTGCCGGTCCCAAGCCCGGGTAAAGGAAGAGGGTTGGGCATTGGGTTAGCGACCACATCCTGTAGAAAACCAACTCACTAAAAAAACACTAAACAGACTAGTGGGTAGCCTATGCTCCTCCATGAGGAGTAACAGGCGTAAGTAAGTAAGTAAGTAAGTAATTTGGTTATCATAAGCATATAACACTATAATTAAATTCAAAAACCTATTTCTGATAATAATCAAGGAAACCAAATGTGCATTTTAGTGTGAATAAAACAGTTTAATTATGCTCCTCTCACTCAAACCATTGGTTCGTGAAAACACATTCGAAAGTTTAACATCACTAAAAGTACCAATTGTTAAATATGGTTGCAAAATCCAAAACAATGTAAATTTCCTGAATTATAACACTGCCAATTGAATACTTTAGCACTCCACTGATAACAATGTTAATTCCTCCGACAACTATGTATTCAAATGATTATGTTTTAATTTTTTAAAGACTAATACATTCACTATATAAGTTTCCTAAACAGAATTCTATGTATCTATGTAGGGGTAATAAAGAAACATATAAGTTTCTAATATGATTGTAAACGGTAAATCTACTGGCTTGTATGAAATCTAGGTTTTAATTAGGCTTTAAAAAAAAAGCTGAAGGTTGACTATTCATTTTAAAGTTGCATATATTGAAGTCTATTGGCAGGAATTTAAGTTGGATATTCCTAGGATATTTCAAAATGATTGTTGATAATAGAAAACCATAATGTAAAGAGTAAAGCACATTGTCATCATAGACAAGAAAATGTGACTTTTAACAAGTTGGAATTTCAAAAATATCCCGTAAGCCTTGTTCCAAAGAATTGATATTTTAGGATCAAAATGTGACCAGGAAAAAAAAAAGAATTTCCATTCAATGTTGATCTAACATTGATCGATTCATGATCTCAATTAAAAAACACAACAATCTCCAAAACCCTATACTGATAGTTTCTATACAATTATGACAGAAATAATTAAATACTAACTTACAGGCTTTTCTAAATTATCCAATCTCCATAATGAAACCTGACGCTGAAATTTGGAAATAAAAAATGTAAAGAGAAGTGCAATTTTTTAAGCAGAAAAAATATGATTTATGCAAAGTTTCTAGGGTAAGAATAATCAATCAGTTATTCCTATTAAAAAAAATTCCTTGACTTTTGAAAGCAGTGAGTTTATAAGCGTTCATGCAGTTGGATGACAAATTATTGGCGATTAATCAGAGTGCACTTTCGATAATTCAGATGTGCAACCTGAGGGACGAAGATTAACCTGACTTAAATCAATGTTTTAGCTAACTAGAAAAATTATCAGGTTAGTCTTAAAACATGATAATCTGATGATTGTCCAACTTTATTCAATATTCCCAAAGTTTTCTATCTATCTTTAATGATGGATACTATTCCACAAAAGTTGGTAATTTTAGCCCACAGTTTTCCTTCTTTTATTGTCAGTATTCACGGTTTAGCTTCACAAACAATAATTTTGCGTTGAATTTTTTTAAGATAAAATGATATATTTTCAGAAATGGGTATTGTGGATATCATAGTAATTTAAACAACAGGTCACGTACATTTGAGTTTGTTCACATTTAATTTGGTCAAGCCCTGTTGTTCAACGGACCGAGTCATTCGTACAATAACAACTTATCTATACCATTGTAGTATTATTGTTGTGCTTGTATGAATATGTATGCTTGAGCATTGTTTACCGCCTACGCATATATTCATTCTGCTAACTTTAATGTTATTAGCTTAATTGATTCATTCATTTTCCTATGTATATAAACATTTACATTTTAATCTTATTCATTCGACTCGCTCGCTTGCTTTTCGACACAACCCTATTATTCTTGGTTTGTGTACCTGTGGTTTTGGTGATCTGTGCGTGGTGCAATAATAAACGTGATCAACGCTTCGTATTTGTCTTCTGATTTATAGACCGTTGGGGGCGTTATCTAGTAACGGCTATCAGGACGAACAGTACACGAAGTTTGAGAATAATATCGAATACCGACCACAACATTTAGTAGTTGAGTTCATGAGTCAGTTGAAGCTAGGCCATCATGGAAAACCTGGAAGTGCTGGATGGCCGTTTCGTCCTAGTATGGGGACTCCTCAGCAGTGAGCATTCACAATCCCGCTCGCGAGCGCTTAACCTCTGGACCACTGAGCAGGCATCCAACGGTGTTAATGTCTAACTTCAACCAATCCGTGAAATTAAGCGACACATCCACCATTGCCTTCAGTGAGTTACTATCTCACAACAGACCCGGTTGAATTCCACTGGTCACTGCTTCTCACTAGAACTTCAGGATATACATCTTGAAGCCAGTCACTAGTGAGCATGATAATTATTATCAGAAAGAATTCAGCGAACAGTCGGCAAACTCCCTTAACAATCAGTGATTTAAAGAATTGATACAATGGTATTTTATTCGATATCCCACTTTTCTTCATTATTGATTGTAAACAATATAGGTATTTAAATCAAATATAAACAGAGGAAAACAATATTTGACAAAAGTTTTGATATATATATAATATTAGTAAAGATGTAAGTTTATTCAGGACGAATCTTCACAAAGATTCCTGATACGGGTGATCAATTCTAACAAACTTGAAAGTTCGTGCGGTGAAAAACTAGTCGACAACAAGTGCAGAGTTTGGATGTGAATCGTCAAGAGTACCAAACCGAATTTCACGATGGATATTTGAATGTAACCTAATGTTTTTAACATTAAAAACACACACAAGCGACATTTAAATAATGTGTCGTCAGAAAATTAAAGTAATGTATAGAAAAACCTACCTCACAGAATGAAGCGAAACGTTTACTGCATAAGGGATCAACTGTCAAACCATAGACTGCCCTAGTTGTAGTAATTTGACAAACTTTTGACGGATCTATCACAGGAACCAGAAAAGGTAGTAAAGAATAATTGAACTGGTGAAGGATGAACTATATAATGACAAAACTACTTTGTACGTACTAACAGCTAGGAATGTAAATAAGTGTTATCGCACTAAAAAATTCCAGTCATAAAACTTCGGAAAAGACGCATAGGCAGATCAGTAGTCGGATCGTGGTTCTTATAATTTACATTGTGGTAAAAGGAGGAACTTGACAAGTAAAGGAATGAAGAGGTGAAACGTACAAGGCAAACAAAGGTGAATAACTAAAAGAATGATATAAAAGAAACAAAAGAATGGAAATTTCTAAGAATTCAACATATCAGAGAATATAATGAGGTTATCTCCCCAACTCTAATCAGTCATGCATCATGTAACTTAATATTTCCAAACTTTGACCATCAATAAATCGCTGACCTTGACCAGAAACCTAAACTACTCTACATAGTGACTTAACTAGCTAACGTTATTAAACAGAAAGTGACAGTAGTATTTGGTTTTGGTGACTCGTACCAAGATATATCGCATATCTTTCGAAAACTAAGCACAACAATCAGTCAGCAAATTTATCCACATCGAATTAAGTTTTTCTTCTGAAAGTTGCATCGCATTAATAAGTTAAAATGTTTGAACAACCGTTTAATGCACCGAGAATCTAATTTTACCAGTTCGTTCATGTCGTTTAAATTTATTATTACTTCGCTCAAATATCTATTACCGTAGGAATCTCAAGAAGAAGAATATTTGATAATGCAATAAAAAACAAATTCTAGGTAACTCATGTAAGATAGGTTTTTAAAAAGAACATACCAGATAAGTCAAACACTTTCAGGTAGGTTCCTGACATGCCAGCAATAAATGAACTTTTAGAAAGCCACGCAAATGATGCAGTATCTTGAATGCCTTTTGGTAAAAAAAAGACCCAAAAATATTAATATGATTACTGAATTCCTTACCATTGATAACTATCGACAGAAAAATCTATAAAATGGTGTGGACATTTGAAGATTTTTTTAAATTACCCCATCCCCTCAACTCAAGTAAGAAAATACATTCAGAGAAGAACTTATAGTCATAATTCATCTTATGACATAAAAAGTCAGTTTGAGTGGCACATCAGACATTTTACAGAAGCTAAAGTTGATTAGTCCATATTTAGACAAACTTTATAAGTGTCGAATTAGTGGTAGCTATTTTAAAGATGAAATTGCTGGGAGTAAATAGTTTGGTTAACATTGTCAAGTAAATGAAACTTGTTTTTATATCTCTTAGTGGGTAATATTGTGAAACTATCTAATGTGATAGGGGAAGAACTAAGCCTGATAGTTACAGAACAAATCTGTTGGAGAGTGAATGACTTACAGTTGCCATATACTCCAATAGCTTATTTGCTAGATGAATTCTAGCCATACTCACTATTGTAATCAGTATTTTATGTTCAGGTATGTTATTTTGTTAGAAGAAAAACCCATTCCACCATGTAGTTTCAAACAAAAGAAGGTAGAGATTGGGAACGATAGTAAGTTCTGATAAAAGGGAATGGATAATTCAGGTTTTATTTTAAGCGCTAAACTAATAAACAAGTGTTGTTGTTTTTTATATATCAGAAATAACACCAACGAAGTAGCTTACAACACGTCAAGACTAATATGAAGTGTATGCGAAATACTTTGATTAACCTATATAATAATTTATAACTAAAGGTTCTGGACGTCAGTATTGTTAATACACATAACGATGCCCCCGGAGGTAATGGTGATCATATACAGAGGGAAGACAAACATTCTTGTCCCGGGGTCAGATTTCATAAACATAGAAAGCTGCTTTCATCGGGAGTTATGTCTCTGACCTTTTACAACTAGGATAAAGTGAAGGCTCGAAAATTGACCAGGAATAACATTAAGTGCTTTGATCTTGATTTAACTCAGTGGTCCAGTTCAGGTTACTGTACTAAGCTTTGAGTCGCACACTTGACATGAAAGATAGCAGGAACAATCTGCTGTCAAAACAGGTGCCAGGGGATTTAAGCCTAAAACCTAATGATTAGCGGTTGAACCATTTAGTTGTTATGCTATCGCTTTTTTTGATAAACACAGGCTGACCTAATCTATCACAGTGACTAGCATTCACAAATACTGTTCAAAACCATGTTGAGGTACATTTCTCGAAGTTTCCTAAATGGAACAGACCAAGAAAGTTTAATGACTGAAACAAGTGTCTAGTTTGACGACGAATGATTTGTACGGTTCGTATACATTTTTGACCGAATCAGTCAATTCATACCTAAAAGCTTACAATTAATTTGACTTCTCTACTTCTAACTATATATTCAAACTGGTGGAAAACCATTTCATGATGCCATGTCTAGATGATGGTTTCAAGCGGTGGATAATTATATTTACATGACGCAAATAAAATTACAAAAATACAACATGAAATGAAGTATGTTAATTAATGCGTATGGATTATCTTTGATCTGATACGTGAAGATGTCGATTAGATCAAAATGTACACAACAAACAAGTATCAACTAAAAACATGTTTTCGTCTAATATACCTAAATCACACAAAGGTTTATCACATGTAGTTGTATTAGATATCCATTCTTTTTCCGAAACTGAGGAATATACCGAAACAAGTGATGACGTAGCTTGAGTATCTGGTGCACTATAATCTGAACCATTTATTGCAAATGGGAGTGAATATGTATGTGTATGGAGGTCATTCGCACAAACTGAACCTCGATCTGTAGACTTCACGTTGGGATGCCGCGACCCAGTGTATTTCGTCACATCCCATATCAGTACAGAAGGTTCTCTGCTGTTTCGAGGTCTGTCAAAACCCTGGGCTAGCTATTATAGTGAAAAAAACACGTAAAACGAACCAAAATAATGTAGAAATAAAGTCAACAAAAGTGGAAGTCATCGACAAACTATAGCTAAACAATCAATAAGCTTTTAGAAAAAATAACTGGACATAAATAATACAACCACATAGCATCTCACACGTTAATGTACCCTTTTCCATCTAACTTGACTTAGGTGAGGGAAGCTATTTATTTCCCTTAGAATAATAAGTCAATGGAAACCGAATAATATGGACCTTAACTCGTTTAATGAGTTGTCCTAAATTAGGCATGTAGGTGGTTAGCAGTACAAATTCTTATCGATGCAGTAGTACTCAAATCCATAGGTTACTGGCTTGCATTAGATTACACAAACAGCATAGTCTCAATCATGTGACCTTTTATTAGCAACTTTGGTTAGTTTAAATGAATTGGCTGAGTTAAACGATAAGATAATAAGTACTATAGTTGGATAGATATTCCGAATTAGAGGAAAGATGACTAAGGTACCACTTAAAAACTAGATTTCGTTAACTTTGAATTATTACCTAGACTATTGCAACGACTTGCAAAGCATCTACATTTCACTACCAATGACCAATTAGACTAAATATCAGGGCATGCTTAAATATTGTGGGGAACTGGAGGATAAGCACCGTGTCATTTGGCACTTTTATAATAAGTTTAAGCCCAAAACGATCATCGCTCGTCTTTGAGGCACGGGTAACTAAATATGTGTGGACTTAATAATATGAAAATAAATCAAAGGAATACACAAACAAGAACAGAAAGCAGCAGACTTGCCAAGTTACGTTTCCAAGGGTTCCAAACAAGAAAAGTAGTGTTTCTGGAAAATCTAGGTGCTTTAACAAGTTATTATATAAAACACAAGAAATACTTAGTTCTTTATTTTGTAAACCGAATCTGTCTTCCTCAATATCACAATTAGGGAGCCTATAATCAGGCTAACTTAGGGACACTTTTAACTTACCCCATGAGTTTGACACACCCAACATTATGGGTGATTGCAATCAGATGATTTGGGACTACGTCAAGGTTTGGTTTATTGCTACTGGATACCCAAGCTACACACTAAAACCTAATACTGATATACAGTAAGCATACTTGTGGGGATACATTGTTACTCCAAACATTCAGAACGGAAAGCAGAAATCTGAGCTTTGAACCAATAATAAAACCTGCAAATATAAAGTATCGAAAAGTTCAAATTGGACCCATTTAAATACTGTTTGAATCCACTGGTGCAGATGAAGCTTGTTCCAGTCGGAACAAGTAAACATAGTGTTTCCAAACAACGACGAAAACGTCAGACCTATTTGGAGGCCATTGAATATCATATTCTGAAGAATATGGCATTATTTTTGGAAACCCGCTGTTGTAGCTAGCAATTTAAATGAGTGACCACAGTAATGTAGTCTGGAAGAGGAGGAACTGGAAGAAATTTTCCGGGACAAAATCCGTTTGAAGACATCAAACGAGGAACAGAGCCGAAGTAGCGAGCCAACTGCAGCGAATGTCCCTAAAGGTGGCTGGACAACTCAAGGTCGAGGTCGGTTATGGTTAAATCAACCTCCTGTAATTTTCAACAGCTTTGGGTTAATAAATTAGTAGAGAACAACCAACACATGATGTGACTAGGACAGAAATAAAGAAATATTTATTTATTGCAACCTATATTGGATGTTGAGAGAATATTTTTAGCTATGGGGTGGTGATCCATAGTTACGGTATACATTAAATACAATATATTTGCCACGATCTTGTATAAACTGATGGATTTCCTTACGCTTGTTTCTTATTGTCTCATTGCGGTTCTAAGTGTTTGGTCATGCTCATTCGGTGATAGTTAAGCCATTTTACTGCACTAATTCTAGTCAGTGTGATAGTTATTTATGTATTTGTATATTTTGTAGCTTTGTTTGTTTGAGGGCAGTAGGATTTCTGAATACCAGCAGCTATCATATTGCCAGGCAGGAGGTTGATTGGTTGCAGTGTGAGAATGATAATGTAATAATCTGAGCGTTAAGAGATGACGACTGTTTTAAAAATAAATAAATGAGGGGAAACAGGAATGATGATAATAATAAGGGAGATAGGAATTAGTTATTGATATGCGGTAATGATGACCCTAGTAACATATGGGACACACTTATTAACATAGTTGTTTGAAGGCCCATACCATATGATAGCCAACGCCATTTTGCTCATCGTGTTTGTGAGCGTCATACTGATTACCACATGCTATTTCGCGCACTCTATGAGTCGTCACGCTCGTTTGTTCTCAAGCGTTTTTCTGATCTTATAGAGATATCCTTTACGGTTCACGATATTTTATCTTTCGGAATTGAATGGATAGCTTAAATGACGGTCTGTGGTAGTCAGCGAAATTTCTTCTTCAACATGCGCTGAATCTCAAATTGTCCACAATGGATGTGACTTACCTACTGCTGCGTTTCGGCCTTCATGTAGACAATCTAGCTTGACCAAAGTGATGCTTCTCATCCGCAGTCTTCGTCAAGAGTAGTTTGGGATGGCCTTTCTTCCTATTATTTTTTCACTTACTAGTCTTGCCAGGAGTAGGGACCTGGGTAGGAGTGTGATCCTTATTACATAGTTGATGATTCAGTTTTGATGTGTGAAATGAGTTAAACATGTTGTACACACAGATGCTAGAAACGGGTGTTTTCGATCTATTATTAACCTTTCAATTTGGACCTCTAGCTCTGTTATTTTTCCTTTCAGTTATAGTGTAAATACTGGTGGCAACGCCCTTACTGTACGTGCTACTCAATATGCAATTAAAAGGGGAAGTACGCGACGTATGCTTTGAACATCCTAGATACGAAGTGTAAAGTAGCTAGGCCATTTGAGAAATGTTTATTAATAAAACGAGTAGCTTGAAGTTTAACAATTTTCGAACGCCTCTAGAGGAAATGATAGGTTTCTTAGGGTATGGATACGTGTGGTAATAATTTGTATTTGAACTAGCTCTTAAGCAAATAATGAAGACGGTATTAAATAGTTACCGAACTATTCCACATAAAGTATAAAAAGCCCGAAGATAGAAAATGCTACCCATGAGGAGAGATATGCAGGTTATTATATAATGGTAAGGTCGGGCACTAATGCAACATCAAGATTACTTATAGAGTACGAGGTGGATTATCTCTGGTGTTCATCCTTAACATTTTACACCTAATGGTGTTAAGAGGGAGGTCTCCAATCGTTTTTCATTAACAAATCTTTTTAGAACGTTCAGATAACGAGGAAGTACCATATATCCATCTAGACCTGAAGGTCCTATGAATATATGTGATGATTATTATGGACTTGAAAAGTTCACGAAATTGGGAAGTTAGACAGAGCACATAACAGTGGACGGTGGGGCATTTTGTCACGTTTTTAATGAGCTTCTACTGCATTGTATGTCTGCTTCATATCACACCATAATTTTACCTACTCGTGAGTATTTAGTATATATTGAACAAATCATGCTGAACAGTTCGGACTCAGTCCGATACAGCGCGAAATGGATCTGTTTTGTGCAATTTTGGATTTGGTTCATTAAAACTCATCCCTACAGTGTTACGTAGCTTACACAATTACTGCACATTATAGTGCTGCTGTAATGTCTATTTCAATACAATTCTTACTGATAATGATGCAAGCGTCGTTGTAAATACATCATAGTTATGAAGAGGTGGATTGTTGATATTGTATCGTGGTGTCGAGTCGCGATTGACTATAAACACCACTACAAAGGAACGCGTGCCAGGATATCCATAAAATCCCCGAGAAGCTAAATATCAGAAGGCAGTTAATGGACCAAGTCGAGATATATTTGCCGGCGATCTTGTGGTATCGAAAGAATACCGAGATCGTGCCAGGATACAAGCTTGGTTACAGAGCGTAACCGAATTCGCACGAGGTCACAATCGAAGTAAGTAATAGTGGATGCTTTTTAGCACAGTTAAAGTAAGGGCATATTAAAACAGTCACTGGTACTATTGGTTATCATAATAATTGTTTTCATTAAACCAATCGTGTTCTCGTGATAAAAGTAAGTCACTACAATATCAAACCGCTATCATTACTTCAGTCAAGGCATTTCCGTCCAGCCCTATCAGATTTTGGTTCTGTCTAATGTTGATTTACAAGTCCGCAAGTTTCTTCAATTAAATTCATGTTCAATTAAGTTCAGCACATGGTCATTTCTGGTTTCTATGTGGCAGGCTAGTGTAAATCAAGAGATTTCTTTGAGCTCGTAATTTCTTGGTTAGATTAGAGAACTTTATTGGTGTCAAACAGGGTGGAGTCCGGTTACTTGGCTACACTATATCTGATCAGTCCCGTATTTATTCGTGGATTTGTGTATCTTGGAGTCTGAGCGTTCTTGCCTCAAGACAGTAGAACTTTTGAAATTATTAGCTATCATATTATCGGGCAGGAGGTTGTTTGGTTGCAATATAAAAAATAAAAGAAGTTAATTCGAACATCGAAAAGTGGAAAAGACTCTGCTCAGAAGAACTAAATCAAGTACTGATCAATTGATCAAGTAAATAATTTTGAAAACAGTGTGAATAGACATGAATGGGAGAAAAATTGATTTATGGATACGATGTGGTTATTTGCCTGCGATTGAGTTTTATGAGAACAATCGGGTACAGGTATCCATGGTGAACTGAAGTTGTTTGCATCTCATGGGCCAGTATGTTCATGACATGACATCACTACAGGTTATGTTTTAACACGCTGTCTACTGTTCATTTCTATCAAAAGTTGTAAGTGTTAGATTAGTGAGACCGTCTTGGTTCCGTTCTCTGTAAATTTATATCCTTTAAATCGACGATTACTTTGTGGTGGTCGATATTTAATATAATCCTTAAACGTTGTATACAGTTCGTCCTGATAATTGTCACTAGCTAACGTCCTAACGGTGTATTAATCAGAAGACGAACACGAGGTGTTGGTCACGTTTATTAATGCACCACTCACAAGTCACAAAAAATTACAGGTACGCTTAGCAAACATGGAAGAGTAGTACTGAAAAGCAAGCCGCAAAGGCGTGAGCATGTGAGTCAAATGAGCGAGCCAAATGAACAGGATTAAAATGTATATATACATAGGGAAATGAATGAGTCATCGAATCAATTGAGCTAATAACATTAAAGTTAGCAGAATGAATATATGCGTAGGCGGTAAACAATGCTCAAGCATACATATTCATACAAGCACAACAATAATACTACAATGGTATAGATAAGTTGTTATTGTACGAATGACTCGGTCCGTTGAACAACAGGGCTTGACCAAATTAAATGTGAACAAACTCAAATGTACGTGACCTGTTGTTTAAATTACTATGATATCCACAATACCCCTTTCTGGAAATTACCAATCAAAAACTTTCAGATAACCTTCAAGAAGACTTCACACTGATGAAAATTGACAGCATAAGGGGTTGGGTAAAAGTAAAGATGGAGAGTGGAATGTTCTGTCCAGGAACATAATGACCAAACTAGTTTTTCCACTTAGAAAAGAAGAGATGCGGAAACCTCCGTTCAAACAATACCCTGTCTTAAGCTATAGCCGAAAATAATTCATTACGAATATTATCAATGGAATTGTCTAACCTTATTCTCTAGGTTAGCTCGATCTAACATCTTTTGCAATTTCGGAAGTTTGGATGCAAAGCCGTTCTTTTGTGGGCGTTTTTCTGATAGCACAACGTCGAATATGGGAAGAAACGGGGCATAGTTACAGTTTCGCACGAAACCTCGAGTTTGGACACTCCCTAGTTTGAACTCAATCTTTTGATTTCACTGTAGAATTGTCAGTCATTTTGGGATAGTTGGTTTATGGACCTCATTCTTTTGATCTTTTTAAGTACGGCAGAGTGGTGCACTATGCCGAGTGATTTGGCAAAGTTCAGGAGTTTTGAATGAACAGGGTTCTTCTGATCCCCTTCGCAAAGCCATATTTTCCCCTATAAAGTGGTTGGGGACGTTAATACAGTACTTTATTTGACCGTCCGGCAAACTTTTTAATGCTTTTGGAACCCAATACAGAAAAATGTAATGTCCTCACCTACAATATGCCAGTTCTAGAGAAGGTTAGGCACTCACAGAAGCTTGCTGAAAAAGACCAACAAAGGCGGTCACCCTTTTGTCCTTAGCCCACAAATCACATACATGCACAAATATATGAACTGTAATGTCCTGATGTGTCAAAGCAATTTACTCAAAGCCTTTCAACAAGTTTGTTTTTTATATACCTGTACTCGATAATCGTAATGATTCCGTCGTGTTTTTCCCAGCCGTTTTCGATAATGTCGTGTGCAACTGACGCTTCACTTGGTTACATTGCAACACCTTTATATATATTTAAATTTCCAGACTATTCATGAATTTGTCTTATAGTTGACTACTTTCGATATAGTCGAACAAAATGTCGACGAAAAATGGTTGGTACGATCTTCGTCCCATACACTTATTTCGTTAATTTACCATGCTAAGAGTTCGAATGTAAAGATTCGAAAGATTTTTCTGGAAACATTATTTAATGATGAAACTCGGTTGTACGTTGTATACCTTATAGTCAAGAAAGACATAAAATTGACACATACAGTGTCATAAACTGTGTCTTTGTGTATTAAAGACATTTTTGAGAGAAATATATCGCAATATGCATTTGAAAATCGTATTTTAAGGATAATTGCAGAAATGAACAACTTTTATGTTGCTAAATACTATGGTTTTCGTAAACTTGTAGTAACTTACTTTTATGAAGAGAACGCTATTAGTGTGATGAAATTAATTATTATAACTAACTGTACCAGTGATTGTTTTATTGTATCTGTTTGTTTAAGTGTACCAAAAAGCACTCTCTTCCGTTTTTTGTGACCTTGCACGAACTCTCGTACGCTCAGTAGCCTCGCTTGTTTTTTTTGGCACGATCTCGGTATTATTTCGTTACCACGAGATCGCCAACAAGTATATCTTAACTACAACCTTCAACTGCCTCCTGATATTTGGCCTACAGAGGGTCTAACCTGGCAACTGGCACGTAGTCTTCCTGTAGTGTTGATCATTTTCAACAGCGACTGGATGACAACTACAAACTAATACTAATCGGCATTACTAATTCCAGACAAGTTCACTCTTTTTATTCACCTGCATTTCGAACACGTCGAAGAGACAATCTGTAATCACACCATAAGGCTTTAATAAAACCCACACTAACGCCTATGGTAGAAAACAACTAAATTTCTGGTAAAACAACGTATGTTCACCGGATTTCTCATAACGGAAATTGTAATTATAGTGATCGGTACTGTCGTTTTACGGTTTTACAAATTGTAAGTCGATGTCAATCATCATAATCTTGCTGATCCTAATGGTTCAGTAATGTTATTCATATCTTTGTGTGCAGCGTTCTATCTATGGACGCCAAACTGTATCAAGTTTCGTGTGCTTAGAATAAAAGTAAATAAATTAACGGAACAATAACTGATACAAGTCCTGCGGACTTGATATTCAGAATTTAGAGCAGCATTGACAGATACAGAAACTGACTAAGATGATTGCATAATCGATAAAGAGTAACATACAATTCAAGAGATTTCGAATATGTGGTAGAGTATAATGTAGCCAAAGAGACCATGTTGTTTTCGCATCCTAGACACCCTAATTCTATAGACCTTGCTTATATCAAAGATGAATTTGAGAAATGATCGGATACGTTGCGCGTATACCCCAAAGCTCACCAGTGGCCTCAAAATCTAGGTATGAATTAAACATTACAAGCGCTAACTATGTTCAGAATCAACCAATCACCTTTGAGACGCTTGGCAGATGCTCCTTACATCACTACCAGAATAATGCTGTAATAATGAGAAAACAGGAATTTGCAGTTACTTTGCTTCTTTCCTGCAGTGCCTTGGTGGATATTTACTAACCATTTATCTGCCGTTTTAGAATTTTCATTATATGTTAGCCGGTAATTTCATGACATCGTTTACAGACCTTAAACTTCTAATCAAAGATTTGGTGAATAGCGATTATAGATTCTGTGGCAAGCCCATTTGTCTACTGTATCATTTATCTATTCATTGTAACTCAGACTCAATTCACTATGTTAATTTCGGTGTGTATGATCGAATGCATGTCTGTACATTAACTCTTAAGCTATTTCCTATTGGTCTCAATGTGCAGATAATCGATAATCTATTCACACCCGATTAACTCCCAAATATATATGGATTTTTAATAGACTCACACACTCTCTCTGTTTCATCGTGTGCTTGCTCACCGTACGCTTGTGGATTATTATTATTCATTATCAATAAACTATCTCTATAACTGGCGTTTAGGCTTTTTAATAATCTCGAGTAAATTCGCAATTCTACTAGGAGATTAAGCCTACCTAAAATACTCAGTTACAGGATATTATTATTTGGAGTCAGATATTGAGGACATCATCCTCAACATTTTGGTGAACCGCTTTTAGAACACACACCATTCCTCTACGAATTCTGCTGCATACTATCCAAGCGTATCTTAAAGAACTTCACATTGGAATTACCATTACAATTATTAACAATTCATTAACAGTCATAATAAATCCATCCATAACATTGTTCCTTTGGAATTATTGCTGTATATTCGCATATTTAAACCAAAAGTGATAGTTTTTCCTTTGGTGAGTCTTACATATATTTCTTGTTGTTATTTTTGATTTCTCTTCATATTGTATATTACAATCCTCGGCTTATTATTACTATTGCTTCTTCGTATCATGGCACTTGATAATTCGCTAAGTCTTTCATCTAAATCTATTTCCGTGGGTGCCATCTCTGTACCTTTACCTATTTTTAATCCACGAAAGGCTGAACTCTGGTTTGCTCGCTTAGAAAGCTTTTTTGTAGCAAACAAAATCACAAACCAGAGTACGAAATTTAGTTATGCAAATTCACTGCTGCCAGATGACGTCATTGAACAAGTGCCGGATGTCATTTTTAAGCCGGATCCTGACTCACCATTCGATTGTCTAAAAAGAGAGGTCATTCGTGTCACATCTCTCACCGACCAACAGACAACTGATCAACTTTTAGCCAACGTGGAGCTAGGTGACAATACACCGTCACAGTTATAACGCCACATGACAAACTTATTAGGAAATCGTACAGTAGACAAACGTCTACTATATCAATTGTGGCTCAGACGTCTCCCTCAAAACATTCAACAGATACTAGCAATTGGAGACGAAGACGTTGATTTTGATAGACTAGCAGACATAGCCGACAGAATTTACGAACGGTCCAAGACTCACCTTGTATCTCAAATCCAGTCAAGCTCAGCTGACGAGATCGCCGAGTTACGACGATCAGTTGATACCCTTACCAAACAGATAACTCAGATCCAATTATTGAATGTCTCCCACAGTATGCGTAGAGGAACATCCACAAGCCGTAGACGACGTAGTCCAAGCACTACTAGACACAACATTTGTTGGTACCATAGAACATATGGCAAACAAGCTAGAAAATGTACTCTGCCTTGTAACTTTGCAAGCACACAGAAAAAGGAACGTCAAGACCGCAGGTTATTGACGGCTGCACTCACAGACCACAACTTTCAAGACAGTCGTCTATTATATGTTACAGACAAAAGAACCGGCACACAGTTTTTAGTCGACACTGGGGCAGAGGTTAGTGTAGTACCACCTACTGCACTCGAGAAAAACACACCTGACCCCAAACTAAAACTACAAGCTGCAAACAGGTCTGACATCAAGACGTACGGCAAAAGGCGGTTGCAATTAAATTTCGGTCCTAAATCTAATTTTTCCTGGAGTTTCATCATAGCGGACGTCCTCGTTCCTATAATCGGCATTGATTTTCTGCAATTCCACAAAATACTGGTAGACGTCAGAAATAGGAAACTTGTCCTTGCCGAACAGAGTAAGGAAATTAGAGGGATTATATCAAATGAGACTTCCATACATTTATTAGTTAAACCTCATCATGAGAACGACAAATACGTCAATTTACTTAATCAGTTTCCAGATTTATTACGACCGAGTTTCAAACACGACAAACCGACGCATACCGTCGTACACCACATAAAGACAGAGGGTCCACCAGTGTTCGCACGTCCAAGACGCCTTGATCCCTCTCGTCTGGCTATCGCAAAGAACGAATTCAACAAAATGATTGAGTTGGGCATCATACGCCCCTCCGATAGTCCGTGGGCATCACCGCTCCATATGATACCTAAGAAAAACTCTTCCGAAGTTAGACCGTGCGGTGACTATAGAGCTCTCAACAGCCGGACCATACTTGATAGATATCCTCTCCCACATCTGCATGACTTCACTCATAGCCTATCTGACGTGTCGATCTTTTCAAAAATTGATCTCGTCCGTGCTTACCATCACATTCCAATTCATCCAGACGATGTTCCTAAAACAGCCATTACTACCCCCTTTGGACTATACGAATTCGTCCGTATGCCTTTCGGATTAAGGAATGCTGCACAAAGTTTCCAGCGTTTTATTGACCAAGTGGTACGGGGCTTATCGTTTGTGTATGCTTACATAGATGACCTACTTATAGCAAGCAAAGATGAAAATGAACATCTAACTCATCTGAAAATGCTTTTTGAGAAGCTAAACGAGTATGGGTTAGCGGTCAATCCTGACAAATGTGAGTTCGGAAAACAATCCCTCACCTTTTTAGGTCACGTACTTGATAAGCAAGGCATTAAACCAGGTCCTGAGGAAACACAAGCTATCAAAAATTATCCTTTGCCTGATTCATTCAAGAAACTACGACGTTTCCTTGGGATGATCAACTTTTACAGACGTTTTATCCCTAAATGTGCAGACTTAGCAAAACCACTAACTGATTTATTAAGGGGACGAGCTAAATCATTAGCAATGACACCGCAAGCAATTCAAGCATTTGATCAGTTGAAAAGCGCTTTAAGCACAGAGGCATTACTCGCACGACGAAAGGTTGATGCACCTTTAGCAGTAATGACCGACGCTTCTAACGTAGCAGTAGGTGCTGTACTTCAGCAACGTGTCAATGAACAATGGCAACCCCTTGCATTTTTCTCAAAAAAGCTAAACGCAACGCAAACAAAATATAGCACATTCGGTAGAGGACTGTTGGCTATCTACTTAGCCATCAAACACTTTCGCTACATGTTAGAAGGCAATTCTTTCACGATATATACTGATCACAAACCCCTAACTAAGTCCTTGATGCACAATCATGATAAATATAGTCCGCGCGAAATTCGTCAACTAGAATTCATTTCACAATTTGCAGCTGATATACGCTATATTAAAGGCAATGCAAATGAGACAGCAGATGCACTATCGAGATTAAATATTAATACCTTCTCGATCCCTGATATAGGTTATCAAGAAATGGCAAAGCATCAAAAGCTCGATACGGAGCTACAAAAGCTTTTGCAGTCTAAGGAAACGAAATTATTATTCCAAAACATCCCCATAAACAACAAGGACACCTTAACTTGTGATACCTCAACAGGTAAAACTCGCCCTTTTGTACCTTTCGGTATGAGACGAAATATTTTTGAGAAAAAACAGACAACTGTAAAACCGTCTAAACCTGCAGCAGAGCAAGCACCATTCAAACTACCTGCAACAAGCAGCACTTCAAATCAAAGTTCAGCAGCAGCACAAACTACAACAAGATCAGGAAGAAGAGTACATTGGCCAGATAGGTATGTAGCAACCACTATATTTATCTAGACCAAATCCTGAGACTACTCTTATAACACATAAAAATCCTACTTTATTTTGATTACTATTTTTTTTTATGGGCCCCACGGATCATCATTATGCTTACATTTTAACTTTATACAATTCATTAATGTTAAATATACACTTGTATATACGATATGAAACGTTTCAACACACAAGCTGTTATTTCAATTTAACACTTACTCACCATATTGAGTTGTACTTTTATTTTAAAAACAGTTCCGTCCTTTATCTCTTTGTCGAACATAGATGTTAATCCAATTTTTTTTTGGTACATAAAAACATCAATGTTCTGGATGGGAGCTTGTGTGGCAAGCCCATTTGTCTACTGTATCATTTATCTATTCATTGTAACTCAGACTCAATTCACTATGTTAATTTCGGTGTGTATGATCGAATGCATGTCTGTACATTAACTCTTAAGCTATTTCCTATTGGTCTCAATGTGCAGATAATCGATAATCTATTCACACCCGATTAACTCCCAAATATATATGGATTTTTAATAGACTCACACACTCTCTCTGTTTCATCGTGTGCTTGCTCACCGTACGCTTGTGGATTATTATTATTCATTATCAATAAACTATCTCTATAACTGGCGTTTAGGCTTTTTAATAATCTCGAGTAAATTCGCAATTCTACTAGGAGATTAAGCCTACCTAAAATACTCAGTTACAGGATATTATTATTTGGAGTCAGATATTGAGGACATAATCCTCAACAATTCAAGAACTGAATTTATATCACACAATGCATAAAAGGTAATAACAGATCTGTTAGCGACCGAACAACCAATATTCGGTTGGAACAGCGGACTGGCGAACCCAAAATTTATTCGATTAGACCAAACCACGTTCCTCTGTGTAGCTGACAACGCGTTTTCGAAATACTCGTATTATATGATATCAAAACACAAACTCTGTGCTCAATATAAACAGATCTAATTTAGAAAACAGAATAAATCACATCAAAAATACAAAATACCTCAAGTGGTGCAGCCTGTGCTATACAGTCAGAAGTTTCTCTAACACAAAGTAGCGCGCTAAACAATGAAAGAGACAGTTAATACTAAGGGGTTCGATACCTGAGAATCAATAAAATATTCCCAACAAGATGGGATCAAAATATCTATCCGCAGGGATTCCAGCAATCCTTCCAAGCAGACGATCAAGAGGTTAACAATCAAACAATGAACCACGCCGTGACCTTGAGCTTAATCAAACACAGCCTTAATGTCAATGGTCCGGCAACATGCAATGGTAACTTAGGCAACAAAAGATAAGTCTTTAATCAAAATCACATAATAAAGGCTCACACGAGGAAGACTGAAGAACAAAAGATAAGGTTAAATGAGATCGGAACAAAGATTAAAATACACAACAGGGAGAAAGAACAAATAAATGACAATACTGTTCAATAAAGAAGCTGCAGAGGGATTTTCATCGTTCTCTTTCCGTTACAACTAATGCATTGTCCAAAGTATTAATAAACACTTTCACTTCAGCTTTAATCGACTGCCATAACTTATCAACACTACAAATGCCAGATGTTGAATAATCTAACCTCAGGCTTTCAGCCACAACTCTGCTAATATTAGAAGAAGCGCGATTGTATGCAATCAAAGTAACGTGGGATGCTTAAACAGATAGATCGCAACATTTTATTCCGAAACCAGAGATACTTAGTATCTTTGGAGACACTCACAATACATCGCATCTGGGAACAAAAGCTACTGTGAAACTAATTAATGAGTGTCTTAGATGGCTAAACACACAATAGTACGAAGCGGCCGTCCGGTATTTCCAGGTTTTCCATGGCGATCTAGCTTCAATTGACTCATGATCTCAGCTATTGAAATTACCATAATATCCACAAAACCCCTTCTGATACTTAACTTAAATGTCTGAAATTAGGCACAAGCATACACAAAATACCAAAATGTCAAGTTGCATTGTCGTACCAGCTCTCCAGTCAGTTGTTTTCACAACCAAGTCTTCAGGTTTCATCATGTTTATATTGATATCGTCAGGCCGCTGCTACCATACAAAAGGTCTGAGCGACTTCTTGTATGCACAGATCGACTTATTCACTTCTCAACAGAGTCTACCGAGAGAGTGCTGATAGAAAAGTAGATCTCTGACTATGAAATGCTGACCGGAATCATAATGGACAGAGAGACCTAGTTCCAAAGCTACCTTTCTCAACAACAACATTATGAATCAAGTGAATTTGTAAAACATATGTATATAGTACCATGTACTCAATACAATGAATCTCTGTTTTCTAATTCTGTGTCGGTGGAGCTTGGATAGTGATTTAGTTGGAATGTATACTATAATATGATTACATTTATCTTACAACACCTTTGTTTACATCGTTAGGAATAAATGAAATTTTGCCGAAACTATATGCAAATTCAATGATTTAAAAATCAAAGTCATTTTAAGAAAATTGAAATAGCCAAATTCGATTCAATATTGTATTACAGAACATGATTTGCATTATTTGAAAATATTAGTGAAAAGTCTTTTAAGTTTGATGTTAGTATTTTTGATTGGATAACTAATGTATTTGTAATTCTGTTATTGATTAATTGTTTGTTGATGGGAACATCGTAATTTATGAATGGATGCCAATTTTTTCTTTGTATGAACTGATTTTTCTATTCCATTTTTTGATTTATGATCTAAAGTCCTTTTATACATGTAACTTCTTCGACAATTCACCTAATTGTAAGAAAAAATAATAAAACAAATTTATTTAATCAATCACTTTGAGACTGAATCTATTGCAGAATACCTTCAATCGTCATTACTTCAATTTTCCGAACGTAATACAAAATTCTTGAAACAGTTTAGTTCAGCACAGCACAAATCAAATGAAAAAAGAGTACACGATAGGAGAGATGAGTTGGTGAATGAATGATTTAATTAATTTTAAAAGCGAATATATGAAAACTTGTGAATGGGTTAACAAGCTGTTTAAGCACCGAACATTTAAACGTGTGGTGACCTACTTTTATCAAATGAACGCGATTGGTTTAATGGAAACAATCATTATTATGACCAATTGTACCAGTGATTGTTTTACTGTACTTGTTTGTTTATCTGTATTAAAGACATTCTTCCTTCCCTTGATTGTGACCTTGCACGAATTCGGTTACGCTCAGTAACCACGCTTGTACTCTTTTGGCGCGATCTCGGTATTCTCTCGCTACCACGAGATCGCCAACGAATACATCTCGACTACAGCCATCAACTGCCTTCTGATATTTGGCTTACGGGGGATCTTATCGGTTAACTGGCACGTAGTCTTCCTGTAGTGGTGATCGTAGTCAACCTTGACTCAACTCCATGCTACAAACGTGTAAGATGAGTCTAGCGTAAACTGTAACTTCTGTTCAGTCATGGATGTTCTTACATTCATCGGAATATATGTATAAATATATATGTAGAAATTATCATCAGCAGCTCCTTTCTGTTAAAATTAATTAGATGATTTAGTAAGCTTAAACATATACAAATTGCAAATGAGGATGCTATACATCTTTTGAATTTAAGGTCAATATAATTAAATATACAGACACCTTTTAGCACTTTATCCTCATCAAAACACTTGTGAATATGAAAAGTATTTTTGACGATTTTTGCACAAATTGAGTTATTTCATAACTTCTTTCAACGATAACGAGGAGAAAACCTAGGCTACACCACATCTTGACCTTTGTAAGATTACCAATGAAAACCAGGAGACACTGGACAACTCTTTCATCGTAGTATTGTATTGCTCAATAGTGCGTGTCTATGATCCCATTAGCAAACAAAATTAAAAGTTTTAATTGTTAAAGTGACTACTGAACCAGCGTCCAATAATCTGAATTACTAGGCTCAATCAATTCTTCATTTTATTCGTCCAGATTATTAATGCCTATTTATATAAGATCAATTCATGATACAGGCTATGAGATTTAACAAACTGCACTAATACACTTTCGACCTTATAGAAACCAAAAGATTTCCGTAATTCAGAATAACAAAGAATGATCCCAATAAAGAAATTTTTTGTATTTTTTCAATTAAGTAATTTTTCTAGATATTTAATTATGGAAATATGATACAAGGAAAAGAGAATAAATTTTTCCAGAGAATCCTTCTTAGGGTTAGAACTGCTGTAGTTAAAACACATAAAATAAGAAAGTTGCATTTAAAAAAGACAGAGATATTCATAATGACTAGCTCTAATTCACTTGGTGTTGTTTTACTTGTATCTTCTCATTATTATTTAGGACTGTAATTGATCAGTCTCTTGTTGGCATAGGTGCATCCTGTGCGGATTGCCTCAATATAGTCTTAAGTCACAAGCGTTTTTAAACAAAGATGAATGGTGACTAGCAGTGGAATCCAGGACGCGCGTTTCGTCCTGTTTGGGACTTGCCAGCTGGATGTACCTGCATCTCAGACGTGCTGTTCACTTCGCGACTAGAACACAGTACCGTTCGCTTCAAACGCCATCGCGTTATCCACTTATCTACTGAGTTCTGGCTAGCTCTGATGATTACTTTATCATTGTATCATAGTTGTTACTCGAGAAACTAATCAAAATCACTCCTTGGTAGGTTTTTAATACTTCACCGAAATGGCTAAAATTCTTCGTAGTAAAATCAATACAATGGTAATAGGCTGAGTTCTTTTATAAGGTTGATCTTATTAAACTTTTTTAAATCTTAGTTTACTTGTATATAACTTACATAAAATATACTGACAGTTAAATGTTCTAGCTGTCTATTGAAAATAGAAGTTTGAAGCAGTCACTTTGAAATCATAGAACAGAAAATACTATCAGAAGTATTTTTTGAAATATCAATAAAGATATTTCCGAATTTCAACTTCATATTTAAAAAAAATTGAAAGTCTATGGATAAGATGAATGGACAAATACAGATGAAGATAATTAGTGAAGCTGCGATCTGTGCATCAGTAGACCTCAACATATACAAAGGTAAAAGCAAGATCCTCAAACACAACACGGAGAACACCAACTCAATCACACTTGATGGAGAAACTCTGGCAGAAGTGACAAGTCTTTGGGTAGTCACCGATGAACATGGAGGATCCGATGCAAACGTAAAGTTAAGAATTAACAGAGGAAGAGCAGAATTACTACAGTTGGAGAACACATGCAACTCAAAACAACTGTCTGTTAACTAATATCCAAGTCAAAATCTTTAATACGAACATCAAGACAGTTCTAGTGTACGGAGCTGAAACTTGGAGAACTACCACAACGATCGTCGAAAAGGAACAAGTATTTGTAAACAATTGTCTACTCAAGATACTTAATGTCCGTTGACCGGATACCTTTAACAACAGCTTACTAAGGGAGAGAAAAAACCAACTTTCAGGCTGAAAAGGAAATTAGTAAAAGACGTTGAATGTGAATAGGAAATATATTGCGAAAATCACCAAACTGCATCACGAGGAAAGCGCTTACTTGGAATCCTGAAGGGAAAGAGAAAAGAGGGAGGCCAAAGAAAATAATGAATTGAAAATTGAAAGCAGCCATGAAAAGGATCAATAGCAACTGGAAAGGATTGACCAGGATAGAGTTGAATGAAGAATGGTGGTTGGTGGCCTATGCTCTTCCATGAGGGGTAACAGGCGTAAGTAAGGTGAGCAACTGTATATGGAAGTTCCATTAAATTGCGACCAATATGACAACAAACTATATTCAATGAAAATGAATACATGTCCTCAGGTTTACATAATTTATAGTATTTCCATACAGAGTATTAATATCAATAAGAATCTTAACAACAAATCATTACGTAATTAAAATAATTTTCTGTTATACTATGTAATTTGTGATTATAGTTAATTCCAATAATAATGATAATGTTTTCACTTGTTGTTTTACTTATATCTTCCTATTGTTATTTAAGACTGCAATTCATCAATCTCATGTTGGCATATGTACATCTTAGGCGGATTGCCTCGATATAGCCTTAAGTCACAAGTTTTTTTTAAACAAAGATGGATATTGGCTAGCAGTGGAATCCTAGACGCTAACAAGTCCCAAATAAGACGAAACGCTTATCCTAGATTCCACTGCTACCCATTATCTATCTTTGTTTATAATATCTTCATATTGAAATCAGTTGGAATTAGTCAATCTTATCATATTTCCAATATTTCAGTTCAGAATTTTTAATGTTTAGTATATTGAATAATTTAATTTGTTATATGAAATGAAATCATTCATCATACTAAAATATGATAACATTTTACAACTAATATTTACTCTCCTAATTTAATATGACGGCAATTTAACATTTTCCAGTATTCATCCATCCATTCAACGCGTCAATTAGTGTTTTATAAAAGTAATTAACCCTCACTTGAGATCATATTTCAGTCATCATAGGTCTTCTATGAAAATAACATTATTATGGATTCCAATATTACCGAATGAAAAGAAAAAATAAATTAAGTGTGATTTAGATCTTGAAATGAATAACTTATGGTGGAGAAGATTTGTAGCTCAGGTGGATGATTTTGATGGAGTTTTGTTCTCTGAGCTGGATGGTTTGGTCGACCAAACCATCCAGCTCAGAGAACAAAACTCCATCAAAATGAATAACTCATCAAAAACCATACTATTCATATGTACCATATACCCATTAAATGAACAAAAAAAATGCTAGATATTGCACATTTAGTGAATATCATGAAGCAGATACACTACAGATTTACAGACATAAGTCCTATCCATCTTATTTGACCTCTTCTATTATAAATTATTAAATTCTTAAAATTGTTCGCTATACAAATTTTGATATATGTAACTATTTCAAACTATTCTTTACTATCCATCCACTATTAAGTTTTTATTGATTCTAAGGAATAATAAAGTGGAAAGGGAAGAATTAATTCATTCTAAAATCAGTGAAAAGTGTTTCCAATTTCGTGACCAGTGGAGGCAGTTACACACTAAAGATAATGGAAGACAGTTGCACAATATCATGGATTAGTCAGTTACACATTGTTACCGTTGGATGCATGCGTTCGCACACGAGACCGAAGGTCCTGGATTCCATTCTCGTATGCCGGATCGTGTATGTGCACTATAAAAGGGTCACATACTAGAACGAAACGACTATTCAGTACTCCCCGATTTTCAATGGTGGTCTCACATTGATAAATTCATCATTTCAATCAAAACTCAACAATCTTCACAATTTTATACTGATAACTAACACTTCTCGGTTGCCCACACCGTAGAAAGGTTCTTCTGGAGGTACATGAAAACGAAATAGGATTAAAGATGACATTAGTGACCTGAGAGCGTGACCGCAGTGCCCAAGGGACAACTGCTTGAGGTCAGTCACACACGACCGTACTTGTTGAAACCTTACCATCGGAGACGGATATCCGTAGGATAAATTAAAGTGTGCAATTTTAGGGTCGACCTTTTCTAACCCCACCTCTACTTATGAGAAGGCAGCATCTCTATTATGCTGGTCGTCTAAAGGAAGGACACTACTGCTGTCACACTTCTGTACAGTCAGCAGTATTGTAGTGAACAGAAAACGGGGGGGGACAATCGAATGTATTTAACACAAAATTACAGAACTTGTTAATAAAATCTAACAACCATATAGTAAAAGCTCAATTTGCAAAATGACCATCGATTGTCGCAAAATAGCCCAAACTTCATTGTTCTTGTATTTTCATATAAATCACATTCCGTTTCCATTCTTTACTGTTCGATTCTCTTGTCTCTCTGCTACCAAACCTTCTGTTTTCGACTAACATCATATACTACTTATGTCGATATAAGTAGCACACACCACAGTACGACTTCATCCTCAAACTTTGGATTTGATGCTTTTAATCTTATCTCTCTTCAACTCACCTGTCTAGCATAGTACAACCTTGAGGAAAAATTGTTCCAGCCAGCATAGCTCGATTGGTTCATCACAATAGGTAAGCCCAACCATCACATCAAGGTAGCAACAATAGTTTCAAACTAATGCTCCCAAATGCCCTGGTACGACCGAGAGTGGAGAGACTCCACTCTCCCTCGAAAAATGCTTTCACATGGCCACGCGTATATACCCTCTGCCAGGGAAGTCCAGCTCACTGCCTTCTCGTAGCGTAGGTGTTGTTTACGAAAATGAGAGGACGAAAAGCGAATGTCCGGCGCTTGACTCGGATCCCAAACCAAACCAATGGTGCACACGGGTTCCAGTATCCTGCGGGAACAAATGGCGTATGAATCAATCGTTGGTCACCGGCTACCATAAGACTACATTTCCTTACGATGCTCCACTGCCTTATGGATCAGACCTTTAGGTCGAAGGTTCGGGGTGTGGTCCCCTAAGAAAACCACCTGCTTCGGTTTGGGCACCCGGGCAGTATCATAGCCCTCACACATATCAAATGAGATCTGTGTGACGCATATGTATTTGGTGCCTCCTTGTACCAATATCTATATGTTCAAATGAATAAAGAAACCAAATTTATCCAAATGAGAATATTGATAAATAACTAAGGCGATGTAAGCAACAACAGTCAAGATGATAAATACATAAATAAAAATAAATAAAAATAAAAAAACAAACAAAACAAATTGTTTACCTGAAATATTGATGCAACTCTATTAGCTGTATTCATTAAATAATTAATATAATTTTTTGATAAACATAATTTTGTTATTTGTCCTTTATTATTAGTTAATAATGATGAATTATTATAATAATCATAATCATAATAATCATTATTATTACCATTACCATTACTATTATTACTATTATTATTATTATTATTATTATTACTATTATTATTGATTATTGAATATTGATATAATTTATTGAATTCAATTAAATTTAATAAAAATTGTGATAATACAATTGATTTACCACCTAAACGTTTTTCTTCTAATTTTTTTAATTCATTTAATTTACATATTTTATTTCTTAATGTTGATCTTGGTATCCCATATAAATTAGCTGCTTTACGTGTACCTAATTGACCAAAACAAATAGCTTTTACAGCTTCAGATAATTCATTTTGTGTATATGAATGTTTTATTGATTTATTGAAATATAATTGATTAGTTGATAAGGTATGATTATTATTATTATTATTATTATTGATTTTTTTAATTTTGCATGGTGATAATAATTTATTTGTTATATTTAATGAATAATTTTTTATTTTAGATAAAGATTTTTTTGATAGAAAATTATTTGAATGAATAGAATAGTCATTTGATGATATTTTAGTAGAAGTTTCATATGGATATATCATTGGCATGTTTAATATATTTGCTTGAATTAAATGATCATCTTTTTTTAAATGTTTATCATATAATAAATATGTAGAAGAATTACAATGAATTTTTAATGATTCATTGAATGTTTTATTGGATTGAGTTAATTGTTCACTTGGTAACTCCTGTTGTTGTTTTTGTTGTTGCTGATGTTGCTGATATGTTTGTTGTTGTTGTTGCTGACTGTAAGAATAAAAATTGTAATCAGAAAAATTGGATGAAATCATTTAAAGTTATTTAAAATGATAGAAAATAATTGAATCATGAGAAAATGATTAAATTAAAATCACATATATTTAACAAATTAGCACTGTTATATTATTTTGTGGAGATAATAATGACAAACTTATTTTGCAATTACGTTATGATACTATTTGTTATATCCTAGTGAAGATTAAATCACGGTTAACTTCTGAGACTCATCTTGGTCATATATATATATATATATATATATATATATATATATATATATATATATATATATATTGCAGGTAATCTCCTACCTAAGACGAAACAACTGTCTAGTGATTCATAGTTTCTAATGGTTACCTAACTGTTATATCCTGGGGAAGATTAAATTACGAGTAACTTCTGAGACCTAATAATGGACTTATATTATCTATATATTCTTATGGTATAACTATTCAATAATTAGATTATGTATACTTATATTCATCTTATTATAAGCTTTATTTTGACCTATAAAGCATTATTGTACGATTTACGGTTCTTAAGTTATGTTTAGTTTAGTAATTACTGTCTCCCACTTTCACAGCCACATTTTGGTTTTATTGTTTATGAATTTTATTTCCTAGTTTATGCAGTGATGGGGTCCGTTTGGTTGATATATAAGCCTAGTATGTCTGAAACAAATGATTCGCATAGTAGAAGCTGGTATTGGTGTTCTGGACTCAACTGGACGCGCTAGGCGAACATGGGACCAATAAGGACGCTAGGCTGCTCATACCGGTCGAACGTCATTGGTGAGAACATTGTATAAGTCGTATTTCGACCGGCGGATATATCACGTGATAACAAGCTGAACTTTAAGTCACAACACTATTTACATTTTCTTTCATTCTACTTTCATGCTACAGATAACTGTAAAAGATGTTTGAAATTGCATGCCTTGGAATATTTCCTCTTCTGTTTTAAATCTCATGTAGTATGACATAATGATAACTGCTTGTAAATACATTGCTACACACATATATATACACATATACACTTTTCTTGTTCTCAGTTGCATGTTGTTACAATAAAATATTTATTATTTACATTTATAGACTACAGCTATACTTCCATTAAATAGTCCATATGGATATATCAATGAAATTATAACAATTTTCATTGGAATTAATAATCACTCATAATTATGGATTATTACACTAAATGTAGCTGGAACACATCAAGGCCTACCAAGTTAAGTAACATCTCGTAACTTTTCTTGGTGTTTATAATATATATTTAATATCGGAAGGGGTGTTGTGGAGATTGTAGTAATTTCAACAGTTGAGATCATGAATCAATCGAAGCTCTAGACCACCATGGAAAACCTGGAAATGGCAGTCCAGTGCTTCCAGGTTTTCAATGGTGGTCTAAAATCAATCGGTTCATGACCTTAGTCAAAAATGTTTGCTAAGAACTTTAATTGATAATTTATGACACAACTGTGGATGTAATCTAGAGTTCAAGAATGGGAGATGAGAGTATAATTTATGGACGATCTTTGAGCGACATTAAAGTGACCATGGGAATATCCACCTACTTACTAGGGCTAAATGATCGTTATAAAGCGGTTTGAAGAGGAAGGATTATGATTTACAGTTGATGGTTAGGGTTAGGAATTAGACTTATGGTTTTCATCACGAAGTGACATCAGTTAAGATGCCAGGACGTTATTTAGACAATTGGGTGAATGAATTTCGCGCCAAAATCCAAGACCTATCAATTTAGATCTGATTGATTCGTCCATAAATGAGTAATATTTTTATGTAGAAACAAATATAGTCATATACGCCAGTCATAATCAACCATTTATGTATGTATGAAATAATCGTGTTTTTCAGACCATATTATTCTTTCTTGACAGTAGTTTGGTTATGCTTTGACTGTCCTCACAATTTCCCTTTTACATACTACGTCTATATACCATCCCGCGGCGAGACTATAATTTATGGACAACCTTTGAACGAATCTTAAGCGACCTTGAGAAATATTAGCCAATCAGCAAACAGTCAGTATAAAGTAAAGATATATTATACAAAATCAAATAAATAAAGTGGATACACTTCTTATACGTGGTTCAAAAACTTGTCAAGGTTAGAAAGAGGTTCAGAGGTTCTCAAATCGTAATGTATGCAGTAGAGGAAATCATCCACACGGCTACAGAATAGTCGGCAACTGGAGCCATGATAAAGTCTCAAAAACTCAGCCTCGACCACATAGCTTAATTATTGTTTATAAGTACTCCGATTGTTGAGTGCACAAAATGCTACTTGTGGATAACGACACGATGCACATAACCAAGCCTATGTAGGAGTCTGTACGCTCTCCAAACATCTGTATATATTGTAGTACCTGGCTGCAGCTAGTGTTACTGGTGCATTTATTATCCAGTTCTCAATAATTGTCATAATTCGCCTTAGTTAGGAATTATCTATAGGGTTTTCATCACGAACTGACTTCAGCTATAATGCCAGTAATTTATTTAGCCAAATGGATGAAAGGCTTTCGTACCAAAATCCAAGATCTGTTATCTTATACCTGATTGATTCGCCCACAAATTATAGTCTCGCCTTTTTATTTGTTATAGCTGCTCAATTATCACGTTTTGTACAAAATTCCCTGCGAACCGATCGTACGCTAACATTATTCACTGAAGTTAGCGCTGTGACCTTGAAACCTCTCAAACGCTTCTGATTAGCTCGTCCATAAATTAGAGTCTCACCTATTTTGCTTGCTTAAATATGATTTCGTCCCATATATTTTCTATATTTAAAAAGCTTATCTAATTAAAGAAATACAATTTTAATAAAGTAAAATAAACTGACCATATTGATTTATTGACAATTAAATCTGTCTTCAATGATAAATCTAATGGTTCTTCATTTGTTTCAATCATTGTCAACATTATATTTTGAATATATTGTTCATAATAGAATTGATACCATTTATATAAATTTGATAAATTATATCTCATATTGAAATATTGAAATGGATTCAATGTAGATAAAAAGTACTCGAAGAAATTCACTTTAGTAAATGAACAATTACAATCTATGATGTAATTTGATGTATTAATAATAGGGAAAGATTTTTGAACTTCAACAAATTGATTATTTTCCATAGGATTAGGGTTATATGAAATAGATGACTTATAAGGTATCATATTACAATTGAATGAATGATTCCATCTATCTATTTATTGGAAAACAAAAATCAAAATACATTTTTTGCATGAGTTGTTTGAATCATTCTGTTGGTATTTAAGACTGTGAATGATCAGTTTCTTATTTAGTAGTTGAATTCATGAGTCGATTGAAGTTAGACCATCATGTAAAACCTGGAAATACTAGACGGTAGTTTTGTACTAGTATGGGAATCCTCAGCAGCGTGCATCTACGATCATATGCTCACTAGTGACGGTATCCAAGAGGGATTTCTTGGAGTTCTAGTGAGGAGCAGTGACCAGTGGAGTCCAACGAAATCTGCTGTCAGATATCAGCTCACTGAAGACAATGGTGGACGGTCGCGGAATTTCGTGGATTGGTTGAAGTTAGACATGAAAACCATTGGATGCAGTCTCAGTTGTCTAATGGTTAAGCGCTCACGCGCGAGACTGATAGTTTCTGGGTTCGAATCTCGCGAGAAGTGGGATCATGGATGCGCACTGCTAAGGAGTCCTATATTAGGACGAAATGACCGCCCAATGCTTCCAGGTTTTCCATGATGGTCTGGCTTCAATTGACTCATGAATTCAACTACTAAATTATCATAATATTCACAAAACCAGTCTCTGATTATAATCATTATCTTATTGTCATATGTTTATCCTTTGTGAATTGTCTCGATATTACTTTAAGTCACAAGCATTATAAGTACAAACTAGTGACTATCTGGACTTAGTAGTTAAGTAGATAATACCATGGCGTTTGAAGCGGAAGGTACTTGGTCCAAGGTTCAGAGTGAAAACCAACTCTGTAATTCAGGTTCATCTAGCTGACGAGTCCCATATATGACGAAACGTCTGTCCTGGATTTCACTACTTATAACATTAAAATGGTTTATCTGTTCACATTATTTGAGTTATCAACCATATGCAGACAACTTATAAACTTTCGTCTCTAATCGCTTGAACACGTTTTTTTTAAACATAACAACATTTGATGCTGACCACATTAGTTCTAATAGATTCACAATATGCTCCACTTCTCCTACAACCGCTAACTATTTTAAATCAGCCACTTATCGATATATTGATAACCTATTAAATATGTCTTCGAAATTCTTTGCTTATGACTTCTGATTTCACTAGTTGCGTACGTTTTGTTTATAGAAAGTGTTACTGGTTAAGGTGTTGTCAAACTCTAAATACTTGTGGCATCTTCACTTCTCATTCCTTATAGTAATCTATTTTTCAGGATTCGTCTATCTAGCTCATGTATGCTGTATATATTATTGTATCGGTATTTCATCTCTTACGATATTATATGTTACACATATGAGATAAAATAGTTCCCATTTTATACTATTGTATGTATGTATGTATGTATGTATGTATGCGCGTGTATGTGTATGTATGTATGCATGTGTGTATGTGTATGCAGGTGTGCATGTGTGTGTATGTATGTATGTATGTATGTATGTATGTGTGCATGTGTGTATGTATGTATGTATGTGTATGTGTATGTGTATGTGTATGTGTATGTGTATGTGTATGTGTATGTGTATGTATGTATGTATGTATAGAAAGAATAAACAGAATAATCCAAAACTTTTAATTCTTAACTCACCATTTTTATTTTCCCAAATATTTAATTCAGAAATATTTGATGTAGGTGTACTAAATGCTAAACTAGTGAATTCATTTGATTGTACTGAATTTTGTAGTAACTCATATTCATATTTATAATCAAAATCTTTATGATTATTCATGTTATTATTTTGTTCAGTAGATGAATTCATTAATTGAGACAAATAACTAACATTTAAAGATGATAGATTACCTGATAGTGTTGAACCTATAAAATAGAAATATACCATAAAGTTTCATTATATTACTGATGGAATTTAACTTGACTAATCTAGATGATGGAATTGTTAGGACCCGAGAAACATAATGAATGGTAACTTTGGGATCCTTTTATGGACCAATACTAAACGTATATTTCTATCGTATAGTTGTTAAGTAACTAAACTATGCATATTCATATTCCTCTTATTATAAGCTTTATTTTGACTCATAAACAATTATTATACGTTTACCATTTGTGAGTTATTCCCAGTATATTAATTACTGCCTCCCTCATTCACTGCCACATCTGGCTAATTCTTGTACGAATGTTGTTTCATATTTTATTGGTACTTTGTTGTTTGCTTGATTGGTATATAAACAGAGTATGTTTGAAATACATGATTCATATTGCAGAGGCTGAGAGTGGTGTTCTGGACTTAACTGGTTGGGCTAGGCGGAAAGCAGGGCCAATCAGAACCCTAGGCTGCTCTCACGTGTTTTATGCATCTTTGTTCCGATCGATAAGTCACTGCTCTCTAATAGGCAGTCACAAGTTATAACAGTAATAAAAAGACGTAGATTATCAGAACCTTTTCTTGTTACGCTATCTAAAGGACTGATTACTTTAAATTGTCTAATTTAAGTAGTACAATTTCAGATTTTATAGAATAGTTTAAAAAGTAAAAGTCATTTAGATGAAAATCTACCAATATTTAATGAAGACTAGTAAAAAACATCCAAACTATATGAGATGAAATATTGAAATCAATTCTAGAACTAATCAGATTTTTTAATCTTTAACGTACAGATTAATTATCATAATTTAACAGTTGAATTCATTAGCCGATGTAAGCTAGACCATCATGGAAAACCTGGAAGCACTGGACAGCCGTTTCGTTTTAGTGTGGGACTCCTCAGTAGTGTGCATCCACTATCCCGCCCCCCTGTGAAATTCGAACCCAGGACCTATCAGTTTCACGTTCAAGCGCTTAACCTCTAGACTACTGAGCCGGCATCCAAGGGTCTTAATGTCTAACTTCAATCAATCCACGAAATTGAGCCACTGTCAACCATTGTCTTCAGTGAGTTGCTATCTCACAACAAACCCGGTTGAACTTCACTGGTCAATGCTTCTCACCAGAACTCCAAGAAACACCTGTTGAAACTAGTCGTTAGTGAGCAGTGAGATAAAAGTTCCTGGGTTCGAATCCCACAGGTGAGATCGTGGATGCACATTATTGAGAGGTCCTATATTAGGACGAAAGGGCCATCCAGTACTTCCAGGTTTTCCATGATGGTCTAGCTTACATCGACTCATGAATTCAACCATTAAATTACTACAATCTCCACAAAACCCCCTTTTCTGATAATTATTATAAGTTTGTAATTATTTTGCTAAACTTCACCATGAGCTACCTATTTGTTCTAAAATCAAAACAAACTAAAATGTCCAATTTGTGCCAACGAATAAAAATGACAGGAATTCAGAGAAGAAATTTTTCCTTTCGACGGAATCCTTTACTCAAACTCTATATTCGTACTTATAGTTGTATGGTAAATACTTCGTTCTATAGAAGGATAGAAAAGATTACATCATAAAGTGATTTGACAACTTTTTATGATTATTATTATGACTTTGATGTTTTTCGTTTTTTTTTCGATATCTTCAAAGTTGAGTTCATGGGTTGATCCAAGCTAGACTATCACTGAAAACCTGGAAACATTGAACGACCGTTTCGATACTTGTTACATTTGCCAAACATTTCGTGTTTTTGTTTTTGTTCAACAAATCAGTACGTTCTAGTAAAATTGTTTTGTCATCATGTAGCATTTTGATCTTCAATTACATAATGAATTAGTAAGGGTTAGTAACTCTCGTTTAGGACTGACAATGATATATTTCTATTGAGATATGTGAATCCTGAACAGTTAGTAACTGAGGTTGATAATGTTCAGCCTTAAATATCAACAATCGAAATCACAAGCTCTTACAGAAAGCATCCTATCCGTTGAACAATTAAGTATCTACCTGAACTAGTTAATTCAGTGATGAATGTATTGAACAAATGTGTTAGATCCAAGTTTCAGTATAACACCTCAACATTAGGATGCAAACGATACGTCCAACTAATGAGTTCCAAATAAGATAATGGATATATCATGAATGCCATTGTTAGTCTCATATAGAATATATTAACTAACTTAACATTTTATCACTTAAATTAGAAAAACAATTTTCTTATTTCTTTCAATCCCATTTTACTTCATCATGTTTCATATCAAAGTAAATCATTGATATTTTCTTTTATATAAATTATTCTATGTAATCTCTATGGGTATTTCATTGTATTCATCCCTATTCATTAGTTTTGTTCAATCATAGATTTTCTCTAAACATTATTATTACTAATACCAACCACTGGGTTTTGTATAAGGTTTATATACATTTGTTTTGTTAACATGGAATCAACTGTTTCCATAATAAGAATAATAATAATTAGTATCCGTCTAATATAGATTACATAGGCTATAAGAATTCAGGTTACATAGATACAATTTGGTTCAAAAAATTTACAAAAAAAATGTTTTCATAAATGTAAATTTAATTATTATCATAGATGAATAATTAGTTTTACCAGTAGTCTTTTAAATTAAAAGAAGTTGAAGCAATTTAATTTTTGTAGCTTTATATTTACTACTTAATAAATAATAATATTAGTAGTAGTATTTTCAGTAGTATAAATTGTCATTAAATTCAATACTGTATTCTCAAACCTAAACATTTCCATATTAAATAAGTTGAGATTAGATAGTGGTTGGAGGTAGTCGACAGGGTTTTCTGTCGTCTACCTCCAACCACCATTTAATCTCAATATATAGTGCCTGCAGTGCCGAGTCACCTAGACCGGTGGCCACATTGCAACATGGTCGATAGCATTCGATCTGCACTAAATAAGGACTTGACACACATGACATTGATCACCACCCAGTGATCAATCAATTGTGATATTAAATAAGTACATGAAACAGATTTTTTTTAAATTCTAAAGTTTGTCTTTTTCTATATCATGATTGTTGTGAACAGAGAAACAAGAAGCTTTGAAAAACAGCGGAAGCTATTTTTAAGGACGTTATTTCAGTTAATTCAAAGTTTGTAAAACATTAGCACTTATTTTTTGTCTCTAGTCTATTCTACAAAACATAAGCTTTCGTTTGATGTATGATTCACTGCCATAGCACTTTTTGTTCCAAAGCTATTGTAATTTAAACATATTATTTTGTATTCTATTTTCTACTCTAATCCCCAGTTATGGACATAATTGTATTTTCAGAAGGGGTTTTGTGGAGATTTTGGTAATGTCAGTAGTTGAAATCGTGAGTCAATTGAAGCTAGACCACCATGGAAAACCTGGAAGCGTTGGACGGCCATTTCGTTCTAGTATGGGATACCTCAACAGTGCGCATCCACAATCCCACTCCTCTCGAGATTCGAACCCGGGACCTATCGGTCTCCCGCGCGAACGCTTAACCATTAGACCACTGAGCTGGCATCCAACGGTGTTAATGTTGAACTTCAACCAATCCACGAAACGGTGCACTGCTAGGGAGTCCCATACTAGGACGAAACTGCCGTCCAGTTCTTCCAGGTTTTCCATGGTGGTCTAGCTTCAATTGACTCATAGTTGTATTTTCCTAATTATTATACGTTGTGGTCGGGCTAGTCATCTATGTATTCATGTATCATTTTACACCAATCTGAAATCGGGAACCAGATCCGAATTGGAAATAGATCGATTAGTGTTCCAGTTATCTTGTCTTCTCTCACTTGCGTGCTTGTCAGCCAATCAAGTGATAGAATAGTTTTCTTCTATCTACCCCACTTTGAACTCACGCATACTAGTCTCAAGTTTAAGCCGGCCAACCTATCGCGTCAAAGTCGTCATTTACATTAGATAAGTTATCCACAGCACCAAAAGTGGGTAGACAGACCAAGGACGTAACAATGAGAAAACATATTTTCTAGTTATTGTATTACAAAAAGAAAAAAACTATGTAATAACCATTTTGAATGTATGAACAAACTGCTTACATGTAGAATAATAACTCACTTGTATCTATTGTAATACAATTTAAACTTGTCTCTAAATTATTCTTGTTTAGATGGAAATATTCACTTAATTCGAGGGGTTTGTCAGTGTAAATGACTTTTTTAAAGAGAACAAAATGATTAACCAGTATTGTAATGATGAATAGTATAAAGATAATCCAAACAACAAACGAACAATTTGGCGGTCTGCCTGAACATCTGGGCTACCTGTTCCTGTCATTTAGGTTTTTAAACAAGTTATCTATTTTTGTTTCTTTTAATACATAATCATGTCTGTTAATTGTTTAACCTATTCGGGTGAAAAGTGTTCAACTTTTCGTTCTACAAGTTACGAAAGACCCAATCAGAGATATCGTGGTTGCTAGTAATATTAAGCGAAAAGATTATACATTATTTCGTTGTCGTTTTGCTGGACTACTAACTTCTAGCTGGAGATCACTCAATATTTATCGTCAGTATCGACCAAGAAGTAAGAAACGGAAACTTGTTGAAATACTTTGTGTTGTCAATCCTACATTGCACCAAAAATACAATATTGAATGAAGCTAATAGTAATAGTAATAATAACAAACCAATAGTAACCTCGATAGCACGCACCCATGACCACATAATTAAGAATCAAGCCCAGAACCTTTGGTCTCATAAGGGGACGCTTAACTTATAAACCATTGAGTCAGCATCCATAGCTCCGTATGGATAAGGATCATATAGTCACAAGTATTTAGCTTTCAGATGAAATTCTCAGAGTTCTTGTGAGAAACAGTGATCAGTCGAATTCAACTGTTTCTAATGTGAATACGGATTGCTGGAATGTCTTATACTGGGACGAAACGACTATTTAGTTTCTTTAGGTCCCAGTTGTCGTCTAATTTAGATTGGTTTGTGATTTCAATAAAATTCAACAATCTCTAAAACCTTATATTGATAAATAATTTAATTAAAATTTTATCACACTGATACCTTACGGTTATCATTATCAAGTTTGATTATTTGTTTTCACTCAAGTAACAGAAGGTTATTACTAAGCTATACAGATGTCTTGGTAAAAATAACTAAAAATACCGAATGATAACTGGTTTGGATAGTGTATGACAAGCATTTGACTTGGATTACCGTAAACCCAACTCAAATAACATTATTTCATCAGTCCATCAGTTTTCCTTTTTAGTCAAAAGATATCCGTTCTAAACTACTGTAAACATGCGGTGAATTTCCTGTTTTATGACCATATGACTTATTAGTAGTCAATGTTTATTCCTTATTTTCACATAATTTAGTTGCTTACAAACTGGTTATGATCTTATTGGTTAAAACGCATTTTGTATTGACGGCCATTTTAAACCCGTCATTTTTATGTTCAATTGCTTTATGATTGATTATTGTATAATCTTCATGACTGTAAGCTTAACTTTAACTAATCATGATTCATTGTAGGACGATATGCATTATGTATGGATATATATATATCCGAATAATCAAGTCTTCCAACTCAGATAGGTCTCGTCTTATTCTAGCGAATTCGACACATGTTTTTCGTTTGATTTTATAATACTTCGGTAACAAGTTTCAGACTGATTTGTTTGTGTAATAAAACATTTTTTTCTAAGCTCAGAAATGGAAATTAGATTTTTGTGTTTACGACGATGAGCAAAGTAAAATTTTCATATGAGAGTGAGAGATGGATAGATAGATGAATGGAGAACGTTGAAGATAGACCCTATAAACTAAATGTTCTGGATTAATGCTGAATCAACTGAACATTAATCAAAGCTCAAGAACTGAAAGTTTGTTATTTAAAACTTGTTTTATTTTATTTATAGATCTTCCAACTTACTACTGAGTCCTCAAATATAGTAAATTAGCTGTATATACAATGCTGTTTGATTACGATTGGTTCTTTAAAATGACTTTTTTTAGAAGAAATAATATTTACAGTGTAAATCTCCAACAGACCTTAGCTAGACCATCACTGGGAACCCGAAAGCACTAAATGGCTGTCTCGTCCTAGTATTAAACTCTTCAGTAGTGCGTACTCACGACGGTGCATCCTAGAATAAAGCCCAGGAACTCACGCGTAAACGTCTAGTCTCTAAATCATTGAACGTTAGTTCGATGGCGTATATGCACAACTTCAATCATTTCACAGTATCACGCAATTAATCGAACGTGTTCACTGCTGGGGAGCCTCATGTTCGGATTAGACGGCCGTCTAGTACTTCTAGGTTTTCAATAGTGATCTAAGATCAGTTCGTGATTTAAACTGATAAGATTCCACAATCTCAACAGACCATCCCATACTAACATAAATAACATCTTTAGAAGATGACATTTTTTAACTATACTGTATTTTTATGAATACAGACTTTAACAGAAGAGTTCTCCAATTGTCAGATAAATTATATAATTTTAAATAATAAATATACCCTCTGAATATTTAGACCAGTAGTATTTCAGTAATCTGTTTATTATCCATATAATTTTATAATATCTTTAGAAAGGAATATATCTACCTTAACTATAGTAAGTCAGTTTGTAGTGAACGAGAACAAAAATAGCGACAATCGAATGTACTTAAACATAAAATTACAGAATATCTTAGTAAAATCTAAGAACCATCCAGTAAATACTTCATTTACAAACTGTCAGTCAATTGTCTCAAACTTCATTGTTCTTTTGTTTCCACGCCAATCATTTTTTTGTCCTCATTCTCTTTTTTTCTATCTTCTTAATCTTTAGCTGCCAAGCATTTCATTTTTGATTAATGATACATACTACTTATATCTGTCGATATCAGTAGAATACATTTCAAGTTAAGAATCTAAGTAAATTATTTCCAAATCTATCAAATTTAATTCAATGAATGATTTGAATGAGCAACTATCTACGTTTTACGAACCAATTCATATGTAAAAAAATAAACCATAAGTTAAGACACATTTTTTATATCCAAGAGATTACTATTGTTTGCTATATAATCAAACTATTCATTTATTTCACGAGGACGAAACGCGCGTCCAGGATTCCACTACTAGCCATTATCCATCATTACTTATTCATTTATTTATTTGTTTTTCCGATTACTTTTCACATTTTCACATGAATATTAACTGATTAATTTTATGCTTAGTTTGATAAATAGGTATACTTTAGTGGAATTTCATTTAGGGTTATTAACCATGAAACATAACATGAAAGTAACATAAACAAGAGCATTAAGTCGAAGCAAATAGTTGTTGAGGTTTTTTTCTTTCATCCCTTCTTTTTTGCTTGTTTTACTTTGGTAACCAAAATGAATTTAAAGGTGATACATAAAAAAAACAAAGAAGCAAGAATGATAGTAAGATTGGTAGGTAAGAGATGTTACATTGAAAATGGGAAAAGAATTATTAGTAGTGTCATAAATAACCACAGCCTACATAATACAAGTGCTGTATATGTATATCAATGTCCATTTTAATAGTTTATCTCATCCATCAATTAATTAAAATAAAAGTAAAAACAGTAGGAAAATGTTACAAAACAACATCATTAACAAAATCATAATGTCACTGAATGAAATCATGAGTCAGTTGAAGCTAGACCACCATACAAAACCTGGAAGTACTGAACGGACGTTTCGTCCTAGTATAAGACTCCTCAGCAGTGCGCATTCACGACCCCGTCCCCCGCAAGATTCGAACGCAGGACCTATCAGCCTCGCGCCAGCCACTTAACCAACTAGACCACTGAGCCGATATCCAACGGTGTTAATGTCTAACTTCAACCAATCCATGAAGTTGCGCCACCGTATACCATTGTCTTCAGTGAGTTACTATCTCACAGCAGACCTCGTTGAACTCCACTGGTAACGGCTTCTCACAAGAATGATGATAGAAAGTTTAGTTTACTGTTGATTGAATAAATTCTAGACTCAACTCGATATTAGGGGTGAGATTATAATTTATGAACGAACCAATCAGATTTGAGATAACAGGTTTCGAATTTTAGCGCGAAATTCATATACTCATTTGGCTAAATACTATTTTGGCATTTTAACTTATATCAGTTCATGATGAAAACCCTAAATCTAATTCCTAATAGAAAATATCAACTATAAATCATAATTCTAATTCCTCACAATGTTTTATAACCCTCATTTAGCCCAAGTAGGTAGACACTCTGAAGGTCACTTTAGCGTCTCTCAAAGATCGTCTATAAATTATAGTCTCACCGATATTTGTTGAAAAATCTGTTATTGAGAGAAAATGTTCTTCTGTACAACCATTTTTAATGGTACATACGTTTCTGAGTGATTCCAAACCTTATAAAAAAATTAAGAAGGAGGAAAGAATAAGGTATTTCTTTTAGAATGTTCAATTTATATGCAATTTAATACATTTTCGGGCATTTTCATTACCATAGTAAATATGAATAACTCTTCCTTGAGCCCATCTGAGGCTACTGCCGGTCCCAAGCCCAGAAAAAGGTGAAGGGTTAAGCATGGGCTCAGCGACCCTATCGCGTAGAAAACTAACTCGCTAAAAAAACGCTAACCAGAAAGCATAATTCAAACCATTTAAACTCTATTCTGAGAGTTGAAAGGTCTTCATTTAGAAGAGTTACGAAGCTTCATGGTGAAAGCTGAGTTCCTTCGGAAGTCACGAGGCTGATTCCCTTTCTGACAACTTGAGAAACCATTAATTTAGGTGCATGGAATGAGACCGGGAGAGTCTTCTAAATTGCTGCAGAAATGAAGAGATCCAACTTGGAGGTGCTTAGAATCAATGAAGTAAATAAATGTGAATGATTTTTACTGAGGATTTCATTTCAAGCCTTAAATTAAACTTTATTTTTTCTTTCATTATAAAAATTCGAATAAGATACAGTGATATATTCATAGAAGACACACGTAGATAGATATAAATGATTGAAATGAAATCTTGAGCAAAATAAGTTGTATTATATGTAATATAAACAAAGAAAAATAATAAGCCCTTAAGGAAATCTCATTCAACTCAATGATAATTATCTTAAACTATAAAGCAGAGTTACATTGGTAGCATAACTTCTTTCAAGATTACATGTAAACTCTGTCTAATAAAAAAACAATAACATCTAATAAGTAAAGCTAGTCACTATCCATCTTTACTTAGAATATTTGTGAATTAAGGCAATATCGAGGCAATACACACAGTATGCATATATGCCAATAGGAGACTGATCAATTGTACAGTCCTAAACATCAGTAGGAAGATTCAAGTAAACAATACCAAGTGAATTTTAACTTTACCCCATTGCACAAACAAGTGGCTATCATGACTCAGTAGCTAAGTGGATGATGCAATGGCGTTTGAAGTGAATGGTACTGGGTTTGAGTCCCAGAGTGAACATCAACTCTGAGATTCAGGTACATCCATCTGACGAGTCCTAAACAGGACGAAACGCACGTCCTAGATTCCATTTAATATTTATTTTTCAATAATCAAAGTTTCATTTCAACATTATTGTAAGAAAATGATGTAATCAAAAGTGTGTAAATCATAAACTAAATTTAACCTTGAATCATGTTATAATTTTTATGTTTTTTAATATAAAACTAAATTCCGGAAAATCAGTGAGCTACATTTCAGCGGTTGAGATCATGAGTCAATTGAAGCTACACCATCATGGAAAACCTGATAGGTCTTGTTTCCGAATCCTGCTAGGCAAGGTCTTGGATGCGCACTACCGAGGAGTCCAACAATGGGACGAAACAGTCGTACAGTGCTTTCAGATTTTCCATGGTGATCTAGCTTCGATTGACTCATAATCTTAACTATTGAAATTACTACAATCTCCACAAAACCCCTTTTGAACTACATTTCATCAATGGGAGGTATTTTATGTAGTTTTTTGTCCTACTTTTTTTGTTTTTTGTTTTTTCAGGGGGTTTTTTTTCTTCACGCGTTGCATTAATTAACAAGCTGTTTAGTAATTACATATGAATATGACAATATGTATTTTTGTATATGAACAGAATTACAATAATCTAACAAAAACAATAACAACAAAGGTGGTAATTTTATTTAGTTATTTATGTCAGATAAAGAATATAACGTCCTCTTGAATATAGTTGGTCATTTAATTTAACCCATCTGTTGTTCATTAAAAATTTTTGCCATTTGGATAAGAAACAACAAAAACACACTACTGTTTATCTGTTTCTTTAAGGGTGTACAATGAAACAAGTACAAACATGATGATATACATTCAGTCCGATAAATAGATAGATGCGTAGATAAGTAGATAGGTAGGTAGGCAGGTAGATAGATAGATGCGTAGATAAGTAGATAGGTAGGTAGATAGGTAGATAGATAGATGCATAGATAAGTGGATAGATAGGTAGATAGGTAGATGGACAAATATGTTCTTCATATAATTAAATGTAACCATGTTGATGTAATAATAAGTCTAACATAATTTTTGGTCATGGTATCTTAAATATAAAAAAACATTTTCTTAAATGTGGAAAGCGGTGTAATCACAATCTTTTCTTTTTTTTGGTAAATACTTTTAATGAAGAAATTCTAGTTTCATATTCATGTATAAAGTTACTAACCATAAGTATCATAGCAACTTCATAAACTAAATAAAATTATCTGAATCAAATAATCTGGGGATTATTTTTGATTAGAATAAGGGGGTGTGAAGACTGTAATAATTTAATCATTGAATTCATGAGTCAAGTTAAGTTAGACCACTATTGGAAACCTGGAAGCAATGGACGGTTGTTTCGTCCTAGCATACGACTCCTCAATAGTGTATACCCACGATCATGCAACAAAAGAATTCAAACCTATGACCTTCACTCTTGCGCACGAACGTTTAACTTCTAAACCACTAAACCGGCATCTAACAGTGTTAATGTTTAACTCCAACCAATTCACGATATTGCACAATCGTCCTCTATTATTTTCAATGATTAAATGCCTTACAACTGACACGGTTGAACTTCATTAGTCACGGCTTTTCACTAGAAAATTTATCTTAAAGCCAGTCACTAGTGAGCACATGATAATTATCATTATAGAGTTGTGAAGATTTGAGTTTAATTGACATCATGAATAGATGAATGTTAGATTACCGTTCAAAAAGTGAATTGCTTTGAAGTTAGACATTAACACCATTGGATGCCAGCTCAGTGGTCTGGAGGTTAAACGTTCGCAAGCGAGATCGAAGGTTCTACGTTCGAGACCCTTCGGTGCGGGATCGGGTATGTGCACTGCTGAGGAGTCCTATACTGGAACAAAACGACCGTCCAGTACTTCCAGGTTTTCAATCGTAGTCTAACGTTGATCCATTCATGATATCAATATAAACTCAACAATCTCCATATCCCTACACTGATAATTGTAATATCATCTTAAATTTCAAGTTTTAAGATTCATTTGCTATTTATCTGTTAAGATATCAACAATTCGATGTGTATTTGTATGACTGATATAATTCGTATTGATAATAGCATAAGTTATTCATGGTTGTTTTCGATAAATCTTAAAAACCAGTTGAGTATCCACTTTGATCAACATCTAGATTTAGTTGATCCGAGATACCGTCCTTGATATAATTTCGATGTCCATTATATGAAACACAAAAATGATGAATTTCCTCAAGACAGACAATCTACATAGAATAGACTTAATTCTACAATTACTTCAGTTTGAAACTCATATATAACCATAATAGGCTCAAAGGGCTATGAAGATGAAGTGACAATAAAGAAGAGTAAAATAGAGCAATTATCACATCCATCTAATCACATTAGATGAAAAAGATCTCTGGAAAGTTTCCTAAGTAAGTTGGGAAATTATCTTACAAACTCTGCTAGTAAGACAATAAATCAATTTAATGCTCTAACGGATTGTAATCAAACTACTACAATAAATCACGGGTATAAGAAAATGCTCACCTAAAAATCAAACAAGAATGTGACTTAGATAAAGCCTGTGTGTTTATTTTTACGATGTTGCTACACAGGGTTTCAGGGATGCATGTTGAGTAGTTGATGCAGATCATCAATAGAGTAGGTAAGATGGCTTATCCTTGTTTAAAATGAGTTTTTAAGGTGGTTTTACTGCAAGAAGCGAAAAACGTTTATCAATAGCCCATACTTAGAAGTAGTTTAGTACTGAAGATTGTATGATGCCTGACGTGTCGTAGCATTACAAGGAAGATTAAATCAATGGAAATAAGAATCCGGTAGCTGAATGGCTGAAAAAAAGCTTCGGCTTTTGGATTTCAAGAGGTCATGTCTTGAAAGAGAATATTGTCACTAATCCTCGTAGTCTGAGAAACACATTTGTGGATGAATTAAAATTACTCATTTGAGCGATGACCAAAAGTTAGTTACGATGTGACTTTGACACTACTTCAGAACCATTTCATTGTCACTACTCGCAAATTGATCAGAAGTGATGTTGTGATTGAGGTGAAGAGTCAAACTCTGTTAGAACTTATCTGCATATAGTTTCCTTTACTTGTGAGCTTCATGTGATTTTAGTTTGGCAAGCAGCTAGATGCGAACAAACTCTAAAGCTGAGAAGATTTATAGGAATGTCATCTATCACGCTCCAATCTCTTCGACTAATGATTTGATGCGAGAATATATTACGCTCCGATTGTCCTCCACGGTTAACAAAAGAGGTTAGGAAACTTTGTAGATGCAACAAGACTTAGAAACTTGTTAGTTTTCATTCACTCAGTCACAACGTAAGTATATCGATTCAGATTGCCGTACCCAACTAGCACAGCGAGATGAAATCTTAGGGTACTATAGGTAGTAACAGTATGAGTTGTGATAAAAAATACTATTTGAGAAGAAAATATAAATTAGTGAAATAAAAACTGAAAAACAAGTTGAGGAATTTAGAATCTCAGAATTTGGGTGAAGACAAAGAATGAATGGATGTGAGCTATTACAAAGTCTCTAATCATTGGTTAAGATAATCATGGAGACCTCAACCATTTAGTCTACACCTATTAACATGGCCCAGTCCAATTGTTAGTGACTTTATGGACTGATTTCATGTTTCGGTTTGACCGCCCCTAGCTTTCCTCTATCATTCTTTTACACCAGAAAACATTGTCCATCGAAGTCGACGGTAGTTGGGCATATGTAACGCATACGTAACCAACCACCTCAGTTAATGAAGATTTATTACTTTATCAATCGATTTGCCATCCCTATCTGGTGCCCCATCTCAGATTCGATTATTTTAGAACCAGGAGTGGATTCAAAACACTAGTCGCTAAAAATAAATCATCTTATCAACGACAATTAATTCACGATTTTCAAAAAAATCTCAGTGGACTAATCTGTCCTTAGGAAAGAGTTCATAGAATTGATAGAATCTTATCATATCACTCAAGATGGTCCACTAGAACAGATCAGTAGAAATGTTGAAAACGCTCGAGTAAAATTTCTCCACTGATGATGGTGACAGGTCATTTAATGCTTCTAAGGATGGGTTAATGGGGGTAAATCTTTTATTCATTGGGAAGTAGACCGTCTTATAACTACTACAGATAAATCCAATAGTCCTAATGATATCCACCTTCGAATTATGGAAATCATAATTGATAAGGTTGTCAAATCATTGGTAATGTTGTTATATAGGTTACCAAAGCAGTTTAAACCTCTGAGGAAACGGAACAGTTCCAACGTCAGTTTGATTTACAGAAGCAGGGAGAGAGGATAAGGAGATAACTAACGTCCTATTAGCTTCTAGGGCGGAATACTTCTATTTGACCAAGCTCACTACAAAAAGATTGAGCTATAGTGTACAATACGAATGTGTAAAAAGACTTAATCTCTATAAACTTTGACAAAGACTTTTACAATTTCTCTCACTTCAATCTTAAAATGAAAATGAGAATTTTAAACAATCTATTCCTTCCATAAATTTGAACATAACAATAATTATAAAATTCCCAGAATAATATGAATCCATTCAAATTCAAGGCTTCTTCCCAACTACAAACAGCTTAACGTCATGAATGATAATATTATTAATAAGCATAGTTTAATAAGTTTAATGATGTTCGTAACAGGACAGAAAGTCATAAGAACAAGATCGAAACACAAGATGCTACATGAAATGTAGTAGGCTGATAAATACCGTTATTTTCGAAACGAAATCATCAAGAAGAATGGTATCATAAATGCTAACTAAGAAATCATAGGGAAAAATTAACAAATCAACAATTATGTAATCAAGCCATATAATTGAGATATAGTTAGTCCTATAAGTGAATTTCGGTAATCATTAGTTTACCACAGGAATAAGAATTTTGCCGCACTACTTTTCTGTTCACATACTTAAGATGGAAGGCGATTGGTGACAATGTTTTTGGTTATGTGGAGTGGAAAACAGTGTTCTTTACTTTTGAAGCATTTTGAATACTTTTTTGATGTTTATCCGATGCTCACCATTCATTCAGTTTATAGTGATTGCACTTGTGAATTACTTACTTCGCTGCAAACATGTTCAATACATTTTGAAGAAAATACTTATAGATACCCTTACTCGTAGTCTTAATAAGATATTTACTACCACAAGTACATATAAATTCATGAATATTATTGAGGTTGTTGTCGAAAAGGTACTAATTCTATTCTAATCAGTTTAAAGAGGATCCGATATTGTATATTGAAACCAGTTTAACTGTAGTAGAATACCCATTTGTTAACATTTTATTTCTCATCCTCTTTGTTTGTTCGTATAATTGGTTACTAAATACACCTTCCTGACGAGTCCTAACTGTAAGTGAAACCTAGTTCTAGGATTTCGTGATACGTACCTTCAACTAGCTTACATTAATACATGATGAGCACAATGTTTAGTTACCTTGACTATTGAGCATATTGCAACTTGATCGATTGACTTCAAACTACACTAAGGAATTGATAAATATGACATTAATCACTGCTTAATGAATAGTCAGTATGAATTCAAAGAATATTAAGCAATCAAAATGCAAAAAGAATAGTAAAGATAATGAACACATATTGTTTATATTATGGACATCTCTGGGAGATTTTATCATTCACTGTTATGGATATTGTAAGACACAGACTAGTAGTTTTTATGAATGTCCCTAAAAATTGAGGTTTGTGGATTTTAATAACTTACTTATTCGGTGATTTCAGTTAATTCGTTCCATTTGGTTTATCTAAGAACCAAAATACTTATTCGTTGTAACCTGGTTTTAATTAATGTAGTATAAGTAATAGTGTTAACTTATAAACATAAAAAAGCCTATTGATCTGTCAAGAAACCTAAATAACTCTTTCCATTCACAAATATAATGATCAGTTATTTTTATCGAACAAAAAACATGTTTGTTCTACTGTTGTTTCCAGTATTAAAATTTAAACTAACTGATTTAAAATTTTTTGATTGAGATCATGAATCGATTGATGTTAGACCACCATTGAAAACCTGGAAGCACTCAACCGCCGTTTCGTCCTATTATGCCGGCTCAATGGTCTAGAGGTTAAGCGTTCGCACGCGAGCCCGAAGTTTCTGGGTTCGAATTTCATGTGCAGGGTCGTAGATGAGTATTGCTGAGTAGTTCCATACTGGGACGAAACGACCGTCCAGTACGTTCAGCTTTTCAATGTTGGTCTAACATCAATTAATTCATGATCTCAATCAAAAACTTAATAATTTCCACATTCCCATTCTGATGATTTAAAAGTAACAGACACGAATTGTGACTGATTAATTGTTCAGGAGTCTACAAACTAGACAATGGATGGAATTAATTCGAAGTCGAATTATTGATCACTGAAGCGTTAGTTGTAATTCAATCGATTGTATGAAGAAGTAACAATATAATCTTGAGTGTTTATCATATCAAATAATTATTCTGTCTATACATAGAGAGTAGTTGGCAATATGAATATTATTGAGATCACGAATTGGTTTAAGTTAGGCAAAGAAAGGAAATCTACAAGCTCTGAATGGCTGTTTTGTCCTAGCATAGGACTCCTTGGTATTTCACATCCATGACCCTGCATGGGGGAATAGTAAATATTATTAGTAATAACAAATCCAAACAAGATGGTTTAAAAGTGTCCTTTGACAAATAAAATGATGACTAAATTCCATTATAGTATTATGTGTATTATTTTCAAAATATTGTAAAATAAACAAAGTGTTGGTAGTGTAAAGCAATAAATTCTGAGTTTAAATCTCATTGTGCGCATCAACACTGAGATACAGATAAATCTAGTTAGCGAGTTCCTAATAAGATGATATATGAGTCCAGAATTCCACTATTAGTCATAATCCGACTTTAATGTGTTGCATTTGATTCTACATATCTTTACAATTTAACTGTGTGATATGATTTAATCCAATTTTGGTGGAGTTTTGTTCTGCGAGTTAGATAATTTAGTCATAGAATTTTCATCTTTCTTCTGAACGACATCATCAGCAAAAATTTCAGGTAGAAGCGAAATTCGAACACATTACTTCTACTTGAAGTTTGTGTTGATGATACCGTTCAGAGGAAAGATGAAAGCTTCAAAACTAAACTATCCAGCTAAAGGAACAAAACTCCACCAAAATCATCCATCTTCTCCACCATCTCAAGATTTAATCCGATTTTGTTTAAATTTATAATGTGATCTAATTAATTTACTTAATCTGCACTCCGATCATAATTATTTATTTGTATCAAAACTTGTATTGACAAACAGACGTATAGACATGACTGTGAATTTCTGAAATTGGATTAAGTTTGAAGATTCCAAAGTTTATTATATTTATGATTTCCACTAAGCATACTCTGATGTTAATTGAATAATGAATTGATTTGATAATGAACAGTTTAATAATTTCAATAGTTCAGATCATGAGTCAATTGAAGCTAGACCAACATGGAAAACCTGAAAGCACTGGACATCTATTTCATCCTATCGCGGTACTCTTCGGTAGTGTGCATCCGAAGAAACGGCCATCCAGTGCTTCCAGGTTTTCTATAGTGATCTAGCTTTAATTGACTCATGATCTCAACTATTAAAATTACTATAATATCCACAAAACACCTATCTGAGTTTAATAATAGGAATGAAATTTATTAGAAATATAAATCCGTCCCAGATTTTTGTTCGAATCCCGCCGCAGGGCCGGATCGTGGGTGCGCACTGCTGAGGAGTCCCATACTAGAATGAAACGGCCGTCCAGTGCTTCCAGGTTATCCATGGTGATCCAGCTTCAATTGACTCATGATTTCAACTATTCAAGATTTTTGTACTTTTAGTGAAAAATAAAAGTTGAACGAGTTCATCTTCGAAAAAAAAGACTTAGATTTCATGGCCTAATTGACTAAGATTTCAAAGTACATACACAACAATCATTTATGTATTAAATCAATCAATCAAGTTCTATTTTGGTTAACATTATAATTCAGAACATAAGTTTCGTTCTGGCTTAAGACTGTTATTTGGATATACCTACTTTCTAGTTTTGATTTTTTACTCTGAAGATGTATGCATACCGATAAAATGTAGTCTCTTACAGTTATATTAAACATGTTAAAGTGTACATAAATGATCTCTCTAGTTGTTTAACAAAATGATGAGACTATAATTTATGAACGACCTTTGGGCAACTTCAAAGTAACCTTAAGAATGTCCATCTACTAATTAGGACTAAATGAAGATTATAAACCAGTAGAAATATTTAGAATTATGATTTACAGTTGATGGTTCAGGTTAGGAATTAAATTTTGGGTTAAAATGCCAAAACGCCATTTAACCAAATTAATGAATGAATGAATGAATTTCGCACCGAGATCCAAATTATAAAACATAGAACTTGTTGAGCTTATAATAAATCCGACTTTATTGAATAAAGTTAGACAATATGCTTAAGAAATTGTTTATACAATACTATAAGGGTCATTTGGCATTTAAGCCTATTTATCATTATTACTATAATCAATAATATAAAGGTATTCTGATGTTTAACACTGAATAATATAACTTAATTGAAGGTATATAAATGTGTTTTTATACATGCATAAACATATTGACAGATATTCTGTAGTTAGGTACTATATTCATTAATGACTTAAGTGTCTACTAATATTTTATAGTATGGATATTTATATTAGGTAGTTTGAGGAAGTCAACAGTAAGCCCTGAGTTAAAGAACTTCTCTAGTCAATATAAGAGTGCCTGTGTAAATTTCGAACTTACATCACTTAGCTTCACAGTTGGAAACGTTACTACGAAGCTATCTGGGCTTCGATTGACCTTCAGTTGGACTTGAGTGTTTTCAACTGGTTGATCACAGTGTATTGACCAATGTCGTATTTCACTGGTCTTTTAGTATTGATCAAATTACATCAGTTAAGTTATAATGTGACACATTAATCCATAAATCAAACTAGGTTAAATAATATTGAAAAAAAGATCTTAATTTTATTTATGTAACTGTGTTCTAGGTACCACTGTACATTAAACACATTTAAAATTGTCACCTTAATAGTATTTGTATTCTGAATTCAGATCATATCCAATTTAGAAATCTGACTGTCTTTAAACAAAAAGAATAGAAATTTACTGTTTTTTTTATCTGGAAACAAATCAACTTAGCATAAATAATTACTTATGAATTGATAGTTGAGTTCATAAATCGATTGAAGCTAGACCATCATGGAAAACTTAGAATTACTGGACAGCTGTTTCGTCCTAGTGTGCGACTCCTCAACAGCGCGCATCCACGATCCTGCTCGCATGACTCGAACCCAGGACCTATTGGTCTCGCACGCGAACATCTAACCTCTAGACCATTGAGCTAGCATCCAACGGTCTTAATGTCTAACTTTAACCAATCCACGAAATGGATCCACCGTCAACCATTGTCTTCAATGAGTTACTATTTCACAACAGACCTGGTTGAACTCCACTAGTCACTGTTTCTCACTAGAACTCTGGGAAATATCTAATGAAGCCAGTCGCTAGTAAGCATATGATGATTATTACTAGAAAGGGATTTTGTGGAGTTTATAATAATTTAATAGCTGAATTCATGGGTTAATTGAAATTAGACCAGCATGGAAAACCTGAAATCACTGGACGGTCGTTTCATCCAGGTTTCTCCACTAAAACCTCATTGTGATACTTATAAATTAATAAGTAATATTCATTAGATAAATGAAATTTACTCATAATTTTATATATATATGATCATACTCACTTTCGATGGGATACGAATTTGGAGATGATTGTTTTGAATTTCCTAATAATTCTATCGGTTCATTCTTGAACGCCGATCTTATTATGGGAAGATACTGATCGGTTTCACGGATCATTTCGCATAATTTAGAACATATATATATATATATATATATAATAATCCCTTTCAAAAATTTGCAAATCCAATAAAAAACAAAGACAACTCTCTTACTGGTTCAGAAAATTTCACGATCAAACAGACTAGTTTGAGTTTTTTGTTTGTTTTTTTAAAAAAAAGAAAACATAAAATGGATAGGAAGGAATAGTCTATGTACGAATCACATATTTTTCGAATGATAAGAAGGTACAAATTTTATTTGTGGTTTATAATTATCTACATATTTCATTTAAAGTGTTTCACCAGTGGTAACAAACAAAATTGAAGATGGGGAAATGTATGGATATTTAAAGAAAATGATAAAAATGAACATTATGTCCCCTGATACAATAAAAGGGACAGATGAATTACACAAACATAACTATTATTTTAACATATTGACGGGGTGGGATGGTGGTGGTGGTGGTGTATGCAACTACTATTTCTATTGTTAATAAGGCAGGGATAGTCATAAATGTTAAGTCAATGGACAAATGATGAGACTGATTAAAAAAATAAATAAATGAATCAGTTACGGACTCTATGATTCTTTTCTCAAAATGTATATCATGAAACAAGTTTTTTATGGTGAAAGCAATTCACAGTTATGATAATACGATTTATTAAATTACTTGTAGAATAATATTGCACAAGTGTTATGCAAATAAAATGCTTACAGAACTCTTATTAAACTTAGGTTGCTAATGCTTTCGAGTCAAATTATTGTTGTCAATGTAAACTTCATATTACAAATAAAAATGTTTCTTAATGATCATTCAAAGAGTAAGAACAATGTTTGAAGAAAAGTAACGTGATTTAGTATTGTTTGTTCAATCCTCAGTTAGCTGTTAATGTCTAAAAAGTGAACTAGAATATAGTTCTTTTCTTTATAGGCAAATAATTATTTAAACAACGAATGGAATAACAAATAACAGATGATTTTATAAATATAAATGTACTAAAATGATTAGACTAGTTGATTTGTAGTAGTGTTAATAGTTGAATTCATGAGCTAATGTAAGCTAGACCAGAAATAAAAACCTTGAATCACTGAACGGCTGTTTTATCCTGGTATAGGATTCTCCAGAAGTGCACATTCACGATTCTGCACCGAAGGGACTCGAATCCAGGACCCAGGAGTTCGCACACGAACTATTAACCTCTCGACTACTGAACTGGCATTTAACAGTGTTAGTTATTTTATCATATGTTTTTTTGCTAAGATGACTGAATAGTTCTGTCTATTAATTATGGTGAGGAATTTGAAGAGTTTACCTTCTATGGAATAAGTTATATCTAATATCTGTGAACTATAATTATCGAAAAAAGCACTGAAATATGTTTGTTTCCCTATCTTTAAAAACTGTACACAACAATTAATTGAAATTCATTTAATATGCTAATAAAAAAGAAGTAAAATGAATTCTATTCATTCATTTATTGAATCAATCATTCAAATGATCTGATCACTGTATATCACAATTGATCGATCACTCGGTGGTGATCAATGTCATGCGTGTCTAGTCCTTATTAGTGCAGATTGAATGCTATCGACCATGTTGCAATGTGGCCACCAGCCTAGGCGACTCGACACTGCGTGCACTATTGTGAGATTAGATGGTGGTTGGAGATATTCGACAGGAAACCCTGTCGACTTCCTCCAACCACCATCTAATCTGATCACTGTATATGTTCTACCAAATTTCAAGTTCAATTCTTTATTCATTATATACATTGTATGATTACATCATAGTTCCATGTGAATGGGTAGTGATAGATTTTTATGAAATTGATTGTGTAAATGTATTCGAAAAGCATTCATATAAAAAGGTGACATATCATTACCCTTCTCTTTCATGTTCAAATAATTGAAGGAGTTAGGATGTAATTTTACTCAATCTTTTCAAGGTTCACTAACTTTTTCGATGGTAGCATTCCATGGAGAAAAAAAAACAATCAGAAGGAATAATTTGACTTTGTTCTAGGTCTTTAATTTATAGATTGACTTTTTTTATTATTTGATGAGCTACAGAGTATTTACATCTTATCAGGTTATGATGAACGTTAATAATTATGGGATGTACTTTGAAATTGGAAACAAGATATAAGTCGATTTCAGACCCCCATCATTTAAGGCTAGTCGTTAATAATAGTTGAGATGTTCATATACGAAAATAAAAGTTGTCTATACTGTTGTAATGACGTCTAACAGACAAGATGAACTGTGTGAACCATAGATTTTCAATCACTTACTTAGTTTAATCTTAGTTTCATATCCATGCGTATACTACTATTTTGTAGCAAAAGTGTATAAGTGAGACAATGTGTTTTGACAGTGAAGTGATAATTATTAACTAAGTGTTATCATCTTGAAGCACTTGCTCCATCCATCTAAAAAAAATTAAGTAAATATCATTTCAGTAGCTATCTGATCAAGTAATGTTCTCTTGTTATTGCCACAAGGTTTCAAGAACAGGAAGGAACTGGATTTTGAAATTCGGTCAGATAATATAGGATAATAGTAGGGTGTTAGACTATTGGTTTAGCATGAATTCATAAGTAGAGAGTTTTACTGGTTACATGTAACTCCATTTATTTATTTATTTATTTTAACACATATATATTGGTACAAGGAGGCACCAAATACATATACGCCACACAAATCTAATTTGATTTGTGTGAGGGCTGTGATACTGCCTGGGTGCCCAAACCGAAGCAGGTGGTTTTTTTAGGGGACCACACCCGGAACCTTCGACCTACAGGTTTGATCCACAAGGCAGTGGAGCAACGTAAGGAGATGCAGTCTCATGGTAGCCGGTTACCAACGATTGGTTCATATGCCATTTGTTCCTTCAGGATACTGGAGTCCATGTGCACCACTGGTATGGAATCAGGGTTTTCCAACTCCCCTAGGTGGACTCTCCATGTCCACCAACCTGGTTAAAGCGCCGGACATTCGCTTTTCGTCCTCTCAATTTCGTAAACAACACCCTCACCACGAGAAAGCAGTGAGTAGGACTTCCCTGGCGGATGCTATATACGCGTGGCTATGTGAGATCATTTGGAGAGAGAGAGAGAGAGAGCGGACTCTTCCCACTCTCGGCCATACTAGGGCATTTTGGGGCATCTAACTCCATACTTTTATACATTTACCAAATATGCTATAAAGTTGAATCAGGTTTTGAATCCAGTTGAAGAATGTGCTTTTAAAATCAACGAAAATGTTAGCAAATATACTACGAAAGGAGCTCATCACTTACATGATGTTGTAGTGTCAGTTATTATGCCAAGCCCATATACCTTATTCTAGCTTCCGGACATCCCATTTTATTCATTCTGCTCGAGCCATACTTTGACCTTGTAAATTATTCGCTTATCAATCTAGACTGTTTTTATATGAGCGTATATGTGTGTGCCCTTCTTATTCCATTAATCACATGTCTGTAGCTTTATTTTGTCTGACTATAAATATTGAGTAACGCTTGACAAAGATGGAGTTGGCTTCCCAGCCATCTTCCATACGTGTCATTTCCCTCTACTCTTTTATTCGCTTCATATTCGAAATATATGTATTCTCAAGTCAACTCTCGTTATTCGATTTATTTAATTCCGTTATTGGATAACGCGATTTAAGTCGACGATGATATACGAGAAAAGGCGATAACAAACACCCATACGATCTTGGAGTCAGATTCACTGGCCACAAAAATATACTTCACTTCTATGAATTAGATAGACATTATTAATAATATTGAATTTTAAATATTTATTTGTCAAGGCGATTAGGCTTCAATTTTTTTAGGCGATGATTTGAAAAAAAGCATTCTTTATAAACTATAGCAATACTACTACGACTAATTTCCATTACGGCTAATTTTTATCAAGCCCTCTTATTAACTTCTTTAACAGGCAATGTTATACATTTTAATTATAAAACTTTACATCGTTTTATTTTTCTTAAAATTAAAATAATCACCTATTATCTGTTTAGCATGAAATTTTACAAAAAAATTCAAATTAAATTAACCATGTAAACATGTACTCAATAAGTAGGACAGTAAAACAAAAATGGTAAGTTATGGGTTCTCGCGCACATGTTACATGTTATCGCGTACTTTATATATATATATATATATATATACAGTAGTGATTGAGAACATACATATTTGAATACAAAATTACAGAACGTCTTAGTAAAATCTGAGAATCATACTGTAAATACTTCATTTGCAAAATGTCGATCAATCGTCTCATACCTCAATGTCCTTTCGTTTCCGCACCAATCATTCTTTGTTCTCGTCCTCTTTTCTTCGATCTTCTTAACATTCTGCCTCCAGGCATTTCACTTTCAATTGATGGTATATACCACTTATATCTGCCGACATCAGTAGCACACGTCCCAATATATATACATATGTTAGAATAGGTTCGAACTAGGATCCAAAGATAAACAATACTGTTCACTTATGTTTAATGTTCTAGTTTAAATTACAGAGATTATCATTGATAATTTCGATTTCTCTGGAGATCATTGTTTTCACTCTTGTAATAAAATATACTTCGTATCCGTGACTAAAACTTCAGGGGAACTAAAAACATCACCATTTGGAATTTATTTCAATATTAGAAGGTAGAATATCGCAGATAACTAATTTCTTAATTGATGTTACGAAAATGAACAAATAAGCGTATCAGTAAATTTGTAATGGTATTTAAAAATGAAATTATATTGTACATTTATGAAATTCCTAAAACACTCCATCATTGTAATTTTACTGTCAATGCAATGGAAAGAACCCGGAAAGTCCTTTCAAATCATTTTATTATACAAAATTGCTATTAATTTTTTCCTTTTCTCTGCCTTGTAGTCTAACCTTTATTCAGGTCTCTTTTAGCCAAGCTGTGTACTCCTCAGTTTTCCTTGTATGGGTTTTGATTATTTGACTGTGTCTAAAGATATAACTTTCACTACTTAATTAAAATGTTGCATGCTGCCGAACTATTAGAAATAAGGTCGTGTTCGACTAAACTAGATGTCAATTGATTGTTGTTAACTTTTGACTGAGTTCTAAGAGCGGTTAATGGATTATTTTTTTTATTCTCATGTATCGAACTGTCATTTACGAACTGTTCCTTTTCACGTTAAGCACGTTACTTTGTGCTAGAAAAATCTTTGACTCTTTAGCACAGGATGTATTGTTTGAGTTATTTCGTATCCTTGATATAATTTTTTTAAAATTAAAACCGTGTAAACAAAGCAAAGAGTTTGTGTTTCGACGCAGTTTAGTATAAGTCACTCAAAAACAATTGCACGTCAAACAGAAGAACGTAGTTCGATTTTTCCGAATAAGCTTCAGTTTCTTAGTTTTGCATTGAGACCGAATATTGGGATTTCAGCCGTTTCGGTCTGCCAGCCAGATCATTCGGGTAATTTCTCTAAATCATTCTAAAGCTCTAAACTATTAACTTCAGTTCTTATCGCTCCCCATATCTTGACATCTTAAGCATATAACAGCTAGACAACTTCTAGTCCACCCATAAACTTTGTCGGTGGCCAAGTTGAAAGTCTTATATCCACGTAAATGAATTGCTTCCGATCCCAATATTAATTACCTAGATAACAACTTATTGTGAGGAACTTTGTCAAAAGACTTACCTAAGTCGACGTAGATTGGGTCTATAGGTAGCTTTTGATTTTTAAGGGCGCATCAACTTCCACGGGCTACTTATAAGCTAGTTTTACATGAATAACTTTCTCTAAAATCACAGTACTTTTCAGAAAGAACCCGTTTTTCGTCGCAAAAATCAAACAACTTCTGAATAATCTTGTCTCGAGTTTTAAAAATCGTGCTGGTTAGGTTTACTGGTCGATAATTACCAGGTGTTCATCTCGTACCTGTTTTAAAGACAGAACTCATTATGACGTTCTTCTAGATTTTTGGTAATGGACTCTTGGTTGCAGATGGATTAAGACACATGTTTGGGGGTTCGCGCCGAAAATCGCTCATTCTTTTAGTAACCTAGGATGTATTTCATCGACACCCTCAGATTTATCTATATCACGCTTATTTAGTAAACTAAGGAGATTGCCTTCTACAATGGTCGCAGTGTCCACTGTATGTTTGTGTGTCAAAGGCTGTATAAAGCAAAAAGGAACATCGCTGTGGTATATAAATTGTAGTAAATTCTGTCGAAATAATTAAGATGTAACACCAGCTAGAAGAGGAATGGCTCGTATAAGAAAGTTGAGATGGAATTGAAGAGAACGGGAATGTGAACAATGATTATTCTTAATGGCAATGAAGAAACGATGAAGTTTGAGACAATTGATGAAAGATACGCAAATGAAGTATTTAATGTGTGATTTTCGCGTTCAATGAAACGACTCCTAACTTTTGCATTCAATAGTAAATTGGTCCTCCCCACGTGACTTTGCATTCACTACAAAGTTACCTAAGTAGTTTAAGGATACCTGTGCTATGCTATTGACTCAGCCCTATTTTGTCCCAGTAAAACTGAAATGCTGCCTCTTCTCTTGATCCTTTATTTTATGTACGATTATATGCGTTTGAGCTATTCTGTAGACTCTTTAACAGTTTTTTGGTTATGCAGTCCACAAGACTTGAGGATGATGAGTCATCAATATTTCGAGCTTGCTGATGATAGAGATTTCTCCCATCAGTACCTTGTAACACAGATCTCGTCCACATCCTTCCCCTTTCATAAAGAAAGGCGCGGATCTCCTTAATGAACCACGGTGGAGAGTTTCTCAGATTCTTTGGGGTAGTTCGAGGGACTTGCTGTGTCAATATTCATCTTATTATGACATACGTCTGTCAGCAGTCTAATAGGTTAACACAACTATGAAAGCAAAAGCATCCGTGAGACTCAATATGGCTTAGCAAATTGGATTATCAGCTTCTGACCCTCGAATAACACGGAATACCTAGACAATCAGCTAAAACCGGAAGCTGTTTGTAAATACAAGCAAGCGCCGTAGAGAAATAAGATAGTTGTGTTTGAGATTAGATGGTGATTGGAGGTAGGAAACCCTGAACCCGGGTTTCGTGCTACTTGGCACTCGTCAGCAAGATGTACCTGTATTCTTGAGTGAACTGATGCTCCCTGACGGACTCAATCCCGTCTCACCCAGATTCACAGTCAGAGACGTTACTACTGAGTTATCCGAGCCGCGACCGACCCCCTGTAGGACTGAGATGTAATCACAATTGATTGACCACTGAGTGGCGATCAATGTCATGTGTGTCAATTCCTTATTAGTGCAGACCGGATGCTATCGACCATGTTGCCACGCGGCCACCAGTCTATGTGACGACACTGCGTGCACCATGTTGAGATCCGCGTCCAGGGTATCCTGTCGACTAGCTCCAGTCACCGTTGCAACATGGTCGATAGCATTCGATCTGCACTGATAAGGACTTGATCCACATGACATTGATCACCACCCAGTGATCAATCAATTATGATCGTTGTGTTTGATATTGGTGTGAAAGTTTTATTCTTTAACATCGAGTCTTTCATTCGGATGATGTTGACTATCTTGACCGGTATTCCGTCGATTTTTAGATATGGCTTATTGTTAAGAGAAATGTTAGGTTGGAAATGCTATCTTGTTACTAGTGCCACCGTTTTGCAGACATCGTGGTGAACATTGTTGATGAGCAAATTGTACTTAGCTAGTTATCGGTGTTTATAATTTATCAGGCAATAGATGAACATCCTGTCTTATTACACGTCAGTTCTGGTTTTCACCTCCAACCGAAGCTAGCTGATTTGCCTTTATTTCAGCGTTTTAAAAATAAACTCTACCGATGCCCACACATTTCATATTTCACATCTTAAGTCGTTCAAACGGTTCCACATTACGGAATTCAGTGAAGGACAGTCGGCTGGAATTTATTCTCTTCAAATATTCTGCAATGAAGAACTTCCTTCACAAAACGGTCATCTTACATCCCCCTCACCAACTCCTCACGAACACTTACAAGTGGTAAGATTTTGCTTTACTGATTACAGGTACCTTAGAAACCTGTGCCAGTTACCTAGGTGATATGGACAAAGCCTACGTCGTTTTTCCACAAGAAAGCTTGACCCACTCACCGCAAACTGCCCCTAATGTTTAAAACGATAATAGGTCTTAACTTCGTTTCAGAAGGCGGATGTAAATCCTTTGGGGAATGCAGAAAGAGGCTTAACGACTGAGGTTTTCAGGTACATGTTTGGGTGCATGGATATGTAGTGTCAGTCATTATTTTAAGCCCATGTATCTTATTCTAGCTTTCGGACATTCCGTTCTATTCATTCTACTTGAGTCATATTTTGACCTTGTCAATTATTCGCTTATCAGTATTGACTGTTTTTATTTGAGCGTATATATGTGTACACTCCATATCCCATGACTCATCACAGTCTGTAGTTTCTTTTGTCTGCTTATAAATATTGAGTAACGCTTGACTAAAATGGAGTTGGCTTCCCAGCCATCTTCCATACGTGTCATTTTGCTTTGCTCTGTTTCATTCGCTTCATATACAAAATATATGTATTCACAAATCAATGCTCGTTATTCGATTTATTTAATTCCGTTATTGGATAACGTGATTTAAGTCGACGATTGTATACGAGAAAAGGCGATAACAAACATTTATACGATCTAAATAGGAGTCAGATTCATGGGCCACTAAAATGGTGAGCCCTTCAACGAATATCGTCGATCTAAATGAGGACAAAACCAAACTACGGGCTACTAAAGATATGCCGGAAGAGCTAGTGCTGTTTACGATGACCCACATAGAAGAGATAGACACATGTCATGATCTCTGATATTCGACACGGTGGAAACTATGCCAACAAAACAGTGAGTAAGCAGCTTTCTTCAACATTGCATGTTAATAACCCTTCTTTTACATTCGCCGCCCTATAAATCTACCGTTCATTTTAAGCTCATCTTCACTTCAGTTCACAATACTTCATATTGTAGTAGCTGATGCTCAACATGACAATACTTGATGGAGAAATAGTAAATGACCCCAGCCAATTCACTGTCTGCTGAAATAGAAACTTCGATAAGAGTGAATGAATGTAAGAAGGAGTAACTCGAAAAATACTGAAGTACATATCACAAAGAACAATCTAAAAAAACATTTCGCTGGGAGTGACCAAAAATTACATAACTGCTGCTTAACATCGAAAGGGTTGTACTAAGAAATCTACTGGGCTATACAAACTCGTCACCAAAATATTGAGCGTCGGACATTCCCTTGAAAAAGGTCGTTGGTCGCGGAATTGTAGTAGCTTAATCATGTCTTCAATCGGTAGTGGGGTTTGTCTCTAGTTCTTTACAATTATTTTTTAGTATGACCTTACTGCATCGCAGTTCTCTCGAGGCGGAAATGTTTTTCAGATAGAGTATGCCTGTAAGGCTGTTGAAAATAGCGGGCAAGAAATAACGTCATTATTTTACCCATGTTTTTAGTACAGCCATTGCTATCCAAGGTAAAGACTGTGTAGTTTTTGCTGTGGAGAATATTGTCACATCAAAACTTTACGAGTCCGGTTGTGTTAAACGAATTTATAATATTGATGACCATATCGGGATGGTAATTTATTAGTTACAATCCCCATACATTCTAGGTGGTGATGGGATTTCAAACTGACGCCAAGGCGATCGTTGAGGCAGCCAGAGAAGAATGCTCGAATTATCGTAATAGCTTTGGAAGCTGTATACCTCTCTATGTATGTTTCCCGTTTGCCATATTTCTTTCTATAGTCTCTGACGGAACGACTGGCTATGTACATGCACGCTCATACACTTTATAGTGCGGTCAGACCGTTCGGTGTATCAGTTTTGCTTGGTTCCTACGAAAACGATGGTCCTCATTTGTTCGTGATAGAGCCTTCCGGGTTGTCCTTTGTAAGTCTACGCTAATATTGTGCCGTAATTTCCTTATGAAGTGCTGTTTTACTCTGAGGTAGAGTAGTTTTTATTTGAGTAATGGGCGAGACTATACTTTTTGGACGAACCAATCAGATCTACGATAACAGGTTAATATATTAACGTTAAGTCATCAGAGATAACTACATGTTTGTGTTTACGGAAAATCTAATATATATATGTACATTCATTATTAGCTTTAAATCATTTTCGAATACTTCGACTAATTCTATTTTCTGAACATAATAGGGCAAATATAGTGTGCTGTTTGCTACTACGTGATGCAAACACAGTGAGTAATGCTGAGCTCCTGAGTTAAATATTGATAAAAAATAAGTTTGGTGAGGCTCTATCTTCAGTGACCATATCTGGGGATGTTTCATATGCAGTCATCGCGTACCCTAATACACATCTAAGGGTAAACAGATTTAGAAATGCCACCAGGTTATAAATTGTTAGTTCCCAAGTGTCGACAAGTGCCGAATTCGTCCTCAGAGCCCGTGAAAAAGTGCTTTGTTGATATAGTCTGAAATCAGTCTCAATAACGCGACTACATTCCTTTTGTCTCCTAAATCCAAATTTTAGTGTCCCGTATTTCCGATTCTAAGTTTTTCACCGTTCTTTACTCATGCGGGTCATTATCCATCCTGTTTCTTTATATTCTCAGTGCTTAGCAAGGCATGTCATGCAGTCTTAACGTTTGCTTTGTTCACTTTCTGCAGTAATTAAAAATTGTAATTTTAGATGTATACTTACAAAATCCGTACTTTTGTCACAATAGTTCTGTTATGAAGTTTTCGAAATCCAATTGATTCTGATAGTCATTGCAAAATTTCCGTCATTCCATTTGCTCCATTATAATTGAATCTCTCATATTTTGAAGTGCATTATTTTTCAAATCATTACTCACAACATGCTTTCGGTTTTTTATTTCCTCTCACTGCACTGGTGTTAAGTGTGGAAATTTTATCCAATTGACACTCATGCGAGGTTTTACGTTAGTGTTGACTGACTATTTCATTTGATTACTCTTCTCAAGAGATCTCTACTCGTCAGGTTGACAAGCCCCTAAATAAAAGGACATGTTCAAAGTCAATTATTCCTCTCAAGTTCGAGCTTGGAAACTAAATTATGGTGTTGGACAGATTGTTTATAAAGTTTTAACCTCGGCACTTCAAACTAAGATCTCTAAGTAGTCTACTTATCTGATACATGTGTGATTTGTTAAATCCCTTTCCATGAACTTCTGTATGACGTTGGTTATTGTTTGTCAGCAGTGTTATTATTAACCTCAATGTTGTCATACAAAACATCTGGTCACTCAGTAGATGCCCTAATGGCTTCACTATATTATAGTAGATTTTGATTTAGCTACTTATTATCAAAATAATAAATTTCCTCTATTTTCTAGAATCTATTTATCTTACAACATTATTGTCTTTACTTTCTTTACGTGAAAGGCTTATTTTGGTTGTGCCATCGGAAAAGCCAAACAAAATGCAACAACTGAAATAGAAAAACTGAAGATGAATGATTTATCTCCTGAAGAATTAATCAAGGAAGCAGCCAAAATGTAGGTCTTCATGACATCTCCCTGTTCATGAGTTCATTAAGTTTACTGATACTTTGGCGCATGTGTAATTGTTCGAAACATCTGAGTATTAGTAAATATGCACTCTACAAAGTCCATTCAGTTTGTAGCCAAGTAGAAGAATGTGAAGTACGTCCGACGTTTCGTAGATCAATATATGTGCCTCTAGAAGGTTGTTGTGTTACCAACTTGTATCTTTTGACTGTGTGACAGCTGCTCTGAAGAAAGTGTGTAGTGCCAGTCTATATCTACTTTTTAAGAGACCTATATACTCCGATCGAACAATTGTCTTACTGTTTGAGATAGCACACAGACTGTTCGCTAAATGATAATCACTAAAAACTACGTAGTAAATAGCGTATGATCACTTTGAATATATTCGTAAAAAGATACGAAAGGGTTAAAGTTTGACAAAAAGTAGAAAGGACCACTAAAATAGTTTATTTCGTTTTCTTTGACTAAAAAAAGGGACAAACGTATCTAACTTTCACGTACAGAGAATAGAGTTTGCTCGAATCCATATAGCTTCGGCTACTTGTAGAAGACGAAATCGAAGCTCGCTGGAAAGGCCAGAAGATATACAGCCAACCAATTTAGAGATTTTGGTTTTATCGACAGTAACAGATCGTTAGGCGTACGTATTTCGTCCGACCCTTTCCTAGCCGCAAAAGATGCTCGTTGGCTAAGTTGGTTAGTAGTTCAATGTAGCTCAATTCACAGGAGCAGCTGAATTAATAAATGCAACCTGGAGTAGTAAAACCAGCTAACTTACCCTTTGATTAGCCGACCACCACTGGCCGACTAGATAGCATCCTTGAGAGGACTATCTTGTAATTTCGTTTTTAATAACATACAAATTGACGGGATAGCAGTGAGACCTTTTTAGGTGTTATCTTACCTAATCTCCCTAAACTACTTTAGTAAAGAACTCTTGAGGGAGTTTAACTGTATACCTTCTGTGACTCGTTCACTTGTGAAAAAAGACTAAAGACAAATGGCATTTCCTTGACATTTTATTATACAGAAAAGTTAGGTCTATCGGTATTTACAGTGTGCTAAGTAGTTTATGTACGTCTCAATACATATTTCTCTACTTTCATAATTATTCCCTGCAAGGGAAACGTAATCAAACGGTTTTCACCAACTGCTTATTACCGAAAAGATCATTAAAACCAAAAGGTATATAAAAGTTTTTCCGAATCGACAGGTGTGGACAACTGAACTCTGACTTAAAGCTATTGCAGTTTCCTGAGGCCTGGGACCTCGTTCGATGCAATGCCTTTGGTGTGCATTGCTTGATTCCAAACTAGGAGTGTCGTTTGCATATGGATGCATGTATGAGTTACGGATTATTGGCCAAACGTATTTACAGCCAAAACGACAATAGATAACTGACACGCAAGACCACACCCAGAAGGAAATATAGATAACTAACTACACTTATGAATTACAGTGAAGTTTATTTGACACCTGTCCATGAAAAGATGGATATGTTTACAGAGTTGGGAAGGGCTAGCGGCAGGTCTTACTAATATCTGCTTAAAGTACTATCCGTATTTATCACAGCGAGCTTCGTTAAGTCTTGCCAATTAGTGTCACAAATAAACTGTAAACGATTATAAGTCTTCTGATATTAATGTGCCTCAAAATATTTTCCGGACTAGAATTGATGATGTGGCAAATCGGTACAGTAATACCGTGACTTAGATTTTAAACTAAAAGGGCACAATGGTGAGAAGAATTATTAAGGTCACTACCAATATTAACCTGTCTTATTGTGTTGAATCAATGGTCACGGTTTTCCGTTTTTGTAGAATTTATACCGTTCACGATGAAATCAAGGACAAAAATTTTGAATTGGATCTTAGTTGGGTTGGTGCAAGTAAGTCTATCGATCTGGTAATATATACATACGTTTAGATACAAAGGGTATACATCAACCTGTTCCTCGCAAACTCTTTGATGAAGCAGAGACATTCGCCAAACAGGCTTTAGAAGAAGCTGATGATTTAGATGACGAAGTGGAATAAGCTATGTACATTTATTATTTTCTAAATATAAGTTTTTTGAACCACATATCTTTGAAATTCTGTGGCGTCTCTCAAGCGTAGGTTTTCAAACCAATCTTTATAAGACGACAATCATCATTTTTGATATGGTTGTTGGCATTGCACTGAGTGTTCCCAGGAATTGATGGGTAGATATAGAACGTTTGATACTCTCTTTGGATGTTAGTGTATCACTATCGCACCAAGTATTTCGTCTCCCCATTACCGTTTATGTCCCACTTACCCAGAGAGTAAGGTGTCCCATCAATTAGGGAATAAGTATGTTACTTAGTGTTTCATTTAATACTAACTTGTCTGTAAAACACTAATACGGTTAATACTATCCGGACAGTTTTTTGAAGCATTGTTCATGTAAGTTCTTAACTCTCACCCATTCAGCATGATATAAAACAACCAATATTTGTTGTAGCAAGTGTATTTACTCAAGATCGCATTGATTTGTGTGTTGTAAATGAATATACAGTCACAGAGTATATCAGGAGTTTACTTTGTAGAAATAACCAGAATTAACATTATTTTAGATATTCATTATCTATAAGGTACTCCTGGAGCATCGGGGCCAGCGGTAAACGCCTAATAAGTTCATTTACAGGTTGTTTAGGGAAAGAACGATGTTGCGTGGAACGTCTGAGACATGTGCGTATAGTAACTTTAGACCATAATGAGAGACGTTTCGGCTCAGACAACCACTTACTCAGCCAGTCATTCACTAAATTATTCAAATAACTAGAATGATCACAACCCATTTGTCTCAATGGTAGAATCTGGGATATGTTTCTAGGTACTTTGGTATGTCGACTAGACTCAACATAGCATGCAATTAATATATTGAACAACTTGATTTTGTAGTCAGTTGATATTGAACGTGGCCAGTCTTTAATATTGCTTAGGAATTTCAGACCTAATTTAGCTGAAAAGTTTACAATTAGATTTAATAAACAATATTGATGAAGCACATGAACTGTAGCAGTCATCAATACATTGGGATTAACGTTTGAGCAACTACTACTACATTCAATATCATCATCAGATATCAATGGTAAGAAATGCTGATACACAATCGACATAAAAATTTCATGCCCAGTAATATTGTTAGATGCTGGAAAGTAAGAAAGGAGATAAATTAATTTCTCATGATTCCCTGGAGGAAGTGGTTGTAATAACTGGCATTCGCGATAAGCATGATTTAAAAATTTGTCCATGGACCACTGAGTATCATTTAAGGGAAAAAGTTTTAAATTAGTATACAACACAGCACGTGAAATAGCAAAAGTGAATATATTATGCCAGAAGAAATCGAAGACAGATTTTGACTGCCTTACACTGTGTAATTCCAGAAGTGTTCCTAGGTTATATTCATGCTCATTAAATTTCGCCTTAGAACAAACTTCACGCCAACAATCGATCCAATCTGTATATGGGAAACGTAAGGCTAAGACAGCGAAATATAGTACAAGCGGCAGCAAACACCTGTCCGGAACTGTATTTTTTGGACTCCTATCGATATCTGCTAAATTCCAAATCAGTTGTTTTTGGACTTCCGGTTGTTCAATACAAATCCTTGGGAATCCCCATTGAGACAGAACTTGCAACCAAGTTCTAGCAGATGACGGGGGTGTGTATAATCCTAACTTTTGCAAGCGATGAATACAACTGAAGTTCTGACTAAATGGAACGACTTTTCTTAAAAAGTAGGATGAAATACGCATTAAGCAAAGAGATACTTCTTCTTGATGAATAGACCAACGTTCCACAGCATCTGACCCCAAGTAAATCAAAAATTCTTCAATCCCTATTATTGATGGTTCTTTCTACATGCCAATAATAAATAACAAGTAAAGAAACAAATTTATTTAAATTTACATAACTATTGCAATTAAATTATACAATATGCTCTAAGAGTTTATAATTCTACTCGTATCGAACTTCATAATTGTTTCATTTGGAAAGAACACTGTATTTAATGTTATTGCTTCGATATTGTTTCTTTGTTTTAAGTAGTCTCTTTCCTATTACATCAGTACCCAATAAAGTACTATTTAATAATTTGAATTTCGACTTTCAAAGAGTATCATCTCTATATTTTATTTAGGCCTAATATTGTTGGCTGGCAACACAAATAGGGGGTGTACTTGACAGTGTATGTTGCGCAAAACAACTAACATACTTCCTTAAAATGCGCCGAGTTTGTAATTTAACTGTGCAAGAGCTTACTCAAAATTAAAATAAAAAAACAGGTCCGAAATGCAGAGGTAATGTAACAACAGAATGCTGCTGTTGGAATGAAAGTAGATTAACGTTATCCTATGTAGAGTTAGTCTTCCAATCAGGCAAGTTGTTGGTCCGTTGTTAGAATCTGTCAAAACTATCATGCTGTAAACTTTTACGAGTGGCTAGAGGTGAATGAATAAAAAAGCGACCATCAAAACGGCAAGGTTCAGCAATTACTGACACTACGTTGACAATGTATGAAAATTAGATCGATTATTGAAACTTACTTCAAGAACAATGGCACAAATTTCCTCAAATTCACTTAGCATGTATGGGACAGCATGAGCCTTTAGGAGCTTGAAATAAGCTAAAGATATTGAGAGGTCAGTATGCAATGCTAAAATCCAATAGCGATCCCGGCGTAAACGAAGAAAATTTATGTCGAGTGCATCCAGGACGTTAGCGGTTAACTAACATGGTTTTAATAATATGTTTTAGTATAATGTGAACACACCTTCACGTTATCTTGACTTAAAGCAGCCACCAGAGGAGGCACATCATCCGCACACCGATAATCTGTTTCTGCTCCTGCACTTATCAGTAGATTAAATGATTCATAATCGCTTTTCTCAACGGAAATGGTAAGAGCATCTTTACCCTTTAAAAGATGTTTATTAGTATATTAACTTACCATGAAATTTTTACGTTGAACTTCCGTTGCGCAGTCAAGATCCTTGCGAGCTTGTAGAGCAGAAATGCATATTTTAACACACTCCCATGAACCAGACATAGCAGCAAAATGAAGTGGCATATTGCCCTGTTAAATAAAGACAAACTTCCCGACTTACATCAAAGTCAGGAAGATTCGCCAAACCTCGATCCCCAGATAAAATTTGTAGTAACATACTGGGGTCCCCAGACAATGCTACTCTGAAAATAGTATGTGCAAATTCCATTGCTAAAAGAGCGTGTATATTGTTTGACAGATTACACTCAATGACTACTGGATGACTAAAGATAAGTTGTGAATATATAAATTGAGAATTTCATCACGAAACGAATCTGAATAGAACAAGGTAAAAAGAAATATAAGTACATGCATTTTATTGAAGCATCTCAAAAATAATCAGTTAATGCCTAGAATCTATTTGTTTATGATTAACTGATTGTATTTTCAGGTGCTTACAGATGATGATGTTCGAAATCTGTTATCTTGAGGACATCGACTATCATATATACCATCAAAAGCATAATTTCTAAAATTTTAATGTAGCTTACTATTCAATATACTTGACTTTGAACAACAAGTGTGTAAAACTGGATTAGAAAATGCAACCCATTGGTCAGAGATCGAGTGTATTTGTAAAACATAAAGCCCACCAGCAGAGATAAGTTACATTTTTAACCTAACCTCCTACGCGAACTAACACCTATTGAGAGATAATCATGACATAAAGGGCAAGATGATGTGAAAATGTGGATTTCAGGACGAAGAAGCAGATTATTGTTTCACTCTAGCTGTCATTGTTTTCGACGTAAATAACACTAGATGAGTCGTACAATCAGTTCAAGACGTTATATGAACGTGGTATTAAGTGCTAGCACAACAAAACTTTAAAGTTGTCTAGTTAGAAGATTCGACCACTTTAAGCCGTCAGTGCCTATTACAGAAACCACTACACATCAAGCATGACAGCTTCCAAGTGAAAAAAAGCTTTTTTTTAATATACTTCGACCTCTTCAGAAAGGTGACCCCTCCATCTTGGTGTATATAGTTTACGTATATCGCGTTTTCCGTGTGTAAGCAATCATATGTCAGCAGCTATTAATAACCGTGAGGCACATAAGATTTTCCAAAAAGACCCAGAAATAGCATATCGACGGATGTAGATACTCAACATGTTCAACTACAAACCAACCGATTTTAGTCCATAAAAATTACGAAATGACTCACCTTTTTACTCAAACACTAGGACTGTTCTTGGCTATATCAGTCTCGGAATTTCGTTACATACTGCTGGTCAAACCCAGGGTTGACAAGTTCGCCCCGGAATACCAGTTTATTTCTACAAAATAAGTTGAGATTTCCAACTATAGAAAAATTACACGTTCACTTCGTTTTATTACTGAAATTATTGTCTTAAATCTAGTTATTAAAAGCTATCCTAGCATAGCATGGTGATTGACATTTCTATAGAGGTGACTACTTAAGACATTTTGAATCTCATGAGAACCTCACTTTAAAAATCTATAAGAACACAAACTTCCTGAACAATGAGTATTCCCCAGACTATGATCAAAGAGGTTTTCGATCAAAATTTTCTATGACAGATATGATAATATAGTCTTCTGTCTTGATATTTCACTTGGGTATAAGTTTAGGGGCAAGGTGTTTTGATTTCCCAGACTAGGATTGACATTACGGTTGAGCTCTCTTTGCTGTGGTCCAAACAATATGTTCTGTTTTCCAAGACCTTTGTTGTCGTGACGTTAGCTTAGTTTACTCCGGCCAACCAATAGAGCTCTACTCGACACATCATGAAGCCTGTTGGGAATACTGTCCCATTATCTGTCTATTTAATTTAGCACATCAGATGCAAGTTTTTTATCGCATAATAATCTCAGTTGTGAACATGTTAAAAATGAGCAGAGCGCGGCTACTGGTATCAATAGAGGAATGTGCTTGATACTTCAGACTGTTCTGTGGTCACATATGAGATAAAACCTAGCTTCAATGGCTTTGATATCATTATCATATCTTTTATCTCCTTACTTAGCCTCGGACAGCACACTGCATTTGATTGCAGTATGACCTAACTCATTCATGAGCATTGTAATGCTCGGAAGAACCTCGGCCGATATCGGTTGTTTCTTAAAGTAAATGCTGTTTAATTCGTTAGGTATTTAGTGTTATTGACAGTGATACAAAGGCAAATCAACCCTATCAAATATCTCGTTGAGTATATAATATCACAAAATGTGAGCAGAAAGTTGAAGATTTGAGTGAAACAGCAACCCAAACATACAACAGTCTAGTATGTGTACAACTGAAACGAATAGAAAGTTCCCCCATCGTACTAACTAAGAGTTATACAACCCTGCTACCAAAGGCAAAAACTGGAACACCGCGGTCCGAATGAAGGTCAAGCAGTGAGGGTTGAATACAATTTTTCGTGATGAGCCAGATTTTCGGTTTAAGTGAATACTTTCGTCCAGCGGTAACAAGGTTTCTGAAGTCAGCATTTATCATGTTGTTCGACAAACGAATAGTTGATTTCAGTATTTAGATTCGTACGTCAGGATATGAATTAGTAGAGAGAGAAGTACTCCCCGCTTAACACGTGTTAAGAGGAGTAAACAAATTACTTAATTAACAAAAAGACATAAGAAGTAATAAAACGAAATAGAGCTTACCTGTGAGAAGTTCTTAGGGCATAAGAAATAAGCTCAAGCATGTCCCTGGTTGTGATTAAACGTCATTCCAGGTGAAAGAGAATAAACCTGGATAACATGCTCGATAGTCATGTCACCTTTCTCAATTGTCCATCTAAGGAACAGTAGTTACGACGGCTGAAATGGCGCTTTAAAAATGATCGAGCAGTAATAAAGTTTTCTGGTGGACTAGCTGTTCTCTGAGTGTTTCAGTGTCAGATTCTGTAACTTGATTCCGGTAAAGCTTTGCCTTGATGGCATAGGTAAGTTGCATCTCGTACATTATCTGGCGACTCCATGCTCTCTTAAAATCCAAAGTCACAAACTTTGAGAAGAGCTGAAGTTATTGTGGATTTTGAGACACTAGCAGATGTAGACCTTAGAGGGCATTTAAAAGAACTAGGTAGTTTGCATTCCTAACAGTATTCCGACGTAACAGAGAGTTGAATATACATTGCTTTCATCTCTGGGATAACTTTTGCTAGTATTCTAACTTTCTGTTAACAAAAGACATGGGTCACGATTTGTTATGTCAAAGATGTCACAAGTATCCGGAGTTCGACAACGCCTTGACAAGTAAAACGTTTATAATCAAAGTATGTCAACGCAGTCTAATCAGGAGTCTAGAATGAAAGAGTTCGAAGTTGTATTTGGAAGGCTATCAATGTGTCGAAGGAACGTTTGGTCTTAGATAGCTTGTAGCTGAAAGGGATGGATACCACGGCGTACCTACTCGTGATGTGGGGCAGATGTGTGACCAAGCACCATCAGGTAGGTGAGTCCAGTCACACTAATGTGGTCATCATCATATGTCAAAGACTTACAGAACCACTGATTTTGAAGGTTTACTTACCATTGCAGTTTTTTTCGGTCGTCCTTAAACGTTTCCTAAATCCTTTTGGACCACCCCCACATATGACACTTCTCCATTGCTTACGGGAATCTTTCAGGTAGAAAAATAATAAAATAATATTTTGGAAGGACAGCCAATGGCCAATATAGGTATTTTTGCTCCTCAAGACATTGCTAATCCTCCAGTTTGAATCCGATTCATTAAAATTGCTGAACAGTTAATAAACCGTAAGAGGAGTTAACGAGTGAGCCGTGTTCGCTTTATTTTCATCCGCAGGGCGGTGTGGGGCTCTATGTTCAGTATTTTGACAAGGTCCTGAAGTAATCCATGTGTGGGGAATCCCAGAAACTTGTAGAACTGTTTCACGCTGACAAGCAATTTATGGTGTAAGATCTGTCTTTCTTGAAGCCACGCGGATTCCTAAAACGTACCTGTCTTTACTGAATAACTCTCCAGCACGGCTATACAGCGGGATTTGAAATACTTTGTTAATACTTGAGGCAGTTCTGTATACACCTAACTACTGAAGTTCTTCACCATAATAATACACCTGTTTTTTTAGTGGTTTTTACAAATTACGGTTGTCGTCGTTTAGTAAGTTTCACCAACCATCCTAGTGTTCCACATTCTCTAAATCAGTCGTAAAATTCCTTTTTAATTCTGAATATTTATGATAATTAGAATTATGCGAATTAATGTGCTAAGAATTCCTGAAATGGTGTAATTTAAGGTAGGTAGAACTAGATATGCACAAATGAACGTATTATATTTGGAATTTGTAGTAAACGCGCAATCAGGTACAAAGGAATCATTAGTTCGTACAAATATCATTATGCTCTCATATCTGGATTTCACATTTACTGTGGAATATTTTCCCGGACTGTGTTTTTTATAACTGTTCGGTATTTTGGATTAGTAGATTTATTCAATTATACTTCATGCCGTCCAACATTACTAGTGGAACAAAAGACAACAATCGAGCGAGCTAACTCAAAATGGATCATTTAAAATGAACAAATTGTTTGAGTCACACGAAATATCTACGCGTTCGAGCAAACTTATGTTAGAGACACTGTAGCTTCATCTCTACATGCAACCTGTCGATGACGCACCATCAGGACTGAAGGGGTATTTTGACTACAGCACGATTATTAGTCGCTGTTATTTCATTTTCGTGCCTCACATATCGAATGTGATGACGGTATGGTTATAACTACTTTTAGGGATATGTACATGTACGTTTTCGTCCAGAAGCTGGTAATTTGACAGTGGTCTTCAAGATTTCTCATCTTTCCATCATCTAACATTGTGGACCTTATACTTAACATCTAGTGTTAGTCATTAGGGGTTTGGTGGAAAATCATATGAGTGACCCAATGTGAACGGGGTATTAGAGCCAATAGCTTGGTGTGACTGGCGAAACCTATGTGTGCTAGTAATTATTGCATTTGTAATATCTTTCGTTCGTGTATATTTTTACCTGGCAGATCGATATATCTCCCTTGTGAAATAGTTAGTATTGTTGGCAATGAAGCTGAACCAGGTGAACTGCCTGGTTTTTCTTACCACTTCCGATTACTATACTACTTTGGGTGCGCACTTCATTGTATTATCTAGCAACAACCAGGTTTGTACTAAAGTTATTAATCTCATTTCGATGCAGACACATATTCTTATTGGATCTCCTAGAAAAAACTAAGTCCCTCGAAATTACTATAGATCATTCCCGGAAAACGATCAGTGACTAATCTTTTTTCATATATATTGAGAGATGATTGTAGGATCCAAACTAAGGTTTGCACTGAAGAATAAGTGTCTAGATAGTTTAGGTACGCGCTTTCGCCCAATTTAAACCAAAACAAGGTGATTGGGTAAATGATGGTATCAGATTTCATTGAAAAATATAAATGTACATTGTTACCTAAACAAATATTGCCAACCAATAATTGTTCAATTAGTAGACAAATCTAAATTACAATAAATAAACAAGTTGATAAAGGATGTACGAAAATCATCCAAACGCAACAAATAAATGTTATTCTATTATTTCTGGATAGATCAAGTACAGACTCGTTCGAAAGGTAATAGTTGGTTGTTTTATAACACAGAGTGTTTCGATTCACAATAAAAAATACACAGTTGCTATCAATGAAAGCAACACAATCAAAGGGGGAACAAATCAAGTTGGCTGCCGCCAAGACTAAGTATCAACTAAGACAACATAAAAGCAGTTCAGGAATAAACATGGAAACTCAGTGAAGACGTGAGAAACAGAAACATTATAATAAAATACAATATTACTACCTAAAATGGAATCAAAAAGACTAACGAAATGTACGACTGAAGAAACCAATATAAATAAATTACAAGTGTATGCACGGGGATAGTTTCACACACAAAACCTTCAAAATGGATCTTACAATGATAATGAGTAATAGTTTGTGCAAGGTAACTTTTAAAACATATTGAAATATTTTAAATGTGGTACTGATAGAATAGACTTAAATGCAGAATTAGACAAAATACACCCGAAAAAACTCTTTAGGGGCTGCATACTCGGTAGAGTTTAAGTCTACTTACTGACCGGTCTCGTGAAACGCGGCTCACGAGTTTTATATCCTCGCCTGACAAAAACACCCGCTGTACTTTTACACTTGATCGCCTTAACCAGAAGTCGCTGTTCAAAGGCTACCGATATAGTTGTGGAGTTCATGTGACTTCCCTGGTTTGCATGAGCAACTGAGGTCATAACATCAAGGATGTATTAATCTATTGACCTGGGCAAATTCAGCTAAATGCTCTAGGCTCTTGAATTTGATAGCCAGCAATCTAGGTGAGCTGATCTCCGTTATATGCGACTGAAAAAATAATTTAGATCACGCTGATATGTTTTCTGATTCACATTTAGATAGCGTGATGAAAACTTCCATTGTTGTCCACTGTGTTCATGTGCTTGAAACTTTGCCTGCGGTTTCTCGTGCAGACGACTGCGCATTATTTTAAAAACAGTTGTGCACGTTTTATTCTCTAAAGTCATTGAGTAAATTAGAATTTCATTTGTAGTAACTGAAAATTAGTTAACTGAGATAGCTGAATATACCACATGATGGTTTGTCCCAAGATTCATAATGGTGATCGCAGAGTTTGTCAATGTTTACGTTTAAAAAACTATTGAAGAGATTGTAACGAACGAAATTTCAATTTTTGGTCCGAATGCAGAGCTAGCAAACCAGGGTCTGTTCGATTAAGCCAAACTGGGTTCTTTAACAAATGGAGTACAAAGCCTTTTGTATAGTGTTAAATTGTTCTTAAACCGGTTCTAATATGACAGAGAAAATAAATTATATCCGGACTACAAAATACCTCAAACGGTAGGGCTTGTGATATACAGTCAAAGATTTCTCTGGCAAAAAGTAACGTTCTTAACGTCAAAAGGAATAGTTAATTAATAAGAGTTCGATACATGAGAACCAACAAAAATATTCCCAACAAGATGATATCAGATATCTTCTTGCAAGGGGTTGCAGTAACCGTTTTTAGAAGGCAGTTGAAGGTCAGTAATCATCAACTTCAACATGCTGTAACAATGAGTGTAGTTGACCACAACATTTTTGTCAATGACCTGACAATACGCACCAGGAAAATTAAACAAAAAAGCTTAGTTTTAACCAAAGGTAAAAAATTAAAAGTTCAAACAGAGAAGACTGAGGAATGTAAAACATGTTTAAAAGAGTCCTGATTGAAGTTTAACATGCAAAACAGAGTAGGAGAATAAATAAGTAACAATGTTGTTTTTCCATAAAATATTCTTCATGGGTTTCCAACGTTCTCTTTCTGTCATATATAAAAACAATATTTTAGGGTGGTCGAACACTTCCCTAATAACCAGTTGAACATTAAAAGCCCACAGTTTTGATTGACAGACAAACTAAGTAGTTTACTCTTGTGTCTATATTTAAGCATTCTTTCAAGCCCTTGATAGCGTTCAATGAAGGTAGTCTAGTCATTGGAATATAACAGTTCTAGTGATTTGACAGTTATTTGGGAGTCGGTATGATTACCATCCGTTACCCAATTTAGACTATTTCTTTCTTACCAGTGAATATGCCTTTTACTTATTGAAAATAATTAATATCTGATGAGAGCCAGTTAACGACAAATGTAGATGTTTTGAACTGAAAAGTTAGTTTTAAAAAGATACCCATTTTACTTTCAGATAACAATAAGTTATAGAAACTTGTAGATCATTAACGTAGATTATCTGTGTCGAACGATCGGGGGCTTAATGAAGTTAGACGGGAATGATCTGACGAACCAGCTAACTTCAAATTCATACCTCGCAGTCAGCAGCTAACGTGAATATCAAAGTACTGTAGCTGCTTTGAAGACACTATAACGCAAAAAACGTTATTACAGAGATATATTGGTAAGAATAGATACAAGGAAGAGATTGTGCCCATCACCACATGGGCCAGTCTATGGCGTGCGATTAATTGATGCGCGTTAGTTTTCTTTGAACTTGAAAATAATCAGTGAAGTGTTCGACATTCAGTGTCCCGTCTGCTTAATGATTTGGCTAGGGCCCAGTGAACTTTTGCTAGCCCTACAAAATTGTGAATTTCATACAGACATGTTAAATCAACATACCAGTCCACGCATTTTGGGAAATGATATCTGATTGAATGTGGGATTGTTAAATGCATTAGTTCAGTTCTACTAGTCAATTTGTGCTCAATTGTGTGAATAATTAGGATTTCTTGCATGTCAGTCCTTTTAATATTCCTATATTTGGTCATCTGTTATATTTATGTATCTGTTTATCGTATTCTATCACTATATTGATCGATAAATACTTGAGACACGCCGACTAACTGACACTTTTGACAGTCTACATCCATTTCAATACAATGAAGATTAGACCAGTCTAATGCAGTCCTAAATTTATTTCACCACAATGCAATCGTTAGTGATTCTAAGTGCCAGTGTCAAAATAAATTCAATTCAATTACAGTGAGGTGTAATTCTGGTATTATTTCAATACTACTACTATTTCAGTCGAGTTCTGTCCGTTCATTTCAATAATACTTTGTTATTTACCATCGCATATGCTGGTGGATGCAACTACTGAAATATGTATTTAAGAACACTTGTATTCTAGATCTTACTTTATTCATTTGTCCTCAGTCATAGATTACCAAGATAAGGAGCATAACACATGCACACGTGTATCTATAACTTCATCTATTCCTGCGAAAAGAGCTATGTTGAGCCTATAACTAGATGACTGTGCAAGCTAGTTGGTGAACACCTCCCTTCATGGTCAGGAAAGAACATAGTCGGAATAACACGCAGCAACATTCTGTCACACTTGATCAACACCAGTCATGAGGCAGACAAAATGAGTCATCTAAATTAGTTGTTTATCTAATACCTTTGTTTATGTTGTTTGATCTCGTCTCTTACTGTTACGTCCTTAATCTATCTACTAACAATATGCAGAAGAATATATGTCTCAATCTAGATTAAGGCCTTTAAACAATAGACTGACTGATTTAACACTGCGGCTAGAAACGCGTGAGTCCGAAGTGAAACTAACTGCCTTAGGTAGAGAGACGAAAACTATCCTATTACCTAATCAGCTGACTAGCGCCTGCGTGAGAGAACACAATTCAACTGGAACACTACTCGATTTATTCTCAATTCCGATCGGGTTCCCGATTCAGATTAGTGCATAAGATACATGAATAAACCTATGGCTAACACAACCACAACGTACAAACCATTAGGAAAATAGAATTATGTCAGAATGGGAGTTTGTGGATATTAGGGTAGAAAGTAGAGTATAAAAGATAACGTTTAAATAAAGATAGCTTTGGAATAGAAAATGATATGGCAGTAAATCATACATCAAAAGAATGCTTAATAATAATATTATTATTATTATCATCATTAGTAGTAGTAGTAGTAGTAATAGTGGTGGTAGTAGTCGAATTCGGTATGCTAACTACTAGTTCTCAGAACTATTCATGTTGTACTCTGGTAGCTACCCATAGATCTGTGTTTAATTCAAACCCATGAGCGCAAACGAAGTTATTTTATTTGCAGTTTGTAGTGGCTGTGGTTCGTTAACCAAATACCCTCGCAACCGTTATCATATAATCCTCAATGGTGTTTGAAATCATAAGGCAAAGAGAAGCAGCGACTACAGTTTTATTAACAGATAACTCAGACCGCTAAGCAGAGAGGCGAATGAGTGAGTCAGCGAGTCGAGAATGTATATAGGATTAAATGTACATGTATATATTATAGGGAAATGATTGGATCATCGAATCAGTTAAACAGCTAATAATAATTTACATTGGTAAACCAACGGATGAACTTCGTTAACTTGGTTTTTGCAATGATGTTACAAAAAACCATGGAGATAAAATCTGTTGATTAAGTTAAACAAAATGTTTTATGTAAATTTCATCAATTTTATCCTTGACTCAGCTGGTACAATCGTAAAGAGAAATGTATATAACGTCCACAAGAGGCTGTTTCAACATCAGGACTAATTCTTCCGTACCCATAAGTATTTTCTAGTAGCCGATTATTTCATGCTAAACTTAACCATACTTAATGTTACTAAGGGGATATTTAAAATAAAACACTTTCTTAGTTAACGAATAAGTTTATTAACCAAATAAACAAGTGACACAAAATTGTTTTACATTTTCTGTGGTCCTATAGGTGCCGTACTTTGGCACTTTGCAATACCTGTTTTCCACAATTCTTTAACAGGTACAAGGTCTGAACTTCGATATTTTGTGTACTGATGATCATCAATTTCAAGATTGTTTGATCTAAACGGGCCACTTGACCATTCATCATGATCATGGTTACCTTGTAATTCTGTCGTTTTTTTAGAAGAAAAATGAACTATGGTGTTTTGGAAATATTTTAACGTCAATTCATGTTCCCGAAATTTATACCTGAAAGTTAATTAAAATATTACAGAATCAGAAGTGAAAATTCGATTAAAATAGATACCTTTTTTTGACGTGTGTATGCGATACAGATAACTAAATTAATCAATGGATCTATAATATTTAGTTAGATACTACTGACAATAGTGGTTATCCGCGGCTTATTTCATTCTAGTTTAGAAAAGAACAAACAACTAGCAGTAGTTTTTGTAACTAGTGAAGTAGCTTAAAAGTTTAAAATATCGTTAACTATGTGTTAATATTTTCCTTTAGTTACAACTATTTGATAGATACTATTTTATCCACGGATCTTGTGTTTATTATCTAATAACCGGTAATGTTTTCTTTATATATCTAGCGCTTATAACCAGTCTAGTATGTATTTAATGAATTAACACCATATAACTGACGGCTCAAAGTACGAAACATAATCATTATGAAATTAAATTTATTTATCAATAAATTTAATGAGAGTACCTCATAGAAGAAAATTCATTTCAATAGACCCTTCTTAATTTTTAATTGTCATATGTTGATTCTACATAAGTTAATATTTTATTTGTTAGTTATGTTATCTAGTAGTTGAATTCATGAGTCAGTTGAAGCTAGATCATTATGGAAAACCTGGAAGTACTGGACAGCCGTTTCCTACTATTATAGGGGTCCTCAAAAGTGAGTATACACGATCCCGCCTCATGAGATTCGAATCCAGGACCTATTGGTCTCGCGCTCGAATGTTTATCCTCAAGGCCGTCGATCCGGCATCCAACGGTGTTAATGTCTAACGTCAAGTAATCCACGAAGTTTAGCTACACATCCATCATCGTCTTCAGTGAGTTAGTATTTCACAACAGACCCAGCTAAACTCCGCTAGTCATTGCTTCTCACTAGAATTGCAGGAAATACCTCTTGAAGACCGTCACTATTTATGTTATTCACATCTAAAACCACATAACATACTCATCAGAACATACTACTAACAAAGAGTTTTAAAAGAATAAGACTTAGCCTATTTAACTTTACAATGAAAAGTATGTGTTCAAGCATTAATCAAATATTCTTTTTACAATTTAGTGTACTTCTCACCTGTTTACCAGCATCTACTTAACTTTGAATTAATAAACCAAGCAAGAATGAGTAAACATAGATTGATAAACTATAAACAGTTTACTAAAAGTGGTAACTGTTGTATGTACTCTTATCAGATTGACTTATACGATTTTCTAGGTATTCGACGTACATGATTGATTTATGGAAAAGGGATTAATCAATTTATCCCATGAATAGCAGTTAATTTATAGGGTGACTGCCTTTGAATTTCCTAGAACTAATCTTTTATCGTCACATCTTGGATTATATAAATCAATGGTTTTTGAATAACATCACCCAATGTTTGTGAAAACATTTTAAAACAATTCATTTGATGATATAATACTCACCAAGCTTATTGCTTTTCATTGTAATGTTGTGGAAATGTAGAAAAACGAATATATTATTAAAAGCTGTTTTCTCTTTGGGGATTTTCTCAATTAGTCAGCTACGACGTAAGACCAGGTACTGATATGCATCGGTCCAAGTTGTCACACCTTATTAGCACAACAAGATGAACACCGAATTCATAGAAGTACTTAATGCAATGGTGGTAATATATAAAAGAAAGATTGTGCATAAGGATATAGTACAGGAAGAGAGAACTAGTTCGTGGAAAGAAAGATATGAAGCGATTTAAGTCTCACGGTTTAAGGGAAGACAAAGAGTGTATACACCTATGCCATTGTGATCAATTCGGAGCCATGTCACCCAGAGTCTTCAACCATTGGTTGCGATAGTCACGCGAACACTAACCAAGTGATCTGCATCTACCAACATGAACCAGATCAGAAGTTAGTGACTTCAATCACTGATGCCACATTTTCGTTTGGCCTTCCCTAACTTTCTTCCAACCATCTCCAAAACTAATCAGCATTGCGCGCCGTGGTGACTGGTGTTCAGAAGATATCAGGTAGATAGAAAGTTTGATTTTGAAGTCAATCATTATCATCATCGTGAACATTAGTAAAGTTTATTTCTATCATGCTTAGTTACTTTTATGATAAATAAGACATTAAGTGAAGTTCTATAAATAGCCAAAACAATAACAAGGAATGATAGATTCAGAAACCTAACAATCCTCGATCTTCATTCTCATTAGAACTCATATAGAATAATATTCTCAATCAAATATTCATCAAAATGGTAATATACAACAGTAAACCAATGAATATTCATGTAGAGAATAATCTGATCATTACTGATACGTATTTGCACAATGTAGATAGTTATTCATGATTACATTAAAATAAAACATAATCTGTTAGTACGAATGCATAGAATTATAGATTCAAGCATCAGTTAGAAAATAAATGAGTCCTACAATAGGACGAAACGGCCGTCCCGTGCTTCCAGGTTTTCAATAGTGGTCTAACATCAATCGGTTCATGATCTCAATCAAAAACTTAACAATCTGCACAACCCCTAAAACTGATAGAAAATAAATGTTTGACTGTAAACTGTAGATTATATTTCGGTTATCTAGTAATGTGTAATCCTTATGCATTAGTAGAAAGATCATTCATCGGAAAGCTGACATTATTCTTAAATAACATGATTTATTTTGATGATATGAGAAATTGCAATCAAATATACTGGATCAACTCTTAAAGTTTAAACTTTACATTATACAAGGGAAGTAGAGTTATTATTTTATTGTGTAAGCAATCATCATCAGTTGTATAAGATTTGGAAATATTGAACTCACTTTATTAACCTGTCTAAAAGTAGTATGATACAATGCTTACTTACTTACCTATTCTTGTTACTTCCGTAAGGATGATACAATAAAAGATTTTTAAATATCAGATCATCATATAAAAAGTTTATATAAAGCTTACAGCGTTGAAAGAATTCCATACATGATCTTTAGTATGTTTCGGTTAGTACAGTACATCATAATTATAAAACATTTACTATTTGTACATATACGAAATTTGTCATTTATTACATACAATAATTTCAACTTACTATTTAATATTGGATCTTATATTTAATGTTAATATTATTTCTAGTTTGAAATAAAGACCAGTGTCAGGCAAGGTTGCTTACTCTCACCCTTTCTTTTTCACCTAGTGATTGACCGGATCATGAAGACATCAACATCTGGGGGGGGAAGCATGGGATACAGTGGACAGCTAGGATACAGCTGGATGATCTAGACTTCGCAGATGATCTCTCTCTTCTATTGCAAACACTCAACAGTAAACACTGGAGAAGCTTTGGAAGATGTAAAAACCTTTACATACCTGAGTAGCATCATTGATGAACACGGTGGATCTGATTCAGATGTGAAAGCACAGATTGGCAAAGGAAGAACAGCATATTTACAATTGAAGAACATCTGAAACTCAAAACACCTATTAATCAACACCAATGTCCGAATTTTCAATACAAATGTCAAGACAGCTCTACTGTATGAGACAGAAACTTCAAGAATTACGAAAGCCATCTTCCAGAAGGTACAAATGTTTATTAGCAGCTATCTACGCAAAATACTTTAGATCCATTGGTCAGACACTATCACCAACAACCTATTATGTGAGAGAACAAACCAGATTCAAGGGAAGGAAGAAATGAAGAACAAGCGCTGGAAGTGGATAGGATTTAACTGTATCTTCAACGCCAAAAGTAAAGTGAAAGACCCAAGTTCACATTACACCAAGAAATTGAGAAATAGACATGAGAAAAACGGACAATAATTGAATAGAATTAGGACGGAAGATCCAAGACAGATTGAATTATTAGAGAATACTCCATTGCAAGTAACAGATGTAAATAACTAAGTAAATAATTATAAGAAACAAATAAAAAAATTCACTGGTTGAAATCATGAGTCAATTGAAGCTAGACCACCATGGAAAACCTGGTCGGCCGTTTCGTTCTAGTATGGGACTCCTCAGCAGTGCGCATCCACGACCTAGCCCCCAGCGATATCCGAACCCAGGACCTAGTGGTTTCGCGCTCAAGCACTTAACCACTAAACCACTGAGCCGGCCGGCATCCGACAGTGTTAATGTCTAACTTCAACCAATCTACCATACACCATCGTCTTCAATTAGTTAACATCTCACAACCGACCTGGTCAAACTCCCAGTTTTCCATTTTAATGTAACTTCAATTGACCCATGATTTCAACCAGTGAAATTTTTAAAATCTCCACAAAACCCCTTCTGATAAGAAAAAAAAGAACAATTCAATTTCACTCTTACCTATTACTTATCACTCTTGTTACATTATATAATACCATTCCAAATGGTTGTCTTTTTGATGGTACAATATAAATAAAATCAATTTTAATACGATGAATTAATTTAATCATATGAATTATAGATAATGGCGGACATATAAATTCTTTATATAAATCCTGATTTAATATTTGCCAACATGAACTAGAATGTTCTTTTGAATAATTCTGATAATAAATAGTTTGTTTATATTCAATAAATTTCTTTCGACCATTTAAATAGAATGTTAATGTTACTGATTCATTGGCATTAATTGATTTTAAATGGATAATTTGTTTTAAACTTATTAAATGATACCATTTTGATTGATGAGAATGATTCGATGATGGATCTTTTAAAAAGATTTCTACATTATTTAAATAAGAATGATTCGGTAAATGATATAATAATAATGATTGTTGTTGATGATTATTGAACTGATTCCATAATAAATAAGTAGTATATATAGATGGATGAAAGAAAAAGTTGAATAGAATACAAATAATAATGAATAAACAAAAACAACTAAAACATAATAGGATACGAATATGTAACCAATATTTTTGTTTCCATATGAAATTCTCTTCTAAATTCTGATTATTGATTTGATTCGATTGTTTATTATTATCATCATGACAATGACTTAATAAATATTGACTTTCTTTCATCATAGAATTTATTGATTTCATATAAGAATCATTCGATTTCATATGTATATATGATATAAAACAAATCAATAAACGTAAACAAATCAATAGAATGATACATATACCTTTTATTAAATAACCAATCGATATAATTGATTCTTGACATGTATATAGATAAGTATATAATATCATTAATGGTAATTCAGCTATCAATATATTGATTATAGTAATACAATCAATCAATAACCATAAGGTAAATTTATTTCTTATTATATTAAACCATAATAAAAATTCTATTAAATTCAATGTTAATTCAATAATATTAAATAAAATTATAGAATGGATCATAATATTGGATATTTGATCATAAACTAAACCAGGTAATTGTTGATTTAAATCATTGACAATAATCCAACTAGATAATGTATTACATAATAATAGAATTAATGTTATACATATATTGAATATAAGTATCCATGGTTTTATAAGATATTTTATTAGAATAGATGATTGTTGATTAATTTGTTGATTCATTTTAATAAGTAGTATAGTTTGGTCTCTTTAATAATGATGAATAGAATTGTTTGGTTGTTTTCTTTTTTGTATTTTATTCGTTAAACAAAACAATAAAAAAACTAGAACTGAAAAGTAAAATTGATTACACAATTCGTTGTTGTTGTAAATACTATTCATATGAGTATTATATTTCAAAGAATAGTAATCATCTAGTGAAGATGAGTACAATTATCGATTATTCCATATTGATCATGCATTTTACAGTGTAGTCTTCAAAGGATTCTATAATAACAATAATAATAATACTTATTATTATTATCATTATTATTATGGTTAGCTTTATTCAATATTACATTCTTGGTACAATATAGAACTTCCAGTACAAATTATTTCAACAAGTTTCCTTTTCACAGATTGAAATTATGAGTCAGTTGAAGCTAGACCACCATATAAAACCTGGAAGCACTGGACGGCCGCTTTGTCCTAGTATGGGATTCCTCAGTAGTGCGCATCCACCACCCTGCACCCCGCGAGATTCGAACCCAGGAACTATCAGTCTCACTCCAGGCATTTAACCAATTAGACCACCAAGCCGGCCGGAATCCAATGGTGTTAATGTCTAACTTCAACCAATCTACGGAGTTACGCCACCATACACCATTGTCTTCAGTGAGCTGATATCTCACAACAGACCTGGTTGAACCCCACTGGTAACGGCTTCTCGCTAGAACTCCAGGAGTATCTCTTGAATTCAGTCACTAGTGAGCAGATGATTATTATCGGAAGGGGTTTGTGGAAATTTTAGAAAATTCACACATGTAAATCAAGTTTCCTTTTCTTAAGTATTCATCAATCCTGACGATCAATACTAAGTGATCTCGATACTGTAATCAGAAGATGAAGATTTGAAAGAATATTAATCATCTAGTGAGGATGAATACAATTATTGATTATTTCATATTGATCATGCATTTTACAATGTAAATTCTTCACAGGATTATATAATAATAATAATGATAGTAATAATAATAATAATATTATTATTATTATAGTTATTATGGTTAGCATTATTCAATATAGAATTGACAGTACAAATTATTTCAACAAGTTTCCTCTTCTTAATGATTCATCAATCCTGACGATCAATATGAAGTGATCTCGATAGTGTAATCAGAAGATGAAGATTATCAGAACTATGTGATGATATATTAGTGTAATATCTTTTGAACAATCTGATCACATACAATATACTTGTTAAGATAATTGATATATAAAAATAAAAGGTTAACTAGACTAGAAATGAAAGGTAAGAGGAGACAAGGATAATAAAAATATAATACCGGCTCAGTGATCTAGCGGTTAAGATATCCCGGATTGGATGTTCGGTGATCTAGAAGAATAAAATAAGTCAACTTGTATGTCATTAACAGGAAGTGGAAGTGCAGTTGGCACCTATGCAATCTCTAGTGCCGTGTGAGCGGTACACATGCATGTGCAGCGAGAGTAACTGGTTAACAATATTTAGCCAAATGCCTCGTCATCTAATTAGTGACACGCATAAATGGATTAACGAGATTCCCACTGTCCCTATCTACTATTTAGCGAAACCACAACCAAGGGAACGGTCTTGGCAGAATTAGCGAGGAAAGAAGACCCTGTTGAGCTTGACTCTAGTCCGACTTTGTGAGAAGACATAATGGATGTAGTATAGATGGGAACTGGGTGCTTCAGTGTCCAGCGTAAATGAAATACCACTGCTATCATTGTTTCTTTACTTATTCAGTGAAATGGGAACGAAATCGTACTTTGCTTCAAAGCACATTCCGGGGTGCATGGTCTATCGCTGCGTACCTCGTTATCCTGTGTTCGAATCTCATGAGGCGAGTTCGTGGATGCGCACTGCTGAAGAGTCCTAAAATAGGAGAAAATGGCCGTCCAGTGATTCCAGATTTTTCATGGTAGTCTAGCTCCAATTGACTCATGATCGCAACTATGATATCCACAAAAATCACTTCTGATATCAAATAACGTGAAAACAATTTGAAATTGGATCACTCTAGATAATAGGCTAATATTACCAAGGTAGGCTTAAGGTGAGAACAAACTGTTGTTAAATACACAAAGGGGGTTAGAATTTTCGTATGGCTAAGGCTTCAATAAACCTTAGTAATATGCCTTTTCATACTTTTGTACAACACCACAAAAGACGGGTTAAGATCAATCTTACGATCTGTTTCAATTATGTGTTTGCCAATAGAGGATGATAGATGTTTATCCTCTACTCTTATTGAGTCATTTGAATCTGTTTGTTTCTGAAACCCGTTTAGGTACATGTTCACCCTAATTTGGAGATCACGATTACTCCTCCCTAAGTGATCGCCAGTTAGATAGTAACAGTTCAGGAATCAATATTTAAATAATGTTCATTCATTTCAATACATAGTGCCAGCAACTACAAGGTCTAATCGACGAATCAATATAGACGTTTAATTAGAAGTTTATGGAAAAAAAAGCTCGACAAAGCTACACTATTAAAATGAACTTAAGATATAAAAAAAGAAGACAAATTACTTTAGTGAAGCCACTTATGTATGAAGGAGTTGTTATTTTATACATTAGACAAACTTTTTTCATTATAGAAATAAATAAAGATGGAACAATTCGAAATTGGTTCACCTTCTTCCAACTAACTACAATATTTCTGATTAAGATTATGAATAGATCGATGTTATATCATTATTGAGAATATAGAAGCACTAGACGGTCGTTTAGTCCTAGTATGGTACTCATGAGTAGTGCACATCCACGACTCTGCACCATAGGGACTCGAACCTTGGACCTCCGGTTTCGCGCGCGAATGTTTAAGCTCTAGAACACTGAGCCGACCGGCGTCTAACGGTGTTAATGTCTAACTTCAACCTATCGACGAAATTGTGCGACCATCTTCTATTGTCTCAGATAGATACTTGTCACTATCTGAAATAGATTAGCTCCACTGGTCATGGCTTCTCAATTGGACTCCGAGAATTCTCTCATGAAGCTAGTCACTAGTGAGTATATGGTAATTATTTGATTGAGATCATGAATCGATCGATGTTAGATCACCATTGAAATATTATTATATAAACATTTATTTATATAAATAGTATTTCAGTGAAAGTAGGAAGATAATCCTACTTTCTATTTTGTTTTTCATAAATTTATCTTCAAAGTTAACCTTTATGCTATAACACATTCACCTAATTCCTCTGGAATGTCAAGTGACAAGTTTATTTGTTTATCTCACTTCTGATTTATACACAATATACTCGTGTTTCTTAAATGTTTAACCCATCTGTTAAGCAAATGTAAAAACTGAGAATGATTAGTGTAGTTCGACATCAAAATCGGATGAATAAACATTTACAATACATGGTCTTGAAGTAAAAGATATATATGCTTTTTCTGCAACACATGACATGCCTAGACTCATACGGCCTATCATTCACATGAGAATGAACATGTAGTGGTAAGTAAATCCTTAAAATAAATAGTTTTGTAAGTTTTCAACACTGATACTGAACTTATTACTTTTACTGAATACATCCCTTGTTGAAGACTTTCAGTCAATTATCCTCATCAGAGCATGTTTGTGAATGTCATGCTGCTTATCTGTTATTATAACGGGTCAGTCTAGATTCTATATACTACATTACATCGATCTTAGCCCCAAATGTACTTTCATATCTAGTCATTCTTGATTTCTGGTTTTATTAGCTCTGGGATCGTGTAAGAAGTCATTTCGGATAGTGCTGTCATATTCTACGTATCCTTGACCGCTTCGAACAAAGTACTATAAAAAGCCGTCCTGAACAATAATCAATTGTTAATTGATGATTAGCTTCTGATGATAGAATTGAGATGCCATCAGTCTTTCGTAAGCACAACAACAGCAAATTATACAAAACTTCCTGATGATGGCCTACAGTAATGATTGTTTGAGAAAGCAACTTTCAAGCCTCAATTAGAGAAACATCAATACAATGATTATGCTTATTGGTAGATTATGAAAATAAGAGAGAGTGGATTGTGACTAAAAATAGTCTTTATTCAGGTATCACGGGGAAATCGGGTTTACAAAAACAAGCAGATATCAAAACTATTACTCAAACATACGGATTATCAACCCACGTTTAGGCTAATTAACTAGGATGCATCGACTATGAGTATTGTTTATCTGTTTGAATAGACAAAAGCTATACTTTAGTGGTTTATTGTCCACTAACAGACATATGTTTGATTAGTGTTGGCTACCAAATTTTCGGCAATATTGAGAAGGATATTTTAACTTGAAGCATGAAGGACTAGCAGAAACTGATGTGTTAATTTTATAGGACAAAATCATGATGTGCTAGGAATATATTTTAGATTGATTGATATCTTAGCTACAGTACGAGTGACAGAAGTGATTTGATCAGATATCTTTATTTATCATCTAATTATAAGTGAAGATGAATTGTGGGTAGCATTGGGATCCAGGATGCGCGTTTCATCCTATTTGGGACTCGTTAGCTGGATGTCCCCACATCCCAAAGTTGACGTACACTCCGGAACTTGGCACATATGCCTATAAGAACCTGGTCAATTGCAGCCCTAAGCATCAATGGAAAGATTTAAACGACTAATACGAAAATGAATTAAAGCATCATGTAAGTAGTTTATAACATAACATAGAAGTTCACTCTGAATAATTAAAATATGACTAGTATGAATAGTAAAATCGTTGGGCGAACGACTCTAAAAAAAGAGAAATCTGAGGAAAATTCCTACATGGAGGTATGTTTATTGATAAGGCACTCGCTTTCACCAGATATCTTACTGCGATCATATTCCTAGCAAACGGTATTACCACTACAGGAGTAATAACGATGGTACAATTAGAGATCTAGAAATAGCGTATTTGGGTAATGTGGTTGTAAATTTCAACAATCGAAATTATAAAACATACTAACTAACTACTTTGCTAACTAGACTTATTAAATAGTACAAGAATGAGTTAATGCAAAAGTTAAAAATGATCAAACCAAGATAAGGTGTCAATTTATAGAATATACGACATATATTTTATTTGGTATCTTAGAGATAATTTTGCGATATAATTGGAAACATTGAGTGATATAGTTTATAGTTGATCGTAATTATACTGATGGAATCAAACCTCGGTTCTTCATGTCTTGCAGAAAATATGATACTATTAGGTTACCGAGTTGGATTGTAATAGCGTACATTCCCAGATTCTACCAAATTTTCAATGAGGTAAAAAAACTGTCCAAACAACGTAGAATGTTATGAAATGATAGTTCGAAAATCTATACCATATGATGAATACTAAACTGGTCTAATAGTTAATTGATTGCTACAGAACGTGACAGCCTTTAACTAGTCCTTTGTTGGATCTTGGATATACACATCTGAAGAGTCCTATCGTAGAACAAAACAGTTATTCTTAGTTTTTTATAGTTATTCAACAAAGATTAACTCATGATATAAACGATACTCTATTAATTCATTATCATTGGTAAGTATATCTCTACCATATCAACATGTTTATATGTTAAAATTCGAAGAAACATTCAAGATTTATATACAACGATGGATAATGGCTAGCAGTGGGATCTAGGACGCATGTTTTGTTCTATTTAGGACTCGTCAACTGGGTGTACCTGTACCTCAGAGTTGATATTCACTCTGAGACTCAAACTCAGTACCATTCACTTCAAACTCTATTGCATTATCCACTTAGCTATTAAGTCCTAATATCCACCTGCTTGTGCAATGGGGTGAAGTTTTTAAATTCACTCGATATGATTTACTTAAATATTCCCATTGATGTTTAGAACTAAAATTGATCAGTCTCTTATTGGTACATAGGCATACTGTGCGTATTGCATATTGATCCTTAAAAATAAAAAAATTACAATTCTGTATTGGGATTAAACCAATTGATTAATTATTGATTTTTTTCTTGTTCTTTTTTGTTTTTAACATCAAGATTCATGAAGTTCAGTTGAGTAGGTTTCATGAAGTAAAAACAAAAAGAAAGTTGAATGAAAATAAAACTTTTGATGATAACTCGAATTGAATTCACTTTATTGGGGGAAAAAAATCAATAATTCTGCATTAAAAAAATTAAGTCTCTAACATGATTATTAACGATAAACTTGAAATATCTAGTCATTTAATCAAAATTCATTAATCAGTTACCTAATCGATAAATTTCGATAAACATCTCGCGAGGTGGGATCATGGATGTGTATTGCTAAGGAATCCTACAGTAGGATGAAATGACCGTTCAATGCTTTCAGGTTTTCCATGGTGGTCTAGCTTCAATGGACTCATGATCTGAACTATTAAAATTACTATAATTTCCACCAAAATCCTTTTCTGATACTAAGGAACCTAACAAACATAACATTAGTCACTATTCAGTAGTTGATCAGTTAAAACTATTTCAATCTTATAAGAAGTTAATATCAGTTTGAATAACGATTCAGTATAGTGAAGTTGGGCGACATCGGTTTGAATACCATATACGAAGCATCGGTCCCTTCGAGATTGAAGGAGAACATTTCGCTAACAAATATTATTTAGTATAATACCTAAGTTCACTGTGTCCTGACTACTAAATGCAAACATTGGAGTATACTTCTGATGTTTTTGGTAAAATATAAAGAATTTATAAGTTGTTTTCAAGTTTACAGCTTTCTTATTGATTACATTTAAGTAAATAGGATTAAAATAATGCGTTTGAATGATTTTTCCTTTAGGGTAATATTTACTTAACTGTGTTTTTTTTTTACCATAAAAATCAAGTAAATTCACCACGAAATGATGAAGAAGATTTGCAGTTCAGGTGGATAATTCTGGTAGCATTGTGTTCTTTGAACTAGATGATTTAATTGAAGGGTATTCAATGTTTTTCATAGCAACAGTATCAGTGTCTTTTTCATGTATAAATGAGCTTCTCCGTTATGATATAAGTATGATATCAGTTTTTTAAGGGTGATCTAGGTTCTGAATGGTTGGCCTCTTAGGTTTCATTGCCTTAACTGACGTTTCATATGGTTTCATTAAATAGTTTTATGTAAGTGTATCTATTGATTATCAACTTATCTGAATATCACTCTTCTCTAGTCTTTTAAAAGTTTCTCCGATCCAGAATTTCGACGTTCTTCTAATCTCATTCTTATTCGAGGATGGACTTTCTGTTTGATTCCGTTAACATTCTTTTTTTCTTTATACAAGCAAACACAGAACATTTGTAAAGTAGTTATCATTATCAAGGTTTGACTTGATAATTTCGAATAAATTGAGAATTGGGTGGATTGTTATAAATAAATATAATATATTTGTAATATCCCAATCAGTAGAAAAATGAGATTTTCTGACATTTCATGACACAGTGTAAGCCACTTCTTATATATTTTTGTTGATATTCACTATCGCGACTGATCAGCCTTTGTTGCCATATATCCATCCTGAAAGCAGTACCCTGATACTGTGCTACATCACACGTTTTCAGTTTATTTAGTTAATGTTACGTTCTTGGTCTCTCCACCCCCTAATATGCGGATGGTAACTTCTTTCAATCTCGATTAAGGCCTTTAAACAATAGACTGACTGATTTAACACTGAGGCTAGAAACGCGCGAGCCCGAAGTGGGACTGTCTGTCTTGGGTAGAGAGACGAAAACTATCCTATTACCTAATCAGCTGACTAGCGCCTGCGTGAGAGAACACAATTCAACTGGAACACTACTCGATTTATTCTCAATTCCGATCGGGTTCCCGATTCAGATTAGTGCATAAGATACATGAATAAACCTATGGCTAACACAACCACAACGTACAAACCATTAGGAAAATAGAATTATGTCAGAATGGGAGTTTGTGGATATTAGGGTAGAAAGTAGAGTATAAAAGATAACGTTTAAATAAAGATAGCTTTGGAATAGAAAATGATATGGCAGTAAATCATACATCAAAGCTTATGGTCTGTAGAATGAACTGGGTACGAAAATAAATGTTAGTGCTTTACAGGCTTTGAATTAAGTGAAATAACGTGTCCAAAAATAGCTTTCGTAGTTTGTCATAGCTTCTAGTTCCTCCGTTCACATCGGTTAAACATTTAAAGTAGGAGTTACTAAGTTCAAACCTCATTGTCAGCATCGAAAATAAGATAAAGGTATATTCAGATGATGAGTCTCAATTCAGTCAACCTACGCGTTATGGAGTCTACTACTAACCAGATATCAAATATACTAGAAAATAAAACATTGAATGTATTCATTTCGTTTTTGTAGTGGTAGTTTGAATCATTCCATCGATGTTTAGAACTTCAATATACCAGTTTCTCATTGGCATATGTGCATGAAGTTCGGATTGTGTTGATATTATAATCAAGTCACAAGCGTTATAAGCGGAAATGAATGGTGGCTAGCTGTGGAGTCCAGGATGCACGTTTCGTCACAAGCTAGAGGTACCCGCATTCCAGAGTTGATGTCCACTTCGAGACTATAACCCACTGTTAGCCAGTATCCAGCTCTATTTATAATACTTGTGACTGAAAGCAATATCGAGGAAATCCACACAGGATGTAAATATGCCAATAAGATACTGATCACTCGCGGTCCTAAACGTTAATTGTAAAAAAAACTCAAACCACCAATATAAATATGAATTCATCTTCAATTCATTGGCACAAACTAGCAACTATCTAGACTCAGTATTGAAGTAGAGGCGAACGGTACTGGGTTCGAGTCCCGGATTGAACATTAACTTTGATAAGCCTGGTACACTTAGTTGATAAGTCTCAGATAAAACGAAACACGCGTCCTGGATTCCGCTACTACTTATCATCCATTTCACCTGATATTAAATGCATTTATTTCTATGGGATGATTTTGATGCAATTATTAATTCTTATAAATTCATAGATCTTTTCATCAGATTACATTTAAGTCACTTATGAAAGACTGTTGTTGATTACTCTTTTCATGTTTTGTTCCAAATGACCATTTCTTCAAGCTTCAATATTACGTAATCATTGTATTCGATGAAAATAAACAGGCCAAAATGATGAAGATTGATCAGAAAAAAGAATAGTTCTTAATCTGATTCCCTTTCCATAGTTAGAATATTTTACTTTAGTTTTGTTTTAGAAAAAAGGGATAACAAAAATATACTTAGTAACTAAATAATGCATTATGTATACAATTCCCTAAAGACTTCATTCTTGTCTAGAATGAAAGGCATATATATATATATATATCTATATTCGATTAGTAAAATTCATCCGTAGCTGTTACATTAGTTTATATGAATAGTTCAGTTAATATTGTTTGATCTTTTATCACAATTTTAAAGGCGAATAGTAATGAAACAGAAGATGAGGATTACGTACTATTTGGAATTCATCAGTTGGATATACTAGCTAAATCATAGTGTTAATATTCATGTTGAGATTTGAATCTAATACTTTTCAGTTCAAATATCATTGTGTAATTCAATAAGTTATTGAGTTTAGGTAGTCGTTAGCTTATGCATTGATCATGAGTTTTACTTGTAAGGGTGTATATTTTCTTGTTATAAAGCACTGGGTTTAAGTGTTAGTGGGATTATCAACAACTGGATCTAAGTATATCTAACTGACGAGTTCAGAACATGTGGATATACGTGTTTAGAATATTGTTTTCAACGATTAAAAACCAGTATCACAATAAAGTGAACTTTTAATGTTATCAGAAGATTTCTGTCGTACATATTTTAAGTTGCCAGAATCAGTTTATCACGTACAGTGGAAGTCATAGGAGCATACATCAATAAAAATAATCTTCGTGTGTAGAAAACGTTTGTAACCTGACCTTCTATTCAATTACTTTTACGTTTGATAAACAATGTTTTTTTAATAGTTGAGATCATGAGTTAATTGAAGCCCAAACACCATGGAAGACCTGGAACCACTGGACGGCCGTTTCGTCCCAGTATGGGACGCCTCAGCAGTGCGCATCCACGATCCTGACCCTTGAGATTCCAGTCCAGGACCTATCAGTCTCGCGCGCAAACGCTTATTCTCTGGACCACTGAACCGGCCAGCATCCAACGGTGGTAATGTCTAACTTCAACTAATTCACGAGATTGAGCGATGCATCCATTATTGTCTTCAGTGAGTTACTATTTCACAACAGACCTAGTTGAACTCCACTGCTTCTCTCAAGAAATCCAAGAACTACCTCTTGTAGACCGTCACTACTGAGCATATTTTGATTAATGTTTTTTTAATCGATCCAATTTCTAACTTAATTCTTACGTAATCTGTCTGAATAACTTAATTTTCTTTGTATCCACTTGATGAATTTACTGATTACTAATTCTAGAGTAAATATTGAAAGAGACATTGTTAAATTAATTAACTACCATTTATTCGGTATTGATTTGATACTTAATTAAAAAAAACAACTTATATATTAATTAGCATAAAGCCTTGACAACGAACAAATTGAAAGGGGTTTATTGCTTTGCTTCCTCCTTTTTTTGATGTGAGTGCACAGACCAATCTTTCAGTTCTATTTTACAAACATTAAATAGTGTATTTATTGATTTGAAATACAAAAGAAATTGGTACAGATGAGCACTACATCAAATAAGCACCATCAGAATAAAAAAATGAGATAATGAAAGGAAGGTTAGTATCATCAAAGACAACTGAGCGAGAATAACTTATGAGAATAGAATATAGTTCAGTTAAAAATACAAGCAAAACAGACAGTTGTTACTTGAGGAAGTACCTCACAATTTTAAAAGAATGTAAAGAGAAACTACTTACACCATAATCACTATTGATTTCTATTGTGAGTCAATATCTGATAATAGGCCAAGTTCACGAATTGTACCATTTCTGTAGGATCCCAATCAAGAACTTATAATGAACTGATAGATGTCAGGCCTACACAACTTTCTTTCTTGAACTGTAATGAAGTAAGATGATTATTCAATAAATACTAGATTTTGAAAATTACGTATAGATTATTGAACAGTCCATACTGACTGTTGAAGTAGAGAAAACAATAAATTTCATCTCACTTCGGATATATATATATATATATATAATAGTTAGATGATTGGTTCATAGTAATCTATACTGCTTTTAATGTAAGTTATTACTCCACTCATTAACTGTTAACTCCATCTATAGTTCTTCTAGTATAATTGCTAGTCACAAGCCCGGATAAACGAGAAGGGTTGGGCATGACATCAGCAACTCTATCCTGTAGAGAACAACACTAATGAAACTACGTTAGCCATAAAGATCATTTAAACTGTCATCTGGGGGTTGAAGGATCTTCATTTAGAAAAGTTATGAAGCCTCAAGTTGAAAACCCATATTCTTCAGAAATCACGAAGCGAATACTCCTTATGACAGCCGGAGCAACAATTTATTTAAACACATAGATATTGGTACAAGGAGGCACCAAATATATACGCGCCACACAAATCTCACTGGATATGTGTGAGGGCTGTGATACTGCCCGGGTGCCCTAACCGAAACAGGTGTTTTTCTTAGGAAGCCACACACGGAGCCTTCGACCTACAGGTCTGATCCACAAGGCAGTGGAGCAACGTAAGGAGATGCAGTCTCATGGTAGCCGGTTACCAACGATTGGTTCATATGCCATTTGTTCCTTCAGGATGCTGGAGCCGATGTGCACAATTGGTTTGGAGTCAGGGTTTTCCAACTCCCCTAGTTGGACTCTTCATGTCCGCCAAAGCGGTTAAAGCACCGGACATTCGCTTTTCGTCCTCTCAATTTCTTAAACAATACCCCCGCCACGAGAAGGCAGTGAGTAGGACTTCCCTGTCAGTGGTTGTGTGCACTTTGCTATGTGAGAGCATTTCGAGAGGGAGAGCGGACTCTCCTCACTCTCGGCCATACCAGGGCATTTGGGGGTTAGGTACATGAAGTGTTCGAACAATGAGGAAGACCACACGGACCAGTAAAATAACTGTGGAAGTAAGGAAATACGACTTGGCAGTGGACATCAAACCCACCTCCTTACGCTTGTTACTCCTAGTGCAGGAGCAAACGTTGCTCACCAGAATTCGCCATCGAACTCTGTCCTGAGCTCCTGTGTCGACTGAGTCACATTAAAATAGAGTTATTAAGCTTGCTTCTCAACTTCGACACGGGAACCTGTTTCCTTTTATAAAAACTATTATGTGAGGGTCAGTTCCAAAAGCAAAAGTATCGATTCGAGAATATCTGTTTCCTCAGTTGTTCATCAAATACCTAGGATATCATAATACCGTTACCGTTCTAAAGTTTAGTTTAATTCCAAGAATATGCTTAACTAAACAAACTATCTATCGAATAAGCATGCATCAGGATAGACCTAATAAAGTTGGGTTATGAGAATAATTGTACTAATATTCTATGCATCACTAACGAAATTAAAAGTATGTCATTAGCCAGTAAATCGTAATTCCTAGTTTGATGAAAATACACAAATGTTAGCTGTAACGAGTGGATTAAATTCAAGTCCACTAGTTAGCATCGAATACATGTGAAGGTTCAATGAATATTGCAAAACAATAACTGATATGGCTAAAGTTTATGATGTTTAGGCGAGAACGATAATGATTGGTTGTTTGCTTAGTCAGACAGGTGTCAGATGAGTTATATATTCCCCTATCCTTATAATAAATATTACTGATTGTTCATTGTTGTTGGATTGTGTCGGGTTTTGATGGAGAAATATATTTACGTTCTATGTCCGGCTAATCACATGTTCTTGATCTGAGTTGTGTTGAAATCCTGTAGAATAGACACTGAGAAGGAATCTAGTGTAGATATTCGTCTAAGGTAAATTAACGTCCCATATGTGTAGACAAAGTAAAACCGAACGTTATAAGTTTATAAAGAATGGGAAATATTTCAGTGATATTGGAACAGTACTACTGTGGCGTGTGCTACTGACATTGATTGATATAAGTAGTATCAATCATCAATTGAAATACCTGGAGGCACAAGTTTAAGAAAATCAAAGAAAGAGAACAAGAACAAACAAGGATTGGTATGGAAAACGAAAGAACAGTGAAGTCTAAGACAATTGATTGACATTTTGCATATGAGGAATTCACTGTATGATTCTCAGATTTTACTAAGGTATTCTGTAATTTTGTGTTTAATTACATTCAATTGTCGCAACTTTTGTTCCCGTTCACTACACTACTACAAAAACAAAGAACACCGACATTTCTTGACTATACACTAACATGTTTAAAGAGAGTATTTCACATGAACAATGTCATTGTATCTCTTCTAATAAGATTGTTAACAGAAACGGTCGTTGGAAGAAAAACAATAACACATTATAATAAATAATTTACTGATATACATCTAGTTCTTCAAAGTTAATAATGAGAACTATTAATAACAAAGGTCATTATATATATATATATAACGTAAAATCACCATAGTTCATCATTGCAGTAGTCATATATTCGAATATATGGAAGATCGTAATTCTAATTATATATATATATATATATATATAATCAACAACGAGAAAAGTATGTAATGAAGGCAGACAGAGCCTTCAATGTGAATGAAACAAAACATTCCATAGAATAGAAGAAACATTAAAAGAAACAACAACAACAACAACATGTCATTCCCTTTTTAATATAAACAATAAGTTAATGAGTAAAACATTGAACAAAATAAAATCTGAAAGACAAATTATAAACAAATTGTGTTCTTATTTACTCTTTTTGCACATGCTGATGATGATGATTACATCTGGAAGAAATACATTTGTATAGTTGTATACAGGAATATGAGAATATTGAAGTACTTTCATAGATAGATAGAAGAAAATATTGTACATGTACATATGCATCATTAGGATGCTGGATTACATTTCCATGAACAAAACCTCCTAAGGCACATTATTATTATTATCATCCTTGAAAAATATACACAGGGAATATGAATATATATATATATATATATATATATATATATATATATATATATATAATGTAAGTATATAGACCATTGGGTAAGTTAATCGGGTGATATCATTAAATCTGACAATTAAACAATCATTACATAATCAATTCATGAGGAAATATTTCAGAAATATATTAAAGAGTAAAATATTTCATTGAATAAGAAACAAACGCATTATAATACACAGATATAAATGTATAATAATTCTACAAAATAAAAGAGAAAATTGAGTCAAACACAATGAAGATGAATGAATGTGGCATAATTATTCAATGAATAATAAAAGAGAAAGAAATTCAATTAAGTATCTTTTTGACGTGATCTAGAACGATAAGATTTTTTTGATTTAGTCAATGAACCTGATGTTCGTACTTTTGTATGATCAACTAATTTCATAAGAGGATTTGAATCAGTAAACAATGAAGAAGATGAAGAACTAGGAATAGATTTTCCAATACCATGAGTTAAAGTATTAATATTAGATGTTTCATTTGATGAATTGCTACGATTATTATTGTCCGATAGAATATCTGATGAACGTGGACTACTAGGCTAATAATGAAAAAAAAAATTGAGAATGGAATAGGTTATTAATACAAAGTAATACATTATTGCTTTTTTTAAAAAAAAAAAAACATAAACCTTATTCAAGCAAAGATGGATAGTGGCTAACAGTGGAATCCAGAACGCTCGTTTCTTCCTACTTGGAACTTGTCAGTTGAATGTGCCTGAACCGAAGAATTGATGTTCGAGTCCCGGAGTGAACGTCAACTCTGAGATACAGGTACATCCAGATGACGAGTTCCAAATAGGAAGAAACGCGCGTTCTGGATTCCACTGTTAGCCACTATCCATCTTTGCTTAAAAAGCTTATGACTTAAGGCTTTATCGAGGCAATCTGTACAGGATGCACATATGCCAACATGAGACTGATCAATTGCAGTCCTAAACAACAATGGGAAGATACGAGTAAAACAACACCAAGTGAATATAAACCTTGTTCATAGAAAAACATTAGACAATGTAAGTACTAATAAACTGATTTAATTGTCTGAAATGCAAGCGTAGTTTCTTTGAGTTCGACACACATAATATGAAAATCATCTTCAGAACTGTAATTGAACCTAAGGATTCAGTGATAAGATAAGTCAATTAATTCTAAGAGATGATTCAAGATGCATTTGTTTTTTATAAGAATAACGGAAAGTAGATTAACAGTTAGTTATTACTTAAATGCCGATTCATTAATAGTAATAATAATAACAATAATAAGCTGCCCGACCATTGTTGCTACCTTGACGTGGTGGTCGTGCTTGCTTATCGTGATGAACCAGTCGAGCTATATTGGCTGGAACAATTGTTCCTCAAAGTCCTACCATGCCGGACAGGTTGGTTGAAAAGCGGTAAGACCAAAAGCAGCAAACCAAGAGTCCGAGGGCAAAGTCGTACTGCTGACTGTACAGAGGTGTTTCCTTCAGACAACCAGCATAACAGCGATGCTGCCTTTCCACAAGGAGAGGTGGGGTTAGAAAAGGTGCACCCTAAAAATACACACCTCGCCTTGGGCACTGAGGTCACGCTCTCAGGTCACTAAGCAATCTTTCTTTTAGATATTACCACCACTGAATTAACTACTTCTATAAAATCGGTTTTCATCTTGTTGTGCTAATGAGGTTTGGCAACTTGGACCAATGCACATATGTGCCTGGTCCTACGTTTTAGCTGACTGACTGACTGACTGAATAATAAGCTGGAATTGTGAGAAAAATAATTGCTCACAAAATTAACACAATATCAGTGTTGAAAATTAAATTGAACCGACAAAAAAAGCAAAAGAACTATTATCGTCAGTTGATTAGCTCAACACAATTCTTGATTAAGTGAAACAATCTTATTTATGAAAAAGATACATCCGATAAGCTAGTCGACTCTAAGCATGTTATGTACCTGTGCTGATATGCTTACTCAAGTTTAGACCGTAAATAAGAAATTATAAACAAGACACGCCATTAAAGGGATTCGATTATGCACATAATCAGCTTACATGTTGATGTCTGAATGAAAAGAAAAAAAGTACATATACGCTAATAACTTTTGTGCCTATTAATCAAAGCTTTCTAGTCATTTCAGTTTAATCGCTCTCATAGCTACTTGGGTAAGTGTATAGAAAGCGTGTCTATCTGAATTGGATGATCGCGGAGCGTAACAACGTCCAAGTAATAACTATGGGTTATCTATTTATCATATGAAATGAATTGATAAGTATGAAAACAGGAATCATCCCACATCATACTATCACCAGTTCATAAGCAATGTATGACATGGAACAAACGGGTATGGGGGAATCAAGTTGCTCCAAGGAACAGTGAGTGGAAAAACTATCAACAAGATTAATAGCAAAGTAATATATGGGTAGTGCGAGAAACTAAAAAAAACATAAAGTTCAAAAACAAGGAATGTAATACTGAAGAAATAAAAAGCTTGGGTTACTAAAACCAAAGTTTTGAACACCTGTAAATACTGATGGAGTTATGTGTGTAAATAAATGCAAAATGAAACAACTATATTTCCTCTATGTAACAGATGGAAAGCAGATAGCGGTTGAATTTAGGGCGCACATTTCGTCCAATACGGGATTCGTCAATTGGACATACCTGCTAAAGATCAGTGCTTATGTTTATATCGGAACTCGAACCCAGAAACATCAGTTTTAGATATCACGGCACTATCCACTGAGTTGTTAAATCCAGATTTAAAAATTTGTTAAATGATGTAAATTCTATTTTCTCTGAAATATAATTTACAGAATAGCGATCTTGGTACTTCCTTAAAGAGCCCTAAGTGGCCTCTGATCACACACCTCTAACTAACTACAGGATGACGAATAGTAAAGTTAGCAATTGGGAAATCAAAGTAAAGTGTTCACTTGTGAAACTAATAAACCAGAAGTTAAAAAATATAACAATTTAGAGCTTTTGGGAAGGAGGTCACACACAGACACACCAGAAAACTAATAACTTAGAAAAATCTTGGTTATTAAAAACTTATATCACAGGGTGAGAGAAAACACTAAAGGCAAAAACAAACCTGTCCACGCATATTATTCTATAAGAAGGAAATATAAAGAAACAAGAGTCAAAACTAACTGTTAGATACCAGTAAATAACAAGTTAAAGAGTCGGGACTTCAGAACTGTTTTACGCTTGGTTGTCACGCAGAAAAGCTTATTACGTATTTGTTAAGTATTAGAATTTTCTACATGCAGTGCATACCAGTCATGCAATTGATGTGTATGATCTTGTGAATTTTTAAGTCATAAAGTATGCAAAATAGATTAGGTGGCTTTTCTTCTGCTCTAAGTGGACAGGTTAAGGGTAGAAGAAATTTATGTGGGTAAATCAGTGTCACTACATTAGTGGGCACAATAGATAAGGCGAAGGTCATTAGTGTGATTTGGCATAAACAAACAGATCATTAGTGAATTCAAGCAATTAGTGACCTTATTAAGTGTATGAGAAAAACTTTATTTTTAATTGTGATTGAGTAATTCAGTATCTAAACGAAGTTGATTCCGAGCATAACTCCATACAAACAACGTAAATATTGAGAGACAATGCCATAGGTATTTTGTTTCGTAAGTTATATTATCTCTCTCACTTTGTAACTATGTGGTTTGGTTTTGTATGATCTAACGTCTTTAATTCGAGTGTATTAAATGTAGTTCAAGATGTTTGCTTCAGGAGGCCATTTAATGTTGGTGAGTTTCATCAACATGACACAGTGTAAATGAACGTTTGTCTTTTATCATTCCTTAGTTTTATATCAGATGTTGGTGATTAAGATGAACCACCAAAAAAGTTCTTATCTACTGCAAGTAGTCCGACTTCGAGCACTGAAATTACTCAGCAGTGGGACGATTTTAAACTTAAAGCAGTAGCTTCAGTAAAATGTGTACAGATAAATGTAAATAATAAAAATATATTCAAAACTATCAGATATAACTCTGCTGGAATGGGAGAGATATTATTCAGTCAGCGAGTGAGTAAATGATCCTAAAAGCTCAGTAATTTTTTAAATCCTGATTTCAATTGAAACACTTTTATTATTGATAGGCTGACCAAAAACCAGATATATCGTCACATGTTACCAATGCTCATATGATAAACAAGGAACACTGCTGGACGAAGCCGATTATACACTTTGTCCAAGTCTCAGTCTATATATGATCTTCTCTACAACCGAAAGATAGATGTATTGTCTATCAATGACTTGTGTACTATTTATTCGGTTTGTCAATCATAAATTAGGCAATTATTCGTAGTCTTGTTACATGCATGATAGGTCACGTGGTTCTATAAATGAATCTGGTGTGTCAGTGCTTAAATCCCATGAATCACCTTTTTTAAACCTTGGAAAACAAGAATCAGTTCAGACTATCAAAATAAAAGAATTTTATAGTCCCAAGATTGATTCAATAGATAAACACATACTTGATTGACTAAACTTCCACGTAAATGTACCGGTACATTATCACTTCGTGTTGAACTCGACGGTACAAGTGATGGTTTTGGATTATGATCAATATCTGTAGAATATAGATAGCTTTGTTTTACATCATTAGAATGACTAGTAATAGCACGTCGAGATCCTGTTAAATCATCACTATTTGAATAAAAATGTATTGGTTTTGTAAAATCATTAATACCACCAGAATTGATTCGATTAGTTTCAGTATTATTATTTCCAGATAATTCATTTAAATAATCATCAAATGAATTGGTTATTATAGAGGAATTACTTTGGTTTAATTGTGAATTAAAATCATTTGCATTACAACTTGCTTGAAGTTCTTGAAGTTCTATAAAAGAAATGGAAATAGAAATGAACTGTGAATAGGAAGAGTCAACCAAAATGTGAAGGACAAATGATAGATTTGAAAATGAAATATTTCATGTATGGTTCTCATATTTTATGAAGATATTTGTAATTTTGTATTAAACAATAAATTGATTGTCACCACCTGAGTTCTCGTTCAAAGTGAATCAAGATTTGAAGCTGGAGTTTAGAAGCCGGAAATTGGTCGTCCTAATCAGTGAAAAACCAAGTGAAGAATGATGAGAAGTGAACTTCAAGAACTCGATTCCAATTTAGTTCAAACCCAGCTAATGAATTTTAAATGATGTTCAGCATCACTGTGGTTAAATGGATGTGATCTCAAACACATATGAAGCACCGGCCCGCCAACCACGTTAAGATGCACTTACTATAACGGTTCATTAACGAGTATAAAAGTAATGAGAGTCAATAATCCGAAAGTCCAATTAAATTCAATTTGCCTGTTACTCCCAATGGAACATAGGCCGCCGACAAGCATTTCCAACCCACTCTGTTCTGGGCCTTCTTTTCTAGTTCCATGCAATTTTTGTTCATTTTTTTCATGTTTGTTTCCATTTCTCAGTCTAATGTGTTCTTTAGTCTTCCTCTTTTCCTTTGGACTTGATGATTCCATGTGAGGGCTTGTCTTGTGACGCAGTTATGTGCTTTCCTCAATGTATGTCCTATCCACTTTCAGCGCTTCTTCCTTATTTCCTCCTCCGCTGGGATAATAATAATAATTTATATTCTGAAAATAATAATTACAGAATTCACGCCAGTTTACAGGCATGACATGTCATGCAAGATCGATTTTTAAGAAATCCATGTTGAGTATCATTGATAAATTTTCCAGCGAGTAAATAGTTGGAAAGTTCATCACTTATAATTTCTTTCATAATCTTAGAGATAACAGGAGTAACATTTATCGGCCGATAACTGTTCATGTCAGTCTTATCTCCAGATTGGTAACGTGGTATGATGTACGCGGTTTTCCAACAGTAAGGATAAGAACCAGTTTTCATAGTGAGAGTAAACAATTTTAGAAGAAGAATTGGAATATCTAGTTTGTTCTCTCCCACAGTAGGTTGTTGCTGATAGTATTTGGCCAACGGATCCGAAGTATTGTACGTCAGCTACACTAAGCAACTATTTAGGTACTAAAACGACAAAATTATATAATGCTCCTTGATTTTCAATGATTGTTTAACTGAAATCACTGTATGATGCAAGCAGAAATAATTCATAATCATGAAGTAAGTAACAATTACGAAAAATGAACATTAAACAAAACATACCTGTACTATTGATAGGTGTTAATTTTAAACCCATTTTTTTATATATATTTAATTGTGCTTGTAATGTACTACGTAATTCTTCATATTGACGTTGACGATATTCTAATTCAGACCGTTCATTTTCTAATAATTCACGTTCTTTAGCAATTTTATTATGTTCTCTTTCAATAGTAGAACGTTGTTTTTGATATTCTTTTTCCCAATCATGTGTTTTTTTAGTAAAATTTTCATAATCTTGACGTAATTTTTCTGTTTCTTGTTTTACTGTTGTATTATCCATGAAATAATTATTAAGATGATCTGTATGAGTGATATTACCATTACCAGTATTTAATGAAGAAGTACGCATAATTAATTGATTATCACGATTACGAAAATGTTTCCAATTAGATTGTTCAATTTCTAATTTATTAATAGTAGAACGTAATTCAACATTTTCTGTACGTAATAATTGTATTTGAGGCTTGAAGTAAAACAAACAAACAAACAAACAATGAAAACAACATTAAAACGGAATAAAGATGATGTAACTTTGTGATCATATATCAAAAGGGGTTTTGTGGAGATTTTGGTAAGTTCAACAGTTGAGATCATGAGTCAATTGAAGCTAGACCACCATGAAAAACATGGAAGCACTGGGTTTTGCCAATATAACTTGTTCCACAGGAGCAGATGTTCTAGGAATTTGTACATTCTGGCTCGTGAACACCTCTTAGTGTGGTTAAGCAAAGATGTAATCAAAACGGTTAACAGCTCCATTTTAACCCATTTAATTCAGATGGGACATACAGCCAACATGGAGTAATCTCTTGCAATAATGTATAGTGTTAACAACAGTCTACCTAATTCCATCAGATTGAAAATCTTGCAGACGGCTGAAGCAATCGCTATTCGGATCAAAAAGCCAGAGCTTCGCATCCAATAGAAATGAAATATATAAGAGTAATGATTATAAAATTGAGATAATAACTGAGTCTTTAGAAGGAAATTCAAGCACAAAAATTGGTAATAGGTAAGCTGATTGGTTAGTTATTTTATCGCTTTAATAACAGTATATTGTGTCTGATTGGTTAGCAACCGAGTCTCATAGGTCAATCAGTACAGAGTCATCTAATTTCCCGTGAGATCTCTGGCTTCGAATATAATCATGGCTGAAATTATAAGCAACGTTTCCAATGCTATACTCAGCAATTTTAACTATTTTCCGTTCAGTTGGCAGATAAGTGCTAAATACGTCTCTGTAGCGCAACCAAGCGATCCAGACGAAAAACACAAATATTTTAAAAACTACGACTTGAAATAAAATCTCCAATGAAAAGCATACTAAACTATGTAGTATATAGCCAAAAACAGAACGGAAAAATAACCGGAAGTGTTGAACTCAGAATACCTGATGGACATTGAAAATATTGAATATGACCACAACCTTTGAGTTTTTACTTTTATTTTTTAATTATTATTAATAGCTTTATTCAATAATATATGCATTAGTACAATATAAAATTCTTGGCATAGTGTTTTTCAACAAGTTGCTCATATTCTTCTTACATCATAAATAAAACCAATCTTGGCTAGACCATCATTGAAAACCTAAGAATCAATGGCCAGCCGTTCCGTCCTAGCATGGGAAATCTCAGCGGTAACCATATAAGACTCTGAATCCGAGAGTCAAACCTAGAACTTTCGGTATCGTCCACGAACGTGATAAAGAGACAATCGTTCAGTGGTTCCAAGTTTTTAATAGTGGTATAACTAAAACCACTTCATGATTTTAAATCTATGGCAGAACTGAATTTGTCGATCAAAATGATCTGATTTCAATTAAATGGTCATTCTAATCAAGGTTTGTGATAGAAATACTTCTACATTGAAAATATAAGTTTGGAATTTGTACAGAGAATTAATATTATCATTAACATTAATGAACTATTGTATGTGATGATAATTTGAGTTGAAAAATAAATAAGAATTTACAAAATGGTTGATAAGATAACAGATGGGAATATATATATATAGTAGAAGGGTAGATGTATATCAGAAGCACTATGCATGTTAGCATGGTGGAGATTTGTTATTCTCACGGGAGCTTTCAGTGTTGTTGATTTCTCTGATCTAGATGATTTTATTGGAAAGCTTTCATTGTCGTTCTAGATAATATTATCAGAATTTACTTATTAATCATTAAATTGTTTGAGATCCTAATATTTGTTTTAGTTCTTGTTTGAAGAAAATTGAATGTCTAAGTGAGTTAGTGTTATTTAAATACTGTAGACTAGTTGACAAAAAATAGGTGTGTTTGAACTAAGCAGGCAGGGGAATAAGAGGTGTAGTTTAAATTTGTCGAAAGATATTATTAGCTATTGACAAGACCAAAACATTGAGGTGATTATGTCCTAAGCTCGGAAATAAACTGGTGGATTACATGTATGGTTTAATTAAGAACGAGGTAATCACGTGTGGTTTTAGAAGTAAGAAGGTAGTTTTCACTTTTCGGTTACACACGCCGTGAAACGATGTTTATTCTTGGCGGATCTGATAAATAAATTGGATTAATGATATTTTAGAGTCGAAGGACAACTGTCTTAGACCGATCAAAAACGGTCTTACTGTGCGAAGTTTTCGATGTAGTAGCTATGTACTTAAAAATGCTCTTGAACTAGCGACCGAATCCAATGGAATAAGATAAGGTGTGACATTTTTATGGTAGACCGTTTTAAACTCCATCCTTTCGTTATGAGAACGGAGAACTGTTGTAGATGATGGTTGTCTGACGGATACGCTAATGTCTCTCCACTGTAAAGACAACAGTGCAACTTTGTTATCTTACATTAAGTTGCTGCTTTTGGTGATATCGTTCTCTGACTGACCTCCCTGGTGTCGTATCACTGAAACGAACAAGTGTTCAGGACAAAAAATATTAATTGGGTCATTCTAATATGCAAGCTCGAACCACCATATCAAACCAACAGGTATGGTCCTGTGAGCATATCGTTGATTTTATGACTAATCATAAACCAGAATGTGATTAGACACATGGTGAGGTTTCGGAAAAAAAATAACAGTATTTTATTCAGCAATATATACCAGGAAATTGCATATTGAGAAAACAAAACCATGAGTGCTATTTATGCATTGAATAAAAGAAATATCCTAATTCACTAACGAAATAATCAGATTGAAGATAAAGCCTACTGGAATTTCGCTCGAAATTCAAAATGTGATGATAGATAACTTGGATCTTATTAAAACCTTAGTAAGATATAAGCAAAACCCACCATTATTGTTAATTATTAAGATGTTTAAAATTGATAAACATGGAAAGATTTAAGAATAAGGGATAAACCTAATCGGTTCTTACAATGATGACAAAGTGATTAACTTTCCATTTGTAACATAACCTGATATACCGATTTTTGAAGGTAACTTGAAGGTTTTTGATATTTAAAGTTAAGAATCTAACTAATAATTTCTTCGTATGCACAGTCAGTCAGCTACAACGTAAGACCAAGTGCTTATATGCATCAATCCATGTTGTCACACCACATTAGCACAATAAGATGAACAACGTTTACATAAAAGTGGTTAATTCAAAAGTGGTAATATATAAAAAAAAGATTGTGTATAAGGATATGGTACAGGAAGAAAGAATTAGTTCACAGAAAGAAAGATATAAAGCAATTTAATCTAACGGTTTAAGTTAAGACAAAGATTGTATACACCGACGCCATTGTGATCGCATCTGAGCAATGCCACACACAGTCTCCAACCATTGGTTACGATAATCACGTGGACTCCAACCAAGTAGTCTGCATCTACCAACATGGCTCAGATTAGGAGCTAGTGACTACAAGCACTGATGCCACGTTTTGGTTTGACCGCCCCTAACTTTCTTCCAATCATCTCCAACACCAGTCAGCATTGCTCGTCGTGGTAATCGGTTTTCAGGCATAGGCAACATGTAGTCCAACCATCTCAGTCGATGAAGATTCACAACCTCATCAACTGATTTACCATCATTCCCTAATACCCTGTGTCTAACCTCACTATTACTTACCCGATGATCTCAGCAGATGCGAGCAATATTTCTAAGACATCTGTGATCAAACATTAGTAACTAACGAGTATCTTCTACTCTTAATGGCCACGTTTCGCAGCCATAAATTAAAACAGAATACTCGTCTCTTAGTTGATAGACGGATATCTCGCCTTCGCCATAGGTGACGTAATTTGGCAAAAGCCAAACGAGCTTTCTGAATCCATGTTGAGATTTCATCAGACACCAACCCATTACGGCTGATCAGACTTCCAAGATAAGTGAAGTTGTCAACGCGTTCGACTACTTCACTCCCTACCCTTAGTTCAGGTGTTGATGCAGGCCAGTTCTGAGGCATATGGTTGCAAGATATTTCTCTAATCTGATTCGTAATCGTTACAACTAACTCGTAACTCAAACTTCTAAGCCTAAATCTTAATCCTCAATTTTAAATCTTAACCATAAACTCTTCTCAAGGTTTTACGTAATATATTCTAATTGGTTAAAAAGTGGCTTCACCTATTCAAGGTCATTTTAGGTGGCATTGAAGGTCACCTGTAAAGTATACTTTGCATTGTATGCTTAAATGTTATACAGAAAGTTGCTATCCATTGATTAGTGCAAAAATCTGTACATCGTTAATACGTACAAAAAAACCACACTTACAAAGAGGGCACCAGCTATGTGATTTAATGCCCCAAGTAATATTAATGACTCGGAAGATGGTTGATCTGAAGCAATCAATGAATTCGATACATCAGTTAAACTGTCAGGATTGAGTGATAATTGACTGGTTGGCGAAAGTTGTTCATTAACACCTACTCCTGCTCCGCTTCCCCCAGTGAGATTTAAATTAGCTAAAACTGTAGGTGGTGGACGTGGAGGTAGAGGAGGACCTGATAATTGTTGTTGAGTACGTGAGGAAGAAGATAAAGGTTGACGTTGTTTAATGGATTTATATGTTCCAGTTGTATTGATACCACAGCCATTTGTACCATGATCTGTAGATGATTGATTGTTTAAAGTAAAATGTTTATCCCGACTAGGTGTACGGAATATACTAGCCATAGTAGCACTAAGTCGATGAACATCTCTCTAGAACAGAGAAATCATAGAATAAAAAGTTAGGAACAAATAAGAATCAAAAGGACATCAAGGTCACAGAGTAAATATCAAGTCACGATGTTGTCTATCGAATGTGTTACAATTAGTTTTAATGAGGGAAATTTCATTAGGTACTTAAAAGACTTTAGATTACTGTACGAAAAACGGCCAATCAAAATTAAATAATTGTGAATGAGCTTTTATTAAAAAATAAGAGAATTAAGTTTAGGGTTATGAGTATGGTTTATGGCCTATATACAAATAAACTGACTTAAAACTCTGAGTTTATATTCAATTTTGAAAATTACATTAATTATGTAAAAACAGTGAACTTTACATGTATTACAGTAGGTTTGTTGCTGAGTTGGTCATTATCCCCAGTGAACCAATATCATGTTATGTTCTTATTAAAAAAAAGCTGTCATGTTTACGATGAAGTGTAAATGGACTACATGAGATCAAATTATCTTGAATAAAATAAGAACAAAGAATTGAACAAAATAACGGATTCATTTTATTCATAAGGTACTTATAAGCAACTTAGTTGAAGTTAGACATTAACACCGTTGGATGCCGACTAAGTGGTCTAGTGGTTAAGCGCTCGCGCATGAAACTGATAGGTTCTGGGTTAGAAACTCGCGAGGTGGGATGAAGGATGCGCACTGCTGAGGAGTCCCATAATAGGACGAAACGGCCTCCCAGTGCTTCCAGGTTTTCTATGGTGGTCTTGCTTTAACTGACTCATGATCTCAACCATTAAAATTACAACAAGTTTACATAAGTATTATAGTGAAAATGTATATGTATCATCATGATGGAGTAGTGAGAGTGAAGACATGTAAATTATTATGTAAAAAAAGATTCTAGATCACCAGATCAAAGAAATGAATCGGTTGATTATGTAATAGAATTAGATGAACATAAATTAATAACCATTAAGAATAACATGAGTTGAGATCAGTCAGTTAAAAAAGCAAACAATAAGCTTATGAGTTTGGAAGAAATGATACTATTCATCAAAATTGCAAGACTGATGTAACAAACTCATAATAACTAGTTACAATTGTTTTCTTTGGGATAAATAAGTCCAGTTTAAGTTGTTTGATAGATTCATCGAATTTGACTGTCGATTGACAATGCTGAAAAATTTGTCTGTCAATTTGATGCTTGATGTGTCGCATAGATGTTTTACAGTAGCACTGTTAAAACCTTTATCCCGATCGATCACAAACGTTTTGGGATATGTTCTTAGAATTGAAAGTAAGTCTTTCTTATTGTTCTACCAATACAACTGTCTTGGCAGGTACACGTCAATTTCTATACGCAATTAGTGGTATCATGAAAGGGGTACTAACCTATCTTTGATTGGAGTAAAGAACATATTGTTTTATACTGGATAAGTTCTGATAAGTGTGGTTTTTAATCTTCTATTGATTGTCACTGCAACATCGTCTCTTTTGAATTCAATTTGGATGAAAATATGTTTTTTGTCTGTTGTGGTTTCTTTAGGTATTTTGTCTTAACTTTCCTTGTATTTTCAACAAATTTCTTTGGATACCTATCGTTCTTCAGTCACTCTTTTACGTTTATTAATTTTGTTTCTGGTGTATCAGTAAAATGTATCTTTTCCGCTCTGTAGAACAGTGTTTTGATAAGTGCTTTTCGTAACTCATCAGACAAAAGCTATTAAACTTCAGAAAAACACCATTCAAGGCATCCTTTCGGTAAAAAGGACGTTCAATTGTACTATTCTCTCCGTGTCGTACGGTAATGTTGAAGAAGTGGAATTTTCCATTCATGAGTAAGGACTGGATTGTAAAAAAAACTATCTTGTCAATGATCAATTCAAAACACGCTTGGCAATCTACGCAATAAAAGACTTTCCAATTTGCTGACAGTTTCAACCACATAAACACATTATAATATAGCTATGGAGTATTCAATAAATTCATAGAGCGACACAATAGAGTCATCATGTAATAAATAAATTCTATTAGGCTGCTTACACAATAAACTAATATGACTGAATGAATATTGATTATGACAGCAAAATTGGTGATTAATTTTACAATTAAGGGGTCACAGTCATAAAACCACGACATGACAACAGTTGAGACCCAACTAGTTCAATGGCAATGTTTCAAATTGAGAAGTTAGACAGTCTAGGTTCAATCCACAAATCCCCTCAGAATTATAGGAAATACCATGGTGATATGTGTTAATTAATACGACAACTGAGTCGAGCAGCGTTTCGAGTTCACTACCACCACCAACCCATTTCTGACGGAACAGATAAATGTTATACTATGAAAACAGTAAAACAAGTGTAGCAGAGATATCACAAAACGTCCGATTATTACAACTTAAATAACAACATACCTTCTTTGATTTCATACGACCAACATCAATTGACGATCGTAATTCATTAGCCACTAAAATGTAAAAGGATTACGATGATTGTAAAGAGATGAATGGATCGGTAGTTTGAACATCATACGAAAAATAAGTCGAAGCTAAATTCAAAACTCTACGATCATCGAGGCATATTCAACTTATTATCACCTCATAAGGAAAAGAGATCAATCAATCAATCACAGGTCGACCAAAACTGACAATCAACATGGAAACAACCAACAGCAAACAGTACTAAAAGAAAAATGATTAATACGTGTATGGAGAAACTAATAGACTCAATTTTACATGAAGTCCTGATAATGTTCAGCATGACAAAAAAAGCTTAGTAATTAAACTGTCTAGTTCAGAGCAAGGAATCTAATGAAAACAATAACTGTAAATTCAACTAAGGAAGTTTGGGATTGAGGTACACACATTCCGTATATATCTGTATATATATATAACCCCTCTGGAGTTATCGCCGGCCCCCCACGCGGATAAGGGAGGAGGGTCGGGTATGGAATTAGCGACCCCATCACGTAGAAAACTAACTCGCTAGAAAACGCCAACCACAAAAAAGTAATTCAAACCAATATATATATATATATATATATATATATATATATCTTTTACATAAAGTGTAAAAAGAGGGTTAACGACTAATCACTCTGAACATCAAGTGAACCTCAGTGAAAAATTTAGACGAAACATTTCATAGACACATATTTTTTCGTAGAAGTACGATAAACTTTAATTACTATGAATGCTTTAAGTCCTGTAAATTAGATAATGTTGAGATCTAAGGTTGTCTAGATTTTATCCATATACATTAGCTCATTTCGGTAAGGATAATCGTGATAACATTTTCAAAATTTAGATCTACATACTGACATCGGCTTTTAAATGACTTTATGTTGTCACTTCTACTTTGTAATTTTAGTGAATTAAGGTTGTGTTTCTATATGATATAATAAAAAGTTGTTGTAAATCAAATTAATTTTCGTGAACATTATACTTTTCCTGAATTCTAGACTTTATTATTACTGTTGAAATGTAGTGTGTCAGTTATTTGGTCTATCGACTTTGCATGAGATCCCGTTCGTAATTTAAATTTATCGTAGGCCCGATCAACTTCAAAACAGATACTTTATTTGAGAAAATCACATTGCCGTCATTGATAGCATAATGAGCGAACAGATAGAAAACTTCATGAGAAATGGCTACCGAATCACACTGTCATTTTGTTGAAGAAGATTTATGTAGTAATTAGTTTTGGAAGAAACACTCTTTAGAAAAATGGGTAAAAGTTTATAGTAGGGTCACTCTTAAGCGATTCTTAGTTGACAATGTGATGCTGCAGCCACTTCTCATTTCATGATCAAACTGTCTGTATTAATCAAAAGTATTTTGCAGATAGGAGTAATGAAGCGTTTTAGACTTCAGTGTTTTTTCATCCTCTTAGTATCAGTTTTCTGATCTCAATTTCTTAGAAACACAAACGCATAACGATATTGATTATTCATGTAAAAAGTTTCTTTTCTTGAATCTTTCGTACAATGACAAACATTTCAATGGTAACCTCATCATCAACTGCAAGATCTTCATCAATAAATAATTCATTGAAGAGTTACCGAGATGAAATTATGTGAAGAACAGTTGTTGTCACCGTGTCGATATGAACAGGTCATATGTAAAACTCGTTGTCGAGTTTTGCATTCTTACTTCATTAGTTCATGCCTTTTATTCAATGTACCATTAATAAAATAGTTTATCTTCACATGTTTATCAAGAACGAAGTATGCTACAATAAAAACTGATTAATTTATGTTACACAAAATGTGTATATAGGAGAGTGAGTATTTGATACATCTAACATTATCCGTTTTACTGTGTGATGACAAAGGGAATTCTTTCGAACAATTTTAAACCTTTTTAACATGACACATAGTGTGTTTCTGTGGCTTATTGTAATGATGAAGATAAAAATGATTCACTTTTGGATTGCTCCACAAACACTCAAAAAGTAGTTTATTCAATTCTGTAGGTCTCATTCCCAACTTTCAACTTCATTGACGGAATCGTGTGTGTGTGTGTGTTGTCAACGCAAAAAATCCATTTATATTATCACATTAATTCGCTTGATCATATTATCATATAAAATTAACTAGATGCATAACAACAATTTGATAAAAGCAAAAGGTAGCTGCAACAACAATGTTTAAATTATTGTTATCTACAAACATAGCTATTAAAATGTGAATCAATTAAATGATTAGTGTGTAATCCAGAGCAACAAAAACACAAAGAATAATTGTCTTTTGCAGAAAAAATAATTTAATCTAAGGTTAAATTGAAACCAATAGGGATTAAGGATGTGAACTGAAATAAGCTATGTATATATATATATATAGATGATGCGAAGAATATTCTCCAAACGTGTTAATTAATTTACAGTTAATGTTTGACGATACAACAACATCTTTCGAACAAGTTAGAAAAGTCTTTGTAAACATTCTCCCATACACATGTACATCAAATACTTTGCTTAGAATAATGAATAGTCGGATGAAAATCTATAGGCTAACATCGATGTTTTGTGAAAACCAAAGTGCATCAATCTCTTTTAACATCAACATTTGTAATTAATTAAATAGTTAACCATTTGTTTATGTAATAGTATGTTTAAGATAAAGGCCCCTAAATGCCCTGGTACGGCCGGGAGTGAGGAGAGTCCGCTCTCCCTCTAGAAATGCTTTCACATGGTGACGCGTATATTGCCTCTGCCAGGGGAGTCCGACTCACTGAATTCTCCTGGCGGGGGTGTTGTTTACGAAAATGAGAGGAAGAAAAGCGAATGTTCGGCGCTTTAACCGGATACCAAACCAATGGTGTACATGGACTCCAGTATCTTGCGGGAATAAATGGCGTGTGAACCGATTGTTGGTCACCGGCTTCCATGGGACTGCATCTCCTTACGATGCTCCACTGCCTTGTGGATCAGACCTACAGGTCGGAGGCTCGGGGTGTGGCCCCCTAAGAAAACCACCTGTTTCGGTTAGGGCACCCGGGCAGTATCACAGCCCTCATACATATCCAGTGAGATTTGTGTGGCGCGTATGTATTTGGTGTCTCCTTTTACCAATGCCTATGTGTTAAAATAAATAAATAAATTAAGATAAAAAAACATTCTGATACTTTCTATTTTCCTTCTATTTTATCTTTTCTTTCTCCTATACACTTTAATATAATCTGTCAGATTACTGTGAAGCATTAAAATTAAACTAGATGAAAAACAGGCTTAAGTGATTCCTTCATTTATATAAGGTAGTGTTGCTACGGTAATCTTTTTCTTTGTTATATAATGGTTAATAATAGAAGAAAAAAATCGAAGAACAATTTTACATAAAAACCATCATAAGAAATACAAATTTCTTGATAACGATGATGATGATAATAATAATTGTTAAGCACATCCCTTTGTTAAAGTTCTATTGCATATTTGACCCCTTAATTTTATATTACTCAATTATGATTAGTACATTCAATAAAGTTTTCTTCCAATTATCAGTGTGGAAAAAGTGTCAAAGGGTGACTTTATGTTTAAAAAAAAAACACCGTGTGAGAATAAAAGATGATATATTTTGTTTAGAATTTGGAAATCTACAGAAATCCACAAGGAGTAATGAACTAGCTCATATTGTAAAAACTTGTATTTAAAGATATATATAAAAGTAATATTAACTACTGAATTTATACAAAATATACGACAAAACATATTCGATATTAAAAGACACAATAGATGAGACTATAATTTATGAACGATCTTTGAATGACGCTAAAAAAAACCTTGAAAATGTCCACGGACATATGACGACCAAATCAAGGTTATACACTAATGTGAGGAATTAAAATTAATATTTACAGTTGATAATTAGGGTTAGGAATTAGATTTAAGGGTTTTCATTAAGAACTGACATCAGCTATACTGCTAAAACTCTATTTAACTAAATGGATGAATTAATTTTGCGCCAAAACTGAAGACCTGTTATCGTAAATGTGATCGGTTCGTCGAAAAATCATAGTCTCGCCGACGCAGTGTTAGGGGATGAACATAGGCCAAGAAGAATGAATGTAAAACCGAAGAGAATTCGAACATCTTCTCCAGTCACAAGTAGAATATTTATGATAGAATCTATTAAGTTATTGATTGAGATCTTGAACCGAATGATGTTAGACCACCATTGAAAACCTGGAAGCACTGGAATCTATTAAATCATTTATTTTAACGCTAAAATAATATAACCACTCAATACTTTCGACACCTATAAATGTTCAATTTTTTGGGGGCATAAAATCAGCAAAGGTGATAATGACAGAATAGAAAACAAGGAGAATAAGTGCTAGAAGTTATTTATTTCAATGGAGTTCACTTGTTTATTTTATATCTGCTATTAGAAATGTATCTCTGATTACATTTTTTTGTATCTATGATTACTCCAGTATTTACAGAACACCTCAAAAAAACATAAGGTATTTGACTTTCGGCTGAAAGGTCTCAGTTCCGGTCCACCCACTTCAATATGAGTAGCGTCCCTAGACCTGACACAGTGTCTTCAAGTCAAGTAGACAAACCTGTACTTGGTAAACAAGTTACGCCAAGGAATATATATATATATATATATATATATATACATGCAGTGACTTGGATAGGTATTTACAGGTAAATTGTCTGAAGAAAGAAAATTCTCCATTAGTCTATTCTGTAATAAGAATATCAGGTATTTGATAACATAAAGAGATTACCAATATACTTACTTATTTTTGTATTAATTACTAATTTAACATCTTGCCTTTTAATCTATTAGATCATATTTCCCATAGCTTGTCTTTTATAGGACAAAAACCTAGCCCGTATGAGATTATGGAAGATACCGATAATCACCAGATCTTTTTACTAATAAACTTGATATTATATCAGGAATATTTTTTTATAAAACTAAATTGGCAAAGTATCCTATTTCTAAATTTATTCCACATTTGGATAATTAGGTGAATTGTACCTTCTTCATTCAAATTTGTTATAAAAGAGAGTTTTCTCTCGAATGAATTAATTCTATAATGAAAGATTTGAATTTATTTTAGGATCATATAAATAGAAGATTAGAGAGGTTGGACTATTTCTCTATTTTCAGAATGGGTTTGTGGAGATTTTAGAAATTTCACAGATTGAAACCATGAGTCAATTGAAGCTAGACCACCATGGCAAACCTGGAAGCACTGGAGGGAAGTTTCGTCCTAGTATGGAACTCCTCAGCATTGGTCCAGTTTCAGTTGACTCATGATTTCAATCTGTGAAATTTCTAAAATCTCCACAAACCCTTCCGATAATAATCATCTGCTCACTAGTGACTGAATTCAAGAGATACTCCTGGAGTTCTAGCGAGAAGCCGTTACCAGTGGAGTTCAACCAGGTCTGTTGTGAGATATCAGCTCACTGAAGACAATGATGTGTGGTGGCGTAACTCCGTGGATTGGTTGAAGTGAAACATTAACACCATTGGATTCCGGCCGGCTCAGTGGTCTAGTGGTTAAACGGTCGCGCGCGAGACTGATAGGTCCTGGGTTCGAATGTCGCAGGGGGCGGGATCGTGGATGCGCATTACTGACGAGTCCCATACTAAGACGAAACTTCCCTCCAGTGCTTCCAGGTTTTCCATGATGGTCTAGCTTCAATTGACTCATGATTTCAATCTGTGGTATTTCTCTATTTGTTAGAAAAAAACTTGACCTAACAATACAGATTCATGCAACACCTAACTTATTCCTTTTAGGATAGTTTACTATTCCTAAGTCATTTAGTGTCTCCATTTACATGGCATATCTATTACGTTAAAATTGAAAAAAACTGTTTATGAATGGTGGAAGAACCAAGTGCATAATGCTTAGGTTAAGCAGTGAATATTAAGTAAAGGCGGAAAATTAGTTGATAAGATTGTGAATTTTAATTGAATGAAACAGCTAGGACATGTGTCACATATATCCAATCATCGTATACTTAGGGACACAATGCCGGCTGGTGTAGGAGTAGGTTAGAAAAAAGGTAAGCGCCGTAAAATCAAAACGCGGAATCAGTTCATGAAGTCATTGACTAGAAGTCTGAGAAGTGTTGATAGATTTTGAATGTATGATTAGGACCCTTACAATAGTGTTAGGAAGTCTTTGGTGAGAAAAACTAGGAATCAGTGTGAAATCATTGATTCTTTATAATACCACAGATATAGAAATTAAATACTGTTTGATACACTTCACTCTTTTACTTCATTTCTTCTATTGTAACCATATTTTATCCATTTTTTTCCACAATTATTAATACTACTATTACTTCGTACTCTTTGCCTTTAAGGATTCTCGCTGATTTTCTCCATCGTTATGTTTACATGATGTTACAATTATGTGTGGTAGAGTTAATGATACATTTATTATTTATGGCAAACTTTACCCGTAACATAGAGCTACTTCACTGGATAGGAGTTTATTGATTAGATTCATTACTTATAAGTGTTATCTATTTAAAAGTGCAGATATATTAAATTGTAATGTTGATTACAGATAGTTAGTCTAAACAATTGAATGTTAAGTATAAACTTTAGCATTGTATAGCAACATAACAAACAAAACGGTTAGATTTAGTGATAAATAAATCTATATATTGTGTACAATAATTCGCTTACTTTCTTCAACAAGTTTATCTAATTCATCTAAAATAATCATTATCACAGGGAAAACGTACATCAGAAAAAGAGTCAGTAAACAGTATGATATATATATATATATATATATATATATCAGTATGGGAATTTGCGGAGATCATAGCATTTTCACAGTTGAATCCACGAGCAGATGTAAAGTACACCACTATACTAGGACGAAACGGCCGTCTAGTACTTGCAAGTTCTCAATGGTGGTCTAGGTCAAATCGACTAGTGAATATATATAATATTTGCAGAATCTGAATAAATTGAGTTTTTAGTGCTTTATGACTTGGGGTAAGTCACTTCTACACAGAATAAATTAAATGTTCTTTAAAGAATTAACTTAACCTGACAGTCACGAAGTCAAAAATTCAATTTTCTGATATTTAACATTCTACAAATGGATCATCATCATCAATCATCTATTAAATCCTTAGTGAATTCGAAATAAGAAAGTAAAAACCTTAGTAAAGAATATATAGTTGAATAATATATACATTAATTGTTATAGCATTCATTTGTAAAAATGCAAGCAAAACTGGTCAACCACCAGAAGAGCGATCATCAAAAGGTGTATATTAACAAAGACGAACATTGAATGGAAGAATAAAATGTTCAAAGTCTTGAAATTTATTCAGTTTATTGTCTGTATATTTACCTCTACGATAAACGTTCTACAATAAACGTTCATTGAAGAGAGTCTTACTTCAGGGTTGTTCAGTTTTTCCACTTTTTAGAAAAAAGAATTTTAATAATAATGTTTTTATCCTCTGATTATTATGGAATCGATCTCACTCTACTAGATTCACGTAGATAACATAGCTCTATTTGTTGAAGACATAGTGAACAGAGTTATGTTGGTAAACGAGTAAAAGTCAACATGATTGTCGTAACCAGTGGTCGGAAAAATTGTGCGAAATGATTCAGAATCTATGAGAAGAAAATACTTTGATTTTTAAACATTCATTCTTTACAAATTACATTGACTATATTTAAGATTTGCCATTACTACTGATATTGTTACTACCTCTACTATCAAATTTCTCTTGAAAATTCCGTCTTGTTGTGTTTATATGGCACTGCAATGTGATGATATGTACGTATGTGTAAGGTCCTATGTTGCTTATAATTGATTCACCTATTATAATTACTTAAATCAAGAACTATGTTAAACGATAGTTACCAACAATGCCAAAAATATTGGTAAATATAATAGGAAAACGTTAGCAGTGAAACAACACCGTGGAGGAACTTTATGACAATAAACCAACCAATCACAGGCACGTTGAATATAAGTAAACTAGATAAACGAAGATGATAGTCTTAATAAATAGAACAAATTTTATTGATACAATGAAATTGGTAATGAATGATCCACTGGTGAAATTCTAAAAACACAGCTACGACAACAAAGATAAACAAAATAGAGAGGCAAAGAAAACAACAAACTGAGGGAGAGATGAAATGAAAAAGGAATAATTCATTGCGAATAATATTATTCAAACACAGCCCATAGTCAGCTAATCCCTTCTCAGTTCATATAAAATCTATAAAAATTTATTTGATCCAAATTCTATCAGTAATGACCATGTGACAGATCAAAGGTATTTTATAGGGATTCCACAGATTCCATCACATCTTTCCGACTGAATTCAAACTTATCACTGAGGGATTAACGGTAACAACCACCATACTCTATAAGAGAGGATTTGATAACTTTTTTCAATGCCTAGTTTTACTACTAATATATTATGTGATTAGGAAAATTTGAAAAACTTTGGTCTTTGCATTTCATTAACTTTATTTAATCTTTCCTTCATCATTTTGGTTTCTTTAGACAAAAGTGAGTTATCTTAAGAATGAATAAATGTAACAACATGTGTTACATGAATTAAATCAATTAAGGAATAAATAAAACAAAATAAACGAGAGCATAAACCTACCAGGTACACTATCATGTACACTAAATGTTTCGTGTTTTTTAACTAAATTTGCTTGAGGCCGTTTGCTACCATCTACATCTGAGGCACTTCTGGATAGATTGGAAGACGGTCCACTGAGGAGAGCGAAAGATAAACGATAAACTGAAAGATTTAAAAAAAACGATAATAAACAAGTAGCAGCAAAAAGTATATAAACTTCAACAAAACGGACGCTTAGAACAAATTCCATGGTGAAGTTACAAAAAACCATTTACATAGACAGACAATATAAGTAACGCTATGCTTTAATTTTACAGACCGAAGAGAATCCATAAAATTTTCAATGTTCAATAAGTGAGTACTTTAGGTCATTTAAGTGTATGAGTGGTAGTTATTAGAGAGTTCATACGTTTCACTGCTTTTTTTGTCCTTTCTATCCAACTTACTGGGCTTAGCTGAACTGATATAGTCATATTAAATAGTTTGAGATAACTCCAGACGCTTGAAATAGATTCCTTAGCGAAAATTACGATCTGATATACAGGACGCAGCTATTAAATAAACGTAGAAATGGCTGAAACTGCTATGTTTGAACCGATTACGAGTTAACGATTATCGACTCTTACGGACAATGAGTGGACGTGGTAAAGGTGTGAAGTCTCGTGCTAAGGCCAAAACGCGATCAGTCCGTGCTGGTCTGCAGTTCCCAGTTGGTCGTGTCGATCACCTCCTTCGCAAGAGTAACTACACAGAATGTGTCGGAGCTGGTGCCCCTGTTTATTTGGCAACTGTCCTCGAGTACCTGGTGGTTGAATTTCTTCAGTTGGCTGGCAATGCCGCTCGTGACAACAAGAAGACCTCGTATTTTCTGGGTGCTTATAGAATAAATTCTCTACACCTCATCAAGACTTCGTGATCTAGTTAGCAGGGCCATAGACAACGGATTAGAATAGCCTATCGTATCACTATATCTTTGACCTTCGTTCCGTTTACCAAGTAAGATGAACTCGTAATAGCATTCAAGCATATCAGAAACTACTAGATGTAATACAATTCACCTACATGCTATGTTTTCAACCCTAAAAAAACTAAATGAAAGATTATAACTACATTATGGTTAATTAAATCAAAACAAATTTTTCTGAAGAAAGTTTCAAAATATGATTTAAGTGGAATAAATTAAGTAAACACAGTTAGTTTAAACTTTGTATAAAAGGTATTCAAAAATATTGTTTGTGAAAATGGTCAATTTTTAGGTTATAAACTAGCATCAACTAGACAACTGGTGAAAACTATGAAACATACAGAATAGTTAATTTTTATTCCAGTGTGAGAAACTTGTCAATAGTATGCATTCACTACCTTACTCTAATGATGAACAAACTCAGAATTTTATAAGTGTATATAAGAAGTTTATTTGTTGAACTCTTACAACAAAGCAGACTAGGAATTAAATAGCATAGGGATCATGAACTGATCAGTGTTAGATCACTATTGAAAACCTGGAAGTACTGAATAACCGTGTTGTTTTTGTATAGGACTCCTGTGTAGTGGTTATCCACGAGCTCGTACGCGAATTTTGAACCTAATACCTACGGTTTCACGTGTAAACCCTTAACATCTAGATCATTGAGCCGGTATCCAACGGCGTTAATGTCTAACTTCAATCAGTCCATGATATTGAGCAGCCATCCCAAATTGTCTTTGGTGCGTAACTGCCGCACAAACAACACAATTGAACTTCAATGGTCCCTGCTGCTTACTAGAAATCCAGGAATTTCCTATTGAAGATTGTCACTAGTGAACAAATGATATTTGCCAGTATAGGGTTGTAGAGATTGTTGAGTTTCATTGGATATATGATAGTAAAATATTGATCGATTCATGATTTCAATGAAACCTAAAGAATTCCGAACTGTCATAAACAGTAACTTAGTTTTTCTTGATCATTCGTGTTTTTATTTGGTAAATGTTCATTTAAGGAAGAATATTTTCATACCCTTGTACGAAACATGAATCAAAATAAACAACACTTAATGAAAATTAACTTACAATATTCATGAAATAAATCAAAAAGTTGATCTAAATCATTATATGTATCAAGATTTAAAATAAACGTATGTAACTTGAGCGTATCCATGGTAGTAATTTGTTGAGCATTATTATTATTATTATTAATATTTGGTGTAATCGGAGGTGATGTTATGTCTACTTTAATACTTGAACGATTTGCATTATTTTGTGTTGATGTAGACAATGATTCTGTTTTAGACGTTAGCATTTCCATTTCAGCTAGACGTTCATCAATTAATACAGATGAAATGAATTCCCAAATTTTCCAGAATGTAAGACGTTTATCATTTAATTGGTATAGTAATTCAAGAATACCTTCTGTTCGTTTTTGTTTTTCAGCAATTTCATCACGAGCTTTAGAGAACTCTTCAGCTATAGGTAAATAAGACAAACATGATATTCTCAAAAACTTGATATGTACACGGTCGTTTACTATCTTAAAGGTAAGGGAACCGTTTCCCAACCAAAATACAAATATACTGCTCAGCGTTTCACTCCATTCTACTTCAGGGATGTTACAGATGACCTTTGAAAATAAACGATTTTCGTAGATTGATATTATGTGATCAAATATGCCTTCAAAGCATTATTCGTGTATATTAGGACCACAGACTGAGTAATCATGCGTTTGAACGCAAAGTACTCGATAAAGATGGATAATCGATTGATGAAGTACTCAATCTAAATTGACTGAAGTGGTTGGGATAAGTGTTCAGCCACTGAATTGGTGCTGGTTAGTGCAGGTATAGGTTGTGAGAAATATGGAGGAAGCGAAACGTAACGTTATATCATTCCATGAAGTATAGACTCCTGGATTGTAATATGTACGTGGGTACAAATTACCTGGCTGATGCAGACGATAAAACTGCGATCAACGGTTAGAGACGATGAGTCAAATAATTAAGAATTAGTTGAAATGCTACAGATGCATTTTCTTTGTCTTATACTTATTATCAAGAGAAATCCTATTGTAGTGATAGTAAAGGTATCAGAGATTTTGTTACAGCTTGATGAATAACTTTTTTTCTTGCAATGAACAAACAAAAAAGTAAATCCAACAACAATCTGATTAGATTTCTTGTATACACAAAAGGAATTGTAGGATAAAGAAATCACTGAACAGTTTCAAAACAGATAAAACTAACCTTGTCTAATCCAACGTCTAAACATTAAAAGAGCTTTAGAAATAAATAGTACAAAAGGATTGTAGTATTTAGCCAAAGACATGAGTTATGACTTCAATAAATTTTGTTATGATGCCGTTTCAAGAAATCTTCACCAACAATACTTACACAAACGAAACAGTAAGGCAAAAGGAACTAGTTATATTATACTTACATAAACTTTCAAAAGTATCCATGTGCTCTCGCCATTGAGCAAAACCATCATTGAAAATAGTTTCCCATCTTGCTAACTCATCTACAGTTGCACAACGGAATAACGTAAGGGCGGTAGCGGAATGTAAAAGAATGTAAAATCCGAAACTGGCTTTCTCCCCTGATTTTCTAAAATATCCATAATGTTTGCCCCACCAAAGAATAGGAGGCTTGAGAAGTAAACAAGAAAAAAAGGCTAATGAGATGCGAAAATCTTGAGATGAGTACAGAAAGATCGAACGATATTTAATGCCGAATGATAAATTGGAAAATATTTGCCATATATTGGATTATTCATATAAACACCAACTGTACATGTCGTTATCTGGATCAATCAAGTCACCTATATAACAGTTATAAGCTTACTTATTTGACCAGCTAGTAAATCAAGTACCGATTTAGACTTATATTCTTCCTCAATACGATAGAATTATACAAGTGTTAGTAGAGTGGATGGTAGGTGCATTGACCTGTAAGACCACAATAGATTCTGGTAACAGGGTGTGGTAAGTGAAATAGAGAAAAAAACCAACTAACGTCAATATGTTCAGAATATTCTTATTTTGCATCAGTAGTAACAGAGGTTCGGGGAAACACCTGGAAATAACCGAGAATGTTAAGGTTTCACTAACTTTTCGATGTATAATCTACAATCTCCCATATGGCTCCGATATTCGTACAGGCATCGTAAGTCGCATACCACAGAATTCTACGATAACACTGAGAAAAATCACTAGTGATTGTCACCATCTTACTAACTTGAAGTTCAATACAAAAGTAATCGAATGTTTAAGCTCTGGATACAGAGCTTACCTTTTTGTTTTATAGAATATGTAGGAAGTTTTCGATAGTTCAGTGCAGTTATAATCGTAAAGCTCCTATGAGTCATCGATAGCGTATGTGGCGCCGAACAGTTCTTACCAAAAATGAATGTATCTACAACTTGTAAAGTAATCGGGTATAAAGCAAGGCTTTGAAGACTTTTCTAATCTTAATATTGAAAAATGACTCCGAACTGTATGGTCAATAAGTAACTAGGATTCATTTGAACACTGAATCTAATATCAATATGATTTCCTAACTAAAGCTTGGCACAAAAAACCTAGTCAGTACCATATTTGTACTAAAAATGGTTGTATACAAAGTGTATCTGGTAATCAACTTAAAGATAATGAATTAATTGTCTGTAACTCGGTTTGATGGTTTATTTATTCAATCTAAGGCATACGCAAGTAAAAAAAACAGAAATGAAAAATAGTTGTCTAATACAACTTGTTACTGTATTCCTTTTTAGTAAATAATAATAGTAAATGAATGATGGGTAAGAAAGCAGTTCGGAAATCTGACATTAGACAGTTTTGAATCTAGAATCACTTAGATCTTGAAGAAGCCAGACCTAACCTTATATACACGAAATTGAGTGACGTGAATCATCAGTTTTGAACAAGTGATCGTTAATGCTGTTATATTGTTCAGTGTTCAATTCTGATGCTGATATACAAGCTTCCTCTTTACAAAAATGCAGCTAGTTACTTGAGCGAGAAGACAGACAGCGAGAGAGAGAGAAGAAAGCTTTATCGACTAAAACCGGACCGCGAAATATATGTGCATTCATTCATCTATAAAAAACCACACCTTTTGATGGATGGCGTATGCCTTATTCTTTAAAAAAGGAAGCTAAATTAAAGCCAACCTCTTGTGCTGATATCGTAATGACCTTCAGTATAAAAAATCCTTATTGCTTTGGTCCTACATATGTTTGATCACGTATACTGTTTCGTGACATATTTTACATAGATGATTCAAAAATTATTAAGATCGCTGTCGCTTTGTAAACTAGATCATTGTACGAAAAATCGATATCGTAAAACATCTTATCCTTTCAAAGAAACCACAAGACTTCTGTTTGATGAAATCACTAAAACTCTTTTGAGCAATAGTCATTCTTGTTTGATATACGTTATTATTGATTGAAGATAATCAAAGAACCAGTTGATAACTGAGTGAATGAAGAATGCGAACGGCTTAGACAGTCATTTATGATGGGAGATTAATCCAAATATCTTGTATTTATTTGATATCGACGTTCACTCAAAGATACGTGACATACGAACAAGAATCATTAATAAGTTATAATATTATCTCAATATAACTGTACAAGAAGCTACGAGTAGATGCCAAAGTTGATTAATCTAAAATATGATACTTCAATGTTTGAAAACAACAGCTGATTTTCAGTTATAACAGTAAGCTTTGCGGTTGATACGAAATTTATGTTGAGAACTATTTCCACATTAATAATGTATAAATCGACTACGCTCTTAAGTAAATCGTAGTAAATGTATAATAAACGATTAGTGTCTCGAAAAGAAAAAAAATAAACAAATTAACTAACCATTTCTGTTCCACGGAATAATTGGTATCGATTTGAATCCGGTATTTTTTGTAGCATAAAGAAGCAACTTTTTAACGCTACACCTTCTACTTCATATGATGTACTCGCTATTACATGGAAAGACAGAAAATAGATTGTAGATGATATTGTATCACATAATAATGGATGAGAAAAGTAAGTAGTAGTAAACGACAAAACGTAAAGATAAATGAAGAAGCCAAAACAAGAACAGATAGAGAATAAAAAAATAGTTAAAAAAAAAACGATTCAGATTTGATTGATCACTAAATAGTAGCGAGTGATGTCATAATAGTTACTTAATTTTCTTTAGTAAATTATGTTTAGGCGTTAAATGATTGGAGGTAGCCGGAGTTAAACCCTGGATCTAGGTTGTTCGCTAGTTAATAATCATCAGTAAGGGTATAACCGCAATGTTAGAGGAACTGACACTATCTGTAGGAATCGAACTGGGACTGTTCAAAGAATAACACAGTGGTAATGTTTCAAACTGTAAGGTGAATGACAATGACTGAACTCCCATAGGTAAGATTAGTTCTTTTTGAGATTGCAGAAATGCCTTGCAGACGAGTGGAGACCTGGATCTAAGGTTTTCCGGTGACTGCATCCAGTCATCTGACATCCGGAAAAGTGTTGAAATAAAAAAAAGTACGACCAATAAAGAAATACAACAGAACACATTTGTAATACTCCATTTCGCAAATAAACAGATCACTATATTTAAATAGTAAGGATTGATGTCTTAACTTATACCATAATTCTGAAATATCTTAATGAATGTTTCACAAGCAACACCTTTTTTGTATAGAAGATAACTGTCTTTGGTATTTAACCAACTGATTAAATATCGTTATTTATTGACAAGGTTTATCGAATAGAAGGTAATATATAACGCGCTTTAGGATCCATTACACATATACTTATTCAATGTACACAATAAGAATTTGCGATATTGTAATCTGTCACATGTCACTACTGTTCGTACATGGCCAATTGTTGAGAGAGATGAAATAAGTTAACATGTATATGTAATTGGAAGGAGTTCACCACGAAAAATTTTAAAAGGAAACATTCAAACTTGTTTAGTCCTAGTTTTTTTGACATTTTGATAAGTTTATTAAAACATTGAACAAATGTAGATTGCAAGATTTTTGGAATGCATCGTTGTGACAAGAACTAGACTTTAGGACAATTAGGAACAAATCAGATAGATGTAACTGTCACAACCCAATGTTGATGTTTATTTTGGCATTGAGGCTAAGCGGCAACGTGTTAACAACTGAGATACTGAGTTCACATAATCATTAAAGTCCCGACCGTTGCTGCAACCTTGCTTATCTTGATGAACCAATCGAGCTGCACTGGCTAGAACAATCGTTCCTCAACGTCCTACCATGCCAGACAGTTCGTTTGAAGAGCGGTGAGCCTAAAATCAGCAAACCCGAGGTCCGAGGGTGAAGTAGTACTGCTGAATGTACAGAAGTGAGACGATAGGAAGGGGTTTCCCTCAAACAACCAGCATAACAGTGGTGCTGCCTTCCACAAGAAGGGGTGTGTTTAGAAAAGGTTGACCCAAAAATATACACACCTAATCCCATGGATATACATTCCCTGCGGTAAGGTCCCAAAACGTGCGGAGCTGACATGAAAATTACTCACAAACAGGTCGTGTATGACCGGTTTCAAGCCGTTGAGCACTGCGGTCACCCTCTCAGGTCACTAAGACTACCTCCAACCCAATTTTCTTTTCAGGTACTTCTAGAAGAACCCTTTCATAGTGTGGGTGACCGGGAAGTGAAAACCGCTCTTATACCTCTAACAACACTCAAAACTGACTGAACTATGAAAGTTAATATTCAAGAACTAACTTATTAAAGCATATTCGGCTAACACAACTGTATACACTGTATGTATGAGACTTAATGTTAAAATAATACACTAATATGAATGTGAGTTGTTCGAACTGTGATTAAAAAGAGAACGAAAGACTTTAAATATGTTTCACAAAAGGAAAGTCATTAAACGGTTGAAAGAAAATAAACAGTTTTCTTTTTTTTTTGTTCTTTCACAAAATAAAACCTACTTGGTTATATAAATATAATTTGATGATTTTGTAAAGCCTTACACTATCCATTGTTTTATCTAAGAATCAAAACAAATGGACATTCCGAAATAGAAAATGCAAAAGAGTTGAATAAAGAAATAGAATGATGCGATCATAAATATAGATAAAAACTAGTTCAATGATAACAAAATTGTTACTGAATGGTTAAAAGTGTATCATCTAATAAGCAATTATTATTGGGTGGTAATAACAGAGAAAACAACAATCTTATGAAGAGCAATAATTGGGAAGATACTACATCACATATTCATTCTCTCCCTCAATAAAATTTTCGTGTAAAAGAAATGATTGTGTCTGTTTCGGTTTGGTTACAAACGAATATATATATAGTGCACATCTTTACAGAGAAAGCAGACTACCTTATAAATAGCATGAAACAACTCACTTATTTATTACATATACGGTAATTAAATGAAACATTCTTTACTAGCTACAATCTTTATGAAATGAAGTAGACCTTACTGATAAATATCAACTGGCACCATCAAACCTAGGTGGTACAGATTTTTTAGGCGACAACCTCCAGCCACCTTACATCGTAATAATTTTCTTTTAAAAAAATTTGGGAATTGGGTAAATGATATTGGTTGTTATTTTAAGAAATTTCATTTTTCCAATGAGTGAAAAAAGGAAAATTAGCTATTACTGACATGTCTAAGAATTCTATTTTGTCAAAATAGTTTTAATGATGAAGTATGTAAGCATGATAATGTCCAACTAAGTGAAAGGTATAACTGAAGAATGATAGATATCTAGTATTTGAGAAAAAGATTCTGTGAAGTTCGATTTCGTTTATTTCTAATATCTATTTAAATGCCCTGGTACGGTAGAGGGTGGGGAGAATCAGTTCTTCCTATCCAAATATTCTCAATTGGCCACGAGTATATAGCCAATGTCAGGGAAATCTTACACTCATTGCCTTCTCGCGACGAGGTCGTTGTTTACAAGATTGAGAGGACGAAAAGCAAATGTAAGGTGCTTTAAGCGGGTTGATGCGTATGGAGGATCCATCTAGGGGAGTTGAAAACGCTGATTCCGAACAAACGGTGCATATGGGCTACAGGATCCTGAGGGAACAAATGGCTACCATGGCACTTCATCTCCTTACGTTGCTCCACTTCCTTGTGGATCATACCTTTAAATCGAAGTCTTTGGGATTGGCTACGTAGGAAAACCACCTGCTTCGGTTTAGGCACCTGGGAAGTATTCCAGCCCTCACACAAATCGAATCATGTAAAGCAATTGTATTTGGTGCCTCCTTCAACCAATGTATATGTGTTTAAATAGATAAATAAGTAAAAACCTATGAAAAATGCTGTATCATGTCAAGTTCCCATTTTAGTTATCGTAAATTTATGAATATTCCGATTCGAGTGTCAATAATCATTGTAGATATTCATTTATTTATTCCACTCATTTACCAGGTATAGATTAGTGTATAAGGCTTAGAATTATACTCTAATTGTGATGATGGATAATAGTGTTATTAGGTTGGTTAAACCAACGAAGTAGATAGAAATGGGTTTGAGACCTGAGGCTTAGTGTTTAACTAATGAATCCTTTCTGGATTCACTTTTAACAATAGTGATAGTAATCAATTCTAAATAGTACAAAAAATATGTAATTGTTTTCCTTATTACCAAGAAATATAACGTACTTAGTGAATGAAGTAACACTTCACGTGGCTAAACATTACATAACATTTATTAGCCTTATATTTGATTTGAAATGATCTAAGAAAAAAGTTGATCGTAATCAAATTCAACTTGGTAGTTATCCATCTATTATCTCAGAAAGTCAAAAAAGCGGAGGATTTTTACAAACATACAGGATTTTAGTTGATTAGTGATTTTAAAAAGTTATAAAAACAAAAAAGAACAGCATTTTGGATAAGTATCAAGACCATATTTACGGCTCAAGATTATGCTGTATTGGTAACAATGGATGATCACGCTGAACTATTATTTAAATGATCAGTATTTGCATTCAGTGTTAAACTACTTACAAGTAGTACGATGAATGACGTGTTTTTCGGGTGCAACATACATACGATTACTAAGAAAATATACAAAACGGTCAAAAGTGCATGCGTAGAAGTTAGAGAAAAGCATTCATTGAATATATGGTAAAATTACATACAATAAACTTAACATTATTTTATGGGCTGTCATTTAATGTCCTACGATTTTACACAAAGCATCTTTGAATGCAATTCGTTGGAATGAAAGCCAATTTATAACTCCAGTAATATGAAATATATTAGTTAGATAATAACTCTAATTGATTGATGTCTGATGAACTTTCTGGATGGCTTCGGAAAACCCGATTAGCTGCTGTCAACTTCTATCACTTTTGTCGTAGGTGAGAAACCCGTCTTCCAACTAAAAGCTAAGTTCACGGCGTAGCAATTCTGAGGTTAGACTCGGAGTACTACATAAAGATAGTGGATCAATTCATGAGGTAGTGAATCTTTATCGACTGAGATGGTTAGGACATGTATTATGTATGCCCCACCACCGAATACCTTGACGCACTATGATGGCCAGTGTGGGAATAGATTGCAACAAAGCAAAGGTGGTAAACCAAAACATGTCACCAGTCCCCATGATGTCAATGACAACTAGATTGAGTCATATTAACATGTGTAGACTACCTGGTCGAGATCCACATGATCATTGTAACCAATGGTTAGAGATTTATGGTGAAATGGCTGAAAATCATTTGCAATGGTGAATTCGTCCTTTTTCTTCTTTTTAAATACCTTATAGATGACTTTAGTCTTATATCACCAATTTAATTCTCCTCCCGAAATTTATGTTCAATGCTTAAACTATTACATTACCATTAATACAGTTACCAGCTCTACTACTTTAGGATGTGCCAAGTTCTACTTTGAGTATGACTGCTTTACTGACCAGTGGGCGGGGAACAGAGTTACATAGACTGGTTTCTGTAAAATTGCAAATCATTTTTAAGACTCGATTAAGATTAGGACGAGCAAAGTATACATGACGAGTCAACATTCAGTGGTCAATTAATACAAATAAAAATATTGATAGTGCCCGATCGAAAATAAGGATACAGTTGTACTTTGCCAAGGTATTTCAATATAGATAGAACATTACCTAAAAGGGATTGATGATCATCAAATGGAAATCATCTAGAAAACATTTAGTGGAAAGTTACTATATTTTAATTACTTAAATTTACATAGCTACTTAACATTAGATAACTTTTAGAGAGTCAACTACACAGAATATATACTCAAATTACCTATGACGACTTAAGTACCTTTTATTGTAATTATAGTCACACCTTGGTAATAAGCTTAGCCTATGTGCATAGGAACTTTCAGACTATAAAAGAAGTAGTCCAGGTATTTGAAGTGCAGTGGTATCCTGGCTAACTGAAGTATGATAATAGTAGATGCTTGAGTGTTGAATTCTCTTCTGAACTGAAGATTGAAAATATGGAAAAACCTGAGGGTAGAAGAAACAATAAATCCGTAGATCAAGCTAACTTAAGGTCAATTGTGCAGGCCATAACGCCATAATGTTAAAGGCTGAAATACTAGTTTATGATCGATATAACCGACGCGGAATAGAGAAATTGTAAACGGATTTAACACGTGATATCGAGTAGTATCTAAATACACAATAAATACCACTACGATTAACACTTAAGAATGTAATATACGAGCTATTTCACTTGTACTGAATCAGTTATGACCAGAAAATCAAGTCACAAAAGTATAATATTGAATCATGTACAAATAAATTAGCTAAACGATAATAACAATAATAATGATAATAATAATGAATAATGAATAATACAGAACTAGCTATCAAACACTCACACTGTAGTCCACAACCAGAAACCATTGGATTAGCATATAATCGTCCATGATTAATTAACTTTGCATTAGGTGAGTTCAATTCATTAAGTAATTGCATTTCATCCGATGAAGTATTATTTGATAATGACATCATTGTTGTACCAGTCGTCATATCAGATACATTTAAGCGCATGGCAAATTCTCTCAATTTTCCAGTGTATTCAAATTCTGTCAATATAGTTTCTGAAGATTTTATTAGTGATTTGACTGCTTTACGAGAAATTTCTAAATTCGCAACTTCATTATCATCATCTTGACGTTGTTAAAAAGTGAATTATGGTTTTAAAGAAGAAATAGAAAATAAACATGAAATGGAACCATAAGTACTAAGAATAAAAACTACATATTATGTACTTTGTTATTTATAATTTGAAAGAGGATATCCGTAGGTTACTAGTACTTGGTCATAGGTGTCTTCGAAATATTGCTCGTATATCCTGGGACCATCGAGTAAGTAATGCAGTTGTTAGGAAACGGGTACTACGTAAGGATGGCAAATCGATTGATGAAGTAGTGAAACTTCATCAGTTGAGATGGCTGGGACACGTGTTACGCATGCCCAACTATCAACTGCCCCGACGTGCAGGAGTAGGTTGGAAGAAAGCTAGGGGCGACCAGACTAAAACATAGCACAAGTCCATGAAGCCACTGACAAGTGGAATGAGTCATGTTGGTAGGTGTAGACTACCTGGTTGGGGACCGCGAGATGATAGCAACCGATGGTTAGAGACCCTGAATGACATCGTTCAAAATCGTTTGCAATGGCGCAGGTGCACCCGCTCTTTGTGTTCTTCGAAATTCTAATCTCCTGAATCCTCCTTGTCTCTTTTTTTCTCTTTCTAAATTTATTTCCCTGAATTATACTCCTTGAATAACATCTTCGGACCCTAATGTTTCCGATTACTGCTTATACTCTTACTAGCTCTACCACTACGGGATTTGAATCGACAACTGCATCTCTGTGCTAATGTGGTATGGCAACTCGAACTGATGTACGTATGTACGAAGTACTACGTTGTTACTGACTGACTGGCATATGCAATCTTGAGTAGATTGCTTTGTTGTTGTCATGTTTTAAGTAAAGTTAGATTAATGGATGCCTATTTCATCATATTTGAGAGCGGTCAGGAAATCGTACCTGTCAAATCAATGTTAATACTTAACATGAGGATGAGGATCAAGTACCTTAGGCTTCAGACTCACAATGTCTTAGTCTATTGAGCTAGTAAGTTCAGATAGCAACTAGCTTTTGCGCTGTAATTTATATGCGAGTAAATAACTTCATTACAAGTTCCCAATTTCTACTGAGTGGTAATTCAAAGCACTTGAACTAAATTTTATACAAAAAGAACAAAGAAAATAACGGAAGAGCGTCTAATCGTATCGTGTGATTTGATTCTTTTCATATATACACTGATTGGTTTCACTATTGAAAAATAACTATACATGACTTCTATATTCGTACAAGGTGAGAGGATTAAGTAACAGAAATGAAGAAAGATTATGATGTAATCAAATACATACTGTTATGATGACGGTAGATAGAATGATCAATGTAATATCAACTGCCAAAAAATCAAAAGGTGAAGTTATAACAACAATAATCTTAATAATATTAGTTGAAGGGGACACGAGAAAATAGAGGTAGTTGCATGACTAAATTGATAAAAGGTCAAACATTTTATTGAGTCATGTTAAAACAATGAAGTAATAATAACTACAAATTAGAAGTGACTAACTGACTATATTGAACAATGAAAATATAAGTTATGAAACAAAGATGAATCCAAACAAATAAGACAAAACTTACAATATTTTGTTTGGAAACGAGAGAGATAAAAAAAAGGAGGAAGAGAAGGCTAACGATGAATTAGTCACAATGACAGCGTCAGTAAACATAAACTAAAATTGGAACGATGGGTAGCGGTTGCTTCTGTATAGCGTGGAAATCTGTCATTACTCTGTCGATTTATTATCCGAAAAGCAGTAACAGGATTAAGTGAACAACCGGTGTCCAATATACGTCTTCTTACGACATTGTTCAGTAGTTTGGAGCTATTCGAGATCATATTCTTAGGCATTTATTTCAAGATAATTTTATATTATTACTATCTTTGGTTTTTTTTAACATAAGTATTATGAAGTAGAGAGTCGGTGACGATTGAAAAACGACTTCAAAAAATCCAAAGTTATTAGATCAAAATAGAGTATTAAGTGGATGATCAGAGTTAAACTTAGGTAACTATTCAATTATTAAGTTAGATCAAAGTATCAAAACTGTTTTGTAGTACACTGGAAATTGGATTTTGCCTACGAAACATGTTATTCAATATTTATTTTGGTAAGAAAAAAAAACGATAGGTTTAGTTTATGTTAGTGATAATTGACATTTATACACTAGTTAGTTATTAACGATTACAAAATTTTAAAAAGGATATAGTAGCCAAATTCGACTCAATGCCTTCATGTGGCGCTATTGGATAGTAAGGGTAAACTTTTTAACGAACCCGGATGACATATACAAAGATTCCACGCAGAAATGTTGCAAATTTGTAATTTTAAACCAGTAGTATGAAAATAGGCTTCAGAATCCTGAAAGAACGAGTAGAATACAAACCTATTTGAGGTCATCAACCACCATGAGCCAACAGCTCCTGAAGTTGCAGGTTTTATTCTAAGATTAAACGTTTGGGTCAGGTACTCAGAGAAACGCTCTACAAGAAAAGCTCCTGTTTCAGTATGGGTGCGCTGACAATATCACAACCAAAACAAACCATTAATTTAAACAGCACATTCAATTTTCGGTGCCACATTGTACCCGAATCCATACGAATTACATAAATAAAAATAGATCAGGACATATGTAGATATAAGCTACTATAGTTTAATATGAATGAGGACATGACTAGGATACTGACTTACGCACTAATATAGGAGGAAAATAATAAAAATCAGCTCAAGCGTAACAGACTGATAGTCTAAGAGAGCCCAAACAACATCTCACTATCGACTGGTCGATAAATTACAAGAGAGACAAATTTTCGGAGGAAGTCGGTCAGACATAAAATAAGGTTTAGGTTTGCAGACTTTTGTTTGGATCAATAGCACAAACATATAAATGCATATTTATATGGCAGTACAGATTATAATAAGTCAACTTGACAATCCACCATTCTGATCAGTTGCAGTTTTTTCATTTGGATATTGAATTTGGTGTACCTTAAGAGGTATACATAGTAATAAAATCAGATGGTGAAAAACAACAAAGATCGATTGCATCGACATTGAAAAACAAAGTATTGTGAATGAAAGTAATAAAGAAAAAGTATGTAATTATATGATGGATATTTGATTGCAGATAGAAATCGGAATATTAAGATAGTGATGAAGATTTGTAGCCTAGATAAATGTTCATCATGATGTTGTTCAGAAGAACAATGAATATTCTACAACCAAACAACTATCCAGCTCGAAAAACAAAACTCCACTAAAATAATTTTAAAAAAATAAAGGGATTGGTTAAATTCAATAATTATGAAACTATATTAAAATACTTACTTAATGTATTTCGTATAATTGATTCAAGTAACGTTTCTACTTTAGTCCAACGTTGTACAATCACCATATAACAATCTTCTAATGATTTACGTGAACTACGAGGATTCTGTTTCACTTGCTGTTAATAATAATAATAATAATAATAATAATAATAATAATAATAATAATAGTAATAATAATAATAATTCCGACATACAGTGGGAGACAGAAATGTAAATATTCCCAAACAAAATTTATCTACTGCATAATAACTGCACATCTAAAGCATTAAAACAAACACACTTGGGAATACAATTCAAACTTAGATCATGCTAATAATAATAAATTTGGCTCACATATGTGAATGATACATTTTTCAATAATAATAATAATGTATTCACTCTTAAGAACTACATAATATTTTAATAGTTGAAATCGTGAGTCAATAGAAGCTAGACCACCATGGAAAACCTGGAAGCACTGGACGGCCGTTTCGTACCACTGTGGGACTCATCAGCCCCCAGAGATATTTCCCGGATTTCTAGTGAGAAACCGTGACCAGTTTAGTTCAAGCGGGTCTGCTGTGAGATAGTTACTCACTGGAGACAAAGGTGGATGTGTCGCTCAATTTTGTGGATTAGTTGAAGTTAGACATTAACACCGTTGGATGCTGGATCAGTGGTTTAGAGGTTAAGCGTTCGCGCGCGAGACCGGACGTTCTGGGTTAAAATCCCAAAGGGCGGGATCGTGTATGCGCGCTGCTGAGGAGCCCCGAAGTAGGTCGAAACGGCCGTGCATTGCTTCCATGGAGGCCTAACTTCAATTGACTCATGATTTCAACTATTAAAAATTACTTTAATATCCACAAAACCCCTTCTGATATTACCTATATATAAATTGATAAATACGCATTGAATCCAATTTTTGAAAACCAAAAGCTGAACACAATACGTTGATATTTTTAGATCTGTCTAGTTGAAAGAAAATTCAGATAGACTTAAAAATCTAACTAACTACTATAAACTGACACATGAATAGACCAACATATTAACATTGAAATCTACACATTTATTCAATACAAAACTTTCATTGTCTCTAAATTAATTCAAAAGAAAGCGAATAATAAGATAGATATCTTGTAATTTAATAAGTTCTAGATGAATATCCTCAAAACTGTAGTAAAACGAAATGATTCGTTGTTAAATAATAGACTGAATGAAATGTTATGGGTTATTATCATAGTTTAACCAAACCGTTAACCTACAGCAGTGATATAATTTTTCAAACTGAATAAAATTAAGCATCCTCAATATTTGAAAACTACTCAAAACGCTTTGATTAGAATGGAAGGAAAGTCCCTAATTACTTCTGCTAACAATCGTGTCTACACACTGGGTTATGTCGACTGATGACTTTAATATAGGAATCACGTAAAATCGCAATTCAACCGAATGAAAATATAAACCACACGACAAGATCTAATGGTTTGTAGAATTCGATTATCTACAAATCAAATCAGCAACAAGGATGAGTGCTTTTCTATTAACCATCAAGTCGATACTGAAAATATAGGAACAACTCGAGAACAAGTGCCTGAAGCATAACATATATTGCTGAACCCCAATGCACTCAATAGAAAGGAGTTAGCAATTCATGGATTATTTATCCAAACACCGATTATTTTTCTTCTTATAGATGACATCAAGGACTGATCTTAGGTGGCCTGCTATCGAAAACTGAAAGTATTGGAAAGCCATTTCGTCCTTGTATAAGACGCCCCAGCTATTTGCAACCACCATCCTGTAAAGTAACTAGCCCAGGATCTTGGGTATCGGATGCGAGCGCTAAACATCTAAACCAGTGAACCAGAATTCAATGGTGTAAACGTCCAGCTTTGATAAATTCTGAGTATGATCCTCGGTAGGGTCATGGATGCGCACCGCCGAAGAGTCCTACACTAGGACGAAACAGATTCCTAGTGCGTCCTAATATTCAGTAATAGTCTGACGAAGACCGGTTCGTGGAAATCGAACGATCTCTCCTTAACTTCAATAATAATGATGGTTCTGTCCAAGTATCACACTATTAAGAGGTACAAATTTGTTATATTCACTTACATCACAAATTCAATAGTTTTGCTATTCACTGAGATATTCACGAATACACGTATATATATTTCATCTTTAACCTAAGTGATACGAGATTAGTACTACCGTAGTGTATGCTACTGATGATGACAGATATAAGTGCTATGTAACGCTAATCAGAAGCGAAATGCCTGGCAGCAGGAAATCGAATTGAAGATAACAGGAATATAAACAAAGAGAAATTGTAATAATAGCAGGAATGAAGCAGCGATGAATTTTGCAAAAGAATGTTGATGGATGATGTGCAAATGATGCATTTAAAGTATGGTTTTCATATCTTACGTAGACATTCTGTAATTTTGTACTGATTTTAGCTGAATTCATGAGTCCATGTAAGACAGACCACTATCGAAAGCCTGGAAGCACTGGACGGCTGTTTCGTCCTAAGACGGAACTACTCAGTGGTGCACACCTGCGATCCCGCATGCCGGACACCATGGAAAACCTGGAAGCCCTGGGTGGCCGTTTAGTTCTAGTGTGGGAACCCTCAGCAGTGCGCATCCACAATCCTACCTCATGAATTCGACTATTAAATTAATATAATATGTACGAAATCCCTCTCCGATTGTGTTGATTTATTGTGGTTACCTTTTTACTCTGAAGAAGTGGATCGTATGAAGTCGCAAAACGTCAGAAATTCAATTTTTCTACTCATTTGGATATAACAACAAAAAAATAAATTTATTATTAACTCTCTACCCAATGCTCAATTTATTTGAAACTATCAAGTCTAACCTTCGTATTAATAACTATCTTTATTTATTTGGACACATAGATATTGGTACAAGGGGGCACCAGATACATATACGCCACACAAATCTCATTTAACTTGTGTGAGGGCTGTGATACTGCTCGCGTGCCCAAGTCAAAGCAGGTTAATAAATACCTATAAACTCATCATCATTATCTATCAATACCGGCCACTTAATTTATACTGTTATGAAAGTTCAAGAGAAATAGATTAATCAATAAGGAAAGTAACTCATTACATCACTGAAAAAGTAGGAAGGCAACACAATGAAGATTTTCTTCTCGACGATTTCATCTACATAATTTTGTAAATTAAGTCAGTATCGAGGTAATATGCACAGTATGCACATATACTAATAACAGACTGATCAATTGCAGTCCTAAACATCAACGAGAAGATCCAAGTAAAATAATACCCCGTTGTACAAGCAAGTGGCTATCAGGACTCAGTAGCTAAGTGGATTACGCAATGATGTTTGAAGTGAACGATACTGGGTTCGAGTCCTATAGTGAACATCAACTCTGAGATGCAGGCACATCCAGCTGACGAGTCCTAAATAGGACGAAACGCGCATCCTGGATTCCACTGCTAGCCACTATCAATCTTTGCTTATAATCCTATTTATAGTTAATTTTATAGAAACATAAAAAGATGCTAATTACTTGAAGTAGTATGTTGTCAAAACTTGAAAAATTCTTTAATTCTTCAAATTAAAATATCCAAAAGACAATTGCAGTTATGATAACTATAATTATGCTATTTATACACGAACAAAAAACATTCCTATTACTTAATTTATTTACCTATTAAGTAATATATATTCATGATTATTATTAAGATCACAAGCTTTTCAATTGTTCTTAATGGTTAATCATTAAAAGAAACGTTTACTCTGTTTACCCTATTGCAAATGATATATATATATATATATATTCCATAAACTTTCATTTGTATAAATATTTACTTTAAACTAGATCATTCTCTTATCATAAATCATTACGTTAATATTACAATTTGTTTATAAAAGCTTATGGTTTATCATGATTATACAGCATTATAAAATGAATTTGTTGCTATGAAAAAAACGAAAAGAAATTCTTTAGTTGAATGAAATGATGCATATAAGAAATATAGAATTTCAATAAATGTAATATCATTATTTCCGGTTAACGTTTTTATTTTTAGTGAGTAAGTTTTCTATGGGATAGAGTCGCTAACTCTATGCCCAACCCTCCTCTTTTACTTGGGCTTGGGACTGGAAGTAACTCTGATAGAGCTACACGTGGAGTGCTGGTGGGCGGCATATGCTTCTCTACGAGGAGTAACAGGCTTAAGTAAGTAAGTAATATCATTCAGTCAGCTACAACGTAGGACCAGAAACATATATACATCGGTCCAAATCGCCACACTTCACTCATTAGCACAACAAGATGAACACCGAATTCATAGAAATAGTTAATTCAGTGGTAGCAATATATAAAAGAATTATTGTGTATAAGGATATAGTACAGAAAGAAAGAATTAGTTCGTAGGAAGAAAGATATAAAGCAATTTTAATCTTTTAGTTTAAGGGAAGACAGAGAGGGTATACACCTATGCCATTGTGATCGATTCTGAGTCATGTCACCAAGAGTCTCCAACCATTGGTTACAATAGTCACGCGGACCCTAACCAAGTAGTCTGCATCTACCAACATGGTTCAGACTAGAAGTTGGTGACTTCAAGCACTGATGCCACGTCTCGGTTTAGCCGCTCCTAACAGTAATATCATTATTACTTAAATATTAACTAATTAGTGACTTTTTATTTATTTATTTATTTATTATAAAGTACTTATTGGTAAAAATAAACTTTACTAATGAGTTATGGAAACTAAAAACAACTTGAAGAAAGTAGAGTTAAATATTAACTAATCAGAAATTAGATGATAATATTGAATTATTTGTATACATTAATCGACCTCTCAAAAGGAAAAAGAAGGCAAACATTCTGGTTAGGAGTTCTGAATTTCAAACGAACATTAAAACAATACAATAAATGTACACCATACACAGAGAATAAATATAAGTAACCATTAGAATTTAAATGTTATTTAAGGTTTACAAACCATCAGATATATAGGGATATAATTCTTTTCATAGGAAAATAAAGAATCAGAGCTGTTTATGCCATGTTTATTGTATTACTGAATTTAATTTCTCAATAATACTCTAATTTTAATAATAATCACATGTAGACTACCTGGTTGTGAACCGTGAGATGATAGCAACCGATGGTTAGAGAGACCCTGAATGACATCGTTCAAAATCGTTTGCAATGGTGCAGGTGCATCCACTTTTTGTTTTCTCTTAAATTCTAATCTCCTGAATCCTCATTGTCTCTCTTTTTTTCTGTTTCCAAATTTATTTCCCTGAATTATACTCTCTGAATAACATCTTCAAACCCTAATCTTTCTGAAAAGAGCAAGAACAAACATTCTAGCAGAATAGCATGAATTCATTTTTATTTCGTTGGTTCTCGTCAGCTGCTTACAACCTGTGATATTTAAAATCATAATTAATGGGTTTAAATTACATAAAAGAGTTTGATTGGAAGTTATATTAAAGACATATTCATATAGTATAGCAAGGGTGTAAATAAATTTAATAGACTGAATCTTGTAAATATATACCTTATGTGATGAAAGAACATTGTGACAACAGTTCAAACGGTTAGAAACAAATAAACCTTGATAGGAATAAAATGAGTAGAGTTCAGTTGATAAAATAAGATAGTTGGAATAAAACTCAATGGTGTGATAAATGCAAAAAAGAGTTTAAAGAAAAAGAAAAAAAATTATTAAGATTACTGCTTATACTCTTATTAGCTCTACCACTACGGGATTCGAATCGATAACTGCATCTCTGTGCTAATGTGGCATAGCGACTCGAACTGATGTACGTACGTACGAAGTTCTACGTTGTTACTGACTGGCTGACACGTGTCATAACAGAATGAAAGAGTCATTATTGGATTTGATACAGATTAGACTAGTAAGTTAACAACTAAAACAGATAATGATGTAATACAATGCAATGAAATACCATGAATATAGATGGGATAGTGAGTAAGATATGAGTTCAGATTTCGTCATATTATTAAGTAACTGGTTGTCATATGATTCTCTAGTCTAATATGCAATTCAAATAAATAGAGCCTGCTATAAATTTGCATTGTACAACAAATCATAAGTTTAAAACGACATAAGAAGGAGTAGATTATGTATAGAACAGATTTTAAATAAAATAGTCAATATTGGGGAAAACCACTTTTATTCTGAGGAAAGCTATAATCACGAATGAAACAACACAAAACAATTTGAATATGAAGATGATAGTTAGATCAGTTTATAGGTCAAGTTTGAATCAAATCATGAGTGGGGGAATTAGCGAATCAGCATTTGCACAATTTTTGATCAATGATATTTAGCTTAAGACACTTATTTTCCTATAGTTTGGAAAGTAAGCCTTAAACTCGAAGAAAAAACGAAATCTCACTCACATAACATGTTTTTCAAATACAGTATATCAACTAGTTCACAGTTCCTTTCTTACGTTCAAATATTTAGTCAGTGTTATAACTGAACGAATATTGTTGTGATTGTTTTTTTTCGAATTATCAATATAAGTACTGCGTAACTAGACTGCCATGTATATATACTTCACAAGCTTTCGGTTACCTTATTAACTATTACCATACGATTTACTATTATTAATTTGTTGCTAGTCGACTACTTGTAGTCTTCCCTATTTACAACCACTTTTGAATTGTTCATATATATTTGGGTTTTTTAATTTTATAGAGTGCTGTGGTCCGGTATATCTGAATATATCCCACGTCTGTTTCGAATTTAAGTATGGTACAGGCTGATAGCTGGCTTTCAGACTCAAAGACAGGGCACATCTGGCTTTCGAATATCGGATCAATAGCAACTTAGCTGTTGACGCAAGGTTAACAGTGTTGGTCGGACGAGTGATTGGCTAATTCGGAGTGACTAAACTATGGAGTAAACAGTAAACGCGAAATCGATCAAATTAGAATCAAGATTTTGATTGGTGACTTGGTCACAGGTCACAAAACATAAAAGTTAGTTCTGAAAGATTCTAAAACGATGTTAAGGAACATATAGATGATAATGTTATTTACTTACATTAGAAACCAGCTTTACAACTAAATCATGCAAAGTTTGGGAAATACAGTATGATCACAATTAAAGGTCTGAGCTGAAAGTTATGTTAGAAATAAACTAATATATGTCGGCATGATGATAAGTTGTTTTTACTGATGAGTTACACTACAATCTGATTAGTTTTAGTCTTTTATTGTTGGACGCAGTATAGGTTACAGCAAGTACATACCGTACGGCAAATGTAATGTTGGACGTTAACAGTAGGTATCGGAGGTAGGGTCAGGCTAATTATGCAGCAACAATTTTATCGTATTTAACTCCCCAACCATATACATGATCCAAGCACTAGGATGGTGCTCTTTCATCAAAAGGAGCTGTGTAACTCAGAATCTCACACTATCAAATCTTAGTTACAATTGTCAATCTGAACCCAGTATTATTGCTTTTTGTTATTGACTACTTTTATTATTAAACATAAGTACACGTCATATGCTTTCTCAGTCATTAGTTCACATCTATTTTCCTCTTTAACAGATCCACTCTCATAAATGTTCTTCTTCATACACATTCAATGCGCAACATATCTTTAAATACTACATCGAAAAATGATGATGCGTAATCATGTATCATTGGCACTTATACCATGATCGATAATTTGACATTTTCACCAAACAACTACATTTTACACAACGATAATATGGGGGCAATCACTATATATATATATCTCGAATATTCTTTGAATAGCAGTATTATTCAGACAGAACATGATGTGATTAAAGATAGCGATGAAAATAGAAGCTATATCACCTGATCTCATCATCATCATAATTAAAAAATGAAAACAAAACCAAGTAACGCACGCCAATTGTGTATTTGCATAGTGATATTTGATAGTGAAATAAATATTTTGTAAATAGGAAAAAAAACAGATGTTGATAATCACTAGATCACAGGTCACCATAGACTATGTCTACATCAGATCTAAGAGTAATAGTACTAGTTTTAAATGAATTGTTCAACTTTTACACTTACATTTGTTTATGGTTATAGAAAATTATTTATTCAACAAATTATGGTGTACTATATTATTACCAATGGAATTCAGTATATGCATTTTGTCTTATTTTGGACTTGTCATATGGATGTACTTTCACTCTAGTGTTGATGTTTAAATTGATACTCACAACTTAGTACAAGTAAAAAAACTGTAATCAAAAAAATTGTATACTCAATTCTGCAATCGAAATAACTATCTAAAACATTTGATCGTGTGTACTTTACCACATGATATGGATTATTGTATCATGGAACTACTCAATATGAAGTTTTATCCACTGAAGTAGTTAAAATTCGATATTACGGACACTCACTCACTCATTGAGTATTTCACCGTGAACAGTATTAGAATACAGATAATGTTAACTATTATACAAGAAGAGCTTTATAAAGAGTACCAAACATAAAGGTCCTTCATACTAATGACGATTAAAATGACAAAATGTTGACAAATGAAGAGAATAAATCATTAGTAGATGAATTAACAAGTGAATGATAAATTAAGACTGCATAAATTGTGTCGCATAAAATGTTAACATTCTAAACAATTCATGTAAATACTTCTCTCTCTAGTAAATATGAAACATTTGAAGTACAGTTGGATAGAAACAACTGATCTACTTATTTTCTGATATCTGAGATCACCTTTCGATTTACAAGAAATATATATATTTCTTGTAACAAAACATCATTGGAAAAGATAGACACATGTTTAGTTAATTTAACGAAGGTACAAATAAATGGCTACCAGCCATATTCTAAATCTGACTGTTACAGATACTACTTGTGTTATATCCGGACGAGTGGTAACTGCTAGTATCTATTTATGGACTATGAATATGTATATATTCTTATTGTATAACTATTAAGTGACTACATTATATGTGAATTTATATTCCTTTTATTATGAACTTTTATTTGATCTATTGACTATTATTATACGATTTACTATTCTTATGTTATTCCCGGTTTATTAGTTACAGTCTCTCACAATCACAGCCACATTTTACCTTGATCTTGTATAATTTTTATTTTCTATTTTATGGTGTGATGCGGTCGGATTTGTTTCTATGTAAACCCAGTATATCTTAAATATATTATTCGTACAATGGAGGCTGATATTGGCGTTCTGGACTGAACCAGCTGGGTTGGGAGAGAAGCTACTATCTTGGTGGATCAACAAAGACTAAGGAATTGACTCTGAACTGCTCGTACTGGTTTATGTATCATTGACCTGGTCAGTAAGTCGGTGTTCTAATTGATGATCATATCACATGATAATTAACAGGTCATAAGAACATAACAAATTGGTTGCTCAAACTGCTGGTGTAGATGAAACAGAATTAGAATCTATGACTTAATCAGACATTGCTCTACTACTTTAAAAGATAAACAATGTATCCCAACAGAACAGATTCGCATATTCAGCATTAATAGCCCCCACCCCAAAAAAAACAATAAACCATATTCTGCATACATATATCATACTAATTTATCTTTTAGGACAGCTGTATTATTTAATCAAATAAACCTGGCAAACTACTAACGATAATTTTTAACAAAAGAATTCAAAGTCAATCACTTCCAAAGTTACAAACACTAAAGATAATAAATAATTTTTTGTAATTCTAATTTGTAACAATCTATTGTATCCCTTTTAATGGACAAATTTAATCATTATTACACTGTTTACAAACTACAAACCATTGAGAACCAATTGAAGTTCACTATCATTTATATCTAAAAACAGCTGTAATTATACGGGAGAATAGTTTTTTTTTAACAAAAAAAAAAAGGTTGTTAACCCGATTCTATCTAGAAACAAACAACCAATTCTTTTGAATAAAAAAACAAACATCTTTTCCATGAATAGAAGCAATGGAAATAAGACAAAAATGAAGTTACTTTATTTTACAAGTAGATAAATACTCACACATACGTACGCACGCACGCACACAGACACAGACACACACATACAATCGAGATATAAAGGAAAAAGAAGGAGAATTTAGGACTGGCGCCAAAGAACCACTTAATTTTTTTTTCTGAGAAAGAAAGAAACAAACATGTGGAAATGTAAATTTATGGGATCATTTTAAGTTGGCTGAAACGTTTTCAATGTTCAACAGATGTATTGTATTCAGTAATTTCGGTTACTATTATTCTGTTTATTGAATGAGTGAATATTGCACATTACAATGTAAATTTCATGAAAAATTATATTCTAAATGACTAAAATTATCCTCAATTGTCTACTATGAATATAGAATTGTAGCATACTAGAATATACCGAATAAGGGATATAAATATGGTGGAAATAAGAGCTTATAATGAAATCTCTTTATTATATTTCATGAACAAGGAGAATACAATTTGAAAGAACATTAATCAGCATTGGTATAATGTATTCTATGATTCATTTTAAACCAACTTCCGAAATTTTATTTGCTGTTCCCTAACATGGTGATTACTGAATATTGGAAATATTATCTCTGGATGAATAATAGATACCATAAATATTACCGGCATTATTGATTCTTTCTCATTAATTTGAAGTACAAAACTTCAGTAAATCACAGAACCAGTTATTTGGAGGTCACCTACTCGTATTTTGTTGCCATTAATTTATCTTATTTTCTCAATGCTGTCAGTCGAAGCAGATATACAGTTCGAAGATCGAGGTAGAAACCACAACTCTATGAGATGTTATGATGCATGATTCGAATAATCACTCTGAGTGTTACAGACTCAACATCACATGCAACAAATATAGATGTTACGTGCACGGAGGTATTGATCACATTTCGAATTGATTGATAGAATTCAATCAATAATACAGGACTAGACAAACATCAGATAATCACTATTCAGTAATTAATGTGTTATAAATACCTCAGTCCTTCACGAGATCAGTTGAGGCCTGGATCGCTATGAATCTGAGTGAAACGGGTTCGAATCCTAAGAGAAGTATCATTTCCCTCAACAATGCAGATGCGCTTCACTTACAAGAAGTAGACAGTGTGAGACATAAGTCCAGGTTTTCCAGCCGGCTACATCCAACTTCCTAACGTCTGAAGGTACACATTGAAATACATCAATCTATCTATTTACAAATATCGGTTTATTAGTGTGAAAAACATTAATAAATGATTTTTTTTGAATACTCTGTCGATATATATAAGTGTGAACATACCTGAAAGAAAGCTGCAATTCGTGCATGATTTTTACAGGCTTGTAAACGTTCGCGAATACGTTTTTGTGCATATAGAAAATGGCCATATAACTGTGATAAGGATGAAAGACTTTCTTGGTCAAACTGAACAGAAATAAAGGTTAAGACAAAAAAGTGACATTTATAAAATTCATAAATTGATTCAAACAAACAACATAATCAATAATGTTGACTGAAAGACATTAAAAACAACAGTGTACTACTGTATTTGCGCAAATTTGCGTGCATAAGATTATTATTTCACAATGCTAAAGTAATAACAAGTGTGTTGTTTAATGTTATATTTACAGTATAAAAAGAGTACAAGCATTAAATCACTATGCAAATTAATTAAAAATCTCATTCTAATCCAATAACATCAAAGAATAAACAATGTTAAAGTAAGTAGTTGTTTTATGGAGATGTTACTGGTTCTACAATGGATTAAGTCAATTAACATTACATAGGTTGAAATCATGAGTCGATTGAAGCCAAACCACCATGGAAATCCTCGAAGCACTGGACGGCCGTTTCGTCCTAGTATGGGACTCCTCAGCAGTGCGCATCCACGATCCCGCCCCCACGAGATTCGAACCCAGGACCTATCAGTGGTCAGTGTTCTAGTTGGTTAGGCGCCTGGAGCGAGACTGATAGGTCCTGGGGGTTCGAACCTCGCGGGGGCGGGATCGTGCAGTCCCATACTAGAACGAAACGGCCGTTCAGTGCTTCCAGGTTTTTCATGGTGGTCGAGCTTTAATCGACTCATGATTTCAACAAGTGAAATTTCTAAAACTCTCCACAAAACCCATTCTGATAATAACATTACATACTTTATTATTATTATTATTATTATTATTATTATTATCAATACTATTGTTTGGTGAATAGATATACGTAATTGAATGGCGGCCTGCTTGAATATCTGGGCTACCTGTTCCTCCGATCAAGATATTTCATCAAGTTATCTGTTTTGTTGTTTGTTTTAGCACATCATTATCTCTATTGTGCACACAATCTATTCAGGCGCGTTTATGAAAAGTTTACAACTTTTCGCTATACGGGATACAAAAAGGTACAATCAGCGACATCATGGTGGCTGGCAATATGCATTGAAACGAATGAACATTAATCAAATGTGGATAACCGAACTCCTAACATCTAACCGGTCATCATTCAAAATTTATCGTCACAATAGATCAAGGTATAAGAAAAGGAAATTTGTTGAAATACTTTATGCTGAGAATTCTATATTGTACCAAAAATATAATGTTGAATAAAGCTAATAATAATAATAATAATAATAATAATAATAATAATATGACAGATTTAGTTTTTAGACCTGTTTAATTAGTATTACTCACAGTTTCTTACTCTTAGTTATCTAGTTGAACAAGTGTAACAATCATCCAAGAGATACAGTGTATTTCAATAATAAAATAAACGAACAGAATGTTTCCAATAGATGAAGCTTTTTTTTTCTCTGAAACATCAATTTTTTTATGGAACGTACATAGCGCGTACAAAATAAAGACTAATCATTCATGGGAGATTCACATTTACAGTTGATACGATTTAAAAAACAATTCACTAAAGAAGTCATTGAATGAGTTATGGAGGATTTTATCAGTATTTAGTTAATAAGCAGTCAATCATTATTGTTTGTTCTATGTATTACACTAATGAAACAACTGTTAAAGAAGGACGTGTAAGAAATCAAGATAAAGATTATTAGTCAAATTATAGAGGAATTACTCTCAATCTCAAGTCCGAGCAAACAAAAGAAAATTGGAAATGGGGTTAACGACCTCGCTTCATAAAAATGAACCTTGATACAGAAGAGTTAGCAAGAGAAACCATGTGGTTGTAAGATAGGATTAAAACGAATCATGGTACGCTTAATCAACTAACGGATATTGAAGAATATAAAACCAAGAAATTTAGTTTAAGCAACTAATAAACAAGATAATTGCTTCATACTAGCATCAAAAATGGTAGGAATATGCCATTGACCAACTTGACTAAAGTAACTTAGAGTTGATTTGAAGAAAAAACACATGCGTAACATTTATTGTGACGTTTGCTTCAGTCGCTTTTTTTTCTTTCCGCTTACCTTCTGTCAATTTTTTTCATTCTTTTAAACTTAAAGTGAAGATATTGCTGTTACGTGATCTAACGCTAAGAAGAGATCGGGTTATCTATCATTTATGTTTAAAATGTTAGTTCTTTGTTTACACAATAATTTCGACGACATTTTCTAAGTCCTACTTGTGTAACAACAGTCCTTGTTAACCTAGTGGTTGTGACTGCTTTTGGTTTGTTAACTCAGACATGTGGTCTAAGGTCATTGAGTTATTCATTCCTAATATTTGACTGGAATATAAAGTTAACCTGAAAGTCCCGTTTTCGGATAATAATATATGAATTATTAAAACTGAAATGCTGTTGCGTATCAAACCTACGGTATATTAAGTGCATATTCATTCATGTTCGTATTAGATTCTCAACTGTTCATAAATAGAATTTAACGGAAGTCAACTGAAAACTACAATACTTAATCATTTTAATGAAGATATAACACCTCCAACTATTGATGTAAGTCTCCCCCAAATGCCCTGGTACGGCCGAGGGTAGTGAGAGTCCGCTCTCCCTCTCGAGATGCTCTCACATGGCCACGTGCATAAAACCACTGCCAAGAAAGTCCTATTCACCGTCTTCTCGCGACATTACTGTTGTTTACGAAATTGAGAGAACGAAGAGCGAATGTCCGGCGCTTTAACCGGGTCGGTGTACATGAAAAGTCCAACTAGGGGAGTTGGAAAACCCTCATTTCAAACCAATAGTGCACATGGGCTACAGTATCCTGAAGGAATAAATGGCGTATGAACCAATCGTTGGTCACCGGCTACCATGTGACTAGATCTCCTAACGTTGCTCCACTGTCAGACCTTTAGGTCGAAGGTTCCGGGTTTGGCCCCCTAAGAAAACACCTGCATCGGTTTGGGCAACCGGGCAGTATCACAGCCCTCGCACAAATCAAATGAGATTTGTGTGGCGTATATGTATTTGGTTCCTTTTTGTACCAATATCTGTGTTCAAATTTATAAATAGATGTAATCCAAAAATAAATAGATACAAGAACAACCACTTTATAAAAAGAATATTGTGTTACAAAATTAAAATTTAAAACTCACTAACTGCACCAAATAAGCTCCTAATGATGGTATAATATGATCTTCACGTTCTAGATGTAAACCAGCTAGAACACGAAATATTTTCTCATGAGAAGTAACAAGTTCATTAATACACGGGAATAAAGCTGTACATAAATCTGTATCTCCTAATAAATGATCCGTAGATAAACCAATTACTGAATTAACATCAACTTTCGGGAAAGGTTTCATATATAAATCTCTAACAATAAGTAACATATCTACATATCCACGTTCAGAAAATACGAGTTCTGTAAAGTGAAAAAAAAGTAAAGAAAAAAGAAAAATTGGATGATCTACAAGAAATAAACGAAAGCAACTACCGAGAGTTTATCAAATATGGCCCAGAATAGAAGCCAATTGTAATCCCACTAAAATTTCTATTTGCTTGCCTCACAGATCTAGTCAACATTGGAGAAAACTTGACATATTCCTAAGGACTTAAGACAGTTTCTCGATATAATTTTACTAATTTTGTTTCTCTTTTATGGTTAAACATACCTAGGTTTTTACCTGGAGGCATCAGTGATCCACTGCTACACGATACGGAAGCGTGTTAAGCGAAAATATTTCAGAAAATGAGAGAAACCCGAACAAACAGACAGATATTATCAACATAGAGCTTGGCACAGATATACGTTGGCTCACGTTGTCAGTTGATTAACATAACAAGATAAATAAACGACTAAAATGATAAAGAACCAATAGTACAAAGAAAGATCAAACCTTGAGAAAAATTTAGAAGGAATACTGAAATTTATTATTAAAGGGAAGAAAAAAGTTAATGCATCTGAGCTATTATGAATGTAAGCTGAAATAGTTTAACTCAACTATCTTACTGGACAATTGGTATTTAACAAATGAATATTTTCATAGTTTAAATCACGAACAGATCTTAGCTAAACCATCACTACAATTCCCGAAAATCGAACCAAGCACTTTAGGTCTCGTATGCAGACGCTTGACCTTTAGACCAATGAGCTGGCATCAAACGAAATACATATCTGGTTTGAATCAATCCACGATATTGCGCAACCTTCATCCATCGCCTGCGGTTGATAACTATCTCACATTCAACATAATTAAACTCCGCTAGTCATGGCTTCTTAGTAGAACTTCTATAGTTGCATCTTAAGGCTAGTCACTGGAGAGCAAATGATTGTTAAAGGTAGCATAAAGAGATTTCCGGAGGTTGCAGAATTTTTTCGTAAGTTAGACTACTAGTGAAAACGTGGAAGCACTGGGTGGTTGTTTCGTCCTAGCATTGGACTTCTTAGAAATGTGAACCATCCGATAAGTTTGTTACTTCAACCATAAAAATGTTACGATCTCCATAAATCTTCCTATACTAAGAAAAATATTTCTGGGAGAAATAGAACGGCCACACCCATTCTGATTTATTTAAGCTACTGACTAGTGCACTGAACAGATCAATGGAAATCTATTATTTACTGTTTCAGGGGAAAATATGAACATAGAAGTGTGACAGATATGCAATATTTGTAGCAAACTGTTTAACGCAACAATCTATGCACGTAAATCAGTGTGAGAAAACCAATAACTAGATGTATAGAAGTGAAGTTGAACTACTTCATAACGTCAGTCGTTTGGTACTGAAGAAATAAATTGTTTACAGATGCCTGTAAAAAAAACCTGATACAATTTACTGTCATTTGAAAATTCGTGGAATTTAACTATATGACAATAAGGATGATATAAATGGGAAAATAAGACTCTTTACAAAACTTAAATGATGACGTATCCGCTTACGAACCTTACCATCCTGTACATCTGAAACAGATTAAGGATATCTTTTATTAAATACATGTATCGAAAACTAAAGTAAAGATCGTGATAACTACTGTTCTGATCGAATAATTTCGAATTCGATAGTAAAGATAAAATGAAGATCATTTAAACAAGAGGACGAAACGGCCGTCAGTGCTTCTAGGTTTTCTATGATAGTCTAGCTTCAATTGACTCATGATCTCAACTACTGAAATTAATTTGTTCTTCTAGACATTTCTAGATAGTGAATTGTATTGTATTATTATAATATCAATTACATAAATTAATTAAAAAGTAACTTTGATTTTAACGCACATAACTTTTGAATTAGTATCGACTGTATTATAAGCTGAAGTCTATAATTCATCATTAATTTTTGATCAATTAGAAACTTATGATAAAACAGTTTAAAATCCAAAATAAACCCTAAATTCATTAACTGATGATTAACTGACAGAAATACCGATTAGCGAACGAAAGCTGATTAAGGTAAAATAGAATGTTTGAACTTTATCACAAGCTACGACGTATTAGCTCTCAACCGAACCAAGGTATCGAGTATAAAGACAATGTTAATAAATAACACAGAATATTGTCAGAAGACGAATTCCAAAACACCATGAGATTTTTGTTAGATAAGGAAAGTATTTACATTTGATCCACATATATGATCGTCAAATCTCAGTCAGATGATGACTGTGCAATACAGAAAATGAACTGAAGTTACCGGAATAAGTCATTGGGTGCCAACTCAGAAGTCTAAAGGTTAGGAGCTTACTGAGAAGCACCAAGGTCCTGGATCCGATTCCCGGTAGGTGATGAATGTACACTGTTAAGCTCTATGTTACAATGAAGTACCTGTCCAGTGCTTCATAGTTTCTAGTGGTCGCCACGGGGTGAAATATTTTAAATCAAATCAATAACAACAATTAAACCATAAACATGATTCAAAATCACAGAGCATTAAAGTGACCACCTTAGCTTTTAAGTGTGATTTAGGATACACAATTAAAAACATTAGTTAATAAGGATCGAATCATGTGAACATAATAAATACTAAGAAAAGTGTGATTTCATTAAGAAATAGTTTATGAAAAGTGAATTTAAATGAGTTGAATAAAAGTTTCTTTCGATTTTCCATAGCATTATTCAACTACATTCTGCAATAATGTATAATTTTTACAGAACACAAACAGAAAAGTTGATGTTTCATGAAACCTAAATATGTGATGTATGCAACTTATGTTGACAGATATAAGTAGTATGTAACACCAATCAGGAGTGGAATGCCTGACAGCAGAAGATTGAATTGAAGAGAATAGGAATGTAAACAGAGAGTAATTTCAATAACAACAGAAGTGAAAGAATCATGAAGCATGTAAAGGAAAATTGAAGGAAGATTTGCAAATCATGTGTTTTTTTTTAATGTCCGGTTTTCATATTTTACGATCATACTCTGTGAAAAGATAGGGGCTGAAAGTGGTCAACAGGAAACCCTAGACCTAGGTTTTGTGCTACTTGACACTCATCAGCAAGGTGTACCTGTAATCGTGAGGGAACTAATGCTCTCTGATGAATTCGATCCCATGTCACCCAGTCAGTCGCGACCCGGATAGCTCAGTGGTAATGTCTCTGACTATGAAGCTGAGTGACACAGGATCGAATCCGTCAGGAAGCATCACTTTCCTCAAAATTAAAGGTACATCTTGCTGACGAGTGCCAAATAGCACGAAACCCACGTTCAGAGTTCTCTGTTGACTACCTCCAACCACCATCTTATCCCAACATAGTGCATGCAATGTCGCTTCACCTAGACTAGTGACCACATTACAACTTGTTCGATACAATTCAATCTGCACTAAGAAGAACCTAAGAAGAACCCGACATGACGTCTTCGTTCACATTAGGTATATATATATATACACGTACTTATTCGAATTTGTCAAAATTTCATTATTCCAAACTAAAACGAAATTAATAACATAAATTTGTCTGACTTCAAAACTATTTGTTTCATGCTTATTTATGAATAAACTAGATTTACTGGAATTAAGAAAGAAAAAAAAAGAAGTTGAATGTGTGCAGAAAACGCTTTTTAACAAAAATTGTAATAAGAATTGTGCCATCACATAATGAACTATTTGTGCATAAAAGAAAAAAGAACATTATTTCTTATTATATCACTACTCACTAGACAACAACATGTGATCAGTTTGATTGATTATGTAGTTGGTTCAAACAAATCAATATTCTCAATACAATTGATAAGATCTGATTATGAATAAACTTCATTTTGATTAAGGATATACATAATCAATGTGTAAAAAAACGGTATATATCACAGTTTATCTAGTGTACAAAAACATATGAATCAATCAGTTTTTATTGACAGTTGTTTTGAATTCCATATGTACTTTAACTGTAGGAATGTTAATTCATGCTTTGCCAATCATTGGTTTTACATCTGCATTCGATCCTCCTTGTTCATTGATAATGATGGCCAGATAGGTGAGTGTTTCCACCCCTTCCAAAGTTTCTCAATCAAGTGTGACTGTATTAGTGTTCTCCCTTTTTTCCCTTGTGTATGTTGAGGTCTAGTGATGCAGAGGCTTCTTCCACACTGATTAGCTTGACCTGCGTTTGATTGTGGGTATGCAATAGAATGACTAGGTCATCTGCAAAATCCAAATCATCTAGTTGCATCCAAGCGAATTAATGTGATAAGATAAATAGATTTTTTGCGCTGACAAAACACACACAATTCCGTTAATGAAGTTGAAAGTTAGGAACTTCAGAAGAACACAATATCTAGACCCATACTTTTGAAGGATTATTATAAATATTTAGTAAAAAAGAAAGTGATAAATATTTATGCATACAGTTTCAACTAATCTAAAATTATGAAACAATAATTGGTTGCAGTACAAAATAGGGATGAGACCGAAAGAATTGAATAAACTACTTTTTGAGTGTTTGTGGAGCAATCCAAAAGTGAATCATTTTTATCTTCATCATTACAATAAGCCACAGAAACACACTATGTGTCATGTTAAAAAGGTTTAAAATTGTTCGAAAGAATTCCCTTTGTCATCACACAGTAAAACGGATAATGTTAGATGTATCAAATACTCACTCTCCTATATACACATTTTGTGTAACATAAATTAATCAGTTTTTATTGTAGCATACTTCGTTCTTGATAAACATGTGAAGATAAACTATTTTATTAATGGTACATTGAATAAAAGGCATGAACTAATGAAGTAAGAATGCAAAACTCGACAACGAGTTTTACATATGACCTGTTCATATCGACACGGTGACAACAACTGTTCTTCACATAATTTCATCTCGGTAACTCTTCAATGAATTATTTATTGATGAAGATCTTGCAGTTGATGATGAGGTTACCATTGAAATGTTTGTCATTGTACGAAAGATTCAAGAAAAGAAACTTTTTACATGAATAATCAATATCGTTATGTGTTTGTGTTTCTAAGAAATTGAGATCAGAAAACTGATACTAAGAGGATGAAAAAACACTGAAGTCTAAAACGCTTCATTACTCCTATCTGCAAAATACTTTTGATTAATACAGACAGTTTGATCATGAAATGAGAAGTGGCTGCAGCATCACATTGTCAACTAAGAATCGCTTAAGGGTGACGCTACTATAAACTTTTACCCATTTTTCTAAAGAGTGTTTCTTCCAAAACTAATTACTACATAAATCTTCTTCAACAATATATACAATATATTGTTACATGCGATTTAAGTAGTAATTAATCTCAGAAAATAATTGTAAGTTTATAGTATTGTCGCACTGGAGCAATTCCCAAACTGACAATGTGATCCGGTAGCTAATTACCACATAAATCTTATTTAACAATGTATAATATATATTGTTACATGATATATAAGACTACTCACCCCATATATTATCATTTCGATTAATATAGGTTGGAGTGTATTTCTTTTTATTTTCTGGACCACAATATCCAAGCCAGCTTGGATATTGTTGCAAATAACTCGTTTGATCGATTAGTTCAAAAACAGAAACAGTAGAATCCAAGAATTTTCTGATCTTTTCATCATCTTTACAGGATATTTCATCTTCATTAGAATCTCTGTAAGTTGACAAATTCACAAAATTTAATTAACAACTAAATTATGCATGACACAAAAATACATAGGAATAGCTAACAGATAAAAAGTGCATAACAAAAATGCACGTAAGAGTAAAACATTTCCAAAATTCAATCACGATCATTTTTGGAAAATGAACATGTTTAGTTGGTTTATGAAGTATATGAATTCGACAACAGGATATAAACCTAACTAACTAATGAAAACTAGAGAGCATTCAATTGCTAGGACTTCTCAATCATGGCTTAATGGACAACCTTGAAGTTGGGTTTCGTACTTGGTAAATGTGATAGAATGTAATTAATGCTAAAAGACTTGACAGATATGACATTAGTTACTAACTAATGATCAACCAGCTGTCAGTATTTCTATTCCACAGTAAGTCAGTTAACTTGTGGTGACACCTCAGACTGTGATCTACTTTCCAATCCACTGAGGAGAACCAGAGCCTTCATTACAGGTATCCCTTGCTGAGGAGTGCCAACTAGGACGAAACCCAAGTCATTAAGTTCCTGGCGACTACCTACAACCACTTAACAAAAACAAAGTTGAAAGTTACAAGGTAAAATGGACAGAATTCGAATAGCGAAACTGACATATCTGTTTATCCAATAGAATGTAGGTGACATATACTGTATGACATCTGTTAACCAGATGAGGTATCGAGAGATGGTGACAGATAAAGCGCCACTACATGAGGTTGACAAGGAACAAACTCAACTAAACAAAAAAACCTGTCTTTGGAACTACATTATCATTTAATACATCTTCAACAGATGTTTAGCATTTATGCTAGTCATTTGCAGAATAGAATTGTATTGAGTTGTAAAGCAATCGTAAATTTCAAGTATCCAAACGTTCATTACTGGTTACTTAAAAAAATAACTCAATTAGTATGGTGAAGAATATGGTTTTATAGTTGAGAAGTAGTAATTATCTGATTCACTGAACAAATACAAAGAATGCAAAGTAGACAAAATTGAAGTGGATACATGACAACAAATCAATAACTACAAATCATCAGAAGAGGACAATATCAACAGGTTATAAGATATGAAAAATAAGAAAATGGTTAGAATTATAACAGAATATGAGATTGTATACGCCTTTTTTGGCATACAGAGTTTAGACTTAATGAATTTCTGTCGCCCCTGTAATGCACAGATTATTTTTCACCTATACTCTTGTGAGTTAATTTTCTGAGTGTGGATAATTTTGGAATGTAATTCTAGTGGAGCAGCAAATTGCTGGAGTCTTTCAAAGATATAGCTGTTGGTGAGTAAAACTCTGTATACACAATGGTGTGATGAAAAGCGACAGTTTATTCCTAACGTACACACTAATTAGTAGGCGACTGGAGTGTACAACACCCAACAGAAACGAATGATTTTGTCAGAACTTAAGATGGGGCTTTATCTCCAAAATAAATTTTGATGAAAGAAGTGTTCTTTGTCAATGTAAATTATTTTTCTGGTTGCTATCATGGCTTCAAAGTCTTGTCGATGGATCTGAAGGGTAAACGGTAAGTATATATATATATCATTCAAGTGCACAATGTTGATAGTTGATTAAATCAATCGATAGACGCATTTTACTCATTAATTGAACAATCAGCCTTCAAATATTCTTCCCACTATAAATCATTAAAGTCCACTACTTCACATAATAACTCCGCCTGTAGCTCTTCTAGCATTACTGCCGGTCCCAAGCCCGGGTAAAGGAGGAGGGTTGGGCATGGGGTTAGCGACCCCATCCCGTAGAAAACTAACTCGCTAAAAACACGCTAACCGGAAAAAATAATTCAAACCACTTCACATAATAGAACTGTTTGTTCCTCTGACATCGGAATCAACACTACACAAAAACACCATTTGTACACACACTTATAAAACATTTTCTTGTTGAAGTATATAATTATGTATAAATTTCGTTAAATTTAATGCATAATTCTGTGTTAATCAAGAAAATACCCAATGCGAACAGCACATAAGTTAATATTAGTCTGTTCTTTTGATCATGATGAAAAATAATGTTGTTATAGAACTATCAGGAATACAGTACATGATATACAACTGTAAACATTTGACTACAAATTTAAGCAATGATACTTTTGTTGATACCACACACATCAACATTAAACACATGACTGGGTATACATGCATATCTAATATATTATATATTTGGAAAAATGTCAAAATCTCAGCATCATCATCATTAATCTATCCATTTATTTTGATGATTGGGTTATTTATTGTGTTTATAGTGCCATGTGCATTTGATCATTTTCTTTACGTAGAATAATAATTATATTACCTTTTACAGGAGGGGGTCACTTAATCCAAAGATAGATGAAGAAAGAGAAGGAGTGGCGTAAGATTCAAGTACACGTACCATTTGTGTATGGTTCAAGATAGGAAAGATTAAATCCTTGATTAATTAATCTAGTTAGATTACCTATCCAGAGAGAATTAAATACTCAGTCAACGGAATATTATTTATTGGAGTCAGATGTAGAAGAAATTAGCCTTTACAACTCAACAAAACAAATATGAGAGTAATAAAAGTAAGAACAGTATCATTAGTAGTAGAAAATATTCAGCGCATACAATACGATTGGAGAAGAATGAAACGATCTACAGAATAGAAAAAAGTAAGACAATTTAAAAACCGTAAATTTGAAGGAAAATTGAAGAGTGAATGGATCTGAATCATAGTACTTGATTCTCAGTCAAATCAGAACAACATCTTTAACCATTGGTCATGATCATAATGACATTAAAAGAGATTAGAAAAAAGTGATACAGCACAACAGATATTAACAGTGAGTAATATATTGACATTTTCGGACATTTTTACAAATGTAAATTATCTGAAGGGGTTTTGTGGAAATTTTAGTAATTTCAATAGTTGAAATCATGAGTCAATTGAAGCTAGAACACCATGGAATACCTGGAAGCATTGGACGGCCGTTTCGTCCTAGTATGGGACTCCTCAGCAGTGCGAATCCACGAGCCCGCCCCTCGAGATTCGAACCCAGGGCCTGTCAGTCTCGCGCACGAGCGGTCCAGTGCTTCCAGGTTCTCCATGGTGGTCTAGATTTAACTGACTCATGATTTCAACTATTAAAATATAAATTGGACAATCTGAATGGAGAATTCGACTTGATAAAAGTTTAACATGTATCAGTTTTTCTCTATAAACAATAAACGCAATGTGGAACAATCAACAATTATACAACTTCGCAGTCATAGAACTTTTACGGGACAAAAAGATATCTAAAAGCAAACGCTCTAGCCAATATATAAATAGATTGGGATTGCCGTATAAGGTAAAGGTTTAACCTCCAAGTCACAAAAGCATCTAAGATCAGAACCACTTAATTAACGTTAACAACATTCGTTTAAAATGTACATTACAGATTGATCTCACTTAAACAAACACTGCAAAAAAGTAAAATCACTAAACAGCTATTTCGTTATAGTATGAAACTTCCTCAGCAGTATCTATTCACCTCACTGAGAATCAGAACTACGACCTTCAGGTCCTACCATGAACGCCTAATATCCAAACTACTAAGTCAACATTTCTAACTTCAATCGATCTACAATATTGCGCAACAACAAACCAATATCATTGGTGAGTTAGCTGTATTTATTTAAATGCAAATAAAAATCTTTACTCACATATCAGAATCTTGATTGAAGGCATTACGATTACCAGTGTCACTGACTCTTGACGGACTCTAAAAGGTTAGTGGAAAACAAAAAATTTAAAAAAATCAGAAAGATCGTTTTTGCAAGTTTGAATTGCCAATAATGGTAATTTGATATATACATGTGCAGCGTAGAACCTACACATATGTGCATAGGTTGAAGCTATCACAATATATCAACACAGAGAAATGAAATCATCAAGACAAATACGAAATTAGTAGTAGTAACAGTATCGGTGGTAATAGAAAAGGTTAGAGATAGACTATAATTGCACGAACATCAACAAGATTTGAGCCTATAAAAACGAAGCAGTCTAACAGTTAATGATTTCATGGATTGATGATACATTTAGATGGTGGTTGGAGGTAGTCAACAGGAAACCCTGGACCCAGGTTTCGTGCCACTTGGCACTCGTCAGCAAGGTGTATCTGTAATCTTGAGGGAACTGGTGCTCCCTGGCGGATTCGATCTCGTGTCACCCAGCTTCCCTCAAGAGTACAAGTACACCTTGCTGACGAGTGCCAAGTAGCACGAAACCTGGGTCCAGGGTTTCCTGTTGACTACCTCCAACCACCATCTAAATTTCAATATATAGTGCCCACAGTGTCGAGTCACCTAGACTGGTGGCCACACTGCAACATGATCGATAGCATTCGATCTGCGCTGATAAGGACTAGACACGCATGACATTGATCACCACCCAGTGATCAATCAATTGTGATTGATGAAACATTTCAATTTAGCCAACACCCTACCTTTCTTCTAAACTAAATCTACACTAGCTGACATCATGAGTTGAGGTAGAGAGTGGTGGAGCGTACCTAGTATACGTTCCAACCATCTCATCTCATCAACCAATTTATTATTATTAAGCAGTACTTTGTGGTAATCGATAATTTTAACATATACTAAAAATGCTTCGATGGCATACATGGTCAAATACTAGTAACGTACAAATATCCTCGTTTTACAACCGCACAGCAGTCAGTCAGTCAGCTACAACGTAGGGCCAGGAACATATATGCACGGTCCAAGTTGCCATACCTCATTAACACAACAAGATGAACACCGGATTCATGGAAGTAGTTAACTCAGAGATGGTAATATATAACCGTACAGTAAGATAGAATGAACCCATCTATATCCTCATGAATATTTTTTTCGTACAACTAATTCTTTTCTTAAAATCTACAATAATATACCGATAAATATATCACAGGTATAATTGATGTCAAACATCAAAGCTACTTATATTACAATTTACCACCAAGTTATCCGTAAGTACTATAGTTACAACATCATGGCGTTGCATTACAATCACATGAATATACACAAAATCATCAGGTGAATTACATCTGATTTATTTTGTGTATTCTTACATAATAGTTTTGTTCGTTTGTATATCTGTATATGTGTTTGTATCTGTGTGTCTGTAAACACACACACATACACATGCAAGTAATATATCATTGTACTATAAAACTTTATTGAAATGATTTAAACAAATTTGATTAATTTATTCATTGAAAATTCACTATTAAATCAATAATTAAATGTTCCTATCTTCATCAATTATTAGTCCAATCCAACACACAACTGTTGACTTAGTTACTTGTATTAACTGAATCGATTTTGGACAAATAAGTGTGTATTCGATTTGACCAGCAGCGGGTTTGTGTGCATTAAAGGAATAAAACGTTTATTATTATTATTATTATTATTATTATTATTATTATTATTCGATATCAGTCGGTCCCTTAACTAGGTTTAAATGGTAATAAGTTGATGTTGTAGTATGGTGAAAATACAATACAACATTTAATTTTCAATCTGGATATGTAGTCATTCACATGAAGTACTTTTAATGTGATGTTAGATCAACAGTTAATTAATACGTTGAATCAGTTAGCTGTCAAAATAAAAGATTATTATTATGAAATCACTCCCCGAACTTTACAGATTTCAAGGAAAGGTTGTTGATCAGTTACAGTCAGTCAGCTACAACGTAGGACGAGGCACATATATGCATCAGTTCAAGTTGCCACACCTCACTATAAGATGGTGGTTGGAGGTAGTCAACAGGAAACCCTGAACCTAAGTTGCGTACTATTTGTCACTCGTCAGCAAGGTGTACCTGTAATCTTGAGGGAACTGATGCTCCCTGACGGATTCGAGCCCATGTTGCCCAACTTCACAGTCACAGACACACCTCATTAGCACAACAAGATGAACACCAAAACTCATAGAAGTATTTACTCCAATGGTAGTAATATATAAAAGAAATATTTCGTATAAGGATATAATACAATAAGAATTCGTTTGTAGAAGGAAAGGTATAAAGTAATTTTAATCTCAGTTTACAACATGTTTTCATGAGTAATGATAACGAAATGGATAAAACAAAGGTCATCTGTAGAGATCTACTTCAAACAAACATATACTACCTTTTTGCAGTGAAATAATAACATACTGGTCAAAACCAATATGATCGGTCTTATTCATCACAGAAGCACTTTGGGGTTTGAATTAAGTACCTTAACAAATATTGAGAAAATCGAGGATAATAGAATAATCAACAAATTAAACTAACGTCCACAAAATCCCTTCAACCATACTTAAATAGTCAACTCACCATGAACGTACTCCAAGGTTTTCTTTTAACTTTACTGAAAAGTCGTGGCTGGAGGAAGTCAAAAATATCGGGAATGAAACAGTTGTCACCGATACCACTGTATGATCGTCTCAATGTATCGTGAACTAATTAAAGTTAGAAATGTACTACTGAAAGCCGATCCAGTGGTTCTAATGCCTAAGCATTCACCGAGCAGTTTGAAGGTTTTGAGTTCGACTTCTAGTGGGGTCAAAGGTGTAAACTGAAGAGTTTTGGACTTGGACAATAAATCCTACTGCTACCTAGCTTTTAATGTTATCCCAACTGAGATCAATTTGTGACGAACACAACCTACATATTATATTATCGCCTGAATTAAAATCACGATATGAATTGAAGGGAATCAGTAAACCTCATGATTAATATGAAGAGAAATACTAGTAACTCAAGCAAACAACTTGCTTTATAGATATTAATTCATCACGTTACAAAACCATTTCAAATATTTGAATTTACGTGTACCAGAGTATTATTACTAATGTTTACATAATACACTTACCAAACACTCCTGATAGACAAACTTGTATTGTTTTATCAAACTTTTACTAAAATATGATTTAGTCATTAGGTTAATTCACATCCAACTATCACAGAGGGTCACAAGTTTGACCTCTGTCCTATTTTGTACATAGTAGATCAATGACAAAAAACATTCTATCAAATCTGAAAACCATCTGTAGTTAGCTTTGTTTTTGCAAATATTAATAGGACATACAAAGAAGAAGTATAACTTATTCATTTGATTACAAAATAATAATAATAATTATTATTATATATATTGTGAATATACACTTACTGAGGCTGAACAACAAATTGAATTGAAAAGAACCAGTTGGTAGGAATACAATAAATGAATGTTATGATCGGTGAACAAGTAGACAGCATATATTTATTCATGTGTACCAATGTATAAGATAATAAACATGAATATTTGCAACAAACAAAACAGAAATATAAAATGTGAGATTTTTTAGAAAGAAATAATAAAGTAAAAAGATGATATCAGAAGGGGTTTTGTGGAGATTTTATAAATTTCAATTGTTGAAAACATGAGTAGTCTAGTGGTTAAGCGCTTGTGCGCGAGACTGATAGGTCCTGGTTCGAATCTCGCGGGGGGCGGGATCATGGATGCGCACTGTTGAGGAGTCCCAGGACGAAACGATCGTCCAGTGCTTCCAGGTTTTCCATGGTGGTCTAGCTTAAATTGACTCATGATTTCAACTATTAAAAAGATGATCGTTTTTAGAGAGAAAAAAACATACCAACTAACACCAGGAGGATTATCTTTAAAATTTGGATTATTACAATAGGAGTGTTGACAAATATTTTATTGACTTTGGGTAGTGAGTATTAAAAGAAGTACAAGTATGGGATGTAGCTTTTTAATTATGTATGTCTTAGAAGCACACCTTGAGTTTCAAACCGATTCATGAGACCAAGAATGTGCATCGACTGAGATATTTAGGATATGTGTAATGCATGCCTAATTACCGTTTACCTCTATCGGATGTTTGCTGGTGCAGAAGCAAGTTGGAAGAAAGTTGAGAGTAGTAGAACCAAGACATGATATTAATCCATGAAGTCATTGACTATTTGTCTAAGCTACGTTATTTATAAGCAGATTACCTGGTTAGGGTGCGTGTGATAACCGTGATCAGTCGTTGGAAACTTTAGGTGACAACTTAGAATCATTCACAATGACACAGAAGCCTTCATTCTTTATCATCCTCTTTATATTAAACTCCAATATTCATTCATGCATACTTTTTCACACTTTCTTTTCGAACCACATTGTCAACGTTCCGTCTTCATCATTATCATTACTACTACATCATTTCGATCTCTCTTGATAATCTTGTTATGTTCATTTAGTTGTACTAATAGGCCATGCAAATCTGTGCCAGGCTCTACGTAACGTAGAGTAATTTAAGACAAACAATTTAGATAAGACATAATCATAAAACTCACTAAAAACACAGCATGAATTACATTTGTAAAAATAAGGTATTCTTAAGTGTAAGATAATATTATTGTCTGAGATCTGCTGACAACGACGGTAACTAGAAACACTATTTAAAAGACATGTTAGAATAAATTCAGTACTTGAAGCAAATAAGTAAATATCTTATGTATTTTACGACGTCTGCAACAATAACGATGTCGAACTATTAGATACTGGGTTTTTTTTCAGTTCTAAATTATGCACTTTACATCAAGCACCAACTTAACCTAGACAACTATTGAACATCAAGAAGCTGGTAAAGTAGGACATTGGACCAGTTGACCAGCTTTTGTTGCCACAATATTGATATCACAATAATAATTATTCTTACGGTTAACTAACTTTAAACTTTATCCATTTGTACGGATTTAAATGGGTTTTTTTTTAAAAATTTGTATGATTATTATTACGCATATAGAGATAGACTTACGAGTATCTTGTTGGGATGAAGTTGAAGTTGATCTAACTGTAATCACTCTGACTGTATTCATCCTACTTGAATCAACCTAAACAACATTAAAACGAAAGAATGAAATACTTTAAACATACAAAAATGAAGCATACTTTGAAATGTAACAACAGATAAACATGCATAAACAACGTGAGACTGTTATGTTCTGCAGTCTAATTCAATTTAGAAATACACTTCATAAGGTATACGAAACCCAACTATGAAATTGAGAGAATTTTTAAATGAGTAAAAACGCTTAATAGCCAAATCGAATTATAATGTATGTGAATCATAGGTATATATATACGATTATCTTTCCGATATACAGAACGACATGTAAACTGAAACCTTGACTAGGTCCCCGATCAACTTCATCCAATACCATGCCTCATTATTAATTTCTCACCGCATGTTTGATCTTAATGTGGCCTGTGAACACATGCACATGATATATCTGCACTCGTTCAGCCTGTCAGAGAAATGAGTGAATGAGCATCGTTTAAGTCTGTCACTACTCACTCATACTAACACAACGAAAATAAAGTCAGTATGTGAAAAAAAAAAGAAGAGGAGGTAATGAAGTAGTGAAAATACAAAAACAAGAAATATATAAGCTTGAACTTATGAAATATACAATGTTCACTGCAACTTATCATCAGCCACATCATTTAGAGTCTCTAACCATAAATTGGTATAATCACTCAGATTACGCATACGGATGAGATAAAAATTAGATATCTGTATAGATTAAAGTTTCAATCTAAATGTGAACACACTTATTCGTCTTCTTTGTGATTTCTATGTTAGTCACAATAGCTTGTCTAATAAAGATCCTGATGACTTTTGATAGCCTTTTATTTGATGTTAGCTAGTAATGAAGATTGTATTTAAGAATATAAACTGGGTGTGTGATTAAAACTGCAGTGTTCACATATGAGCTTTCTAATCATACATCATCACTAATAAAGATTTGAATCATCCCGCTGTTGATATTCAGAACTAAATGTGATCAGTCTATGCTGACATATTTGCATCATGTGAGAAATATCAAAATTCAGCCACTTCGTCGAAAGTGTTTATCAATAGATGAATTATGGGAGGTAGAGGAACCCAGGAGGCGTATTCCATCCTGTTGGGAAATCGTCAGTGAGATTTGCCAGGATGTGCATCGTGGAATATATTTGGAGTAAATTTGGCTTGGACAGTAAGATACTGTGGTGTATGCTACTTACGTTGACAGGTATAAGTACTATGTAGCACCAATCGGAAGTGGAACGCTTGCGAGCACAAGATTGAAATGAAAAGAACGGGAATGTAAACAGAGTGACTGAAATAACAACAGAGATGAAGGAACGATGAAGTTTATAAGTAACAACTGATGGAAGATGTGCAAATGATGTATTTAACGTATGACTTTCCATATTTTATAAAGACACTCTGTAATCTTACACTAAACAATAAATGGGTTCTTCCCACAAAGTGCTCGTTCACTGCAATACGACATTTCACGTCTTGTTACAGGTCCATGGTACTAAGACAGTACGTAAAACTATTCATTAATTGTGATCACAAATATTATTGAGTTATTGATTTCATTATGACCTTAAGTCTATACATTATTTGTGCACAAATACACTTTTTTAGTAGACAATAATCATTACACAAGAATGTCATCGTAGTGCCAACACGCATACCAACTACCAATCATTTAACAATGATGGTGTCAATGTACATGGATATTTATTTGTTCTAAAGTTACTCCTAGCATATAAAGAAAAATTTAATAAAATAAGCCATTAAGAAATTCATCAGCGTATGAAATGAAATCATAACATAATTGTGAAGACACAAAAGGCAGAAAAAGGATCATTTAGAAAAAGAGAATTGAAAAGTAACTCATCCAGAACAGAAATAGATGGTATTTACGGAACGTGTTTAAAAAAGGAACAAGAAGCTGCTCAACATGAAGTGACAACAGAGAAGGTTAATGATCTCAGAATAAAATAGTTTTAACTGCTTATAAGATCTGAAGTTTAGGGTATTACTTAGTACATGGTTGGAACATACAGCACTGAATGACTAGTTAGTTGTTTTTCTTAATTTTGTTTTTTCTAGTGTCTATGGTACCATCATTACCAACATTCACCATATGCAATTAATGATTTCACCAAGATATTCTCATACACATCAAGGAGAAAGGATAGATCGGCAAGCTTCACTACCGCGCTCCAACACACAGTCATTGATAAAAACAAGAATATTGACATAAGATTGGTAGTTTAATTCGGGAAAACAAATCAATAGCAGTAATAGACGACATTAACTGACTTGGATGATTATGTATCAACGTATGTTCCTGATCAGTGTAAAGTATGGTAGAATGACATAAATAGTGATAAAATGATGAAATATGATCAAATTCTGACGTTTTTCTATGATAATCTAAGTCGTGAGGAAATCAGAAAACAGGCCGATTGTGAATCGCTCGACAGATCGGCAATCATTCACCTATTTGAGTGGTAAAGGATATTTATCGGTTGTCGCATACTTTTGTAAATTATTTCCAATACTTTCTACGTCTATGCTCAATGTTCTAATTTCAGACTGAGTATGACAAGAAATTAAATGATACATGTAAGTGACCTATGAGATTAAACATTTTAGGATTTCATGTTGTTTAAGTGAAGTATATTTTTTCTCAACACTAGTACATTCATTCATTTTTTGAAGTCGAACGGTGTACAATACAATGATAATAAAGCAAATGATTATAAAATGAAACAAAGTACAATTTATATGTATGCACTATTGATCAGTATACATATATTATATATAAGGTCACGTATACAATTAGAGCACAAAAATCAAGTATATGCACGCAAATATTGAGTACGTACGTAACCAAAAATGTAATTGTTCATAATGAAATCAAATGACTGGCATACTACTGAAGATTAAAGAAATTACACTTAGATTTGAGTACATTTTTAATCTCAAACAAGAGTTGTTTTATGATGATATTCGATGAACTCCAAAGTATTAACATAAATGTATTCAAATTTAAATATAAAATAAAATGGTTAAATCCCAAAGCGGAGCTAATCCGCATCGGGTAGAGACAGGTATCTACTTCAGTACAGTAGAGGATGATCGCGCAATCTCGTGGATTGGTTGAGGTTAGACATTAACACCGTTGGATCCCGAATCAGTGTTCTAGAGGTTAGGCGTTCGCGTGAGAGACTGAAAGCCCTGGCTTCGAATCCCGCGAGAGGGATCGTGCATGCGCACCGTTGAGGAGTCCCAAAACGGGACGAAACGGCCGTCCAGTGCTTCTAGGTTTTCAATGGTGGTCTAACATCAATAGGTTCATGATATCAATCCATAACCTAATAATTTCCACAACCCTAAACCGACAAATCCCAAAATGATATTTTATGATAAAAGTGAACATGGGAAATTAGAACATGGTTGATTAACTGTACATAAGTGCGTAAGTATTTACGTTTTTAATACTGGCTTCAGAGTGATAAGATAAATTAAGGAAATTACTTGTACGTAATGAACAGAAACACTGTCGTGTAAACTAAAAGTGATAGGGTCAACTTTTTTGACAATCTAACATATAATTATCGGAATTGAATTTTTTTTTCTTGAAATTGGTAAATGTTAGTTTAAACACTACACTACACTCAATTAATAATCAAGTTATATAGCGAAAAAAAACAAACAAGAAACTACTATGGTAACTGCAAACTAAAATCATATGACATTTTCTGTCATAAAATCATCAGGGTGAAGAATATCTCTAGAAATAGAAGGAAGAGAAGGACGCGCAGACTGCTTAGTCGTAGGGTGTAAATACTTAGTGGAATGTTAACTAACTATGAAGTTAAGACAGTAAAGCTTTGTAACTGCTATCACTCTAAGAGTCATTTAATTTTTGCTTTACGACAGATAAATAGTAAGATCAGTAGTAAGATATTAGATTTTTTCATCCATCCAAAATTGAGTACACTTTAGGCATTATGAAAAACTTTATTTTACAATAGCCAACATTAAAAAGGAGTGTACATATCAATCATTATTTGCATGGCTGATTTCCTAAATACTTAAACTTAATAATCATTCGAAATGGTATGTGAGTAAAATAAAAATGTTTCGGTTCTTTAGGTCAAGGATTCTTTTTCAATGCCTAATTGATTCACATTTACAAATAGATAGGTTTATAGGAGTAGATATTACGATCGACAATGAATGTGTGACACTTAAATAAGATAACAAATACATATGATACTTTAACGATTGGAATCTAGAACTAAAGTCAAGTTTTGTTCCATTTAATTGTGAAACATTTTAGAAGCTGAGCTTTTGTTTTGATTTTAGATAATATCGTATCACTGACCATTAAAATGCAAACACTTGTAGAGTTAAATTCATTTTCTATGATTTGTTTGAATCTTCCCATTGATGTTTAGGACCGCATTTGATCAGTCTCTCTCTTATTGGCATATGTGCATCCTGTACGGATTGCCTCTATATTACCTCATACCACTAGCATGATAAGCAAAGATGGATGGTGGTTAGCAGGATGCGCGTCTCGTCCTATTCGGGACTCATCAGCTGGATATATCTGCATCTCAAAGTTGATGGATGTGTCTAGATTTCATTTTAACATCTGACTGAATTTATTAACTAATATGGAGATAATATATTATGTAAAATAATCTTAAATTACCAAAACTCATCTGAAATTCTTATTCATAATAAAAATTCCAAATATATGTTTAATAGATTTTATCTAATTGAGAATGTATTTACCTCATCACACATTCTTCAATAACACAAACTATAATAGTAATTACAAGTTCAGTTCATCTAAAAAAAGAAAGAAATCCATAAATATAACAGTTGAACTTTCGAGAAATATACAAAGAAAAAACATGTGAACTGAATTGTTTAAAAAAAGGATCAAATAAGCAATGCAGTACAGTGATTATGGATTTCATAGTTGTTGTTATTGAACTCATTGATTTCCTACAGTTACCATTTATCTTATTATCTTCTGTAATTGATCATTACAAAATCTGACTATAGAGCCTTTTGTTTAAATTATCACATTGATAGTCAATATTGAGTCACTTTAACACTACAACTATAAAATGTCTTTTGTAATACAATCAGCAAGAGTGCCAGGGTTTAAACTTTATGATACACGTCAGTATCTTAAAAAGAGAAGGTTGATGATCTTTGTATTATTTGACTTCGGTTATAAAATCGATAGACTCTTCACATAACCAGAAAATAGTTAGAAATTCTGATACTAAACAACGGTAAATTAAATTAGCTATCCGCTATGAAAACAAAAAAACGTTCAAGTTAAACTGTAAAAAGAAAATTATTAAAATTGACTACAAGAGAGAAAACTAGTTAGCATCATAAACTCTGACAACTCGCTTCAAATATATACAGTAAAGTCAGTTAATATAATAACAGTGTCAATACTGTCAAAAGCTACCACTTTTTGACAGCTTATGAAATAATCAATTACCTATAAATTCTAATTACATTCACTAATTGACTGGACAAATGATTAAGTTACATTTGTAGTTGACTAAGCTGAGGTAACTAACCTTTCAAGCTTACAAGGTTATCTTTAAATAAAGCACACAGAAACAATTGCAAAAATATAAATATCTACCTAAAAGATACCTAAAATAAAATTTTATTCTTGTTGACTGAATAGGAACTAACGAGAGAAGTGAATTGTTACACTGACACAACAAGAATCTGATTTCGAATCGGACACCCGATTATTAAGATTTACATATTTAAATTAATAGTTCGTATTATAAGATGAATAATTTTGATTTTTTTCAAAATTTAATAACTAAGATCCCATTCATTTGATTTGTAGTAGCTTGGATTATCCTGTAGTTGATGTTTTGAATGAAATTTGACCACTATTGGTTAGGATGCAAGTAGATCCAGATGACAAGTTTTGAATAAAACGAAACACCCGTCTTGGATTCTACTGCCAGTCACATTCCATTCATTCAATGTATAACTTCTTAAAACGTTTACAAAAAACTTGCTATTCATATTTGCTTGAAACTAAGGATACTTATTATTGTAAAGAAGATAGAAATCTTTAAGATAAAAGTAGGACAATGCACACTAATTTTGCAGTTCAAATTGTTATTAATTCAAAATAGAACGGATTTTGTATTCAATGCACAATGTAACTGGGAGCAGACTTGTTATTGAAATGATGAGATAGGGAAAAAGTACTGGAAAAGCATTACTGTTTTTTAAAAGACTAAATTTCACGTTCTATTGTTATGACGACTTAATGTAAAAGACGAACTTTAGGAATTCAGAATGGCCATATAGTCAGAGGAAATTTATAATACCAACATCCAGAGATAGAAGTACACGGATTAACTAAATCAATACTCGCACATCCACATTATTAACAAGCTAGGACCAAAACGACATGCTGTTATTTATTAACTGTATGCTAAAATTGAGCAGGGGCTCAGTAGTTAAGATATTTGACTTTCAGTCACTAAGTCTTTTATTTACCCCCCCCTCCATCTACTTTGATTAAAACGACTAGGAAGTATCACAGACCCCTAAAGTTAAAGTCTCTAGAAGCCAATTGCATGAATCTACACTTTGTAATGAGTTACTGATAACATGACTGAACAAACACCATAAAACATGTTTACACAGTTTTCCGCGTTTGGTCGTTTTTATTTAACTAAAACCAAAAGCTAAGTACTACCTGACACTAAGAAGTATCACGTTTCACATACAACAGTTGATGATCCCTTAAATTCAGTGGTGAACTTATGTGCAACTAGACATTTAAAAATTTGTGACACGATTCAAATTAGTTTCACATTATCAAGACAACTGTTATCTATATTTAACAGTAATTTCTTATGACAGTTCAATTCTCGAGTGCATTGTAATCAGTCAATCAATCATACGTAACGTAGAACCTAACACACAAATAGATAGGTTCGAATTTCCACGACTTATTAGCACAAAAAGATGAAATTATCAGAGTAAAAGACTGTTGTGATTAAGACTTCTAAAACCAAGAGATGGTTGTTGTCCACTGACACATGAATGAGAACTTGACTGAAATTTCATGCGAAACATCATATATGAAATGATCATTTTATCTTTATCCCAAGTTAATATTAAATATGATCGATTAATAACCACTGGGTTTTTGGCCGATAGAGCTTTTCTAGGTTGACACAATAATCACAAAATAAATACATTGTATCTACCTCTTAACAACCGAATAAAAATGTGTAGAAACATTACAGTAATTCGTGCAGGTTTAAATATACCCAATAAAGATTAAACCGTAATATCATGCCTACGTGACTGGGAACAGCTGTAAGAGGTGCGTGCTTGAAAAGGAAAAACTACAGCAAAATTCATACGGAATAACAGTAGTAATTATAATGTTTAAATTATGCCTCAGATAAATGTACCATGATATTAATAATAAAAATGACTGAAGTGATAATACTATCATTATAATAAATTTTTTTTACTTCAATGGATTATTTTTAAGTCTAGGAACAGGCATTAATTATTAAGATTTTGGATACTGTAAGTCGATATATTTTTATGAAAATGCCGAAAATATCACACAGTAGTCATGTGATTAGGTCGCTCCATATTTTTACACAAAACAGATTTAACATAATGAAAACCAAAACACATGAATGGAATAAGTCATCTTGTTCATATGTGTTCGATCTGTATATAGATATACACATGTTTTATAAAAAATATAGTACAGAAAATAAAGAAAAACTTTGCTAATATAAGTACGTTTTGCAAGGTTTCACTGACGTTTGTGTTGATTTATGCTGGGGAAAGTATGTCCTATATGAAGAAACATTCGAAGATCTTTTTTCGGTTTTTCAACACAGATCATAAAATACATTTCCTCAAAGCTGTATATACTGTAAAAATAAAGGCTGACAAAAACCCGTAACTATACTGAAGTGCAGGTATTTATATGAAGCACCACAGGAAAGGTAACTGTACCATACATAACAATTGGGATTAAAGTTACCGAATCATACCCACGGTCTACAAGCAACGGCTTTGTCAGACGACAAGGTTATTATAGATTTAATAGCAGTAGGTTTAAATGAGTGCTGGCAGTCATTCACACTGTTTAATAGTTGGTTATATTCAACTAATAACACCTAAAGTTTTAGTAGTATTTAAAGGGTGAGACCATAATTTACGGACAACCTTTGAGTGACCTTGAGAGTTTTCACCTAACAGCTAGGACCAAATGAATGTTATAAACCTGTGTGATTTACAGTTGATGGTTAGGGTTAGGAATTACATCCAGGGTTTTCATCACTAACTGACATCAGCTATAATGCTAAAACTCTATTTAGACAAATGGATGGGTGAATTTCGCGCCAAAATTCGAGACCTGTTATCTTACACTTGATGGGTTAGTCCATAAATTATAGTCTCGCCGTTTCAGGACAGAGAACTACTCAAACTGAAATGGAAATAGATTTGGATCAGTTCAATACAGAATGATGGTTTTCATCATAATATTTGTATGCTAATTTAGCAGCTCATGTTTTTTGTCAAAACAAAATCCACCTAGTAGCTTTTGTCATCGTGCAGTATAAAATATATAGCAGTATACAAACCCGTCACTTGACAGATAGTTCAGTCATAGCTGAAGTTTCTCGGGACATGAAGCTTTTTTACAAATTACAAATGAGACATCCTTAAAAATGAGCTCAGTACCAAAACTTACAAATTATAACAGGTTCATTCCATAATAGGACAAATAAAATTGACAGATGGGAGACCTGGAGACAAATAGTGAACAGGTGACTACCTGAAGAGTAAGTTTTTCTCAACAAAAAGTTTATATCCTGAATATATTCATTATAAACGTGTAAGTCCTATTTTCATGGATAACGAATATAACTACATACAAATAAATGAATCTTAACAATAACGACTTCAAGTCTGGGAAGGCTTCGATGATGGGCAAAATATTTTGTAAGTACAATGAAAATCAGGTTAAACTAATGATCCGTTCCTGAAAAGATTTTTCTTACTTAATTGGTGGGTCAATATTAGGTTTTCTTTGGGCTGTTACAAATAGATAAATGGCTTTCTTATAACTCAGTTATCCAGACATTCACGTAGTTAAGGATAGACTGTGTTCGTGGAGAACAAATACTATTATTTAGACCACAATGATTAAAGTCAAATTAGACACTTCGAATAACAAACACGCTTACGTAGACTTATATCCCCCGCGAAAAACTGTAAATTTTTCCTCAACATGACCTACATAATTGAATTAACTGAACAACAGAAAATGTATTTCTAAACAAAAAAATCTATGTTTGCAAATATATCATTGAGATTACGCTGTTGAATTCATATGCTGAGCAGAATTCGAACGGACTTAGATACATCAGGAACTTGGATAGTATAGTGATTTTGTACTTGCTGTGATTATACTTGCTTTGGGTACTTATTGCACTGAAAAGCATTCTTGGTCTACTTTAACTAAAAGTACTTTGGTTAAGGTTTGAAATTTTTTGCTAAATTTTGTCCTGAGTACCTTTTTTTACTCCTTGACTAACACTTATGTTCAATGGTTGGTACGACTCATAAATGTGAGCAACCAAATTGTTTGTTCCCCGTTGAGGAGGGAATGAAGTGTGACGATAGTAAAAAGTGGTACCCCAAAATGTGTACACGCCTAAGTCCGACGGCTTACAAAAGATGCTCGAAGACTAACTCGCATTGGCTTTGTATGTTCTGCTCTACGGATAAAAAGGTACTAATTCAGGAGGCTATGGGCCTATTGGCTTTGGCCTGCAAGAAAAACGATGGCGGAAGCACTGATAACAAGAGCACTGACGGTGAAGGATGTGTCGGTGTAGTAAGTGCTGCTACCAGACCCGTTAAACACCTGACTGCGGTTGACGGGAACGTGAAATCTCCGTTGAAATTAACGAGGAATGAAGTGCCGCTTGATATTGACATCGGCAATCATACACCTCTAGTCAAAATAGAAGATCCGGATAAAACTGTCACCGTTCCACATAGTCCAGGTGTGGCTGTCCTGAGTGGTGATAAATAGACTTCAGTAAGGAGAAAACGATATGGGAAGAAAAAGTCTGTGGGCAAAACGCAGCTGGTCAGCAAGGCATTGGAAGGGATGTTATCAGAAGAAAAATCCTCACTGTGTGACAAAACAGATCTCTCTGAGAGATCAGTCGTTTTTCATAAGATAAGAGAATATTCAGATACTGAACCAAAGGCAAGATTTGAACATGATCTCAATCATATTAAGAAATCATTAAGTAAACTACTCCCAGATACAGTTTCAGGAGTTAGTATTTGTAAGCTTTATAGAATAGGAAAAAGGGTGGATTCCGAAAGTCCTCAGAAAAGCCGCCTCCTAAAGGTTACATTCAACACGGTGGAAGAAAGGAACCTGATTCTAAGTAATTCACGTAAACTGATAGGATCCGGAATATATGTCCGTGAGGATCTCAGCCTAGCAGATCGTATTAAGAGACGAGCTGCAGAAGCAGAAATAAATGAGTGTCGCCAAAACGGTGAAAGAAACCTCGTTCTTAAGGGTTTTCAAATTGTAAACGTTCGGAGCAAAACGATCCCCAAGCCATTCTGGGTGGCAAGGGAAAGCTCTCCACAGACTTGAAGGTATGCTACACTAATGCTCGCCTACTAAATAAAATGGGGGAGCTGAAGTCAGTGGTGGATAAAGAAAAACCGGACGTTATTGCTATCTCGGAAACTTGGTTGACGTCAGAAGTATTAGGTAATGAAATTCAGTTGACTGTTTTTTCAACCAGTAGGGCTGATTGATTAAACTGTAGGGGGGCGATGTTATCTTGTACACGAAAAGTACCTTAGCCATAAGAGTAGCTGTGACAGTGGCACAGGTTTCAAGGATATGTGAACTGGTGAGATGTAAGTTGAAATGTCGACGGCAAGATATTGAAGTAGTTGTAGTATATCGCAGTTCAGAATGTTTAGCAGATAGTTTTCTCCTAAATAAACTTACGTTCTGGTGTAGCAACGGTAAAAGCCTTGTAGTAGGCGACTTTAATGCACCATATATAAACTGGGTTAACTTGGAAGTAGGGTCATCAATATCGTCGTTCGACTGCAAACTGTTAGAAACCTCGATTGGACTAGCATTATTCCAACACATTAGAGATCACACGAGATACGACTTAAGAAACTCTTCCTCTCGTTTAGACTTAGTTTTCACACATGGTGATGATGTTGATCAAATGGCTTTTCTCCCACCACTTGGGAGAAGTGACCATGCAGTCATCTTATTCAAATTCATGGCTGAGATTGCCTGGCAAACAGTTGCACCGGCCCGTCCCAACATATGGAAGGCAGATATTCAGGCAATTAACTCCGCAGCATCGGCTGAGAACTGAGAAATTGGCTCAAAGGCATCAGTACAAGAAGCATGGACTCTATTCAGGCAGTTATACAATCGGGTAACTCAACCATACATACCTGGACTGTCCCAAAGAAAAAGAAGCACGGACATCCCTGGATAGGGCGGGATATTCGACGCTTACTAAGACAAAAGAAGAAATGCTGAGATGTTGCCATCCGCCTTGGCACAGCAGGTACGATGAGACGTTACAGATCGATAAGAAACGAGTGTATAACAAAAATTCGGGAAGCTCAAAGAAAATATGAAACGCAGCTGGCACAATCTGCACTCAAGCAGCCCAAGAGAATATTCTCGTACATAAACTACAGAACAAGGATGCATCATTGGATTCCCAACCTAATTAAAGTAGGAAGTGAATCTGGAATGATAGAGGAAGATCAGGAAAAAGCAGAGGCTATAGCTGACTACTTTGGGGCAGTTTTCACTCAGGAACCTCCTCTAGAGAAAGGACCAGTTCCAAATACCGAGTCAACAAACCAGCTGCTCCCCGTGGACTTCGACCAAAACGATGTGCTTAAGGCTCTTAGCACCCTAAACATGGAGAATTCAGCAGGACCAGATGAACTATACCCCAAAATCTTGAGACATACTGCCCAATATATCGCGGCCCCACTGACTGTGATATTCAATACGTCACTTGACCAAGGTGTGTTACCTATGGACTGGAAGGACGCAATCGTCACTCCCATACATAAAACAGGTCTACGACAAGTTCCATCAAATTACAGACCCGTAAGCCTCACCAGTGTTGTAATTAAAATACTGGAAAGGATAAACAAACGGACCATAACAGCATTTATGGAAACCAATAACTTGCTGAACATGGCACAACATGGTTTTAGAAAGGGTCTATCTTGCACAACGAGCCTCCTTATAGCAAGGGAGTTTTGGATAAAGGTGCTAGACAACGGAAACTCAGTGGATGTTGTCTACATAGACTTGCCAATTAATAGACTGCTATTGAAGTTTGAAAACCTTGGTATTGCCGAACCTCTTTTAAAATGGATTATGGATTTCCTAGTAGGTCGTAGACAGAAAGTAAGAATAAATTCCAAGTGCCCCATCTGGAGACTAATACTTGGTGGAGTACCCCAAGGTCCTAGGTCCTTTACATTTAATAATGTACGTTAGTGATCTTACAAGTATAGTACGGTCTCCAATGTTATTATACGCTGATGATGTAAAAATTTGGTGAGTAATAACTGGAGACAATGACGTATTTACTCTTCAGGCAGACTTAAATAATATGATAAACTAGTCTAAAGAGTGGCTGATGCCTATCAACTCGAAAAATTGTGTCTACATTCACTTGAAGGATTCGAAGGTTAATACGTACAACATAGAGGATGTGTCATTACCTGTAGTCCGGTCTCATAAGGATCTAGGGGTGACAGTGAGTAATGATCTTAAGACGACGGCCCATTGCCGGGAGGTCGCAGTTAAGGGGTTTCGAACCCTCTGAGCTTTAAAAAGGACATTCACCAAGTTAGATTCTACCATGTTCACCACAGTATACACATCCTTAGTGAGAACTAAGAGAACTGTGTTCAGGCTGCAAGCCCCTGTTTAAAAGGTGACTCGGACATACTAGAAAAAGTACAGAGGGCAGCTACCCGTGCAATTCCGGAACCACGGGGTTTATCATACAAAGAGCGGCTTGAAAAGCTGGACCTCTTTACTCTGTCCTGTCGCAGACTAAGGGGAGATCTAATCTTGATGTACAGAATACTGAGAAATGATTTCGGACCTAACTTATTTTCTCTCTTTCTTCCCACTAGACCGGGACACCTCGGAGGACATAGCAGGCGACTAGAAAAGCCAAGAACGAACAAAATACCCGTGGCATACAGGTTTTCACACCGAGTCATCAATACTTGGAACCTGCTGCCTGAAGCAGTGGTGTCCGCACCTTCAATTGACTCTTTCGAGAGAAGACTGGACACTCACAGAAGCATACTAGAAAAGGAATAACATAGGCCGTAGGCCTTCTGTACTACTACACAAATCTGAATCTGAATAGTGGGCGGATCTGTTACACTACTCCCCTGACGGTTATAGATACGAAGTCAAATGACTCGCGTTCATCCCCCAGATTCTTGATGCCATAAGACGAGAGTCCCACATTGATCGTATCAATAGGACGTTCTGGTACTACCCGTCCTATTAGAGATTGACAATAATTCACGACTTTATTTTGTTTCTCGTTTACACTTCTAAGTCAATTGTTTACATTACAAAACAGGCCGTTTCCTTCCATGTAGCCCAAAATAATGTCAGAAACAGCTTCTTACATATCAATTATCGCAACTGTATAACAGTTGTTAATCAAATGCTTACGGTGATTTCATTTGCCTGGCTAAATTTGTCATATTTCCGTGCTCTTGGTGGTTTAAACTGCTACAACGATCTGATAGACAGCACTACTCTTGAACAATTAATCGTCCCCTCGAAATCTCTCGAGATTTGCGGGTGAATAACATCAGGGCCACTAGTTCATCTGATTTGAGATGGTGGAACAAACGTTCCACTGTCATAGGTAAGAGAAACTTCATCAAAGTAGTTTGACGTAGCTTCACCTTGATGATATCAGCGGAACTTCTGAAAACAGTACTGATGATATTCCATCGTAGTCTTGAATTAAGAGAATCTTGAATGTGGGTATAAACATGTTTCAGTATCTCATTCTATGTATAAAAGATCTCTTAACCTCTGTTGTTACTCGTTGTCAGCATTTAATATGTGCTAGGCTTTTTAAGTGTAGCATGAATGGGGACATAAATGAGTGGATCGTAACATTAGAGATAGACTAAACTTATTCGGTTGACAAGCTATTGTAAACCGACCAGAACAATTCTCCATGATTGAAATAAATGCACACATTTCATTCAGGTGAACATAATCATGGGCTATATCATAAGCGCTGATCACCATCAAACATCAGTCGAAAGGCATTCGGATAGGCAATATCCAAGGTTTCTCTGGTAATCAATTAATCTAATTAGGATGATCATCAATTTGATCTAAACTATTGAGTTTTGGATACATGTCGTAATAAAATGTGATTCCTTGTAGTCAGAAGAGCGCTACCGTCAAATATATTACTTGATCGATATGTTAAGTACAGTTTGTTATCACGATTCACCAAATGCATGTTTCATAACCTAATAAAGAGGATTACATGAAGGCTGGAGAATCATTCATTCTAAACAACTACAAGAAGTTTGCACTCAACGAGCCGAGAAAAAGAAATAGATAATAGAAAGAAGGCCACACATTAGGCAGCTGATCAACGTTTTTTTCTCTAGGCCCAATAGCCAAAAATATCAAGTTTTCACTGGCCACACGTGTCAGCAACACTATAACACATCGTCAGCACACCAAATTTGCACACCTCCTTATACACATCCTGTAGAAGCAATAAGATTTTAAACTGTTATTGTATACACAACATGACGTAGTATTTTAAAATTTGAGTTTTATCATTTGTCCTCATATAGTTCTTGGTTAAATTCCGCTATTTCTGTAGTTCCTAATTTGCACAATAATTCAAATACTTCTACTTATCGCATTGGCGTCGCGATAGACTGCGGTAGGACAGTTGAACATTCATTCAACTTTCAAAGCTTTTGAGGATTACTTGGAAAGGTTTTAAGTCTAGAGCATGACCAAGATAGATGTGAATGGTGATAAAATTTCGGCACATTTCCTGACATTCATCAAAAGGGAAGCTCGCAATTTATTAAAAACTTTGGAATTCCCTGAAAAGCATTTTTCACTTCCTTATGTTAATCTTAAGGAACTGTTATTAAATCATGTAAAGTGTACCAGTTTTGGATTTTGTGAGAGGGCGAAATTTCACAAGACGACTCATCAGAATGACCAGAAGTTTAGAGAATTCATCCGTGAGTTGCAAAGATAAGCTGCCAAATGATATTTTGGTGATCAACTTTATGTGCAGCTAAGGGATCGATTAATTTAGGGAATTAACATACCAGGCCGTGAAAGAGGGCTGTTAAAAATGCAGGATTGTTCTTTTCAAGATGCTAGAATTGCATGTATCAACTACGGAGCAGTGAATCAACCTGATATTCAGTCGATGAAACTTTCTGATTCTTTTCTTAGTCTTCATGATGAATCTCAGGATCGACCAAACTCGCATTCATTTAATAGTGACTCCGTTGCTCGTGAATATATAATTCAAACAAGGAATCGCAAAGCAAATCATCAAGAGACACGTTCGGTCAATGTTTATCCTGTGGCAAATTTCATTCTCGTAATTCATGTGCATTTCGTAATGCTAAATGTTTGAAATGTGGTAAAATAGGACATATTCAGTCGGTATGCTAAACTACTGTTCATTTTTTTTCCAGTAGTACTAAATCTTGTAATATAGATCCCATTAATTCGGCTGTTCCAAATGGTCATTTATCTCTTTCCACCATTTTGAAAGATAATGCTCATATTGGATCATTTCATGACTTCTTTGTGAACTTAGACAGTATAGAATCCAATATTTAATCTAAGAACTTGAAATCTTTAGATCCTAACGTTGTGTTACGATCCACTAAAGTATCAATATTGGGGATTACTGGACGCAGACTGCCCATACGAGGTTGTTATGAATTGCTAGTAAGAGGTGACAATTCTTCATACATACTTTATAATTTTTTTGGTTAGCGAAACACGATTGCCAAAAATTAGTTTAAAAAATTTTAAAAGACTTAAAGTGGAGTTGTCTTTACTAGTACACAAAAAATTTGGCGCTTTGCCTAAAGATTTGATAGCTGCGTGTACAAAGTGTAGTGGAGGTAATAAAAATTCGAGTTAATGGTGATCCAGTCCTTCTTAAAAGAGGAATAATTCCTTATGGTCCTCGAGAAGCAGTAAATAAGACATTAGACGACTTGTGTTCGAATGGTATAATTGAACCTATTCAGTCTTCAGCATGGGGTACTTCTATTGTTACGCCATTGAAATCGGATGGTAAGAACCCTAGAATGTGTAGTGACCATAGATTAACACAGAACTCCCGTTTGTTGAAGAAGATACGAACCACGGTGGTGGATGAAGATATACTAAATCAACTTCATGGCTCTAAAGTGTTCTCGAAGGTTGACTTGAAAGATGTTTATCTTCAAATCCCTTTCGACCAATCTTCATTTATTTTGACAACAATTAACCCTCCATTTTGGTCTGTTCAAATACAGCTCTCTTCTATTTGGTCTAGGTTGTTCCCTAGCCGTATTATAGAAAGTGATGAATAAGGTAATCAGTGATCATAAAGGCGTTGAGGCTTATCAAGATGATCTTATTTTTCATGGTTTTGTAAAGCGGACCATGATCGGGAACAAATTGCATTATAATATCGTTTAATTGAGAAAACACTACAGTGAATCCTAGTAAGTATCCGTTTTGTATATCTGCTTTCAAATATATTGGACACCTAGTCGATGGTAACGATTTCAAACCAGATATGAAGCGATTAGCTGCACTGAAAAATACACCACCCCCCGAGACATTTTACAGGACTGCGTCCAACAGCGGGCACTCTTCAACACTATTCCTGTTTTATTCACAATTTCCCTTGTGCTAATTTTTTATTCCAGATCTTGCCATCGAATCCATTTAGATGTGGTGAGGAACAAGAATCATGCATACGAAACGTAGTAACGTTTCTTCGAAGTAATTCTGTTGTTCAAACATACTCACATAGTGTACATTCTCTGCTTATTACTGATGCATAACCTGTGGATATTGGTGAAGTTTCTGAATAGGACGGTAGATCCACAATCTGTGTTTCACGTGAACTTACTGAACAAGTTTATTCACAAACTCATCGAGAAGCATTAGCTGCGTTTTGGGCTGTTAAAAGACTTCATGAATATTTATTCAGAAAGAAGTTCACTATTGTTACAGACCATGAAGCTTTAAAGTTCATTTACCAGCCTAAAAAATCTTAATATGTTCCTCAGTCGCTATTGTTCAACGATGAAGTATTGCATTGAGTGCCTATGACTAAACGATTCACCACAGAAATGCCGAAAATCCAACGTATTGATTACACAAATCGACAAACATTACAAGACAGACCTGTTAATAATTCAAACTGTCTCTTAATGCGGCCTTTACCGGGAAAACGTCTAAATCTCATTAGAGAAACCCGTCGATATTTACGATACATGCTTAATGCTATACGGAAAGTTTGGAATGCTAATCTGAAACGTAGATTTCCTGTTCATTTTTCAAGGCACGATGAGTCATCCGTTAATCCTGATGGTAATCTGCGCCTAAACGATCGTTTTGTTATTCCTCCTTCATTGCGTAAATGGTGATCTACATGGTGGACATTTGGTGTTGAAAAAATGAAGTCTTTGGCTAGGCCCATATATTGGTGATCGGAGATAAATGCAGATATATGTCATATAGCAAAAGCGTGTGGAAATGTCACAATTGGAAAAGTCAGTCTACGAAGTGGACTTCATGGTCAGTATTGTCTGAAGCCTGGCAGAGAATTCACGCAGACTGTAACGACCGAACTGCCAGTATTCGGTTTGAACGCAGGACTGACGAACCAAAATTTAATTGAAAAGGCCAGACTATGTTCTTCTGTATAGTGTACCAAGCGTTTTCGAGATACTCGTAATAAATTATATCAAAACACTAATTGCGTGCTCAATTCAAACGGCTCTAATTTAGGAAGTACAACAAATTATAACAAAAATACAAAGTGCCTCAAATGGTACAGCTTGTGCTATACAATCAAAGGTTTTTTCTGACTCAAAGTAGCGCGCTAAACAATAAAAGAAACGGTTAATACCAAAGGGTTCGATACCTGAGAATCAATAAAAATATTCCCAACAAGATGGGATCAAATATCTATCCGCAGGAATTCCAGCAATCCTCCCAAGCAGACAGTCAGAAGGTTAACAGTCACACACTGAACCACGCTGTGACCTTGAGCCTAGTCAAACACGACCATAATGTCAATAGTCCGGCAACATGCAATAGAAAATTAGGTAATAAAAGATAAGTCTTCAATCAAAATCACATAATAAAGGCTCAAACGAGGAAGAATGAAGGACAAAAGATGTGGTTAAACGAGATCTGAACAAAGGTTAAAATACACGACAGGAAGAGGAAACAGATAAATGACGGTTCTGTCCAACAAAAAAGCTGCGGAGGGATTTTCATCGTTCTCTTTCCGTTACACCGGCCCCCAAAATCCCTCTTGCTACACAAAGACACCTTAGAATACATTCCTGTTATGGCTCTCCTTACTAAACGCTCTATACCAATGAGAAGCACAGGACTTACAACAGTACGCCTGTATATCCATAAACCTGACCTACAGTCTGCTACTATTTGGCCTCCTCCAAAAATCACAGCAATCACAGCTTCCCTATATGTTCCCCTTTTCACTAGGACTCGTCACAGAGACTGTGAAAGACACTATCTTATCACAATTGAAGAAGTCTATGATTGTCCTTTTCTTTGAGGTATTGGAAATTTAGGGGTTGACGTTATTTGAAGCAAGCGTTTGAAAAAGGCGGTGATTAGGTGCTTGTTTTGATCATCTTTGCTTTTGTGTGCTTGTTGCATCAAAAAGCATCCTTGGTCTACTATAACTCGAAGCATTTCAGTCAAGGTTTGACATTTTGCTATTCTTCGCCCTGTGGTACCATCATCAAAAAAATTACGGTTTCAGTAAAGGCTGTTCCAGCTACACCGATCTGTTGACTTTGATGTATAAACGGATAAGAATATCGATAGCCACGGCATTTCTCAAACTTTTGCTGTGTTCTTATGAAACAAAAGTCCCATTTCTGGTCTGAAGAATCTGTTCTGAGCTATACGTCCAGTAGATTACAAAAGATAAGTCTTTATCCAAAATCACACGATAAAGGCTCAGACGGGGAAGACTGAAGAAAAAAAGGCGTGGTTAAACGAGATCTGAACAAAGGTTAAAATACGCGACAGGGAGAAGAAACAAATAAATGACAGTAGTGTCCAACAAAAAAGCTGCGGAGGGATTTTCATCGTTCTCTTTCCGTTACACAGGCTAATGTGGTCCATTTCTCAGTAAATACTATGCTCTTGAAGTGATTAATTTTTTTTCAAAGTGGCCTGAATTTCTTTTCACAACTTCACCAAATCCTAACTTAGCAATCCAAACATTAAGAAAAGGTGCTTAGTCGAAAAGGGGTTCCAATGCTGTTAGCGACTGATTGTGGCTCTCATTATGCTTCAGATGCCTACTACCTGGTTGAATGTTATAAGGTGCAGACGTCTATTCACTGCTCCCAGGCACCCTTGTTTTAATGGTCAGGCAGACATTTTGTCAGGACATTGAAAATTGCTATTGATTCTATTGCTGCTTCAACATTTAACGAACTGGAGAGGGGAGTAAACACATTTCTACTGCAATAAAGAAATGCTAACCATTCTGTGACGAAAGACACTCCATCAAAACTATTAAAAAGAAGAATTCTTCGTTCGAATACGAAGTGTTTGAAGTCTTCAGAAGTTACGTATTATCGTGCAAACGGTCTCCGACTAGCCGCGATGATTGTGGTGAAGAATGCCGGGAAATCCATGATGCGAATTTTAAATATTAATACCTTAAGTATATACAACTGACATGCTGATCAAATACAATTTCAGTAGCTAGGTGAGTCTATTTTAATTTTTGTCGTTAATTTTGATACTAATGAGTACATTCTAGATAATAGAGAGTCTGTATCCAAAACACTGTCGGACACACATAGAACGAATATAAGTAGAAGACGTACAACTGATTATACGAGCTTATACTCCAATTTAAGCTGTGGCAGATGTGGTGTTTGTATGAACTAATGATTCCTTTGTACTTGATTTTGAATTCCAAATACAATACGTTCGTTTCTGTGCATATCTGTAGCGGGACGTGGAGTCCCAATTGACTATGAAGACCGCTACAGAGAAACACGTGCCAAATTACTCAAAAAAAAATCCCCGGAAGCCAAATATCAGAAGGCAGTTAATGGACCAGGTTGAGATATATTTGCTGGCGATCTCGTGGTATCGAGAGAATACCGAGATCGTACCAGGATACAATCTTGTTTACAGAGCGTAACCGAATTCGTGCGAGGTCACAATCAAAGTGTAAGAATAATAATGGAAGCATAATATAGCTGTCATTAGCACAGTTAAACAAAGAGTACATTAGACAAGCACAGGTACAATTGGTTATAATAATAATAATTGTTTTCATCAAACCAATCGTGTTCTCGTGATAAAAGTGAGTCACTACATATCGTTCTTCGTGGCTTAAGTTGTGTTATTTATGGGATCCACAGTTTGTACAATCATTAAAATACTTCTAGTTATCACATTAACCCATTACTTTTATTTCTTTACGAAAATTAATACAGAAAATATCATTGTTGTTTAGATCAATTGCTTTTTTTTCTGGCTGTAAATGGGACAATTACAAACGCAGTCAACTGCAAATACAACACTAGTAAAATAGCTACCAGAAGCAAGCGAAGCTACTAATTAAGACAGTCAAGGATAAAGTTGCAATTTTAAGGTTACACTGTTGTTCATTACGGATTCTCTTGCCTTATCTTGTCCTTATCTTGTGTACTTCCTTATCCTTTCTGAACTCCCTCACATTGTAGTGGACGTACACTCAAGTGGGGTAAACCGTTTTCTCAGTTCAAAATTACAGAGTATTTTTGCAAATTATGAAAACCATACATATGTAGAATTATGGTCTACTATGATATTAGTGCTGCTCTAATAATAGACCTAATCCTAAAATTGTAGATTTGTCATGATATAACTGCCTAATCTATAAGGTCTTACGTGGAAGTCACACCATCGACTACTACGCCAACTCATTGTATCGTACCAATTACCAATACATGATGTAGAACAAGGTTAAGCTAGAGAAAGAACAATATATTTAATATGAATAGAAGAAATAAGGTAACATTCAGCAGGGACCACGCATGCATGGCCGAGCCATGCCGTTCGATCAACTCCAATTCATTCAATTATCTGTTCCCGTCTTTTCCATCGTTAGGTATTTCTCCGCGTTAAATATTGAATACCTATTTTCCGAGTAGTGTTGTGTTCAGCTTTGAAGATTGTGTGGTTATGGTCCAATGCCACTACACATATAATACTTCATTTGCACATCTTCCATTAGCTGTTTCTTACAAACTTCATCGTTCCATCATTCTTGTTGTTATTACAATAACTGTCTACTTACAGCCCTGTTTTCTTCGATTCAGTCTTCTCGATTTTCTGCTGCCAAGCATTGCACTACTGATTAGTGTTACATAATACTTATATCTGTCGACACAAGTACGATACACTACTACTTCTGTTGTTTTCGTTCATTGTGTACCAGTACAGTACTAACATTCTGACCAGTTCCTACACCAAGAATATGAGAACACCTAGTCAGTGTCATAACTCAGGAAGGAGGGATTTCACAAGTGAAGAATTTGTATGTTCAGCCAGAAGTCCTTGAAAAACTCCTGATATAGAACTCAGAGAAGCATTTTAGATAACGTGTACAGTAGTGGTCACATGATGCAAAATGTATACGTCATGTGACAACAAAGACCACACTCCATATTCATTATCACTAATGAGCAACAACAAAACAAGAGGAAAGGCCTTCCCACATCACGTAATGGGAAAGACGTCTATCGGTGGAGAAATACAAAATGGCTATGACTGTATTAAGTACCAGAAACAGATAAAGAGACTGCCAGCATGATTTATACATGACATTAAGAAATAGGTGTGCACTTAGGGTATAGAAAGATAGAAGGTCTTCGTGAACTGCAAAACATTAACTACATGTACCAATTTATTTCTTAAAGAAAATAAATAAAACAGGGTTATTTCACTTATAAGGTTCCTAGGCGTGACTATCACTAACCTCGAAACTGCTGAAGTATTTATCACACATTGTGACAAACAAATTAATCACTTATAAGGCTGTGAATGTTAAAACGATTAATCGACAACCATAATAGTGGGGAATACTGCACAAAAAAACCTACATCCAAAAATTAGACAGGCTGCAATGAAATATACCGTGCCATTTTAGAAATATGAGCTTAATTCGTTTATACTGTAATAAGTTACCTGTCCTGACTCTTGTAAATCTCTAAGCAGTTCCAAAAGGAAATTACTGATCCTCTCTGTGATTTTCAACAGAGGTAACATAAAGCATTAAAACTGTTGTAGACTGGTGTTGCTGCCTCTAGAACTCTTGATTACGTTTGAAAGCTTGGTGTACGACAAAATGTCCATAAATTATTTTACAAACCACATCATGAGTTCGGAAAATAGAAGTCACATAACACAAACGCCTTGTCAACATATGACAGTTGTACAGAGAATCAAGATCAGAAACTGCCCGCACGTGGACTATTCCCAGACTTTACCAAAGCGTTTGACCTTGTACTAAACCCCATTTTATTGGCTAACATCAATCAGATTGGTTTTTCTGATCTGTCCAAGTCAGTGAATCATCAACGGAGCTGAACAATCTGTATTGAAGTTGACAGAGCATGGTAAAACTGAAAAGCGTCTTTGTCCGTAGTTTCATAGGAGGCCATGGTAGATCTTCTTGTGACCTCACTGTTTACCAATGATCTCTCATTAAACCTTATTAAACCTCAGTTCTCATCAACGCACCCGACATTAATTGTGGGGCTAATAAACATTAGCTTTAAAAAGACCTGACATTAACAAAAGGCTTGATAAACAAGAAAGAATGAAAATATTTATGAAAACATGATTTTAGTTTATTTCGTATTGTAAAGACAATTGTTATCTATATTTATATGATAATTCGAAGTATTCACTTTGACTTATAATTCCCGAAATAGTGCAATTTACGATAGACATAGTACAACTGAACGTATTATATATGTAATCTTACAACTGACATCATCCAAGCAGTTTCTTTTCGTATATTAAATAGTTATACATTTGTTGTTAGTTCATAATGTCACAAAAATCAAATTATGAAACTGTCTCCACAGAACACAGTAAATAATTCGTCTAGATATTTCAAAATAAAAACTAAAGTGTACTCAATGTTATTCAGTGCTTATTTTTACATTAAATGGTTTTTTTTAATTATTCAGCGAAGTAACTAACATCCTCAAACGATAAGGTATAAACATATTCTACTGTTAAATTTACCTAGTACTGTTTGTTTGTATTTTCACATTGTTGTTTAGGAATGTAATTGATCAGTCTCTTATTGGAATATTTGCATCCTGTACAGATTGCCTCGATATTACCTTAAATCACTAGCATTATAAGCAAAGATGGATGGTGGTTAGCAGTGGGAAACAGGATGCGTGTTTCGTCCTACTTGGGACTTGTTAACTGGATATATCTGCATCCTAGAGTTGATGTTCGCTCCGTTACTCGAACTTAGTACCGTTCGCTCCAAACACCATCGCGTTTTCCTATTAACTACTGAGTCCTGATTCTGTGTTGGGGTGAAGCTTAAATTCACTTAGTATTGTTCGTTTGAATCTTCCGATTGATGTTTAGGACTACAATTGACCAGTCATCAGTGATCAGTGATCAAACGTGATGGCGTTTGAAGCGAACGGCACTAAGTTCGAGTCCCAGAGTGAACTCTGAGATGCAGGTACATCCAGATGACGATTCCCAAATAGGACGAAACGCGAATCCTGGATTCCATTGCTAACCGCCATCCATCTTTGCAAATAATGTTTGTGAATTAAGACTACATCAAGGCAATACACAGTATGCACATATGCCATTAAGAAGCTGATCAAATGTAGTCCTAAACATCAATGGGAAGATTCAAATGAACAATGCCAAATGAATTCTATGCCGTATTTATCAAATTTATTCATTCAACTAAATGTCTTGAATTAACTCATTAATATTATACATTCATAATTGATTGATCATTGGGTTGCGATCAATTTCATGCGTGTCTGGTCCTTATTAGTGCAGATCGAATGCTATCGACCAGTGGTAACGTCTCTGACTGTGAAGCTGGGTGACACGAAATCGAATCCGCCAGGGAGCACCAGTTCCCTCAAGATTACAGGTACACCTTGCTGACGAGTGCCAAGTAGCACGAAACCCGGGTCCAGGGTTTCCTGTAGACTACCTCCAACCACCATCTAATGTTATAGATTATTCTAAATTATATTGAATGGTGAAATCGAAACATTTTCCTTGAATTTCATTGGTCACAACACAGACATTTGATTGGTTGATATTAACCAAGGCTCAAAAAGCAAACAAATCATTATTTTAAATTAAATGCATCATTTTAACATATGAAAAACCGCCTTCAGAAACAAAAACAAATTAAAACACCTTTTTGTACAGTTTAAGTTCAATTGAAACAGCTGATATCAAATAAATGTGCCTATTCATATATGCAAATGTATTTATATTTATATACATAATTAGTTCGTGTCAATATATGTGTATATCACTTATATTGTACTAATATTAATTAACCCAATCAGTTGAAGAAGAATTAAACTCTCTCTTCTTATTGGTTAGATCCAATACTAACTGTTTAGAAATGGATAATGATACATGTTGTGAATAACCATAGCGGTACAATAATTATGATTTGGAGTTATAGTCTATAGTATATTTTTGGAAGGACGGGGGGGAAATTTACTGAATTTCATTTAAGTATTAAATAGAGTTTGTTCCAAAAAAAAACAGTATGACATCAGAAATATGGAACTTATGATCATCAGTCTTTGGGAATTACATCATAATATGTCATGTTTTAAACTAGAAAGAATCATGTTCAATGGATTTAATATGATAGTGAATTCTTCATCTTCATGAATTTCACTTGTTCTATGTGTTTTAAAGGTGATTCAGAAAAAGATAGTCGAAAAGAAGCCAGAAAAAAAGTTGACAAAATATCACAAAAGATAGATAGACAAATATCAATATATAAAAAGATGGAAGTAAATTGTATAAAGCTACTGTTACTGGGTAGGTGTTTAATGACACTTTAGTAGTATGTGTGTTTTTTATAAAAATTATTTTAAATTTGTTAATCGAATACAATTTGAACTCATTTCATACAGATGTCATATTCACAATATGTCGCCATACAGAACTAAACAGTTAAGTTTGAAGTTATTAATTAAAGATAGTTATGTTTAGTTGGCTATTCAAAATGATGAGGAATACATATAGTGGATTATGTTCTTATGAGATGTAACAATAAATATAAAGCTGAAAGTACTATCAGAGTATTCGTGAAATCAACTCACTTGCTAAACAATCCAAGTTGTGAACCGGATCGACATTTGAAGATATATCACACTAATATCGTCTCTAATGATCAGTTTTCTTGAGAAGTTTCAATGTCTTAAAAAGAGACCTGATGGAAGGGGGAAGTAACACGTTTTGAAATCTTTCGTATGATTTCTTGCTGAAAAATACTGACTATTGAATTACGATTTGGAACCATCATGTAAACACCAATGACATTGTAGTGAACAGAACACGGGTTGGAACAATCGAACTGTATTTAGCACAAAATCATAGAGCTACTTGGTAAAATAGAAAAACTATACTATAATACTTAATTTGCAAAATGTTCAATAATTGTCTTGAACTTCGTTGTTCTTGCATTTCCATATTAATTGCTTTCTATTCTCACTCTTCCTTTCCTGATCTTCCCCATCTTCTGCCGCCAGACATTACATTCCTGACTCGCTTCATATACTACTTATATCAATATAAGTAGCACGCATCACAATATGACATTTGTAAAGCAAAGCATTAATTATAGAAAGAAAGAAATTTGTCTGTTTGAATAAACTATTAAAGAATATTGATATTGTCAGTTACTAATTTTTATTTACAAACAATGTCGGTTAATGTAGAATAAGGTTTTTAGTGTTGGGAATATGAACTGTTCTATTTTAAATATCTTGGTCTAAAAGTAACGAACTCGTTAAGAAACTGGATGACCCTCAGCTCGACATGTTGTTAAAGTTGGTCTCTCTATCTCTCTAATCTATAAACTTCAATCAAACGTAAATAACTGGTTAAAACATTGATTTGTTTGTGTACTACATTTGTTTTGTTATTAATATAAATTAACTTAAATCTCAAAATAGTTATGGGTACTAGTTGGATTAAAAATACTTTTTTATTATTAAACAACAATAATAACTAACTGACTATTCTAATGCTACTAACTATTTGATAAAACATAGACTATTTGTTCTAAGTAACCATAAAAAAATGTCTGTAAAATTACAACAGTGACTTTATTGCTTCCAAATGTCCTGGTACAGCCAAGAGTGGAGAGAGTCAGCATCCCCTCTCGAAATATTTTCAAGTGGCCACGTGCATACACCCACTTCCAGGGAAGTCCTATTCACTGCCTTCTTGCGGCATTACTGTTGTTTACGAAATTGAGAGGACGAAAAAGCGAATGTTCGCGCTTTAACCTGGTTAGTGGATACGGAGGATCCACCTAGGAGAGTTGGAAAACCCTGACTCCAAACCACTGGTGTACAAGAGCTCTAGTATCCTAAGGAAACAGCTTGTGTATGAACCAAATGTTGGTCACCGGTTAACATGGGACTGTATCACCTGACGTTGTTCTACTGCTTTGTGGATTAGACCTTGGGTCAAAAGCTTGGGGTGTTACCCCCTAAGAATATCACCTGCTTCGGTTTGGGCACCCAGGTAATAATCCCAGCCCTCACATAAATCGAATGATTTATTTGGCGCATATCTCTTACTTTATTGACATTTACAAACAGATACATAACAACGTGTTTATTTATAAAGTAAAAGAACTATTCAACTGAAATTGTCCGTGTTTTAATTCGTTGCTTAATATAAGCTACGTTTAGGTAATTAGAAAAATAGACTTTTCTCCCGTTGACTCGAAATTTCAAATCCTATTGAGTATTGAATTAAGGCCAAATATAGTGAGATGATTAATGACAACGTGCTAAATTGACTAATCTAATGAAATTACGAGGAAAATATTTACAAAGAACGGAGGTTAAGATGCTTTCTTATAGGTTTTCTGAAAATTCCAAATAGCCATGAATGCCAAAAGGTAACCATTTCTGGACTTTCAATTAAACGGAAGTTATCAAATGGTAGTTAACGCAAATTGATTTTTTTTAACATCTAAAACAAGACACCCCGTGAAACTACAAGAAGATTAACCTTTAACATGGGATATGATGTTTTTAGCAAAACTGTAAATAAATCTACACTGACACATTTGACTGTTTAGAACGAGAAATCTTGAGATGTTGAAGAAGATTTGTAGTTCAGGTGGATGATTTTGATGGCGTTTTGTTCTCTGAGCTGGATGCTTTGGTCGTGGAGCTTTCATCGTTCGTCTGGACGATATCATCAGCACAAACTTCTATCTGAGGCTCCACGATGAAGCCATCCAGCTCAGAGAACAAAAGTCCATAAAAACAAGAAATCTTTCACAATATCGTTACAGCAAATGTGATGAAAAATATTGTGACTCATATTTAACTCGAGTAAATTTCAACTGAGATGTAAAGTATCTTATAAGTTACTACTAACCTCATTGAAGACAGCATAATACATCTTATTGAATAGTATAGTTCACCTAAACAATGTATATTATTTTCAACTCGAATTTTTATTCCATCTAAGACGTTTTGTGGTGTAGGAGTAGGTTGGAAAAAAGCTAGGGGCGGCCAGGCTAAAACATAGCACAAATCCATGAAGTCACTAACAAATGGACTGAGCCATTTTAGTAGATGTAGACTACCTGGTTGGGGACCGCGAGATGATAGCAACCGATGGTTAGATACCTTGAATGACATGGCTAGAAATCATTTGCAATGGCGCAGGTGAATCCACTCTTTGTATTCTCCCAAATTCTGATCTTCTGAATTCTTCATGTCTCCTTTTCTTTCCACATTTATTTCCCTAGATTATACTCCTTGAATAACATCTTCAAACCCTAATCTTTCCGATTACTTCTTATACTTTTACTACCTCTACCATTATGGGATTTAAATCGACAATTGTTTCTCTTTACTAATGTGGTATGACAACTTGAACTGATGTACGTACGTACGAAGTTCTACGTTGTTACTGACTGACTGACCAAGATGGAAACATTTTATGATTCTTTTAAAAATGAATTTTTTGTTTTGGAACTACAGTTGAACGGTTAGTAACACATTGAACTCATTAAAATGTTTGTCTGGACCTTAAAACAGTAATATATATCAAATGATAGCAATTAACGTATTATTCTGTTTGTGGATGATCATCAATATTTTCATTTTTATAAATTGATTTATATAAGTAACTTGATACAAAGCTGAAATGTAAGTGGTCATGCTAATAGTCGGCAGTTATAATAAACTGAAGCATATTTACTATTAATAGTCTGTTTTGTTATGAATATAAGTTTTAAAAGGTTTAACACTGATGTTTTATGTTGTGTTGTTAAGATGTTTAGCCTCAGAAATTGCATAATTTTACTCAATGACAGATATACTTCCTCCTTATAGTAGCCAATAATTGACGACCTAGATTCAAGGAGATTCGTCCAGTACATCAGGAATTTCATCCAAAACAAATACTTTTTTGAAAAATAAATTATTCTATTCAATTTTCATTGTTCTTTCATCCAAAAAGTTTCTTAACAAGAAAAATACCAGTTTTGTTTTAACTTATTATGTTAATATCGTGATGAGGAAATACCTTAGGGATAAGATTTAAATATTCTTAAGATAATCTTGATGAAGTTAAGTCTCTTGTTAGTTAGTCACAAAAAGATTATTATCAGAAGTAGTTTTGTGATCTAGATGGTAGGCATTCACTCGCTAGACCGATAGGTTCTGGGTTCGAATACCGCGATTGGGTTGGTGGTTGAACACCGCTGAAGAGTCCCGCAATAGTACGAAACGGCCATCCAGTGCTTCCAGGTTTCCCATGGTGATCTAGCTTCAATTGACTCATGAATTCAACTATTAAATAAAAAAAAGGTTGTCAAGATTTCGTATAACTAATGAATTCATTTATGTCTTCTATTGAGTTTTCAGTCTGTAAATCGAAAAAAAAACAATGATATATAAATTCATCTAAATGGCTTTCAAGTACACAATTTCTCTAACCTTTATAAAAATGAAAACAGTTTTTATCAGAGTACTCACGTTATTCCCGGTTTGAGTTTAGGTTTAGACTCAGGGGATTTAACGTCATGGATTGAGGATTTAGGAATTATAGTGTCAGTTGCTATATTAAGTCCACATTGCTTATTCTAGCTTCCGGACAAGCCAATTTATCCATCCTTCATGAGTCACATTTTGACCTTATTATTTATTCGCTTATCAATCTTCACCGTTTTTATGTAAGAGGTATGTGTGTGCACTTATTATCTTACTCATCATATGTCTGTAACTTATTTTTATCTGACTATAAATATCGATCCATGCCTGGTTAAATCGAGTTGGCTTATACGACTTCTCCACTGGGCGTTATTTCATTTTGCTCTCTTCTTTTCGCTTCGTTCCTCTACCTGTCCAGATCAATAAGTGTACAAATTATACGTATTGAAGAATCCATTCTCGTATTTAACTTATTTAATTCTGTTACTCATTGAAGACATTTAAGTCTATAATTTTATACAAGGATTGACGACATGTATATTTCAATAAAAATCAATCGTACGATCTATCAGGAGTCAGATATTCGAGGGCTACAAAAGAATTAGGGTTAATGTTGTTTGGTAAGTTATTTACTATCTACACAGAAAATGGAGAGTTTGATACGTTTAATATTATGAACTGATTGATGTTAGACCACCATTGAAAACCTGGAAGCACAGGACGGCCGTTTCGTTCCATTGTATGACTCCTCAGCAGTGCACATCCACGATCCCGCTCGCGGGATTCGAATCGGATTGGTTGACATGAGACAGTGACACAGTTGGATGCCGAATCAGTGTTCTAGAGGTTAAGCGTTCGCGCACGAGACTGAAGGCCATGGGTTCGAATCACGTGAGCGGGATCGTGAGTTGGTACTTCTGAGGAGTCCTGCAGTAGGACGAACCGGCCTTCCAGCTCTATCAGGTTTTCAATGGTGGTCTAACATCAATCAATTCATGATCTCATTCAAAAACCTAATAATTTCCACAATCCTATACTAACTGATACGCTTAACACCATTGTTTTTATTATCTGACGGAAAAAGTAATATTCTTGTCATTATTTTAAACATCTTAACTAATATACTACTCGTTTTACATACATTTCTTCTTGAATGTCTCCCCGCCACCCACCCCCCAAAAAAAACAACTTCCAAATCATCATCTTGGTACTTGTTTGATTTATTTCTATATCTTTTTCTTTATCTTAATTTTAATTCATATTTGAGTGACCTGAATGAAAGATGAGCTTAAATGTATTCTATGTAATAGTTCATATGCATAACATCATTACAAATTTCATATTCATCTTTTTGAATAATAATAATAATAATAAGTGACCTGATCAAATGTATTTTTCAATGTTTCCAAGATAGATTCATATTCATTATAAATGTCCGGTTATATATTATCCTTCGAAGAAAAGATAAACGACACATGTATAATATACACAAATTATATGATGATCTAGATATGCCATAATATAATAATATTAAGTGTTTAATATTATATATTAAGTTCATCGGACTGCATTAAACACACACATGCACACACACACACATCATCGCCACCACTACCACCACATCTTAAGTTAATCTATTCTAATATCATAGTTACTAAAACAATTCGTATTGTTGTTATACAATTTTTATTGAATAAAAAATGTCGAAAAAATATGTCATGAGAAAAATTTTATCAGAGTAGTAATTCCTGATTTAGTTATGTAGTTGACCTAATTGTTTGCACAAAATGATTGTTACCTATTTTGTTTGTTTTGTTTCTGAAATGGGTTTTATTTATCATTGTGTTCTAATTAATTGTAACCACAGTGATTAAAGAATGTGATTGTTGTTTTGTGATAAACTTATGGATAAATAACAAAGAACTGTACATATAAATTTGAGGTTGTTTTGATAGTCTTAATATACGGTTGTGGAAATTATTAGGTTTTTGAATGAGATCATGAATTGATTGATGTTAGACCACCATTGAAAACCTGATAGAGCTGGAAGGCCGGTTCGTCCTACTGCAGGACTCCTCAGAAGTACCAACTCACGATCCCGCTCACGTGATTCGAACCCATGGCCTTCAGTCTCGTGCGCGAACGCTTAACCTCTAGAACACTGATTCGGCATCCAACTGTGTCACTGTCTCATGTCAACCAATCCGATTCGAATCCCGCGAGCGGGATCGTGGATGTGCACTGCTGAGGAGTCATACAATGGAACGAAACGGCCGTCCTGTGCTTCCAGGTTTTCAATGATGGTCTGACATCAATCTATTCATGATCTCAGTCAAAAAACCTTTTGATATTCATCAAATAAACTTATTTTTCAATCTGAAGTCAGTCATTTATAAAAGTTGATTCATTACATTACTGGTTAGAAAATGATTAAGGATTATGAATTGATTATCATACTGGTCTTTTTTTCAATTTATGATACCCAAGAAAAATATCAATCTTATACAGTTTCTAACAAACGTTATGTTTTTCCATTGAGTTTTCCTCTCTGTTTTAATTCAAGTAATCGAGTAACAAGTTTGTAGGATTCATATAATCATTTTAAGTGGTTTAGGTTTTTCAACTGTTGAAATATTGATTGAAATTTGATCATTCTTGGTTGGCACATGTGCATCATATGTGAATTCCCTCTATATATAGCCAATACGATACAATTTTATGTAGAACAAATAGAATGTAGCAAGCGATGGAACACAAGAAGCTCATATGGTTCCATTTAAAACTCGTTATCTGGAAGTACATGCATTCCAGAGTCGATGTTAACCCCGAGATTCGAACACAGTACCTTTCGCTCCAAAGATCACCTCAATATCCACTTAGCCACATAAGATTCATATCTTATTTTAGAAAATATTATAACTTCCAAATGTTTAGCCATTTTGTGTAACGTGGAAGTTCGCTATTGTGAAGTGTGCTAGTAAACTGAACAAAAGACGTGTAAAACCATTTTCTTTCCTATTTTACCCAATATTCATATATCCTTTATATTGATTTGAAATATAGGGTAGTAATAGTTTAATACAAGTGTTGTTAGAGACAATAGTATTACATCATTTGCAGATCAGACCAACGCTACCCAACAAAACGACAGATAAACTATACAAATCTAGGTCGAGCTAGCCTTGTTCTTACTTTTTCAGTCAGAATGTTCTTTTCAAAGTAACCGAAATAATTAGTGTAGGAACTCTCTCTACAATCATCTCGGAGCACTACCGTGACTGGTGTTTAAAAGAAGAATGTAAAGTAATCAATAAATCAACCATGAAACGTTTCATCAATGCTGGTTTTGCTGTCCTGTCAGAAACACTCTTCTACATAGTATAAATTAATAACTTATACTCTACGGAGGCGTTTGCAATTTATTATTTCAACCGTAAACTCTGTGTGTTAGAGCCACGCGTTCAATCTGTCGTTATGACGTAGTCCAAACACTTTTATTTTTCCATACTCAATAAACTAATTATTTATTACTTTCTCCTAGTGTTTTTTTTTAAATTTTAACTATTTGTTATCATCATCTCCATCTTTTTAATTTATTGGTCCTTTTTCTTATACTCGTTAGATGGACAATTACCATACATCGTATTCTGTTGCTTTAACTTCTTGATTGTCACTCAACCCTCTTTTCCTAACACTTTAGTTCACAATCCTTCTTCTATATTTCAGTAGATCACGTTTATTTATTAAATCTCCGTAAATAGCCAGCAATGGAATCTAGAACGTAGATTTTATCCTATTCAAACGAAATAGTGCCAAGTTACAGTATTATTGTAAACATTAACATTGAGATGCAGTTACATTCAATCATAGCAAATGTAATCGAGTCCCCGATTCTACTAATAACCAGATACGAACTATTTTATAATAAAAAATTTTGTTTGTTCAAAGTTCACTGAAGTTTCAAGCTTTAATTATGCTCTGTTAATTGATTGCTTGTTATACTATTTTAGGTACTGGAGAATCAGGAAAATCTACACTATTAAAACAAATGAAAATTATTCACATCAATGGCTTTAGTAATAAGTAAGTGAAATCACATTATATTGCGGCATTTTTTGTTAAGAAGGACGTAATTTTCCATCCTAAACTGACTTTCATTATGCAACTATTGAAAAACAGGAAGTATTGAACAATTGTTTCTCGAAGTTCTGATGAAAATTCGTGATTAGTTGAGGTTAATCATGTTGGGGAGTGTAACAGATTTCGCCGATATAACTAATAATGGTTAAGCTATATCGTAAAGTGCATGAAGCTAGAGGTGAGAACCACTGGATTCCAACTCAGTGGTCCAATTATATAGTGCTTCATCTAGATCTTGGTAGACTGGAATATTCTATACATATCATTAGTTTGTGCAAAGCTAGGCAGCTCGAAAGTTAGTCCAAGGTCAAACGGTAGGCTAGAAACTAAAAACGGGCACATTATTGAACGAAGTCAATTATACACTTAAGAAAGGCCTCAGCAAACAAATCCACGATTTACTTATAAGGATTAGTGTTTGAATACCAGTAATTTGCGTGCATGTTTATTCACGTTTGTCAATTACAACATCTTAGTCAATTCTGAAGATTATAATTAGCATTTGTACCTGAATTGGGTGCCGTGGACTGTGACAACTTAATAGTCTTTGTCTTGATCCCTCAAGACCTCTTATTTCAGCACTGATGCGAAATAAAATACCAGAAAGAAATAGCTATTAAGGGCTCTCCATAGCTTTCAGTTATTACTTATCTGAAATCAGTCATTAATGACAAATAACTTCATTTTAAAAATTACACAGTTACTTTTTTAAATATTACTGAGCAAATTATCCATCTAAGTCTAAATATAACGTTTTTACGAGGCGTCATTTACATATTAAGTATCAATAAAGAAACTCTACCAGCATGATGCAGTACAGTTTATGGGTTCCAAGGTATTTCCATAATCATTTTAAAGCTGTGAATTTATACTGTTGTGTATAAGTTTAATTTTGTTCATACCTATCTTTCGGTCAGTTTGCAATTTTCTGAGAAGCTAGAACGTATGTTTTTGATACTGGTAATATACAGAGACTTATTTTATTCAAACATTTCCTGAATATTCACGAAAGACTTTGATAGTGAAAAAGGGTAAAGAAACTATCAGGCAAACGTAATGGACGTGATTGCTTCAGGTTTAAATGTTACAGGTATATCGCAGATCTAGCCTGTACAACACGAATGGAGTTTACGATTGAAGTAGTAGCACTGAAATTATATCGGATTTTCAGTTCGAAATTATTTAGTGTGTGTCACGTGATGACCTTAGTTTGACAGCTATTTCGTCCTAGTCTAAGACTCATGAGTAGTGATTTATCACGATCCACTACGGATCTCAAGCAGGGCCTTCAAATGAACGCTTGACACGATAAAATTCAGCAGTCTCCAAAAGCCCTAAATTCACGACAATTGTTTACAAAGCATTTACTTTACGCTAGACTATCAAGATATATTCAAGCCGTCAAAACTGTAACGATGATTAGTGTAAACAACCTAGTGCTTTAAATTTCCCTGCACTCTAATATATTAGTCTATCATTCAATTTATATTTCCTTCATCTCATCTTGTGATAAATAATTCTAAGGTATTATTAAAGGTTTGTAAGAAATTTAGTTACATCACGAATTAATACATGGAAGGTAATATAAGTTCGTACATTTGATAAATCATTGAGGAGCGTTCGGTGTCATGTGTGTCCAACACTATAGTGTTAGTAGAAATTTATTGATTAATTCGTAATGTGACCACTAGTCTAAAGACCTCGACATCTTATTTCCTATGTTGAAACGTTAGTTGATTAGAGATAGTTGATAGGATGCCGTGAATCACAACTACTGGACATCAGTTACTGTTCAAATTAAACTTTAAGAGCGTCTGAAACTGTGAATTTCGCCAAGATATATGCGTTACCTCATGGTTCCAATTAAACTTTGCTGATAAGTGCTAACTAACACCACGTCTAGATCCTAGATTTTCTGACAACATGAATCTGTGTTTCTAGTTTGTCTGTAATCCCAAAGAAGCGAAAAACTAAAAACATACAAAAAATATCTTTTTCAACGAATGATAAACGGCTTTCAGTATGTATTCAAGTTTTCAAGATATTTGATGGCAATCATTTATGAGAATCGCACATATTGAAAAAGAATCATTGTGCAATCTAGATGCAAATATATTAATCAATCCTTTGTGTATTGTTTGTTTGAATCTTCCCATTGATGTTTAGGACTGCAATTGATCAATCATATGTGTATCCTTTACAGATTGCTTCGATATTACCTTGATTCACAAGCTTTATAAACAAAAATTTGATGGTGGCCGGTAGTGAAATGCAGGACGCGCGTTTCGTCATATTTGAAACTCGTCAGCCGAATATACCAGCATCTCAGAGTTGATATACACTCCGGGACTCGAGCCCAGTAGCGTTCGCCAAATGGATAACGCAATGACATTTAAAGTGAACGGTACTGGGTTTGAGTCGCAGAGTGTACATCAACTTCGAGGTGTAGATATATCCAGCTGACGAGTCTCAGACAGGACGAAACGCGCATTCTAGATCCCACTGCTAACCACCAACCATCTTTGATTATACAGTCATTGATCATTTTTATTCATAGTATTATCAGTAAGATATTCATACAATATATATATATATATATACATTTGGTTTAAGTAACTTCTTGTTACAAATACACATTACTCTTGTATTTCAATATTTTGATAGGTTATCGTAAACAATTTTGACCAATCAACTTAAACCAGGTTTGTACTGTAATTATCCATATTTTCCCACACTTGATTCCTCAAAAAGGGTTAATGAAATCATCGTTTCCTTATTTTCTTCGAAATAGATAGTATCAATTATATTTTAATAAATAATTTAATTACAGAGTATTATTTTGTTTATATTTAAGGGAAAGGCTAGATTATATTCCAATCATTAAACAGAATATACGAGATATAATACTGGTAAGTTTTGTTATAATAAATTGTTTATTTATTTTTTCAGTTGTTTCTAAGGCACAGATTTGTAAAAAAGAATCAAAAGTATCCATCCTACCATTCATCATTAACTCCTAAATAACAAATATTTAGTTCAATGTTTGTGTAGTTTCACACACGAATTTTTAAATATATGCGATATCCTATGGAAAATGATCATTGAAATAGTTGTAAACGAAGTATGCTTATAGGAATTTTTACTTATAATCAGAGAGGGGTTTTGTAGATATTATAATAATTTAACAGTTGAATTCATAAGTCAATTGAAGCTAGACCACCATGAGAAACCTGGAAGCACGGGATGGCCGTTTCGTTCTAGTATGGAACTCCTCAGCAGTGCTCATATACGATCCAGCCCCGCGAGATTCGAACACAGAACCTATCGATCTTGGGGGCAACTGCTTAAACTACTATAATATACACAAAACCTCTCTCTGATTACAATCATCATATGTTTACTAATGACGGTCTCCAAGGGGTATTTCCTGGAGTTCTAGTGGAAAGCCGTGACCAGTGGAGTACAACCGGGTTTATTGTACGATAGTAACTCACTGAAGACAACGGTGAACGGTGGCTCAATTTCGTGAATTAACTGAAATTAGACATTCACACTATTGGATACTTGCTCAGTGGTCTAGATGTTAAACGTTAGTGCTCAAGACCGATAGGTCATGGGTTTATGGGTGCGCACTGCTGAGGAGTCCCACAGTAGGACGAAACAGCCATTCAGTTCTTTCAGATTTTCAATGGTGATCAAACATTGTTCCATTCACGACATCAATCTAAACTCAATAATCTCCACAACCCTATACTGATAAAACAGTAAACTAGAAAAATAGAGATATATTAGTATGAATGAACAAAATTTAATACAAATAAACAAAATTACGATTAACCATACATGAACACATATAATGACACATGCAAGGGATTCAATGAGTTCACATAACGCTTTATACCAATTTTCTACAATAATTCATAGTACAATTACCTACATTTTCACTTTGTATTTTATTTTTTGCAAGTCAATTCTTGGAGGCATGAAAACGTTACAACTTGAATTTATTCAAACTCGAACTGCTGATTTAGCTAAAAATCTTATAGACAATTCATTGGCTGAAGATTATACTTATCCTGATGTGAGTTATTTAAGATTTTTAACAGTTTATATACTAGTTACTACACATTTGAATTCACTGACTTTATTCAAGATGATTGATCAATTCTACATAGTAAATTCAAGTAATTCAAATGAAAGTATTTGTTAAAAATTAGGTACCTAATTGAAGAAAGGGGTTTTTGTAGAGACTGTAGTAATCTCAATAGTTAAATTCATGAGTCGATATAAACTAGACCACCATTAAAAACTGGGAAGCACTAGATGGCCGTTCCATCCTAGCATGGGACTCGTGAGCGATGTGTATCCACGATCCCATTCGCGGAATTTGAACCCGAGACCTACCGTCTTGTACGAGAACGCTTAACCTTTGGTCTAAGTTCTTTATACTTTATTTTTTACGTATACTCTTACAATTAAAAATTCAAATCATACTCTGATTTACTGTCGGTTTCATATATGTAATTAAGTATCATGAGATATATGATTTAGTATAAACTATTATAATTATATAATACTTTTTACTTAATTACGCCTGTTACTCCTCGTGGAGGAGCATAGGCCGCTCACCAGCATTCTCCATCCAACCCTGTCCTGGGCAATCCTTTCCAACTCCTTCCAGTTGTTATTCATCCTTTTCATATCTGCTTCTATTTCCCGACGTAATGTGTTCTTTGGCCTTCCTCTTTTCCGCTTCCCTTCAGGATTCCAAGTTAGGGCTTGCCTCGTGATGCAGTTTGATGATTTGTGTAGCTCTCCTAGAGGTACTGCCGGTCTCAAGCCCGGGTAAAGTAGGAGGGTTGGGCATGGGGTTAACGACCACATCCTGTAGAAAAATAACTCACTGAAAAACGTTAACCGGAAAAAAAGAAGAAAAATAAGTGTATAATAATTTGAGACTTAATAATTCCTTTCACAATAAGCGATATTCGTCAACTTTAAAATTCATTCTTATTTCATATTAATTTCGTGTAAAGTTGCCTTCGGCTTAGTATTCTCAACACGTAATCTGAGGAAAATTTATGCGCACTGCTGGAGTCCCATACTAGAACGAAACGGCCGTCCAGTGCTTCCAGGTTTTCCATGGTGGTCTAGCTTCAATTGACTCATGATTTCAACCTGTGAAAATTTATTTATCTATTTATCTATTATTAGTAGTATAAGGTGCTTTTAAGGATTTATCGATTCTATATTTTACATCATGAATTGAGTTTAGTCGAACAACTGTTTGAAATTAAAACTCTTTAATAGTACACATCTATAAACTCACTGAGAATCGAACTCAGGACCTTCTGATCTCGTCATAAACATCTAATGTTTAAGCCACTTTTAGACGATCTGGTGCTTTATAGTAGTTTACACTAGTCTTTATGATTACTTATTTTCTGTTGTTAAAAACTATTATTTTTAAGATGTTTTATAGGAGTTATATTCCTTCAAAAACAACTATTTTCATAGCCCTTATTCACTTACTCTTTAGAACACAGACAAGTTTCTAATATCTAGTAAAGTTGTGGTTATTGAAGATTAGAAATGTAGGTGAGGCTATAATTTGTGGACGAACTAATCAGGTATAAGATAACAGGTCTCGGGTTGTGGCGCGAAATTCACTCATTCATTTGGTTGAATAGAGCTTTGGCATTATAGCTGATGTCAGTTCGTGATGAAAACCCTAAATCTAATTCCTAACCTTAACCGTTAACTGTAAATCACAATTCGAATTCCTCACACAGATTTATAAAGCTTATCTGGTCCTAGTTATTAAGGGGACACTTTCAAGTTTCCTTTTCTTATTTCTTGGTCGATCATGATGATAAATATTGAGTGATCGCCAAATAAATATTAGCAGTTCAGAAATAGACATTTTAATAATGTACATTCATTTCGATGTATACTCCCAGCAACCACAATGTCTCTAATTGTGTACTTCCCTAACTTGTACGGTGAAATGTCGTGGACTTTTTACAAACGTACCTGAATAGGTTGTGCAATTAATTAACATAGTGATATGTTGAAACAGACAAAATATAGATAACTTGTTAAAATATCAAGATGGCAGGAACAGGTAGCCCAGATATTCAAGCAGGCCACTAATAAGTATGAAAAATCACTCGTATAAAACCTATCAATGTTTTACCATAATTTAATTTTACATTATATAGACCTTTTTTGATGAGGTGGATGAAATATGGCATGATCCAGGAGTTCAGAGAGCTTATACAAGATCTACAGAATTTCATTTATTTGACTCAGCCACTTAGTAAGTCATTATTGTATATTGATGTAACTATTTGTAAAATTGTCGGTTAATATCTATTTTTATTCTTAACTGAATCTATAAGTTTTTAGTTGGTTAAAAGTTATGTACAATTTATCTTAGTTCCTGAAATTGAACCTAAAATAGTAGACTTATTTTTCAGGAGAGACAAGTTATTTGGCTTCAGCAAACATACCGGTCAAAGGTCAAATAGTGCTCACTAGTGACTAGCTTCGTGAGGGAATTCTCGGAGTTCTAGTGAGAAGTCGTGACCAGTGGAGCTAATCCATGTCGGGTAGAGACAGGTATCTACCTCAGTACAATGGAAGATGGTCGTGCAATTTCGTGGGTTGGTTGATGTTAGACACTATCACTATTGGATTCCGGCTCAGTGGTCCAGTAGGTTAAGCGTTCGCGCGCGAGATCGAAGGCCCTGGTCTCGAATCCCGTGAGCGGAATCGTGGATGCGCACTGCTGAGTAGTCCTAAAATAGGACAAAACGGTCGCTCAGTGCTTCCAGGTTTCCAAAGGCGGTCTAAAATCAATCGGTTCATGATATCAGTCAAAGTAAAAGAAAGATTTAGACTTATTCATGCTATTGTTTAAGATTTAGGTTAATTTTCTGGAGAACCACACATAAATTAATACATGCATTGTGAATGAATCTCAATTCAGGTTAGCTAAGAAAAGCTTCATACAAGCCCCTAGTTTTCTCATTCAATTAGCTTTTTAGGCTCTATTATATGAAGCTTATTTATTAATAACAGATTTAGATGACTGTCTCATGTAACAAATCGTTAATCTATTTTCCTAAATTAGCAACTGAATTATGATCGAATAGTTTAAGGATTATTGATTAAATGACAGAATTAATCGTCAGATTGAGATATTCAGAGCATTTATCACTATGAATCGATTTTAACATTAGAAAAGATTTAAATCAATGGTCAAAAGCCCAACAACATTGATTTTTAACCCTTCTAAATAAAGTGGTGGGCGAGGTAATCGTTCAATCAAAAATTTGATACATGACTCTTCACTTTCTAGATGTTTTTAAGACCTTCTTTTGAATGCTGATTGAGTAAAATGTTTCACAGCGTCTTCAGGACTTCTTTGGACTTTATGCGAGGAAGTTTCTGGGTCTCTTTGACACCAACACTTTGAAAAAGCCCACACTGTTATATATAACTATTCTGGTGTCGTTCATTGATTTACTTGTTTGATATTTCCAACGGATTTTCAGTAATATTCGTCATATTTAGTAGTGATAACAATATCTTGTCAGCAAAAGTATGTGTTATATTCGAACAAATATACGCTATGTGTTTTCAGAAACCAGGTAGAAAGAGAGGAACTGAATACGCGATAAGCGGTGTGACTATCTAAGTTAGAAAAAACGTAAACTATTTACTTATATCAGTGTAACACAGATACAATTCTATTAACTTAGTAGAATATAATTTTAGTAACGTTTATTGACACTTTATCACTTGATAATAATTAATCTAAAAGAAACATTTAAATCTATCTTTACAACTTAGTTTTATGCGACGTTTTGATGCTATCAGAAGACCAGACTATGTCCCAACAGATCAGGTTAGTAAGCCTTTGTTTCAAAGATGTTTTACACATACTGATGGTTACATTCGATAAAAGTGTATCAACTACAGTGGGAATTATCTGTATCATTTTTCAGCATTACGATTTTTTTAAAATTCACTTTGTGTTATTTGACTTGTATCTTCCTATTGTTATTTAGGACTGCAATTTATAAGTCTCATGTTGGCATATGTGCATTCTGTGCAGATTGCTTTGATATTAGCCTTAAATCACAAGCTTTTTAAGCAAAGATGGATAGTGGCTAGCAGTGGAGTACTGCTGGTACATCCAGCTGACAAGCCCCAAATAGGACGAAACGCACTTCCTGGATTCCACAGTTTCACAGACTGAAACATTACCAGTTAGGTATTTAGGTCGCGGCCCTTAAGATTGTAGGCAAACCTTGCTAACTAGAACGAAAATGAGATCAAACAGAATTTTAAACCCAACTACCTCCAGCTATCTAATACCATAACATACTGCAAATGATGTCAAATCACTTAGACTAGTAACCACATCGTAAATGAATCTATAGAATTTTGTCAGCATTAAGAAGAGTTTGATACATCTGACATTGGTCACTACTCAGTGATCGTACGATTTCATAATATACACTATTCTACTGTAGTGAACGAGAACACAATTGGGAACAAAATTACAGAACATCTTGCAAAAATCTGAGGGCCATACATTTAATACTTCATTTGCAAAATGTCAATCAGTTGTCTCAAACTTTTGCAAACATCATTCAATCGTCTAAGACTCAATTGTTGCTGCATTTTCATACCAATTACTGTCTGTTCCCATTCTTTCTTTCTCGACCTTCTGTTGTCAAACATTCTAATCCTAACTATTGTTGTATACTTGTCATGTTGATATACGTAGCACACACCACACTACTGTAATCTAATTTCGAGTTCAAGTGATTCGTGTTAGAAATAAGAACCTCTTTTTTTGGTAATAAGCTCATACTTAGATTCATTTTAGAAAATTTTATATATTTTTTCCCTTAATAAATAGGATATTTTGAGGTGTCGTAAAATGACTGATAATATTAATGAATTACAGTTTGATATTCCAACAGGTCGAAAATCATCAGTTCGATTTCGGTAAGTACGATATACATACTTAAGATTTATTTTCAGACGGGTTTTGTGGATATTACAGTGGTTTCAATGGTTAAGATCATGAGTCAGTTGAAGCTAGACCACCATGAAAAACCTGGAAGCACTGAACGACCTGGGTTCGAATCTCGCAGGAAGCGAGGTCGTGGATGCGCACCTCTGAGGAGTCCCATAATAGGACGAAACGGCCGTCCAGTGCTTCCAGGTTTTCCATGGTGGTCTAGCTTCAACTGACTCATGATCTTAACCACTGAAATTAAGATTTATTGTTTAAACATTTTATGTTGATCTTTATTTTATCAATCTTTATAGTCAGTGTAATTTACGGGTATATATTATTGTGCAAAATACATATTACTATGCAATTTAGGTAAATATAATAAATAATTCAGTTGAATCAATCGAAAGATACTTCAAACGTATACCGATACAGATAACCAAACTTGATAGAAAACCAACTCAGATAGTTAAGGGGATATAACGGCGATTAAACTTATCGCATAATCACTGAAAAAAGAAGAAGACGAATGTAATCATAACTAGTTTCCATGACTACGCGTTACTGAGAGATATTATTAAATATACGCACAAGTTAAGATACAGTATACACAATTAATACTCTATAGTAAACATTTTCTATACTCTTTAATTCATTATTTTAAAATTAAATAAAGCATAGTTGATGTTAGTGGACAACGAGGTGAACGAAAAAAATGGATTCAATTTTTTGATAATGTCACTGCAATTCTATACCTTGTCGATTGTAGTGGTTTCGATAAAACACTTCTTGAAGATCATCGACAAAATCGATTAATTGATTCATTAGAAGTATTCGAACAAGCATGGAATAATAAGTAAGTTCCGTTTTTTTGTTGTTGTTGACTGTACACAGTTAAATATTTGTTTAAATGTATATTTCTAGAACTATTTATTGGCAAATATTCTAGGATGGTTTTATCATGAGAATAGTAAAAGCAAATATCAAAAATATGTCACTGTTGTACTAGGGGCATAAATGAGATTAGCGGTCTGTTTAAATGTTTGTGGGGTATTTATTCTCCAATTTATTCTTCAATAGACTTTTCTGCCTTAGATTTGTCTAAACTGAACATTTGTAAAACTTCACTGTGTGTAAACAGGAACTATTTCAAAGGACTTACAAATTAGTGGAATGCTAAGTAATGTGATGTTATTTACTTACCTACTTATGCATGTTACCCCCCGTGAAGGAGCGTAGGCCACCCACCAGCATTCTTTATCGAACTATGTTCTGGACAGTTCTTTCCAGTTGCGTCCAGTTGCTATTCATCCTTTTGATGTCTACTTCCAATTCTTGGCTTAGTGTGTTCTTTGGTCTTTCTTTTTTCCGTTCCCATTCAGCATTTCACGTTAGTCAGTCAGTCAGTAACAACGTAGAACTTCGTACGTACGTACATCACACCATATTAGCACAGAAATGCAGTTGTCGATTCAAATCCCATAGTGGTAGAGGCGGTAAGAGTATAAGCAGTAATCGGAAAGATTAGGGTTTGAAGATGTTATTCAAGGAGTATAATCCAGTGAAATAAATTTGGAAAGAGAAAAAAAGGAGACAAGGAGGATTCAGGAGATTAGAATTTGGAAGAACACAAAGAGTGGATGCACCTGCACCATTGCAAACGATTTTGAGCCATGTCATTCAGGGTCTCTAAGCATCGGTTGCTATCATCTCGCGGTCCCCAACCAGGTAGTCTACACCTTCCAACATGACTCAGTCCACTTGTCAGTGACTTCATGGACTTGTGCCATGTTTTTGTCTGGCCTCCCCTAGCTTTCTTCCAACCTACTCCCATACCATTGAACATAGCATATCGAGGCTAATGCTAAGTAATGTTAATGTTGAGTAATGGAGTACACTAAATTTATCATCATTTGTTTTTCTTCGTTGTCTATCCTTTGAAAAAAGCAATAACAAATAACTTGGAATTCATAAATGATGAGTGATAAAATATTTGTTATAACAGCTGAGCTGAAAAATATCCTATCAGCTGTCGTTTAAGTCCTTCATGATTCTTTTAAATCTCACTTTCTTTCTGTTTCTTTTTTTACAGTTCAATCTTATTTAGACATGCATTTCACTTCCGATTGGTTTTACATACTACTGACATCTGTCAATATAAGTAACATGCACCACACTTGTAATAAACAGAAATTTTATAACAAAATCATACAATGGGTGCTCAGAATTTTTCGCCATATTAAAATTTGCAATATAGAATTAAACTGTCATGATTATTATCAGAATGAGTTTTGTGGAGATTTTAGGAAATTTCACAGGTTGAAATCATGATTAATAATATTATTCTAAGAAAACGTACCGAATTAACTGAAAAAGTATACTCTCCAGTTGATAAGTGTTCATATAGTCATTTTTTCGGTATTTTCAACTCAGCTGATATTTAAGTAAAGATGAATGCTGGTTAGCAGTGGAATCCAGGACGCGCATTTCGTCCTATTTAGTACTCATCAGCTGGATGTATTTACATTTCACAGTTGATTCTCACTCTAGGACTCTAACTCAGTCCCGTTAACTTCAAACGCCATCGCGTTATCCACTTAGGTACTGAGTCCTGATTTTTACTGTGAATACACTTTATAAAACAATAATATAGTTTTCTTCATCACAAATACTTATTTTTTGTTGTTTTTCAATTTCTTAGATATTTACGAAAAGTTCCTATGATTGTGTTCTTGAATAAGATTGATCTTTTAGAAGAAAAAATATGTAATGGTCATAGAATAGATCATATACATAATTTAGCTGAAGCATGGCTTCAATCTGCAAAATGTTCAAGGCATAAAACATTCTATGTGAATCGATCAAAAAAGAATAGTTCAACTCAAAAAATTTCACAATTATTGAAAACTGATTGTAATACACCATTTGAAAGACAAAGTATGACATCAAATCTTATACAATGTTCTAAATTATTTCCTTCAGCATCCATTGAATATAATCAAGTCAATAGAAAATTGAGTAATACATTAGGAGGAGATTCATCAACAACTGACCGTTCATTAAATAATCATAATAATAATAATATTAACGATAATGATAATGATAATAATAATAATACTAATAATACATGGACTGATCAACCACAAATCAATAAACGATTTAGTAGTACAATATCATTACATTCATCATTCCGATTAAATAATTGCCCTGAATATTGTTGTTCAGTAATATCGATTCCATGTAAACAACCATCAAGTGGTTTGAGTAGTCGTTTATCATGTACTACACTTATTGCACGTCTAGTCGCTGAATCACCATATCACAACTTTAAACCAACTGGTAGGTTATGTGTTAAATGTTCAATTTTAATGCCTTTATTTTGATTTACGCTTACTTAAATGAGGTCAATACTTTATTGTCAATAACACAGTTGTATTAGTAAAGTGTTTTGATTTAGTTGTGCGAAATTTAATAATTTCGAGTAGGATATTATATTAGTAAACAATGAATTATCTTGGAACAACCTGTTAAACTTCATAGACTTCTATCTGAAGTCTATCTGAAGTTTGTGCTGATGATGTCGTTCAGAAGAACGATGAAAGCTCCACGACCAAACCATTCAGCTCAGAGAACAGAACTCCATTCAAATCATCCACCTGAGCTACAAATCTTCTCCACCATCTCACTATCGCTACTGAGTTCTGATAGCCACTTGCTTGTGCGTTAGTTAGAGTGAAGTTTAAATTCACTTGGGAAGATTCAAGTAAACAATACACAGTGAATTTTATCATTTTATAGTTTGTTCATTCATCCAGATTTTATACAATCGTTTATTTTATTTGAATTAATCAAAATGTCCTGTTTTGAAATTTACTAAATTTGGCTTTAAAGTCTCTTATCTTGGAAACTAAAATAAACATAGGTAATTATTAACTCTTGTCGCGGACCGGTGGTTATTTCGAAGTTCTGATTGATATGTAAGAGTGCAACAAAAGTCACTCACAAACTCTGAGAGAACTCCCAAGGCTCTGAACAGAGATTGTAATCATTAACGCTTGTGAAATTTAAATATATATTTTTCATTTATATAGTTTATTTGAAATACAGTGAAATAAGATGAATTTGAAAGAGCTATTACATGACATGAATACAAAAACCTATCTCACTTTCGGATAGATACAAGTATCTAACTCAGACAATGGATGAATAATTGCAAAACATCATGGATCGACTGAAGTTAGACATTAACACCGTTGGATGCCGGCTCAATAGTCTAGAGGTTAGGCGTTTATGCGCAAGACCGAAGTTTCTGGGTTGTAGTACACTTGGTGCTGGATCGTGGATGCTCACTGATGAGGAGTCCCATACTAGAACGAAACAGCCGTCCAGCGCTTGTGGGTTTTAACTGGTGGTCGAGTTTACATGGACTCATGAATTCAACGATTAAAATTACTACAATCTCCACAAAAAACCCCATTCTGAAATTAATTGAATCATGACAGTTGTATCAGACTTATATGATATTATGATAAATTACTCGTTAAAATCAATAATAGTTTAGTTCATCTACGTGGATATTCTATGAAATTTCATGTCATTGAATTAGAAGAGTTAAACTCCTGTTTTTCTACGTCACACTGATCAAATAGCCTTGTTTCCCTTAAACATGATATGAAAAATGAGTAGCATCAATATAGAAGTTTTGAGTGTATCGTATGAATGATTACCACTCCTGGACTGTGTGGATCTTCGTGTTTTGCAAAATCTAAGCTTCTCTTTAACCCACAAATTGCTGTAATATGTCTTATTGTTCCTGATAAACTATTTCTCTATTAATCAGTTTTTGTAGCATTGATGACTAAGCTAAATATTTACTGTAATTTTCAGATTTTACTGCTATTTAGTCAAATATTCCAGCCATAATATTACATGAGTTTGAATCATCAGTGAATTATGTTCGATAGAAAACAAGTTTCTGCTTTTATCTTCCAATTGAGTACTGGGTTACAAGGAACTCTATGACCAATAAGTGTTAAGGTTATGTCTGATGTTCCTGGAAATGTATGTCAGTTGTTAAACAGAAGTTCACCATTCTACTGGCATCTGGGTGAACCGTCTGATTATCAGACTGTAGAGAAATCATATAACGGCCTGATTACTCAGGTTACAATATGAAAGTCAACCATCTGATTTTTCACTTATATCAACAATAACACGAATTCACCAACAGTTCGATTCAATTCATTCCTTCTCAGATTTGAGGTTGTTGTACTGTTAATGGATTCCCTACTGTTTCTATACGCCTTTAAACCACCTGTTCTGTTATGCCAATATCATGATTTAAACAGTAGATCAGATGTTGTTGTTTGCACAGTAATGAATCAATATTATATAGGCTTGTGATAGACATCCGGATACAAACCAATTACCGAAATTGATGTTAAATAATAATTTCAAGTAGATTAAGTTGTAAAGTACCCAATGGCAACTAAAAACAAATATACTGCAGTAGATGAAAATATTGAGAGGAAAACCGATCCATCTTTTCATTTAAACTCAAACAGTAGCTTTGTAAAATATGAAAATCATAAATTGAATACATCATTTTTATATTTTCTTTCAGTTGTCTTTTACACAGTTTATCATTCTTCCAATCCTGTTGTTGTTCCATTTGCTTTTCATTTTCTTTCATCTTCTCTTTACTTCACTCTTCTGCTGGTAAACATCCTAATTACGTTCCCTGCTACATACTACTTATGTCTGCCCATATATGTGGTGTAAACCTCAATACAAAGAACATGTCCAGTTTGAGGTAGATTATTTAAACCATTGAGAAAGTTACAGAAAGGTTTCGGGTACCTTAGCAAAAGGAGAAGTCACTAATGATAAGAAATAGGTTAAAGTACGAAAACATTATTTCATTTACTTAGTTACATAAATAAGTCACTACGTTTTCCATATATTTTCTGATTTTGACAATATTTTTGTTATTTAGTAGATTTAATATGTATGTAACTTAAATGGAATATTGCAGTGGAGGTGAGACTATAATTTATAGACGATCTTTGAGCAACGCTTAAGTGACCTTGAGGATGTCCACCTACTAATTTGGGCTAGATAAGGGTTATAAACCTGTGTGAGGAATTCGAATTATGATTTACGGTTGATGGTTAGGGTTAGGAATTGTATTTAGGGTTTTCATCACGAATTCACATCAGCTAAAATGCCAAAACTCTATGTAGCCAAATGCATGAATGAGTTTAGCGCCAATATCCAAGACCCGTTATCTTATATCTGATTAGTTCCTTCATAAATTGTAGTCTCGCCGCTTACTAAAAAATACAGTTATTCTCCTACTACTTTATTTATTTTTTATATTTGCCTGCACTCACATTGTTCAAATGATCAGTTCCATTTCAATAACGTAGACTTATTTACTAAAAGAAATGATTACTTATGTATATACTTCTGATGTTTTCACTATAATTATAGCTCAACAAAGGACGGATTTTTTAACATGTCTTCTACCAACTACCAAACCACTTAAATATCACCTTGACAACATTACCAGTTATCGTAAAAAAGGTAATAGTACTGATGTTGGAATTGAAGATGAAATTTCTAAAATATTCCCACAACAACCCAAATTTATTATTAAACATCCTGAAACAGTTAGAACTGCATGTTATATTAGGCATTTATTTGAGGTATGTGTTAGATATACATTGCTTTATGATAATTCTATAACTTTATACTGTTTTGATGGATGATAATTATTTGTTGAAGTATTCCATACTTCATTTTTCACAATATTGCCTAATTCCTTGTTCGTTTGTCTTTTTAAGTCTGCGACACTGAAGCGATGGTAATCTCATTTGATTCAAAAAATGAAATGTTAGTATATTATAATATTCTTCCTTCAGTGACAGAGAATCTATCCAAAGTATTCATCGAGATCATCCACATGATGAGTTTGATAGGTTTCTTTGGTCAAACCACAGTATTGATCATGTTTTCTGAATTTTAAACTTGAAATTCCAGTGATTTATATGAATGTTTATCAAGATTTTTGAATGAATTAAATTTGTTTAATCTGGTTGGCGTTTCATTAGCAAGGTTTTTTTCTATGGGATGAAGTTACCGACGCCGTGCCTGACTCTCCTCCTTCACCCGGGCTTGGGACCGGCAGTAACTCTCGGAGATCTACAGGCAAAGTTATTTTTAAACGAAAATTTCACTCAGATTATGAAGGATGGACTTTATGTAAAAAATTATACACGAAATAATCATAGAGATTGGAATGTAGATCATTCTACTGTTTTCCCTATCAAACTAGTTTGACATTATTCATGGAAAAAATCAAAATTATTTTAAAAAATCATCAAAGAATGAATACAGCTTGAAAACAAAATCTACATTAAGAAACCCATTTGATCATATTTAACAGCTGGAAATGTTACCTGAAACTTTTCTTCCACTCATTTTAAAAGAAATCAAATGTACTAATGAAACAGTAAACTGAAAATTGATCTCAGAATATATTGTGGTGTATACTATTGATATCAAAAGACATAAGTGGTATGTATCACCAATCAAAAGTGAAATGACTAACGGCAGAAGATTAAAACGATCGAAGAGATGAGAACGAAAACAAAGAATAATTGGTGTAGAAACGAAAGAACAATGAAGTCTGAGACGATTCACTGACATGTTGTAAATGAAGTATTTACTGCATGGTTCTCAGATTTTACTAAAATGTTCTGTGATTTTGTGTTCAAATATATTCGATTGTCCCCACTTGTATTCTCGTTCACTACAATAGTAAGAGGTATCTTTCATTAGATATTTCAAACACTTCTACTCGTTCTACACGTTGGGCTCACCAGTTGTAAGGTTGTAGCGGTTGACCATGATCACCACCCACTGAAACTACGTGCCAGCTACTGCATTAAATCCCTCGGTAGGCCCAATATCAGAAGGCAATTAAAGGTTGTAGTAAGGTTTATTTATTGGCAATCTCGTGGTATCGAAAGAATACCGAGATCGTGCCAAAGAGTACAAGTGGAACTACTGAGCGTACGCAAGAGTGTGCAAGGTCACAGTCAACGGAAGAATGTATGTTTTCAGTGCAGATAAACAAACAAGTACAATAAAACAATCACTGGTACAATTGGTTATAATAATAATAACTGTTTCCATTATACCAATCACGTTCTCTTGACAATAAATAAAAACATCCATATTTTCGTTTTTTTTTAGGAGCTGACAAGACGTGGTACAGCATCATTTTGTGATAAACGAATATGTTTATTTTATTATACATGTGCTGTGAACACTAACACAATGCATCATATCTTACAAGGTTGTCACCGGTTTCTTATTCATGATCATCTTGAACGATATGGACTTCTATAAGATCAGTCCTTTTTGTTTGTTTGTTTGTTATTTATGTTTTCCAATATGAATTGTTGACCTTGTCATTTTCAATGTTTCCTTTTCTCATTATATTTATATATTTACATTTTATAAACTGATGTTATTTGTAATTATCTTCAATAGGATTTTTAATGCAAATAGTCCAATCTAAATTTAATTCATCTTCTTGTAAAAATATATGATATTATGATCAGTATAACGTTGATTGATAGAGTTAACGTGTTGGATAACCTGTAATCTCTTAATTTTACTTGAGCATTAAATATACTCGATTGATTTATGAACCCCTTTTAATGATATATAATTGATGAAATGGATGAATTAGTCTGCAGATATTTAGTTTAATTCGATTAGAAAGATGATTTATATTATCCTTAAGGTATAATACGCTATTGTATGTTATCCAGTGTAGTATATAATAGAATCAAACTTGAACTAATCCACTGCAGTCTAGAATATAAGTGTAGTTGATTTTATTATAAGGGTGGGTTAAACGTCTTAGTAGTTTGTTTTTAGAATTCCACACAAGCATGAGTAGTCTAAGCAACTTATAAAAGACACATAACTTTTTCCTAAAATAACGTTACTCTTCACATTGATTAACTGAAAATGCTATAATTTCCAAGCGTTAATATATACTTATTTCTCCTTCTGAAGCTGTCTTTGGTTGATAGAGTGTATAGCGAAGTTTCCTTCCATTCCATACATAACTCTCTCTTTCTCTTTTTTTTCCTTCTATACAAGTTTTATATTTATTCTTTCTATATTTTTGATTTAAAACACAAATTATTTGCTAACACTTACTCAAATGAATTGACATTTGAGATCATTTCTTTTTATTCGTGTAAAAATAGCCCCTGACTCCGCCTTGAGTCCCTCTGTAGGCTACTGCCGGTCCCAAGCCCGGATAAAGAAGGAGGGTTGGGCATGGGGTTAGAGACCCCATCCCGTAGAAAACTAACTCGCTAAAAACACGCTAACCAGAAAAAAATTTTCAAACCTCTTGAACTCTGCCCTGGGAGTCATAAAGTCCTCATTTAGAAGAGTTATGACGTCTCATGATGAAAGCCGAGTTCTTTCGGAAGTCACGAGGCCGATGCCCCTTCTGATAACCGGAGAAACCATTTATTTAGATACATGGAATGCTCGTACAGTCTGGGAGACCGGGAGAGCCTCCTAAATTGCTGGAGAAATAAGGAGATACAACCTAGAGGTTCTTGGGACCAGAGAAACCCATTGGACGCAAGTTGGACAACAACGACTAGCTTCAGGGGAGCTTCTGTTATACTCCGTCCATGAAGAAGAAAATGCCCCACATACACAAGCAGTTGCATTGATGCTGTCCAAACGAGCACAAAATACACTTATAGGGTGGGAATCTCATGGACCCAGGATCATCAAAGCCTCCTTCGAAACAAAGAAAGAGGGAATTTCAATGAACATCATCCAATGCTATGCGCCTACCAACGACTACAATGAAGACGCTAAAGATCAATTCTGCAATAGGCTGCAGTCAATCATCGAGAAGTGCCCAACAAAGGACCTGACCATTATGATGGGAGATTTCAATGCCAAGGTTGGAACGGATGTAAGACCCAAACCAAGGTTTGGACAGATGGACAGCTGATTAGGTGGGTTAGATACGCGCCTTGCCCGTTTGAAATCAAAAGAAAGTAACTGGGTAAAATGGCGGTTCTATAATTCATTATAAATTTAAATGTACATTATTACCTAAACAAATATGACCACTCAGCTATCCAACAAATAATTGTTCAATTAATCAAATTTAAATTACAATAAATAAGGAAGTTGATAAAGGATGAAAGAAAATTACCAACCACAACAAATAAATGTTATTCTATCCTGTCTGGATAGACCACGCACTGATTCGTTCAAAAGATAATATTTGGTCGCTTTATAACACAGAGTGTTTCCAATTCTGGAAGAGTGCCTCAATTCACAACCAAAAATGCACAGTTCCAGTCAACACAGGTAAAGCAATCAAAAGGAGGAACAAACCAATATTGCTGCCGCCAAAACTAAGTATAAGGTAAAACAACATAAGTGCAGTTCGGGAAGAAACATGGAGACATAGTGAAGGCGTAATGAAAATAAAAACTATAATAAAATACAAATATTAACAGTTCAAATGTAATCAAAAAGTTAACAATGTACAACTAAGGGGATCAACAGGAACAAAGTGCAAGTATATACATGGAGGGATTTTCACACACACATAAAACATTCAAAACGGATCTTACAACGGACAATACTGGATATGAAGACATCATGTGACGACACGGACAAGGAGAAAGAAACGAAAATGGTGAGAGATTTGCATACCTATGTGCCTTCAATAAACTGGTCATGGGCGGCATCATATTCCCACATATACGCATTCACAAGACCACATGGACTTCACCGGATCACTCTACACAAAACCAAATCGACCATATCTACATCAACAAAAAGTTCAGGAGGACTATAGAGGACGTGAGAACCAAGAGAGGAGCTGATATAGCCTCAGATCATCGCTTGCTGGTCGCCAAGATGAAATTGAAACTCAAGAAGCACTGGACAATGGGGCGGACAATATCACAAATGTTCAATACGGCCTTTCTTCAGGATACTGACAAACTCAACAAATTCAAGATAGTCCTCAGCAATAGTTTCAGGCCTTTCATGATCTACTCAATGGAGAAGGAACTGCTACGGAGAGCAACTGGAAGGGGATCAAAGAGACAATCACTTCGACATGTCATGAGGTCCTGGGTCACAAGAAGCACCACCACAAGGAATGGATCACTGTTGATACACTGGATAAGATTCAAGAAAGGAGGAACAAGAAGGCAGTGATCAATACCAGTCGAACAAGAGCAGAAAAAGCCAAGGCACAAGCTGAATACACAGAAGTGAACAAGCAAGTGAAGAGGAGCATCAGAACTGACAAACGTAAATATGTAGAAGATTTATCAATGACGGCGGAAAAGGCTGCAAGAGAAGAAAATATGAGACAACTGTAAGACACAACGAGGAAACTGCAAATCACCGTAAACCAGAACGACCAGTGGAAGCAAGAAGGGTAAAGTAATCACCAACATCGAAGTACAGCGAAACGGGTGAGTAGAACACTTCAAAGAACTGTTGAATCGACCAGCTCCACTGAACCCACCCAACGTCGAAGAAGCACTCAGGGACCTACCAATCAATGTTGGCCCACCAACAATTGAAGAGATCATCATGGCCATCAAGAAAATCAAGAGCGGCAGAGCATCAGGGCCAGATAACATTCCAGCAGAGACACTGAAAGCAGACATAGCGGTAACCGCAAGGATACTCCACATTCTCTTCAATAAGATTTGGGAAGAGGAACAAGTACCAACATACTGGAAAGAAGAACTTCTGGTCAAAATACCAAATAAAGGCAATCTCAGCAACTGTGATAACTACAGGAGTATCACTCTTCTCTCAATACCGGGAAGAGTCTTCAACAGGGTATAGTTAAACATGATGAAGGACTGCGTAGACGCCCAACTTCGTGACCAACAGGCAGGATTCCGTAAGGATAGATCGTGTGCAAACCTAATCGCAACTCTACGGATCATTGTGGAACAATCAATTGAATGGAATTCATCACTCTACATCAACTTCATTGACTATAATAAAGCATTTGACAGAGTGGGCGAAACAACAACATGGAAGCTTCTTCGACACTACGGCGTGCCTCAGAAGATAGTCAATATCATACAGAATTCATATGATGGTGAATATACACAAAGGAAAAGCAAGATTCTCTGAAACAATACAGTTTTCAACAATCGAATCACACTTGACGGAGAAGATTTGGAAGATATAAAAACCTTCATATATCCGGGTAACATCATTGATAAACTCTCTGGGTCTGATGCAGATGTGAAGGCGAGGATTGGCAAAGCAAGACCAGCATATTTAAAACTGAAGATCTGGAAATCAAAACAACTGTCGACCAACACCGAATTCAGAATTTTCAATACAAATGTCAAGACAGTTCTACTGTATGGGGCGGAAACCTGAAAAACTACGAAAGCCATCATCCAGAAGATACAGGTGTTTATTAATAGTTTGTATGTATCATTACCCAGGTTTGATTTGATAATTTTGAATAAATTGGGCATTGGGTAGATTGTTATAAATAGTTAATACATTTGTAATATCCCAATGATTAGAAAATTAGATTTTCTGACGTCTCGTGACTTAGTGTAAGTCACTTCTCCAGAGAATGAATAACCGAATTAAAATTAATGCAAGTTTAAATAGTACAACGGAACAATAAGGATAATATTTGATCAATGATCGTTGACCATCTTTTTCTGCTATTAATTGAGAATTTTATTGCATCATCCTAAACTATTGCTGCACAAACTTTTATTCCAGTATTAATCTTACTACAAAGATGAGACTATAATTTATGGACGAACTAGTCAGATTTAAGATAACAGATCTTAGATTTTGGCGCAAGATTAATTTACTCATTTGGCTAAGTAGAGTTTCGGCACTATAGTTGATAACAGTTCATGATGGATATAATTCTAACCCTAACGTTCAACTGTGAATCCTAATCCTAGTTCTTCGCACTGGTATATAAAACTCATTTACTACTAGTAAGTATATGGACATTTTCAAGGTTATTTAGGCGTTGCTCAAAGGTCGTATATAAATTATACACTTAATACATATAACACAGTTTATTGACATTCTCCTTCACAAACATAATTTATGAATTATGTACACAAGTTTTATCTTTTCTATTCCTTCTCTATAACGTAAAATTATTATTCTTCTAAATATGATAAAATCTGTTTGAGTATTGTGAATATTATATCGAAAATATTAATGCTTTTGCGTACTACTGCATTCCCAATGAGACTCGAAGGCACGGAAAAAGTCATACCCTTACAAGTCTGCCCGCCGTTCCGTTTAAGCGATCTTGAACGGCTTCACAAGGGGCAGTCACTCCGTATTTCAAATGCTGTGGGTTTGTTAGGTGTCCGTTAGGTTGCACGAATGACAGGTGTTCTCATATTTAATTGGTCTTTTGCTGCAGCGAAACCACAAAATCATCGCGAAGAACATTGATTTAGCTCTCTCTATCTTGTAATGCACACGTCGGATCGATGCTGCTGCGTTCCTCTCCATGCTCCCCAATTTGTGGAAAATTTTGTCGGATTTGGGTAAATTTTGGAGATAATTTTGGTCAGGTGTGTTCTGTTCTGTTTGCGTGGAAGCGAAATGTTCTGCGAGCAGATGTAACCTGAGTCGCGGAAAAATTGAGACATGCCGGTGTCGTTGCCGTCATTTGCTTATACATAAGAAGACGAACTCTTCCAGGCAAGCCCGATCGATTACGAAATATAAGCTGTATAGTTCATCATATTCTTAGACTTTGCAGTCGATGGAAGACAGACAACACTAACATCTTCCATAATAAGAACAATTTTAAAATCCAGACGCAGCAAACAGTATGTACAGATGGTTTCCTTTTGAAACTTATTTATGAATAAGTTACCGTTAAATAACAGTAGTAATCAGTTTGAACAATGTGAAGGCATGGACAAAAATCTTTATATTAATCCATATAATCAGATTTTTTGACGATCAACCACAAGTACGCTTAAAGAAACTCGGTGGTGGTGGTGGGTGGTTAACAGTAAGATCAAATTTGTCCTGTCAAGATGTCTTTTGATTAATATTAAGAGCCACGTGACAAAAATAACTTATATCCTTGGCGAAAATGCTCTCGCAACTATCTCTAAACAAATCAATCTGGGATTGCCAGCCGTAGGTTATTTGGAAACCGATTAAAACTACACAGAAGACGCAGCCAACACAAACGGAGCTCTTCCCGTTATACAGTGTTCCTTGCTAACACCTTACAATCCTTTTCGATTGACGAGAAGTACCTGATGAATATCTCACTACCTGTCTACTATTACTATTATTATCACATGCCATCAGCCAAACTGCCTACTCGTTTCCCATTATATATGGTTACCAGTTATTCTAAAGCTTCTGTTTATTCATAATGTTAACGCATCTAATTCATTATTGATTGATTTTTCTCCGTTCTTCTGACCATCGCCTCTCGTTTGAACGCGTAAAATGGAAAATTTGCTTATTGTTTTTCATTTCGCTACCAAAAACCTGTTGCCTTATAATGTAGGAGCTTCTGTCCTCTGAAAAATTATAAGCATAAAGCAAACACACTTGTTAAAATTAAAAGATGCACAAACCCTCAACTAGTCACGTTGAATGGATAAACTGCCGATTAATGACCACTTCTAAGACGTAAAAGTCGTAAGATAACTACAAGGAGTGAGTTCGAAAACTTTCTTAGTTTGCCCTAGGTTATTACAAAGATTTTCAATATTGGATATTAGATTTGTACTTAGCGAAAATATGAAAGGCAGTTGGTCCAGTCTATAATTAAGCAGCCGAAGAGATTTCTTGGTAGGCCGTAGGCAGAAAGTAAAAACGAATTTCAAATAATCCTCTTGGAAACCAGTACTCAGTGGAGTACCTCAAGACTCTGTCCTAGGTACTTCACTTTTTGTACTACATGTAAAAATAAATTCTGGAGTGTAACTGAGTCCACAACTTTACTATACGCCGATGATGTTAACATTTGGCGGGAAATAACTTCAGGAGTTCGGGTGAACTTGTACATTCTGATCAGCTGATCTATAAGTGGCTAATGTCTATCAATGTGGCCAAGTGTGTCTATGTGTACATTGTAGATACAATGGTAAATAGGTACACCGCAGGTCTGGAGTCATTTCCCACAGTCCGGTCTGAGAACGATCTTGATGTGATAGTGAGTCATGTTCTCAATACTACGGGCCACTGCTGCGAGGTAACAACTAAAGAATCTAAAATATTTCGGGCTTTAAGATGGAAATTAACTGAGTTAAATGTTATTATTTTCACAACAACATACCTAACCTAGTGAGATTCAAGAAGTGAAAACATCGTTTAGGCTGCAGGCCTGTAGTATCTGTAGTATACAATCATCAATCCCTGAAACTGTAACACGAAGTTGTGTCAGCCGTTCAAATGAATCACTAAAAAGAGGACTATACGATCTAAGAAGCCTACTATGAAGATACTTACACACATGAAAGGCCTTCTGCCCTCAATTTGAAATTTTGAATATATCAATCTGTGTGTTCTCTTGTTGTTTCTCTTCAAGGTTGTTGGAGCGAGGAGGTGAGTTTGATCTTTAGATTTGATTCAGATTTGTGTAGCAAGGACAGAAGGTCTACGGCCTACGCTATTCCTTTTCTAGTATGCTTCTGTGAGTGTCCAGTCTTCTCTTGAAAGAGTCAATTGAAGGTGCGGACACCACTGCTTCAGACAGCAGGTTCCAAGTATTGATGACTAGGTGTGAAAACCTGTATGCCACGGGTATTTTGTTCGTTCTTGGCTTTTCTAGTCGCCTGCTATGTCCTCTGAGGTGTCCCGATCTAGTGGGAAGAAAGAGGGAAAATAAGTTAGGTCCGAAATCATTTCTCAGTATTCTGTACATCAAGATTAGATCTCCCCTTCGTCTGCAATAAGATAGGTTGCTGAATGCAACCGGGTTAAATCATCATACATGGCGTTGGTTATAGGTTCTGTTTTTCTTCCTATTGCAGGGTAACCAAGAATAAATGCTTTAGAAGAAGAGCAAGCTCAGCATGCACTGAACCTACAGGATGACTCCTAAGACTGTTTTGTAAACTAGCTCTCCCTTCTGTACATAACCCGTCTAAATTAATTTAGACGAACCCCCTGTGATTCCAATGAAAGCTGCACCTGGTTCAACCCCTCGCCAACCACCACTGCCTGAAACTTCGTCAGATTACTCCGTCTGGAAATTCAAAGCCACAGCGTATCTACAGAGAGTCCCAATGGCCGAACATTTCAACTACCTCGTATCCTATTTGAGTGACGAAGCAGTACGAAGGGCTACAGCCAATGGTTTCGCGGCAAGTAACACGCTTCCACAAAACTGGAGAATCTTAGATGACAGTTTTTCCGTGCCCGTGGACACCCAACAGGTGACGATCCAGTTCTTATCACGTCACCAAAAAGCAAGCGAGAATCCAATCGACTACCTTAATTCCTTGCAGCAAATCGCGGTACTGGCATTCCCTCGTTTAGATGTCATGGGACGAGAGGAATTAATACGCTCACGTTTTGTCGAAGGGCTGGTGCCGGGTCCACCAAGAGAACATTTTCTTCGAAGCCCACCAGTTGATACACCTGACTTAAGAAGAACAACACTACGTTTCCTGGCTGCAGACAAACTAGCGAATTTATCAGATGCACATCCACCATCAGTGATGGCTGTGGAACGACCCACAGGATCTAGTGGCGTTGACAGTTTCCAGAGGACAATGGCTGTTACCGACTTTTCCAGCCGCGGGCAGCCAAGTTCGAGATGGAATAGACAACCAGCATAGAGCAACTACCATGGACGTCAAGCCGAATGTATATATATTACAAGTGGTTTGGCAGGAATGCCAGGAGATGCGGCCACAACCGTTCCTGTAAGCCAGGTAAGCGGCGTCTGCTATTTATCTTATGTTAATCATGTCAACCCGATTACGTCTGGGGGTAGAGTGCAAAACGTTGGGATAGAAATACTACTAGACACGGGAGCTTCAGTATCTCTTTTCAAGGAAGAGCTCTTGAGGAAAATTAACCATAAAACTCAACAAACTCGATATCTTTCTACGTTACTCACAGCAAGCGGTGATCCGCTGAAAGTGTGTTCTAAGGCGTGGTTAGACCTCACAATAGAAAGACAGTTTCGGTGTGAATTCTTAGTTTGTCCACCATTGACTTGGGACATGATTCTCGGCGTTGATTCCATGTTCAGTTCTGTGTTTGAGGGTATTTCCGGAAATCAAACAACTACAGCGCAACACTCCATTTTCACAGGTGACCATATGCCACTTCGCAAAGTACCAGTGCACTACCAACCGCAACTGGATGCAATAATAAAAGATATGCTAAACAAAATGATCATAGTTCCTTCGTCATCTCCCTGGGCATCACCTATTGTCCTAGTGAAAAAGAAATACTCCTCTCTACGACTCTGCGTAGATTATCGACGCATTATTGCCATAACGTGATTCCTTTCTGCTTCCGCGGATCGGTGCTACATTAAACGCCTTGAAAGGCGCATGTTGGTTTTCGACTTTAGACCTACCATCTGGGTATTGGGAAGTAAAAGTCCGACCGCAAGATAGGAAGAAAACCGCATTTATAGTACCAGATGGTCCATATGAATTTCAAGTGATGCTTTTTGGTTTAACGAATGCTCCGGCTACTTTCCACAGACCAATGCAAACAGTCGGTAACAGCCATTGTCCTCTGGAAACTGTCAACGCCACTAGATCCTGTGGGTCGTTCCACAGCCATCACTGATGGTGGATGTGCATCTGATAAATTCGCTAGTTTGTCTGCAGCCAGGAAACGTAGTGTTGTTCTTCTTAAGTCAGGTGTATCAACTGGTGGGCTTCGAAGAAAATGTTCTCTTGGTGGACCCGGCACCAGCCCTTCGACAAAACGTGAGCGTATTAATTCCTCTCGTCCCATGACATCTAAACGAGGGAATGCCAGTACCGCGATTTGCTGCAAGGAATTAAGGTAGTCGATTGGATTCTCGCTTGCTTTTTGGTGACGTGATAAGAACTGGATCGTCACCTGTTGGGTGTCCACGGGCACGGAAAAACTGTCATCTAAGATTCTCCAGTTTTGTGGAAGCGTGTTACTTGCCGCGAAACCATTGGCTGTAGCCCTTCGTACTGCTTCGTCACTCAAATAGGATACGAGGTAGTTGAAATGTTCGGCCATTGGGACTCTCTGTAGATACGCTGTGGCTTTGAATTTCCAGACGGAGTAATCTGACGAAGTTTGAGGCAGTGGTGGTTGGCGAGGGGTTGAACCAGGTGCAGCTTTCATTGGAATCACAGGGGGTTCGTCTAAATTAATTTAGACGGGTTATGTACAGAAGGGAGAGCTAGTTTACAAAACAGTCTTAGGAGTCATCCTGTAGGTTCAGTGCATGCTGAGCTTGCTCTTCTTCTAAAGCATTTATTCTTGGTTACCCTGCAATAGAAAGAAAAACAGAATCGTGCGTGATGATTTTAACCGCGTTACAATTTTATTGACACAAGACTGAATAATTCGGTCTGTCGGCATCGGTGATGCAATGGACAATTTGTCGGTAGTTTTTGACCTTTTGTAAATGAACTTATTAAGCCAAGTAAGATTTTGGAAAAAATTTTCCATAACGAATTAGTTATGTAACTTTATGGAACCCAGTACTTTTCAGAAAACAGTGTAGCGTTGGAAGAGGTTATCTTTGCTTTATCCAGTAGTTAATTGCATGTGGAAGGTCGTATGCCCTATGAGTTATAAATGTATGTTCCATCTTTGTTATCTTCAATCCACCTGTTAAACCTCCACATATCATATCGCAGTTTAGTATAAGCAACGTCTTATGCAAGGATAGTTCACTTATGCAAATAAACAACTTCCTAATTATTCCTAATCAAATAGGACAGGACACCTCTAAGCTATTCAGCTGTAAATAATGCAGAGTGGAGTAGGTGAGCGTGTCTACTATTTCACTTATAATTAAGATACCAATTGGCTTATAACGCAACAATGTCGTTATTTGAGTGACAGTGGAAGTGTAGGCATGTTGTTAGAATACAACCGAAAGAACAGTTAAGTCTTACCCCAGTAGTTTGATAAGGCAAACTTTTAAATCATGATTCATTCACCAGGGATTTCTTACCTTAGCAACTGCAAATCATTGTAAGTAATAAGGAAGAATAAAAGTTTTCCTTTTGTGAACGAATTCGCGTTCTATATTGGTTTATCCTTTCTTATCCAGTCGTTGATGTATAGTCATAATTATGATGAAACTTTGTAAGAAATTTACTTTACAGAGTGTATTACATGCAACTTATCTAGAAAACCGTCAAGATTTCTCTCCAACTGATGCTGATTGGCCAGTGAACACCAAACAGGAATTTTGATTTGGAAAAGTCTACACATTCAACATTCCGGCGTATCTGTTAAACCAAACTTTCTATGGCCTTACTTATCGCCGGCATAGAAGGGTAAGTATGTAATTGTTTCGTGTTCTCTAAATCTTATGTAAAACATGTCTCTTGAATGTGGATGTTTCTAACTTGCACATATGTATCTTTCCCTTTGTACTAACATTTGTGTTCAAATAAATAAATAACTTGCTTACTGAATCCTTAGACTTGTGAAAAAATCACAAACCCCACGGGTTGCAATAGAATTCTTTGGACGTTTCTTGCTTGATATTGTTTTCATAGGGTCAGTTGCACAATAAAATAGTAAAATGTCATAGGTTACTTTCTACTGACGTTCCATCTCTGTTTTTTTGGTAACACTGAACTTAAAATCGCTAACTTACTTAGGCTGCGTTACTTTTGCATTCAGAAAAGTTCAGAATTACATGAGCTGGGCAATCAGATAATATCATTGCACTTCACTAAGTAGATTTTCCTTATGATTTAATGCAGAAATACGAACATGGTTACAATATACTCTAAATATATATTGTAATCACTTATACTGTTAGTACCACTTTAGATGAATGTGTATGCAGCAAATGGCTTTTGGGTATATAAGTACAACCTTTCCAACTAAATATTACACTTGACTGTAATAGCTCATAATAAGGGATGCAACTAAGCTTGACTAATAATAATAAATGTAGATTTACAAGAATAACAAGACATTACTCTGGGAAGTGCGGCATTGTAGCGCGCTGGATTGGATTTCGAAAAAAACTGAAAAGGTCTTTCATTTTGCAATTATCAACCTCCGTCTGATGAATTCAAATCCTATCATGAATAGAATAACTCCGAAACTGTGATTCACAGCTTTTGACAGGTTTACTACAATGATACGGATTCAAAAATTAATTTCCATGCTTTTAGCACTTCAGCTATTGATTGTTAGTGGGTCCGAAATTGATCATTGAAGTTATTATCAGTCATTTCTGTGAACTTAGGTGTAGGTGGAATAAACACGACTAGTGAGTACTTTTTTTACGGTTTCTGAATGTATATCTGCATTCATGCGCATTGTAAAACCCTAAGTAACCTCACCAAAGGTCTTTAATCACACTACTGGCGGAAAACCTCAGTTAAATGGTTAGTTAAACCAAACAGCTATTTATTTAAAATCTCATTCTCAGTCGTCAAATGGGAAGAACATTTCTGGTATATACGCATAAAGGAGTAAGTAGTCATGTATAGTGAAGTCCTCAAACCAGGGAATTAATGAGTGCATATTTAATATTAGTTTATATATGAATTTTTAAAGATCTTGTTTCTAGGTTATTAAACACTCCTATAACACCTTTTAACAATAAGACGTTTGTATGCTTTATTGAAAGGTTTAAAATTTCCACACTTGTTCACTCCATTTAACCAAAAATCGTTTTATATTTATCTTTTTTTCCGTGCTATAATATATCAATCTGAACTTACATACTATTTCACAATGTTTTATGCTATCTTAATGTGGTGATCCATTTACTATTCTGTACTGTGCGTAGGGGTGCTACGATTTCTCGAATAGTTTTACTGGACTCCTCAGGAAATCAATTAGGTTATGTTGAAGGACCTCCTACAAATCCATGGGTAAGTTATTTCGTGATTCATACATGCATCTCTTTCTAACTAGCGTGCTTAAATTTTGTTTATTTATCCTTTCGCATCACAGATGTCAATTTTTTCATCCTTTAACATACATACACGTACACACAAATATACAGTTACACCTCGTATAGATCACCTTTGACCGGAATGATATGACACTGACTTGACCAGACCTGTTTTCGATTGATCGCACCAAATGTTATTGCTTTGTTCCTTTGTACTATTTAAACTTAGGTTAATTTGATTTGTTTCTTTATTTTCTGAAGAAGTGGCTTACACTGAGTCACGAAACGTCAGGAAATTTTAAAAAATTAGTTTTCTAGCTCATTGAGATACTACAAATATATTATTTCTATTTATATCTTAGTTTTGTTGAGGATGTATTATAGAAATTAGTTCCATTTTATCGATTTTATCCGTCCTAGATTAATTTCGTTTAACAGGCCATTAAAGGCTGTTGAGCTATTTCATCGTAGTATTAGACTCCTCAATACTGCGAAGCCCATCCTAGAAACTGAAACCAGGACTTTAAGATTTTGTGGTTAACACCTACTCATCCAAACCACCTGATCAGTGTTCGATGGTGCGATTTTAGCTTCAATCAATGTGTGATATAACGTGACGATCATCTAATCTTATTTCGTATAACTGTTTTACCCCTAATATACCTGAACTCCAGCAGTCATGGCTTCTCACTAGAACTTCATGAATGTATTGAAGTCATTAGTTGGTTGATTATTATAGTTTGGTTCAAAAGGTTTTGTAGAGATTGCTTCCATTTGTAGGTTGTATTCGTTAGTTCTGAAAAATCCTCTACTAGGAATAAGCGACTGTAATATTAATCCCTGGTTTTTCTTATGATACTCCAGTTGAGATTAGTCCATAACAAATATAACGTACAGAGAAAACTACATTAATTGTTCATATTCCGAAAAGTGCAGAGATTTCTGTTCTTTTTTTTCTAAAATTATTAGTTACTAGGTTTAGAAGAAGCTGCTGAACGTATTTTGAACCTCGTAAAAGATGTACTGATCAATTCTAACCGACAATCAACAGAAACACTTGCCTATCTAGTAAGTATTTTTCAGAAAATGTTTTTTTACTCGATTTTCGTAATATAACCTTTATGTACCATTTTGTTAATGAGTCTGGATAAGTTGATTATGTAATTTAAAACTCATATAAATTCGAGTCAGCTGTTCAAGTAATTATGTTTTTGATGAATTATGATACTCTACTATCATAAGCGTTTGTTTATTTTCTTAATTTGGTGACTTTTCTACTTCTGATTTAAAAGTAACACCAGTTGTTTCGTTAAACGCCTCATGCTTGGAGAGATATGATACATGTCCGTAAATTTGTAACTTATCCACTTTTCATTGTTTAATATGTGTACGATATCAAACATTTCTAGGTATTTTCCTGACCATTTAGTGAGTGATTTCTGTATGTCAGAGTATAATTTTGACTGAGGATTTTGTTTCAAGCTATATTTTTCACTTTATTTGCTTATTTCATCATCCATTTTGGGATGAGCTGCAGTGTCATATTCATAGAAGACCTCTGTGGATAGCTTTAGATGACAAATGAAATCCTTATTGAAAATCATTCTGTTATATGCAGCTTTCACCTGCTAGATGAACGTAAAAGTGCTCAAAGATGTTAGATATTGTTCTTCCATTGAACATTAAGAAAGTATGGTTAGATTCACATATTTGAGCACAGTTGAAAGTTCTTGGCACAACGATTCGGAATAATATATTTGTTTATATAAATTGAAGAAATCAAACTTAGTATTTAGAACCAATGAGAATGTGCATGATAGATCAATATCGATGTATGATCAACTTTCCAGCATATTTTCGTTTGATTTTCAATACATTTTTACTGTGATTTATGTATAGTAATATTTGCTCAGTTCATAAATTTTGATCATTGTAATTGATTCATAATTGATAATTTCTAATTCTACTAAGGTCATCATTAATAACGCTTTTATCATATGACTGAACTTCTCACTGTAGTTAGAGAAAGGGTATTGGAGAAGAGAATGGAAGTAGTCTCGTTCATTGTATTGAAGTCAGAGTTGCGAAATATTAGTGTGTAACACATGAATATATCAGATGGGTTTTGTGGATATTATCGTAACTTCAATGATTAAGATCATGAGTCAGTTGAAGCTAGACCACCATGGAAAACCTGAAAGCACTGGACGGACCACAATAGGACGAAACGGCTTCAACTGACACATGAATATATGACAAATACCTAGAGAAATGTTTCCCATAGTAGTTTGACAACTATTTATCATTATGGGGTTGTGCACCACTGGAGTAGCCTTGTTGATGATGACATATACACGTGTAGTTCAAAATAGAATAAGACAAAATAAGAATACACAAATATAAAATTTTTATCGATCATTAAGATGCAAAAATCACGTACTGTTCATTAATGAGATTAGCTAAACGTTTCTTTTGTTGTTTTTATTCCAATATAAATAAACGGTTGTGATGTTTCTCTTTATTATAAATATTTTTGTTTATAAATGAACTGTCATTAGTACATAAGGCATGTGACATTATGTTGGGGATGTCAGATCCCCAGAATTCACTTTATAAACATTTTGTTTTCGTAATTTTATTCTGTAAATTTGAATTTTTTGTTTTCGCGCCAAAGGAGCCCACTTTTACCTTCAGATTGTATTTCCCACTTAGAAGAACCCTTAATGTCAGTGGTTCGTTATATCTTTCAGTAGGCTATTTTGTGACGTTTCCCAAGGACATTTTTATGCTGTATATATACGCCTGAGTTGTGCTTGTTGTTGTTCTTGCTTCTGGCTGCTTGTGGAATACACTCCCCCTCTTCTGAACCTGAATTTCTCTCTTTAGTTGGCGGGCCTGGGACGCATCGGAATAGTTAGCTTATTTTGTTATTGTGTCACTGGGTCTTTGTTCCGCTCGCCGATTTAGGTGATCTCGTAATCTCTTCAAACATAGCACATTACTAGTAGTGTCCTGAAAATTCTTTTCTAATCTAAAACCAAAATTAACACATTGATATTTTTGATTTAGATCATGAATCGATTGATGTTTGACCACCATTGAAAACCTGTAAGCACTGAACGGCCGTTTCGTCCCATTGTGGGACTCCTCAGCGTTGTGCGTCCTCGATTCCGCTCGCAGGATTCGAACCCAGGGCCTTCAGTCTCCCGCGCGAATGCTTAACTTGCTGGACCACCGAGCCGGCATCCGATGGTGTTAATGTCTAACCTCAACCAATCCACGAAGTTGCACAACCATCTTCCATTGTACTGAGGTAGATACCTGTCTCTACCCGACACGGGTTAGCTCCACTGGTCATGGCTGTTTTTTATTATCTATGAGCTCAACAGGTTGGTTGTGAAGCTTTCATTGTTCCTCTGAACAACATCATCGGCACGTAATTCAAAAAGAAGTGAGCCATTATAATCTCTCAACAGTTGATTAACAAATTGTTCTTTCGACCTGAAATTTGATTGGTTGTTATTAAAAGTTGCGTGGCTGTTGTTTTTATGTTTATTTTGATCCACTAACCTAAACTCGAATCTTGTGGTTGTTAATTCTTTTTCTTTTTGGTTGATAGATGTAGTCGATTTCGATTTGCTTATTGATTGATGCTTGATTAAAGTATCAGGCTTCTAAGAGTTTTCTGGCTTTATTTGTATTTCTTTACTCCAAACGGAAGTCTGTTATATCGAAACAACCTTTCATACGTGTTTATTTTCATGTAATGCTTGCATTCTTCATCTACTGGAATCTGTAGATAAGCTTCTGATAAATCCAGTTTTGCAAAATATCCCCCCATTCAGTTTCGCAAATAAGTCTTCTGGTAACGCAGAGGGTACTAATGGGCTTCAAGTGCTTCGTTTAATCCAGTCGAATAATCTGCACATAGCCGGATACTTCCATTAGGCTTCTTAGCAATCACTATTGGTGCTGCCCAATCAGAAAAATTCACTTGTTCTATGATTCCACTTCTTTGTATGCGCTCTAATTCTTGTTCAACAATAGGTAGCGCTGCATAAGGTACCGGACGTTTTAGTCTGAACATGGGGGTGACTCCCGGTTTAAGAATTAGTAGTGCTTTTACCCTTTTGCATTCCTCCAACTCTTCCGTGAACACTTAACTATGTCTTTCCAACACAACACTCCTCAGACTCTTTTCCGCTGGTTTGTTGGTTCTCACGCAGCTGCATATGTGGTTAATGGAGTGGTTTACTAGCTCTAGTGTTTCCATTAGGTCTAGACCCAGCAAGTCTAGTCCTGGATTCTCTGTGAGATATAATGTTGCATTCGTCTTCGCGTTTCTTTTTGAAACTATACAGCAAACCTCTCAACAAATATTTAATTTCCCTCCAGATGCACTATGAGCTAACTGGGTTGTTGAGAGCACCTGAGGTTTTCCAATATGCTTCCAGGTCTTTCGCCTGATAAGTGTGATATCGGAAGCAGTGTCGAGCTTCAGGCGGGCACGTAGACTGTCAGCCTCGATAGTTACATATTTCCATTGGCTATGTCCTGATCGTGCATGTGCTACCACTATTTGGTTGGTTGATGCATGGGGTTTATGTCGCCTGGAATGAAATCGCGATGGACGACGATACATCTTTTTACAGTAGGATTCTTTATGTCCTTTTCGCTGACACTTAGTACAACGGTAGCTTTTATATCGCGGCACTGAGTTTATGTCATCTTTTAAACGGTTTTGTAATGAAAACGGCTTATCGCATCTACAGTCACCTCCGCACGATCCTCAGTCGAATGGCCGAAACTGGACAGACCTTGGCAAAGAATACACGCTCATTTCGTCGGTTCAATACAAGTCAGAAATTGATTGGTTGCTGTCGACGCTTTCACAAAATGGCCAGAAGTATATAACATGCCGAAAACGATATCAGAGAGTACAATAAGAAGATTGTTAGCATCGTTTGCTTGTTTTGGAGGTTAATAAATCTTCACTTATACCAGTCTTCGTGTGTTTACTTTTGCGTCGTGGGAATTACAGAGGTCCGTCGTTTCGAGTATAAGTAATAAGCGTTCCCAACACAACAGTCAGCGACCATATATAACAAGTAGCGTTCAATCGACAAGACATATCATTCGTCTGTCCAATAATTCAACTTTTCCTTGCTGAAGTTACGTGCACATGCATCAATCTAGCTCAGAGATCACACTGACTCCAACATCATTGTGAGCCACAAGTGTCCTCTATCAAATTTGATATTTTGATGCAGCAAGTGAGCGTCTTGTAACTCACAAAAGAGACCAACATTTAATGCTTTTCAATAACTCTGTTTCACAACAACGATCCAACAAGAATTCATTGGTATATGTTATGGTGTGATTTCCCTTGCATATATTTTATTGAAGGCGTTTTTTAGTGGAAGACGTCAAGTTAAGCAATAGAAAGAAATCTTGTGATGTGGAAACAAGTAAAGTCTTTATATGTTTAGTACACTGCAATCCACCATTATTCAGCACTGCACTGGTGTGTCCAACAATAAAAGATTGTAGAAAAAAACAAAAAGAAACACAGAAGTATATTCGTCTAGGAAAACTATCAAATTGAAGATTGTAGAAAGTTCTATATATCCTTTCCATGTGTTATCAGAGGAATTGCCATAAGTTAGGAGTTTTTAAGCTTAAATTTAATTCAGTCGATTGCGTAACTTATCAAACATTTAGACCCTCGAAGACGACCAGAAGCATCAGTCTCTTTGTATTTTACTGATTTTTCCCCATCCTTAATATCTGAAGGTAAGAAAAAGCAAGTGATCGAGTCTAATAAATGTGTTCCGAATATCTCATGACTACTATATTTTTTAAGTGTCAGTTCTACACCGTCCCTTTCACACATTAATACTTCTCTTAGGTGTAGAAAACTGAGTAAATGAGTATTGGCGGGGGTAGGGGTGGAATTGAATGTTTCCAAATATTTACTATATTTACATGTTTTACTTGATACACTATTTTTCAGGGTTTGTCATTGAGTGGTGCCGATACTGAAGCAAACCAAAATGAACTAGTGAATGCTATCAAGAAACACTGTCCAAATATTGCACAAGAAATTCACATATGTAATGACAGTATTGGTACCTATTTAACGGTATGTGATAAAGGTTAGTTGTTTCAATCATTTTTCCAAGTTATTGATTGAAAGGTGTTTATTATCACTTGTGCTTCGACCAATTCATTGGGTCCCGTTACATGATCGATTGAAGGATATGATCCATTTATCACAGGGATTAGTAGCAGCCTGAATTATTTTGGTAGTAAAATCTCTACAGGTTGAAATCATGAGTCCGTTGAAGCTAGACCACCATTGAAAACCTGGAAGCACTGGACGGCCGTTTCGTCCTGGTATGGGACTCCTCAGCAGTGCGCATCCACGATCCCGCACTGCTGAGGAGTCCCATACCAGGACGAAACGGCCGTCCAGTGCTTCCAGGTTTTCAATGGTGGTCTAGCTTCAACGGACTCATGATTTCAACCTGTGAAAATTTCTAAAACTCTCCACAAAACCCATTCTGATAGTAAAATCTCTGTATGATACCTCAAGGACTTTGGATTTTCGAACCAGCTTAAGTATTGTCAAAATTACGAATATATCTTGCCAGTGAATTCTAACAAGCAAGAAATGGTCATTTAGGGTAGTCATAAATTTATTCGAATAAAATTTACTACAATTTTTATGGTAATATGCTTCATGACTTATATCAGCTTATTTCGCTTACGGTACAATGTATTATAACTACGTCTTTGATTCAAGCAACCAATTTGCGTAAGTGCATAATACCTAATACTCTTCAAGCACTGTACGGCCGTTTCATCCTTACTGCGGGACTTCTTATTCATGAGCATTCGCGACTTCGTACGCAGAAATCTAACCCAGGACCTGTCCCGCGTGTAAACGCCTAATCCCTAAATTATTGAGTTGGGATCCAACGTTGTTAATGTTCAAGTTCAATCAATCCATGAAATAATGCGATTAACTTTCATTATCTTCGGTGGGTAACTGCCTCACACCCGACATGTTTAGCTCCTCTAGTCATAGTTTCTCACTAGAATCCCGGGAAGTTTGCTCTCGAAGCTAATCACTAGTGAGCACACGATATTTTCATTATAATTCATATTAAATTTGTCACATTTACCTTCTATCTTTTATATATAGCCGCAATAGTATTAATTTCTGGAACTGGATCAATATGTTGTTATGTACGAGAAAATCTAACATTTCAACGTATCGGCGGTTATGGACATTTACTAGGTGAAAGCGGTTCAGGTAAGACTTTCGTTGTCTTTTCTCATGTTGTTGACTGCTGCCCTAAAAAATTCACCCAAAAAATAAACAAATAAACTAGGATTCTATTTTTTTATTTGAGAGTCAGAAATTTCTCTCCCAAATTAAAACAGTAGTGGTAGTCTCATTTAACTTGCTTTTCTACATGTGGTTATAAAGTTATACATTAAGTTGAAGAAAGTGTAGATTACTGATTTAGTAACATTACGCGTTTACCACTTCTTCAAGGAACTGATTTAGTTGGAGAACTTCGACTAAAGTGAACCTTCGGCACTTAAAACATGGCCGTAAATATGAAAGATCCATATCCTGTTTATCCTATTCTTTCTGTAGCTCTAGCTTGAAATAAACCGAATAATGTTTACAATCAGCTACTGACTTCTCAGATTTGCATAAGAATGCCACTCCGTGTGTAGCAGTTTTCTGAATTGGGATCAATATCTAGTATACAGTAAACCCTTGCGTTTTACTAGACAAATATCTCATATCGCAAAGGAATTGATGTAAGTTAATTGACTTCACATATTATCTCGTCCGACTATGGAACCAAGCTAGGTTCTAGGTTAACTGTCAGTTCACCAAGAAGGGTTGATGAGCACTGGATTTATTTATAAGACACCATGGAAATGAAAAATAAATTAGCTTGTGGCTTCGCAAAACATTCAACTTATGAACACTAGGTTATTTTAGACCCGCAAAGATGTGACGCGGATCAGTTTACTCGGGTGGGACTCCAGTATGATAATACATATAAATCCCTCGTCCTTGAAACTGCACAAATTTAAACCTGGTGGCCAGAGTGTTAAAAGCAACATCTGGATCTGATGACTACCAGAACCTGTTCCAACTGATCCAAGCCATTAATAACAAAAATGGCTGTTAAACTTAAGAGCGCCCAATAATTATTCGAGAAGGCACATCGAATTCTCGTACATATGTCGAACTACTTTACGTAATATTGTCGAATTAGAGTCCAGGGAAAACTATAGTTAAAACAAGTAAAGCTTGGTCTTTAATGCATAATTTGCATGTGAATTTTAAATCGGTATAATCATTACATAGACAGGAAATTTAATTAGTCAGAGAAACCATTTGGGACATGTATAGTGAACAGTAATGAATGGTGTGAAATAATGAATAATTTAGGTCACCGATCATACTTTTCCATCTGTGGGTATGCATATAAAACTGAACTACTCCAACGTCGTATTGAATCTAAGTGGTAGTTCAATTTCTGAAGCATTACAGTTCGCCAGGTTCGAACGACTTTCCCCTAGATACTTTCAAGGATGAGGCCAAGCCACTAAACCGCTTAAATCGGTTAAAAAGTCTTGGTAAGCATGATATAATCTCATCTAACTAATAAAGGTACTTGGAACCATTCGGATTCGAAGTTAGGAAACGTCGGCATTTACTCTACTTGTCAATCATGTGAAAAGTTTAGTAGCAGAATTCATGAGTTTACATTTATGCGGTAGGTGGAATATAACATCAAAGCATTGACAAACTTCAATAAGTCCCTTGTTAATTTCATTAGATTGCGAACTGATGTAAATTTCTGGGAAAAATTTCACGCAAATGAAAACGTAATCCAATAATTTGAAACGATTATAATGATACCGTTCTGTGTAAAAATTGTACTCAAAACTTCATTCAATTATTGTTTTTCCCCCTACTCCCCTCTCTCTATTATATTAGGTTATTGGATTGCACAGCGAATGATAAAAAAACTCATCTCATCAGATGACAAAATCATAGATACTACTTATAACTTGGATAATGTACGTAGAGTTATTTATGCCTATTTTAATGTAGAAAACAATCTAGAATTACTTCAACATTTCTACACTAATTTTAGTAAAAATAAAATTGCTGGACTATGTGAACATTTTTCTCAAAGTAAGTGACTTGTCTGTGTTTTTGATGTGTAAAATTATACTCTCACAGAACAATCACTTTTAAGATTATGACACTTTTAGCCAATCAGAAAACAGCCATGCTAGAACATTAGAATACAAATTTCAGAATGGTTGTATTTCAGTCAATCTCAGTTCAAGATGAACACCCTGATCCTAACTCCAGATCCTATTTTTATGTAAATGCATCATGATCTTAAAACAATATCACAACTTGGCCCTTATAACTTGAGTAAGAATATGCGATTTTGTTTGAGCATGGTAAGACGGATGATGATAGTATATATCATTTATAATGAAAATGTAGCGATCCAAAATAGCTTCATAAGGTCCCACTATCCCTATATTATAGTTTCATTGTCCAAAACCTCACGTAAAAATCATTACTCGCAAACCACCTCTTTAAATACAAATTAGACAAATGTAATATGTATTTGGAATCTCTAATGTCATCACCATGCCTCTTTTATGTTGTTATAAGCTCCCGTGTGAGTTAACTATTGAGATTTTTAGTCAACTTTATGAAGACTAACGTCGTCATTCAGTTCATGCTTGTACAAGCTTAGATATTACTGATTACTGCTGTCATTTATGCAAAATGTCTTAGTCGCTCAATAACTCAATAAACTCACCTGATATATTGTCGGTCAAAGTAGGCTGTGATTAACCGATGAATGGAGATGGACATTCGGACGCAATAAATATGAAAAACTAATCTGATATGTTAAATCGATTTCTTTACTGTTTCCACTTTTATTCCACTCATTGATTGCTTTGGGTTATGTGTTAATAAACTCTTAGTCTTGACCGTTTTGTAGAATAATTGAGTCGAATGTATTACATAATAAAATATTTTAGTGATCTATTTCAGTCTTACCGATCTAATTGTCTACTATCTAGTGTAGGATTCCAGGGGCAAACCTGCCATTTTTCTTCTATAACAGCATCATATAGCTTCACAAGATTTTTATTCCATTTTGATGCTCCATATCTCAATATCGGTCTCTTTATATATATTAGTTGCGTTAACACACAAAACTGAGTACAGTAGATCTCGGCTTCAAGTTTCTTCATTTTACATCACAAAGAAGAAATTTGCATTCATTTGGGTCACGACTATGTTAGCAAAGAAAGTCAAAGGCACACATGAGTAAGATGTTGAAAATTCAGTTGAATTGAAAATGATACTTGGTTACTTACGGTCGTACTCTAGTTTTCAGTGTCATTCTTCAACCAGTTAGTCTATAATCTCTTAAGTACTCTTAATAAAGTCGGTCAATAAAGTAACGGAATAATAAATAATATATTTGTATTATCGTGATGAGTAGAAAATTCAGATCTTCTGACGTTTCGTGACTCAATGTAAGCCACGTCTTCAGAGAATAAATAACCAAATCAAAGTTAATCCAAGTTTAAATATAACGAAATAATGTTATATTTTAACTACGATACTTTTAACCTCTTCTCAACTTACTCCCATACTAGTCATTTTTTATCTAACATGTTTACCTGCTTCGGTTTGGGTGCCTGGGCAGTATCACAGCTCTCACACTGCTACTGGCATCACTGTTATTGTGTTGCGCATATGTATGTATTTGGTGTCCCCTTATACCAATGTTTATTTTTTCAAATAAATAAATGAATAAACATGTTTACACACCTTAATTCACTTATTTCGCTAAACTTTCTTTAAATTCAACCACAAAATGAAGGTATTTCATTTTGTTACGGTACGGCAAAATTATTCAATGTACCATAGAGGTTCGCATGAGTTCATGGGTTTTATCTGTTATGTTAGAGTTAAGAATTCTGCTCGGTTGTTTAAACAATAGTGCGTGATGGGACCGATTTCATACTACTATTTATCCATTCGTTGAAATTATGACTAAACGTTTATCGTACATCGTTATCAAGTTCAAAGATTATTTTGACAGATATTTTGACCAATCTACTTATTATGTTTTAAATGTAATCAATATAGCGTGATATTATTTATCGATCTAAACAACTGCATCTTTTGTTTATACGTTGTTTACCAAATGTTTCTTCTTTTCTCCCAGTTGCTCGAACTGGAGATCAATTGGCTAAAGATGTGTTTCATGATGCCGGTGTTCAATTGGCTCAACATGTCAGAGCTGCCTTATATTACTGTGTTATGGTAATTACATTTAATAATAAATGTACCATTTTTCATTCAGTAATATCAATCTTCATCGTAAATTTTATTTAGATTATAATTAAGTCGTGGATGAATTAAGGGAATTATGTTTATGATTATTTCATAAAGATCTATTGATTACTGTAAGACTTTCAATGTTTTATTTTTGGTCAATCTGATCAGTCATTTTGTGGTGTATACTACTAATATCGACAGATTTAAGTCGTATGTATCTTCATTCGAAAGTGAAATACATGGTAGCAGAAGGTTAAGAAGATCGAAGAAAAGAGAACAGAATAATAGGCGTGAAAACGAATAAACAATGAAATCTGAGACAATTGATGGAGAATTTGCAAATGAAGTATTTACTGTATGGTTCTTAGGTTTTGTTATGGGATTCTGTAATTTTGTATTCATATACGTTCGATTGTCCCCATTTTTGTTCTCATTCACTACGGTTTGATCATGCAATTCCGATTGAGCACTTTGTTAAAATATTGATCTCTCTAATTACACAATATTCATTGATATTCAGTTTTGTGTTTGAAATTCTTACGGTTGAATCACCCCCTCAAGTCCTTTCAAAATTTCATCACATTTATCAAGCCATCATAACAATGAGGACAGACTGGGTATGTTACGTTAGTATAAGGATTAATTCATGATCTCTAGATTACCAGTATGTTGTTTTTATTCTACCAATTGAGCTATAAAATCTAGCTCAAAACCCCTGTTTAAGATTTGTTTTAAATTGTCCTATATAAATAGATAAAATAATTCACCTAAGGTTTTTTAGTTCAATCCAAATGTGTTAAAGTTAAACTGAGAAACTGACAAGTAAATTGTTTCAGCTGAAGGATATTGTGGAAATCGGTTTGATTTGTACTATGTATTCTTTACAAAGTGATCTCAGTTAGGGTATCATAGTAAACCAAGAATCACTGCATAGCTGTTTTGTCGTAATATGGAACTGTTCATTAGTACACACTCACGACTTTACCAAAAACCAAATCTAGGACTTCCAAGTCTTTCGGGAAATGCTCTCATCAAGTCATATTCTTTGGAATACGTATTTGAAAGTTGGTCGCGAAATTCATTCTAAATCATTATAAAGATCACACTTTTGAGATGGTGGAGAAGATTTGTTGCTCAGGTGGATAATTTTGATGGAGTTTTATCCTCTGAACTGAATGGTTTAGTCGTGGAGCTTTTATCGTTCTTCTGAACGACATCATCAGCACAAACTTCAGGTAGAAGTGAAGTACCTGAAGTTTGTGCTGATGATGTCGTTCAGAAGAACGATGAAAGCTCCACGACTAAACCATCCAGCTCAGAGAACAAAACTTCATCAAAAAAAGATCACACTGGTTATCTTAATAATTTATCACAATTAACCAAATGACCTTAAGATTAACAATGGTGATATAGATCACAATAAAACATGATATCTATTTTATGATAGGTCAAACAGATTTTCTTTTTTAACTTGATTATATTTTATCCAATCAAACAATTGTCTACTTAATTCACTTTTCTACTGTATATTACCGTACTTCTAACATTTGACCTCAAATATCAATCAAATTGTAATCGTGTCAAATAATTCTGAGTCATTTATACAATGTCTTTTTCTTAGTTAATACACTAACTGTTGTGAAGTGGTCGTTGAAGGTAGTCAACAGGAAACCCTGGACCCGGGTTTCGTGTTACTTGGCACTCGTCAGCAAGGTGTACCTGTAATCTTGAGGGAACTAGTGCTCCCCGACGGATTCGACCCCGTGTCACCAAGCTTCGCAGTCAGAGACATTACCACTGAGCTATCCGGGCCGCGACCGACCCCCTGTAGGTCTGAGATATGATCACAATCGATTGATCACTGGGTGGTCGATAGCATTCGACCTTCACTAAGAAGGACTTGACACACATGATATTGATCACCACCCAGTGATCAATCAATTGTAATACACTAACTGTTGTATTAATCATACCATAATTATTTGATTACATCAGTTATCGCAGTATCATTCGTGCTTAAGCAATCATTCTCTGACTTAACCACCTGATTTTCTAACATTCAAAGTAGTACTTTATTCTTGTAATATAAATTCATTTTCTTTTTAGTTAGTAAATTTGAGCCTGTATCTCTTTACTATCTAGTGTCATTGTAGAATTGCACTAAAATACCTTAATGTTGATAACATAAAATTAATTAAAATCATCATGCCATAATGTAGAATATTGACCCCCAAATGCCCTGGTTTGACTAAGAGTGGAGAGAGTCACCTATCTCTCTCTCTTGAAATGTTCTCACATAGCCACATGCATACAACATTGCCAGGGAAGTCTTACTCACGCGGCATTACTGTTGTTTACGAAATCGAGAGGATGGGTAGGAAATGTCCGGCGCTTTAATCGGGTTGGTGGTCCATCTAGGGGAGTTGGAAAACCCTCATTCCAAAACAGTAGTTCACATGGGCTTCAGTACCCTGAAGGAACCAATGCCGTATAAACTAATCGTTGGTCGCCGGATACCATAGGACTGCATCTCCTTGCGTTGCTCCATTGCCTTGTGGATTAGACCTTTAGATCAAAGGCTCGAGAAGTTACTCCGTAAGGAAACCACCTACTTCGGTTTGGGCACGCGGACAGTATCCCAGCTCTCACACAAATCGAATGCTTCGTGTGGCACATATATATTTGGTACCTCCTTGTACCAATGTTCATGTGTTCAAATAAATAAATAATATTATGGTTAATACCTTCAGTCTTTCAATAACGAATTGAGGAGTGAATGATAATATTATCCGTAGTTAAACATTTTCAAGGAAACCATTCAGTTATTTTATAATCTGTAAAATATTACAAATAATCCAGTATTGATTGATTAGAGTAGAGATTAATGCCAACTCGTATTCAGCATACCAATCATCTGAGTAAAGTCAATGAAGATTGAATAAAATATTTCACAAATAAATATTACATACTAAATTAGGCTGTGGCTGATCGATTTGAATATCAGTATAAGACTACTTAATCTAATATTTCAGTATCATTGTCTAAAAATCTCATTACTGATGTAGCTTAAGTGTGAAGATCATGTGGATGCTTTTGGTGATTTCATGTTTTCTAAAGTAAATCGCTTAGCTTTGGAGTTCTTCATAGTCTAGTTCCGGACAGCATTATCATCGTCTACTTTATATAGAGTTCATGAAGTAGTATTTTCCAGAGCAACTATGAAAGCTATACAAGTTAACTATATAGTTCAACGTACACAACAACAACACTCAACTATAGACCTTTCATTCCTTTTAAATCAATATTTTTTCAAATACTTATTCGTGGAGTCTAAGGTGTAGGTCTTTCATTATGTTCTATTAGCGTAATTGCTACAGCAGATACATTTTAATTTTATTTAATATCTATCACTATCAGTTGAAATTACTAATCAATTAATTAAATATGTGAGAAATAAAGACCACTTATGTGCAAATTAGTTGACTAACATAGTATGATTTCAAGTTTTCGTTCTTCGATTCATTTATTAATTCATTTCACTCAAACTTTAAGTTACATAACTTAAGTTGATTGAAATTTAATGAAGAAGCACCTGCTCAATACCTTTTGGAATTCCAATAAGTCTTTAACTCTTAGCTATCTGTCACAAAAACTATGTTTGATTCCACTTGTTTTGGTGGGGTTTTGTTCTCTGAGTTGAACTTTGCGCTGATGGCGTCGTTCAGGAGAACGATGAAAGCTCCATGACCAAACTATCCAGCTCTGAAAACAAAACTCCAGCACAACCATCCACCTGAGCTACAAATCTTCCCCACCATCTCGATTTAAAACAAACAATCGAATCAAACGTCTAAAGTATTTAATCTATTTTTGTTTCGTTGTGTATTCGTTTGACATCGTTAGTTATAGTTAAGAATCTGATAAATCAGCTTGTATCCTGATTATTCAGTCATCGTATGTTACAAAGGTAATCGGAATCTTGTAGACGAAGGGTGATATCACATATCTTTTTCTAGACTCAGCTTTGTCTCCAGATATATTATTCTTAAGACTTTTTGTTCTCAAGTTTTACTGATTATTAGCTGTTTTTCAATTTAAATATTTTCATTAACTGCAAAATTAAACCTTCTTGTCTGTCAGGCAGATGGCAGTAAACCTTAGATTTAGTGTTCGTACTAGTTGACACTCGTCAACCAGGTTTACATGCAATTTAAAAGGAATTAATGCTCTGTGTGCTATCCGAACCCGCATCGCTCAGCTTCTATCTGAAGCATTACCACGGAGCTGTTTGGGCGGCCTTCGATATCTGAGACAGATTGATAGCTGAGCGTTTGTTAATGTCGTGTTTTTCTAGTCCTTTCTTAAGTGTTGGCTGAATTCTACCGACCGACTATCTCCAGCCACTTAACATCTGAACACAGTGCGTTTCAATATTAAGTCATTTAGAATAGCGACCAAATTACAACACGGTCGATAGTATTCGGTCGGCAGCTAGGAAGAGGCTGTACAAATATGCCATTGGCAACTAATCAGTGATAAATCCGTTGTATGTTCTCTTATTTATATGTCAATTCTTGAAATTTCTTTATATTGATAATAATATGGAAACGCATACTACTTATTTATATACTATTAGTATGTTTCCTACTTTCTCATTTCAACATTTTTTCTCATAATAGGATTCAATGTCTTCCAATCAAAACTTAACAGTTGTTTGTTGTGGTTCAGTATTCAAAAGTTGGGATCTAATCAGAGATGGTAATTTTCCGTTTTGTATAACGTTTAAAATTAAACTGTAATAAAAAAAAATTCGATGGAAATGAATAAAGTATGTAAACAACCTTGATCGTCTTTTCAGCCAACCGGTAATCAATGTTTGATTATGAATTGACTTAAAATGAAAAAGCCTAATAATACTACGGTTACTAAAACGGTTTTAACCTGAGTAATGGACTTTGCAAATTATTCATTAACGTTTTCATCGCAAGTTACTATATTGATGTAGGAATACTTTGTAACCAAAACGGTGAATAAATTTCGTTCTGTTGAAAATCACTTCTGTCCTATTTCCATTATTTCTTTTTTTTAACGTTAACTTCGAATTACCTCTACAAAATTGTCGTGCAGTAGCGATTCTTGGAATATTTCAACTAATGGCTCTATCGTCTAGACACTTAACTTCCAGCCAAAGAGTTGAAGTGTTATGGTTGTTGTAGATCGGGAATTGAATCCATTATATATGGCTGAAACTGAACGACCTTTTTAGCCATAAAATTTAGTATCCAAAGATTATTGTATTTTATTGTCTCTCTCTGTGCTGGTGAACGGCCTATGCTCTTCCACGAGGGGTAACAAGTGTAAGTAAGTGTTGGGAATATATGGCCTAGTGCTATATCTTGATTTGGTCGTTGCTAGCTTTTTTCGACCTACTCTTATGCTGACAAACATTACCTTTTAAGGTATGCGGTGATTAGATTTGCTTAATCTATATTCCAACTAATTCGTCATCTGTACCCTGTACCCCTCATTTAACTTGAACATTGCTCACTTTATTGTATCAACATACGCTAGAAATGTTTTGGAGGCATCTGTGATCGAACACTGTTGGCCTCAGTAGTTCGAATCGAAGTAATATTACAGCGTGTGATATGAATTACAGTTAATTTCAGTATACATTTCTGATTTAAATAACTTGCTTTTTTCCTTAAATATTAAAAGTGCCAATACGATGATCGTCTTTGTCATACTTAATCATATCGGTCTGAATACGATCAAATCCATGGATTCCACGCAACAGTCTCTAAACCATAATTAACAATAATCACTATCAACTTAACACCTGGTTAGTGTAAGCGGTTTGTGAAGATTGTTGAGTTTTCTTGCTTGTGTCACAGGCTCTAGTTAGACAACCACTGAAGAACACGGAGCACTGAATGGCTGTTTCGACCTGTTATGGAACTGCTCAGCAGTGTACATCCAGGACCGTATCGGGATCGAACCTAAGACTCATAGTCAACATTTACATAGATATAAGCCATTCTATTTTCGATATAACCTGACATTGTCTTATTATTTGAGCTTTCTTTCTGATACATTTTAAAGTGGAAAATAATTCGAATAATTTCACAGTTTTCTTTTCTCTTTATTTCAAATAGGTTTTAAAGATTTTCTGAAACCGTCTGAAGATAGTAAATGGACAGGGACTTTAGAATTAGTTCAACTAAAGCATAGTGCGGCTTATGGTGCCGCTCGTCTTTCAGTCCACTTTGATTCCAAAGTGACTATCCCTATAGACTCAGGTGTACAGTTTGATAAAATTTTGTTCGGTGTAAATTTTTAATACTTCCAAATATATATGTGCATTGACTTTTATATTGTAAGCGACAATATAATTTCTAGTTCTTTTATAATATTTAAAACAAAATTTAGTATTTTTCTGTATTGTTTAAGTAGCATTTTCATTTTTTTATATTGTACCCCCTATGTGCTCATTTATTGATTCAGTTTAATGAGAAAAAACAAAAAAATATTGATACGGCTTTTTTTGTAACCCCCCCCCCTTGGTTACATGAATGTATTTAAAGAAACTATTATGAAAGTATATAAGGGTTATCTTGATCAACTCTTAGATGATCTTAAGAATGTCAAGTCTATTTCTGGGCATTCAGAAGATGGGGGTGATATGAATAAATAATTTATTATTTTAATACCTCAATTAAATTGGTGTTCGGATTAACATGTAATAGTAAAGATTTGATGATTGGATTGAAAGAATACTCTGTATCCATAATGATGAATAATTACGGAGTTGGTTTTGTGATTTTAAACATCAAAAACTGTCAATGCATCTTCATAAATAATGTTAGAATCCGCATGGAAAAATGGTCATTTTTCCATTGTTATTTCAAGAATCGCTCAAATTTGTCCTTGTTTATTAGTCGTGCTATGTATAGTCAATAACTGGTAGTAGGCTCAGCCTTGACATTTTCTAGGATTTTGATTATAGTGGATCAGTTAAAATTCTCCAAGTGATGAATGGACGTCACAACAGATTGTAAATCACATTTCTATTGTGTATATGCACCGCATAATGTACTGTCAGTTCCCAAGTGTCTTCAACGCCCCAATTCTTTTATTGAACATTAGATCTGTAATCAGTCCTATAATTCTGTTATATCTTAGATATACATAATCTAGTTACTGAATACTTATACCATAAGAATATATAAATAATATTTGTCCATTAATAGGTCTCAGACTTTACTCGTAATGTAATCTTTACTAGGATATAACAAATTCCACAGTGATAATAATGGAGTACTCATCCAATCATAATCATTATATCTCCATCGAAATGCTAGAATTCGTAGTTATTTATTTCGTTTTCATAATTATAGTCAGTAGATCTTATGAAGTAAAATTTCAGATACATTTGAAGGGATTTCTTCGTAATTTGTATCTGACACAACTCTTAGAGTGTAGTACTGTGGTGCGTGCTACTTATATTGATATGAGTAGTGTATAACGCGAGTCAGGAATGTATTGTCTGGCAGCAGAAGATCAAGAAAGGAAGAACGGGAATAGAAAGCAATGAGTATAGAAATGCAAGAACAATGAAGTCCGAGACAATTATTGAACATTTCGCAAATTAGGTATTATAGTATGGTTTTTCTATTTTACCAAGTAACTCTGTAATGTTATGCTAAATATAATTCGGTTGTCCTCACATGTGTTCTTCACTACAGTACAACTATTTACTCTTTGATTTGGCAACAATAAATAAAACGTACTCCAATAAAGAACAATTAATTATTGCTCAAGGCTCATATTTTATTAATAATTATTATTTTAATGTAAGAATTAGCATACAACACAATAATGAGAATCAAAGATCAATTTATTATTTTCCATAGCGCACAATACGAACAGCTCGTTTCGGTGAACCGATAGTGGAACCTGGATTGTTCATTAGAATTCGTTTCAATCTATTCATTCTCCTTGTATCTGATCTACCAACTCGTGGAAATAGTGTAGAACGATCTTGTCGATAAAATGTTACCATATTTTCTGGTTCTTCATTTATTATTTCATCTAGATCATCAGAATCGGTTATACTATCTAGTGAATATATTGAGGAAACTAAAACTTGATGTGAAAAAGTTTGGAAAATTAAAAGAAGACAAAATGTATTTTTTAAAAATTACTAATTTATCAAAAAGAAAGTATGCAACTTAACAACAGGCTTGAACTGAGAAATGAGACTAATTTTCTGTAGGAAGCAGAAAGATACTAAATGTATGCTAAGTTTGAACTTAATAACTAAAACTAGGGTTTATGTTAACGCCACTAAAACGAAATGTTGTTTGTCTGTTTTTGAGGTACTAGGTGAACGTTTTCTAAATTTTGTAATGAACTATATCGCATAGAAATGAAAAAAACCCAGTTTCTAGAGTTGATTTAGCTAGTTCTGACACTTGTAGTGTCGATTGTCCTGTTAAGCCCATATACCTTATTCTAGCTTTCGGACAGGCCAATCCATTCATCCTAGTTGAGTAGTATTTTGACCTTGTTAATTATTCGCTTATCAATCTTGACTGTTTTTATGTGAGCGCATATATGTGTGTACACATCTTATCCCATTACTCTCATCACATGTCTGTAGCCTATTTTTTTGTGACTGTAAACGTTGAATAACGCCTGACTAAAGGGAGTTGGCTTACCCGCCATCTCCACTGCGCGTCGTTTCGCTTCATATTCAAAATATATGTATTCAAACGTCCATTTTCGTTATTTGACTTATTTAATTCCGTTATTCACTCAACGTGGATTAAGTCGATGAAATACACGAGGATAGGCGACATATATATTTCGACAACGATCATTCATACGACCTACTTGGAGTCAGATCCCGGGTCACTAAAGTGGAGAGCCCGTCAAAAAACATCGTCCAATCTAAATGACGACAAAATAAAGGGCCCCACTAAATGAGGCATAGATAAAACATAACTTTCGAATACGCTCCAAACTGATGCTGGATTTTGAGAGATGGATATTTATTTAGTTAACATCCTAAATTTCCAGTACGTTTATGGAGATCGTTGAATTCCATTGAGTTCTAGTGAAAATCCACGACCAGTGGATCTAATCCGTGTCGAGTATGAGGCAGTTAATTACCTAACGAATGCAACGGAAGATGGTCACGCACTGTTGTGGATTGATTGAATTTAGACATTGAAACCGTTGAATTCCGGCTCATTGGTCTGGTAGTTAAGAGTTGGCGCGAAAAAAAGGTTCGATCCCCGCTTGTGGGGTCGTGGGTGCTGAAGAGTCACACCCTAGGCCGAAACGGACATCCAACGTATACATGTTTTCAATGTTGGTCAAACTTGCTTGCTCATCTGTATTTCCCTTATATCTCATTTTAGGCTCCATACAAAAAGAGATGGCAGCCCGAAGTTATGTGCCTGTTTGCTTAGGGTACTAGGCTTTGGTTCGAGAAGAAAAATTGGGACCAAAGAACAAGCACTAGGATTAAGAAGACTAAAACTTTTTAAAAAAAACAGTTGTTCGATAACCTGGCGTTGCACAATCTGAAACAGTCAAGCGACAGAAGCGTCTGGTCTATTATTAGTCCCACATTTCTTGCCTCCAAATGACTCGATATTTTAGAAGGATACGCTTTTCGCACTGATGCACAACGTTTACATGGATCACCAGCAGCTGACCTAACCATAGATATTGGTAGTCTCAATTTTGTGGATATCACGTTTGTTTGAGTGCGACGAACCTGACAGGATAAAGCTAGATTTGTTACACCAGAAATACTTTTCCCCCACTAGTATTTAAATTTTGTCTCATAAAACAAATAGTTAGCGATCTAAAGAACAAGATCTGCTTGTCCGTCCAGTTCTGGTTATAATGGCCAAAACTGTAAAATGAATGTGAATTATTTCCGAAAAATACTTCATGAGGCATATCAGCCATCAAAGACACGAATAAAATCCTATTCAACAATGTTATGACATGAAAACTGCTGCACACGATCGACCTAAAACTCTTAAAGCTTTAAGGACCCTTTGGACGAAACTTCGACAGTTCAGCTACATAGATACCACGACATTGTATGATATACAGACAGCTGATAGCGAACTTGGCGGTATTCAGAAGAAATGCAAATCAGCTGAAACCACTATCATAAAAGGTAACATAGCCCTTTCAGCTATCTGTTCATATCAGCTGAAATTATCTTCGTTAGCTCTTGATTCTATGGATAGGTTGAATATCATACTGTATTCAACTGTTTTTATTTCTTTGGACTTATCATAAATATGTAAGATTTTTCGACCTTTGGATGGTTCTTTTTATTGGTTCGATTTAATTAGAATATATGCGGATATATTGTAGTTGAAATCCAAAACTTCTGCACTTCAATTCACTCTTAATATATTCAACATGAAATTACTTAATACAACCGTTCAATTTCAGTGTATCAATTGTACTGAATATGTTCACTAAGTTTATTCAACAAAGTTTTCTGATGAAATAAAATATTTCAGGTTACAATTTATTAATATTTAACCTGCCCTGACGTTGCTCCATTGTCTTGTGGATTAGACCTTTAGGTTGAAGGCTCTGGGTGTGACCCCCTAAAAAAAACCACCTACTTCGGTTTGAGCACCCGAGCAGTATTTCAACCTACACACAAATCAGGTGACTTGTATGGCGCATATATGTTCGGTGCCCCGTTTCATTAGTATTTATGTGTTCAAATAAATAGAAGATTCTGATAAAATAATGGAAGGAGTTAAATAGTACGGTGATTCAATTCGATATAAGCCAAATGATAATTAAGAAATCTTGATGAGTTTACTCTATCAGTCAAAATTTGGGTTCAGTTTCCAACGAAACAGATATACACTATTGATTGAAAATGTGGCTAAATTTTCTATGAATTATAGTGATCTACACATATTGTTTCCTATTCGGATTCAAACCAATAAAATCTCTTGATTTTCTCACTCAATTCATTTAGGCTAGTTGGATAGAAATCTTGCACAGTAGTCTAGGACTTGAACCACTACACATAATATAACAGTAGAAATCAAATATTGTTGTTAAAAAGATCAATAAACAGTTCCATCAATTTGAAAAACAAACGTATTATCTTACCGAATAATAAAATTAGATAATTGAATCGTATTATGTAATCCATTATAAATCTATATAAGAAAATAAATGATCAAATGAATTATATAAACTTTTACAAATATCGAAAAATCTTACTTACGCTTGTTACTCCTCATGGAGGAGAATAAGCTGCCTACCAACACTCTATCCAACCATGTCCTGGGCAACCCTTTCCAGTTGTTATTCATCCTTTTTATATCTACTTCTATTTCCCTATGTAATGTCTTGCTTAGTCTTCCTCTTTTCTGTTTCCCTTCAGGATTCCAAGTTAGAGCTTGCCTTGTATGCAGTTTGGTGATTTACGTAATGTATGTCCTATCCAACTCCAACGTCTTTCGCTAATTACCTCATCATCTGGAAGCTTGTCTGTTATCTCTCACAGTAGGCTGTTGCTGATGGTATCCGGCCAATGGATGTTGAATATATTGCGTAGACAGCCGTTTATAAATACTTGTAACTTTTCGATGGTCGTTGTGGTAGTTTTCCAAGTTTTCAGCTCCATAAAATAGAACAGTCTTGACGTTCGTAATGAAGATTGTGACTTTGATATTGGTTGACAGTTATTTTGAGTTCCGTATGTTCTTCAACTATGGGAATGCGGCCATTGCTTTACCAATCCTTGCCTTTACGTCCGCATCCGATCATCCTTCTTCATCGATGATGCTTCCCAGGTGTGTGAAAGATCCTTCATCTTCCAGAGTTTCTCCATCAAGTGTGATTGCGTTGGTGTTCTCTGTATTATATTTCAGGATCTTCCTTTTTCCCTTGTGTATGTTGAGGTCTACTGATGCAGAGGCTGCAGCTACACTAGTTGTCTTCATCTGCATTTGTTCGTGTGTATGCGATAGGGAGGCTGGATCATCTACGAACCATAAATCTATTTAGGAATAATATCTATCAATCTATTGTAACTCTTTTAGTTGAGTCTTAGAGATAGTGGAATTCAATAATTTGAGACGTTATCAGTCAAAGGTCAGCACAGAAGTCAGTGACAATCCTACAATACTTTACGATTTCATTCTTTATGAAATTTAGCGAAATTCTCTTGACTGAAAAAAAAATGCTTTTTTCGGCTAGATTGAACTTCTATTATTGACTATTTCTCACCGATTGATGTTTCTTTTTCCTTTTCATAATTCTATCTCTCTATTTGTATCGCGTATACTATTTTCAATGTCCAGTTGTACGAGAATTTAAGTATAATACGTAAATTATTGTAATTGAAAGAGTAATGACTGTAAAACTTGCATTTGGAAGCCACTTTAATTTTCACGATGCAGATTAATAATTGGAAAGAATTTAGTTCATCCTTCAGAAAACATGTAAGCTAATTTGAACAACACACCCATTTTTTAAATCGATTTTACGCACAGATGATTAATAATTAATAAACATTACATGTTATCAGATTGAGGGTTTGTGGAGATTGTACTAATTTTAGTAGTTGAATTCATGAGTTGATGTAAAGTAGATCACCATCGATAACCTGGAAGCACTGAACGACCGTTTCGTTCAAGTACGGGACTCCTCAACAGTGCTCATTCACGATCCCGCACGCGGGGTTCGAACTCAGGACCTTCGGTCTTGCGCGCGTACGCTTAACCTCTAGACCACGGAGTCGTACTTGGATTTCTGTGAAGGCACATGCTGTATATCGTTCAAACAAGGTTCTTAATAAACCGATCCAAAGAATATTATACTGGATAAACTTCACAATTAAAATAAAATGGTGTTATACTGAAAAAAATATCACACTACAAATTAAACTGATTTTTATACTGAGTAGCTATTAAACTGAATCAAAATCAGAGTAACATTGAATAACAACCACGCTGAGTTGAGAAATAATCTCTTCTTTATCTCATCCCTACATAAACAAATTTCTGAACTTATCTCACAAAGTCAAATCAATTTATTTCAACGGAGTTTGTACGAGAAAGTTACTCAGAAACGTTTTGATATTACATCGTTTCAATCCTAATCTCCCGATCCAAAATTGACCTGTTCATCACTCCTTTATTTTGTAATGTTTCTAAACTCCTTTTTTCACTGTAAGGCTCGCTATTAACACATTTCAGTTTCTTCTTTATGTTTGTCAAGTCGATCATTTACCTTCCTACCTTTCTTCCTTAAAGGATCCTCACTTAATTACTTCTTCAAACATTTTGATCATTACATGTTTGTTCGACATAGAAAATTTTTAATAATTTTGCTTAATCGTATCATCATATTTATATTTCATAACAGGCTTATATTCGTCCGGTAGTGCTTTTCACGACATTATTTTTGATACTGGCAGTATTAAGTCCATCATTTCAGTTCGGAAGTTGGAGTCGTTAAATCCCAACATTATAATTAAGCCTATTAAAGTTTCCATTTAGAATATCACAAGTCATAAACTTCTCGAGTGTTCTGATTTGCTGAATAAAGGATAGCTTTCCTTATTGACCACTGAAAACGGTTCTGGTGAAATGCTTGATAACCTGTTATTCACAGAATCGACTTGCGAAGAATTACTCACGACTACAAAGCCCACTCATTCTGATGCTCAAACATAAAATTTCTAGTCCTTCAAAACAAACATCAATTCTATAACTGTTACAAAATCCAAAGATGAGACTAGATTTAGTCTTTGAGTGCAGAATTACCAAACCGTACGCAAATTAAACAATGATGAAATTGTTTAAACAAAAAACAACGGTTGTATAAATAAAGAAAGTATACAGTCTTCCAATATTACACACAATTGATGAAAGTTTTCATTATTGAAATTGCTCATCATTTACTCAACAGTGAACATGAGGTTGAATTTTTGAAATCTTTTAGAATAATCAATAAACAAAAGAATTCCAAACTGTTTATACCGAATTTTTATGTATCCAAATTAAACAGTTATCAATCTTGTTTTATCCTATGGATCTTAGTATTGTGAGTTTATTACGTAAGACTTTGTTTCTATGCTTCCATGACATTTAATTAAAATTCTACTATCTTAATCCTTACTTCTCAACTTGTCTATATTACATAACCTATCTATTTTTGCTTTAGAGAAGAAGGATATTTCCTTTTTTTCTCCTTAATCTTCTAGAATATTCACATATTTATTCTAATAATAGGCAAACTTTAGAATAACTTTAATTCCTACGTATTATGGTTTCTTAATATTATTATTCTATCTTCATACTTTAACTCAGTTTACTCTAGATGTTGTGAGCATCTAAGAAGAATCATAGCAATAAAGGAATTCATGTAATTCAACTATAATATTTGTTCTCGCTTTATTCAAGTCCTTTGTAAGCAAAATGAACAAAATGTCATTATACTACTGTTTAATAATCAATAGTATAATTGAGTAGTCTGAAAATCTTTTAGTTCCTTGTATCAAATAAATTGGAATCTCGAAATAAATATGATTTACTTAAGCTGTACACTCGTATTTATACTTATATAGATAATGTATGTCTATAGAAGGATAGAGAACATTACATCATAGATCGATTCGAGACTGTTATCATCAGATGAGGTTATGCAATGATCATGGAGTAAGAGCAAAATATAAAGATGAAAATAATTTACTGGTCAAATATGAAGAAAAACGAAAAATATGAAGGACGGAATAATAAAAACTGAATGGTAACCAGCAAAACTATTTTAAGGTTAATAGTAACTGATTACAGTTTGAAATTACAACACACTTTAGAAAATTAATAATAATAATAACAACGGGAAAAAAATCGAAACATACGACAAAAAAGAAATTAGGGCCGCAAATTTCAGGCTTGAGTCGCTGTATTGCCAATGTCTTAGCAGTGCATAAGATTTTGATCCTTCCTCCCTTCGATCTAATTCCTATGACTATGTAGACTATTTTAAAAGAAGACTCCTTTGGAGCGATGTATCCATAGTTGATTAAATGCTCCTGGATTGAATTAACAATTGTTTCGCATTTTCATTTCAAAAGTCATGCCGGGCTATGTGCTAAGATGCTTTTGGAAAGTGGTCGATGTAACCTGCCACATATGAGCAAGTAAATTTATAGATTCACACTGATGTGGCTCAAAGCGGAAATTTATCCTTAACATATACATGAATGGTATAGTTATATCCCGATCAGTATAGTGAATGGTATCTGTCGGAATCTATTTCTGGACTAATAATATACGTACATTTTTGTTGCATAATTATTAAGTAGCTAAACTAAGCATATTCATGTTCCTCCTGTTATAAGCTCTATTCCGACCCATGGAACATTTTATACAATTTACTATTCTTGAGATATGCCCTGTCTATCACTTACTATCTCCCTTATTCACAGCCACATTTGACCAAATCGTGTACAAATGTTATTTCTCATTTTATACTACAATGTGGTTTGTCTGAATGGTTTATGAACCCAGTATGTTTGAAATGCATGAATGATATCGTATAGGTTGAGAATGGTGTTCTATACTTAACAGGCTGTGTTAGGTAGGAAGCATGACCGATAAATTCTTTAGACTGCTCATACGAGTTGTATGTGTCATTGGTCCGGTTGATAAGTCACACTACTCTCTAATCGGCCGTATCATTACGTTATACATTAATAAGACACAGAGTACAAGTTATAACAGGTGGACCAGCTTGAGAACAGAATTCGAAGCTTAACTAAATAGAACGTTTTATTTAGTGATTTTGAAATCCGTTTATTCAAGATTTCAAAATCTGTATATTTTTTGAATTCCATACTTATAAAAAGCGTTTTCTTTTATACTGTCGTTGCTCTTTCAGTATAATATCTAAATTCAATTGACTCATGATTTCAATCTGTGAAATTTCTAAAAACTCCACAAACCCCTTCTGATAATAATCATCTGCTCACTAGTGACTGACTTCAACAGACACTCCTGGAGTTCTAATGAGAAACCGTTACCAGTGGAGTTCAACCTGTTCTGTTGTGAGATAGTAACTCACTGAAGACAATGGTGTACGGTAGCGCAACTTCGTGGATTGGTTGAAGTTAGACATTAACACGGTTGGATGCTGGCCGGCTCAGTGGTCTAGTGGTTAAGTGTTCGCACGCGAGGCCAGTACGTCCTGGGTTCGAATCTCGCAGGGTGTGGGATGGTGGATGCGCTCTACTGAGGAGTCCCATACCAGGACAAAACGGCCGTCCAGTGCTTGCAGGTTTTTCATGGTGGTCTAGCTTCAATTGACTCATGATTTCAATCTGTGTAATACTTAGATGTTAAGTTACTATCAACGTATCTAGATAGATAATCATCCCTGATTATTACATAACCTCATCTAATAATAATAATAGTCTCATATCAATTTATGACATTATCTTTTCTATCCTTTTATTATAGACATATCCCTGTAACTATAACTATAAATATACAGTTTAACTAAATGACTTCATTGAAACGATTATTTTCTTCTCGAAATTCTCTTTTAATTTTTATTCAATAATAACAATAACACAATGGTTTAGTGGTCAAGTGTTCGCGAGCGAAACCAGTAGATCCTGCTTTCGAATCTCGCAGGGGGCGAGGTTGTGAATGAGTACTGCTGAGGAGTCCCATAATAGGGTGAAACGGCCGTCCAGTGCTTCCACGTTTTCTATGGTGGTCTAGCTTCAATTGATTCATGATCTTAACCATCGAAATAACACAATGGATTATTTTAATTATCTATATAAACTTCTACACATAAAACTAATGTGATTTTAAGTTGTTGTTGTTGTATTTTTTCATGTTACTATGAGAAAAGAAAAAAAAGAAAACCCAGCGCCCTTTTTCTTCTTTCTCTTTTCATTAAAACTTCGCAATTTTATATCACGGTTTATATTTGCTTGTTGTTGTTCGTTTGTTTATCTGTTTTGTCTTGCAAAGTTTTCTTTTATGTTAATTACCATTTTATGTTTGTTCATTGTCAAGTAAATTAGTTTATTATTATTATTATTATTATCATTATTAAAGTTAATTTTATGGCAGTTACTATTATGAATAAGTTTAATTGAAGTTAATTGTTTCAATGGAAAATGGGTTGTTTTTCTTTTCTTTGTTGATTAATTAATGAAAACGATGTATAATATTCATTTTGTATTGTTTGTTTAAATCGTCTCATTGATATTTAGAAGTGAAATTGATCAGACTCTTATTATCATATGAGCATTCTATACGGATTGCCTTGATATTGTCTTAAGTCAGAAGCATTATAAGCAAAGATGGATGGTGGTTCGCAATGGAATCCAGTTTGACTCGCCTTTCATCCTATTTGGGACTCGTCAGTTGTATGTACTCTGGGACTCGAATAGGACGAAACACTCGTCCTGTATTCCACTGCTAACCATAATCCATCTTTGCTTAGAATGCTTATGACTTAAGGCAGTATCCAGCCAATCCGCACAGTATATATATATGCCCATAATAGACCAATCAATTACAGTCCTAATTACTAGTGGGAAGATTCAACAGAACAATACAAAATGAAAATAAAACTCACCCCATTTAATAAGCTATTGGGTATGAGGACTCAGTATCTAAGCGGATAATATAATGACGTTTGAAGCCAACAGTACTGGGGTTCGAGTTTCAGCGTGAACATCAATTCTGGAATGTAAGTACATCTAACTGACCATTCACAAATAGGACGAAACGCTCGTCCTGAATTCCACTACTAGTCACCATTTATCCTTGCCTATGTATATGTTAAGTTTATATTTAGAAAGCTAAACTCTACTAAGCGAGTAAAATATCAAACTTAAATTATCCTACTTATTAATTCATTAGTTTATACTTAATGAATTCTAAATTTCAATAATATTTCCTCTCTGTAATATGATTAGTAGACCTATTGAGTATATTAGTAATCAAATTAATATCACTACTCTACTACTTGTATATTGTATGCAAAGAATCGTTTTTTAATGATATAAATATGTATTTCTTTGAAAAGATGTAACACATAGACATTTCAATGGTTCATATCATGAATCAACTGAAGCTAGACCACCATGGAAAACTCCGAAGCACTGAACGACCATTTCGTCCTATTGTGGGACTCCTCAGCAGTGTACATCCACGACCCTGTCCAGCGGGATTCGAGCCCAGGACCTATCGGTCTCGCGCTCAAACGCTTGACCTCTAGACCACTGAGCCAGCAACCAATGGTGTTGATGTAGACATATGTAAACCTTTATTCATCAAACTTATAATCATTGGTAATAATCTAAAACTTGTAGAATTGCATATGAAATAAACAGAAGATATTACTGATAAACTTAACTATAACTATCTATATTTCGTTAACAATGGATTTATATTTAAAAAATAATAATCCTATTGTCATTTCAGTGTTCCTTTATCAATTTCTAGAATAACTATTCTAAGCCAACTAAATTCATATGGATTAAATCAAGTATATTTCTAATTGGAAAATGTTAAATACTTTAATATAGAAACTGACTAGAAACTAAAATGTACCAACGTCTTTTCATTCGAACTAATATTAAAGTAATAGTGTAGTGAACAACAATACAAGTGGGGGACAACCGAACGTATTGGTCACGAAATTACAGAGCATCTCAATAAAATCTGAGAACCATATAGTAAATAGTTAATTTGCAAAATATCAATCCATCGTCTCAAACTTGATTGTTCCTTTTGCAAATATTAGTCCATTGTCTCAGATTTCATTGTTCATACATATTCATACCAATTGAGTTCCGTTTTCGTTCTTTCCTTATCGATCTTCTGTTGAAATACATTTTATGCCTGACCACTGTTATATGCCCTGGTACGGCCGAGAGTGGGGAGAGTCAGCTCTCCCTCTCCAAATGCTCTCACATGACCACGTGTACATAGCCTCTGCCAGGGAAGTCCTACTCATTGCCTTCTCGTGGCGGGAGTGTTGTTTACGAAAATGAGAGAACGAAAAGCGAATATCCGGCGCTTTAACCGGATTCCAAACCAATGGTGCACATGGGCTCCAGTATCCTGAAGGAACAAATGGAGTATGAACCAATTGTTGGTCACCGGCTACCATGAGAGTGCATCTCCTCACTTACGTTGCTCCACTGCATTGTGGATCAGATCTTCAGGTCAAAGGCTGTGGGTGTGGCCCCCTGAGAAAACCACCTGCTTCGGTCTGGGCACCCGGGCAGTATCACAGCCCTCACACATATGGAATGAGATTTGTGTGACGCATATATATTTGGTGCCTCCTTGTACCAATATCTATGTGCTAAAATAAATAAATAAACCGTTATATGCTACTTATATCGATATAAGTAACCCGTACTACAATAGTGTTAGATGATTCTTTTTGTATATATATAATTGGAATTTAGATCATCTTTGATAGGAAGTGGAATAATGAATAAACAATTTATAGGAATAAGACTTCTACCTGGTTAAATAATCGATTTTTTTTTTATCATAATCATATAGGTACTTTGTTCTTTTTTATGAAGAGAGTTAATGAAAATACATCAAATGACACAATACATTCATATGGTTGTGTTGAGTTAATGTGTATGTATAGTGAGAAAAAGAAATTGATGACTTTTCTTTTCAACTACTTCTTTCATCCGTTGGAATGATTCGGTATAGATTAGTTTACTTGATAGGTTGTATTTGTTACAGAATTATCTTAGTTCAGGTATAAATAAAGAAAAATAGTACAGGACAACTTTTATGTGTTAGTATGGAACTGTTAAGCTGAACTCATCCGCGATCTCGAATGGGATTTAATCCAACACCTTCAGTTTACGTAGTGACTGACTAAGCACAAGAACCATTGAGTCCACTGTCATTGGTACAACTCCTACTTAAATATAGTAAGATGATCATCCAAACCCGTTGGTGACAACCGTTTTACTCCTTGGATGTTTAGACTTCACCATTAGTGATTTAAAACTTTTATATACTTATCTCGAAACAGGAAACTATATTTCACTGACTAAATTAGAGTTATTGAATGATTTTATATAAAGTGTCTCCAAAATTTATATTAACATATTATATGTTCTAAAACAAAACTTAATTTTTACCATGTATAACGGTTGGCAAATGCTGGTCCACGGCCTATGCTCCATTGGGAGTAACAAGCGTAAGTAAGTATGTATGTATAACAGTTGAAATCCTTCAAGATGTCTTCGTTCTAAAGTGATAAAAACTTTTAAATACAAAGGGTTTTCCCAATACATTTTTTCATACTTGATTTGACACGAATTAGCGTCTATTGCAGATGCATCTACGTTTTCTTCGTTCTGTACACAAAATAATCATCTCTAATATAGATTTATATACCATTTGTGATCGGTGCGAGATCCTTGCCAAATACAACTATTTTGACAATCAAATATAACAATTAGTGCTAATCAAACCGCATGCTACTTGAATTTTTCATTAACTGACAGTCTATTTCTTATCAGCGTACACACTTAAGTTTAATGTTCTTCAAGTATAACTCCAAAAGGTGTTTCATTATGAACGTTTTATTCCTACTATTCAGTTTAAAACAATGACTAAACGATGCAGTGAATCATAAACTGGTCTTGGCTAGATCACTAAAAAATGTCTTGGTAAAAATCTGAGAACCATACAGTAAATACTTCATTTGCAAAATGTCCATTAATTGTTCTAGACTTTATTGTTTCTACATTTCCATACCAATTGCTTTCTGTTCCCGTTCTTTCCTTCTCGATCTTGTCAACTTTCTGCTACCAGACATTCTATTACTGACTAGCGTTATATACTACTTATATAGATATAAATAGTACACATCACATTCCATGATGGTCTAGCCAACATCATTTCGTGATTTAAACAACGGAAATTCTACAATCTCCATAAATCTCCTAATACTGATAAAATATGAATTGATGTGGGAAGAAATAACTATACATAGATATGATATTTGACTGTAATTCATGCATAACTTATGATGAAACATTTCTTCGATTAAGGTTCGGACTAGACTATCAGGAACTGTTGAAATGTTAATCTCTGAGATAATTTCAAATAGAATTTCGCATTTATTCGGTACCCAATCTTGTTTCAAACTTTAACGAATATTTGCTCATTTTCAAGGATGTACACCCGGCAGATCATATTTTGCGGAGATAAAACTATTGTTTGCACTGATATATTCTGATACTTTCTTAAAACTAATTGCCGATTATTTCATTGATGTTGAATAGTAGTTAATTGTGGAATTTAGGATTCATATTTCATATTATTTTGAACTTGTCATTTGAATGTATTTGCTACATTTCAAATGTTTTCGCCTACAACAGTAGTGGAAATCTAAAGCTTTACACTTTAAATATCATTTATTTTATGGAATGAGGTACCGAGTTTAGATTCCCACTTTACAACTTTACAAAAATAATCTTAAAACTAAATGATAATAACTAAGTAATTCACTCAGAATGTACACATGTCAATATGAACTTGTTATCAGTCAGTCAGTCAGCTACAACGTAGGACCAGAAACATATATGCATTGGTTCAAGTTGTCACACTTCATTAAAACAACAAGACGAACACCAGATTCATAGAAGTAGTCACTTCAATGGTAGCAATATATAAAAGAAATATTGCACATAAGGATATCGTCCAAAAAGAAAGATTTAGTTTGTAGAAAGATATGAAGCGATTTTAATCCCATAGTTTAAGGGGAGACAGAAAGTGTAATCATCTACGCCATTGTGATCGATTCTGAGCCATGTCACCTACAGTCTCCAACCATTGGTTACGATAGTCACGCGGACCCCAACCAAGTAGTCTGCATCTCCCAACATGGCTCAGACTAGAAGTTAGTGACTTCAAGAACTGATGCCACGTTTTGGTTTGGTCGCCCCTACCTTTCTTCCAATCATCTCCAACACTAGTCATGCGCGTCATGGTAATCGGTGTTCAGGCATGCATAACACGTGGCCCGACCATCTCAGTCGATGAGGATTCACGACTTCATCAACTGATTTACTATCGTTCTCTAATATACTATGTCTAACCTCACTATTACTTACCCGATGATCCCAGTAGATGCGAGCAATATTTCTAAGACTTCTGTGGTCAAATACTAGTAACTTACGAGTATCTTGTACTCTTAATGGCCACGTTTCGCAGCCATAAATTAAAACAGAACGAAATGCCGCTCAGTATACTCATCTCTTATTTGATAGACGCATATCTCGCCTTCGTCATGGGTGACATAATTTGACAAAAGCCAAACGAGCCTTTTGAATTCGTAGTGAGATTTCGTCAGACACCAACCCATGTGGCCTGATCAGACTTCCAAGATAAGTGAAGTTGTCAACGCGTTCGACCACTTCACTTCCTATTCTGAACTTGTTATATCCCGACGAGATTTATGAACGGTAACTTTTGAGAACTATTTATGGATCGATACGATACATATATTTTTGTTGCATAATTATTAAGTAGCTAAACTAAAACTCCACCTGTAGCTCTTCTAGAGTTACTGCCGGTCCCAAGCCCGGGTAAAGGAGGAGGGTTGGGCATGGGGTTAGCGACCTCATCCTGTAGAAAACTAACTCGCTAAAAATGCGCTAACCAGAAAAAATAACTCAAACCATTTGCACTCTACCCTGGGAGTTAGGTCTTCATTTAGAAGAATTATGACGCTTCATAGTGAAAGCCGAGTTTCTTCGGAAGCCACGAAGCCGATGTCCCTTCTAACAACCAGAGCGAAAATTTTTATAGGTACATGGAACGTTCGAACAATGTGGGAAACCGGGAAGACCAGTCATTAGCAATGGAAATGAGGAGATACAACTTAGCAGTACTGGGAATCAGCGAAACCCACTGGACCCAAGCTGGACAGAAAAGGCTAGCTACGGGAGAGATGCTGCTATACTCCGGTCACGAAGAGGACAATGCTCCACACACACAGGGAGTTGCTCTTATGCTGTCCAAAGTAGCACGAAATGCACTTGTAGGATGGGAATCCCACGGATCCAGAATCATCAAAGCATCATTCAAAACAAAGAAGGAGGGGATCTTAATGAATATTATCCAATGTTATGCACCCACCAATGATAGCAACGACGACATTAAAGATCAATTCTACGAGCGGCTGCAGTCAATCATAGAGAAATGCTCAAGAAAGGACCTCACCATTCTGATGGGAGATCTAAATGCCAAGGTCGGAATAGACAACACTGGATATGAAGATATTATGGGACGACATGGACTGGGAGAGAGGAACGAAAATGGAGAAAGATTTGCAAATTTGTGTGCATTCAACAAATTAGTCATAGGAGGCACAATATTTCCACACAAGCGTATACACAAGGCTACATGGATCTCACCGGACCACACTACAGAGAACCAGATAGACCATATTTGCATCAACAAAAATTTCCGAAGGACAATGGAAGATGTGAGAACCAGGAGAGGAGCTGACGTAGCTTCAGATCACCACCTAGTTGTAGCCAATTTAAAACTGAAGCTAAAAAAGAACTGGACAAGTGGACAAACAGCAATACAAAGGTTCAATACAGCCTTCCTTCGAGATACTGACAAACTCAATGAATTCAAGATGGCTCTCAACAACAGATTCCAAGCCTTTCAAGATCTACTGAAGGAAGAAGAAACTACCATGGAGGACAACTGGAAAGGCATCAAAGAAACATTGACTTCAACGTGTCAAGAGGTTCTGGGCCTAAAGAAACACCATCATAAGGAATGGATCTCTACAGAAACACTGGACAAGATCAAAGAAAGGAAGAACAAGAAGACAGCAATTAACAACAGCCGAACACGAGCAGAGAAAGTCCAAGCACAAGCTGAATACATAGAAGCAAACAAGCAAGTGAAGAGGAGCATTAGAGCCGACAAGAAGAAATACGTGGAAGAACTAGCAACGACGGCAGAAAAAGCTGCTAGAGAAGGAAATATGAAACAGCTTCACGATACAACGAAGAAACTAGCAGGGAAATACAGTAAACCAGAGAGGCCGGTCAAGGACAAAGAAGGCAAGCCAATCACCGAAATTCAACAACAGCGTAACAGATGGGTAGAATACTTCGAGGAACTCCTGAATAGGCCGGCTTCAACGAATCCACTGGACATCGAAGCAGCACACATAGATCTTCCTATAGATGTCAACCCACCAACGACGGAAGAAATTAGAATGGCCGTCAGACAAATCAAGAACGGGAAAGCAGCGGGACCCGACAACATACCAGCTGAAGCACTGAAATCAGACGTCGAAGTAACCACAAGCATGCTTTACCCTCTATTCAAAAAGATTTGGGAGGAGGAACAAGTGCCAATGGACTGGAAAGAAGGACACCTCATCAAGATTCCAAAGAAAGGAGATCTGAGCAAATGTGAAAACTACAGAGGCATTACACTACTGTCAATACCAGGGAAAGTCTTCAACAGGGTGTTGCTGAACCGGATGAAGGATGCAGTAGATGCCCAACTTCGAGATCAACAAGCTGGATTCCGAAAGGATCGGTCGTGCACAGACCAAATTGCAACACTACGGATCATCGTCGAACAATCAGTTGAGTGGAACTCGTCACTATACATCAACTTCATTGATTATGAAAAGGCATTCGACAGTGTAGATAGGAGGACATTATGGAAACTTCTTCGACACTACGGAGTTCCTGAGAAGATTGTCAATATTATCCGGAACTCATACGACGGACTACAGTGCAAAGTAGTGCATGGAGGACAGCTGACAGATGCATTCCAAGTAAGGACCGGAGTCAGACAAGGCTGTTTACTCTCTCCATTCCTCTTTCTTCTGGTGGTCGACTGGATTATGAAGACCTCGACATCTGAAGGAAAACACGGAATACAATGGACAGCTCAGAACCAATTAGACGATCTGGACTTCGCAGATGACCTAGCCCTCCTATCACGTACACGTGAACAGATTCAGATAAAGACAGCCAATGTAGCAGGAGTCTCTGCATCAGTAGGCCTCAGCATACACAAAGGGAAAACCAAGGTCCTCAAATTCAAAGCGGAGAACAGCAATCCAATCACCCTTGATGGCGAAACTCTGGAAGATGTAGAATCCTTCACATATCTGGGAAGCATCGTCGATAGACATGGAGGTTCAGATGCAGACGTAAAGGCGAGGATTGGCAAAGCAAGGGCCGCATTCCTACAATTGAAGAACATATGGAACTCAAAACAACTTTCAACCAATATCAAAGTGAGAATCTTCAATACGAACGTCAAGGCAATTCTACTGTATGGAGCTGAAACTTGGAGAACTACAACAACCACAATCAAGAAAGTACAAGTATTTATAAATAGCTGTCTACGCAAGATACTCAACATCCATTGGCCGGATACCATCAGCAATAGCCTTCTGTGGGAGAGAACAAACCAAATTCCAGCTGAAGAGGAAATTAGGAAAAGACGATGGAAATGGATAGGACATACATTACGCAAATCGTCAAACTGCATCACGAGGCAAGCTCTAACTTGGAATCCTGAAGGGAAGCGGAAAAGAGGAAGGCCAAAGAACACATTACGTCGGATAATAGAAGCAGATATGAAAAGGATGAATTACAACTGGAAGGAGCTGGAAAGGATTGCCCAGGACAGGGTTGGATGGAGAATGCTGGTGAGCGGCCTATGCTCCTTCACGAGGAGTAACAGGTGTAAGTAAGTAAGTAAGTAAGTAAGCTAAACTAAGCATATTCATGTTCCTCCTGTTATAAGCTCTATTCCGACCCATGGAACATTTTATACAATTTACTATTCTTGAGATATGCCCTGTCTATCACTTACTATCTCCCTTATTCACAGCCACATTTGACCAAATCGTGTACAAATGTTATTTCTCATTTTATACTACAATGTGGTTTGTCTGAATGGTTTATGAACCCAGTATGTTTGAAATGCATGAATGATATCGTATAGGTTGAGAATGGTGTTCTATACTTAACAGGCTGTGTTAGGTAGGAAGCATGACCGATAAATTCTTTAGACTGCTCATACGGGTTGTATGTGTGATTGGTCCAGTCGACAAGTCACACTATTCTCTAATCGACAGTATCATTACGTTATATATTAATAGGATCCAAGATCATAAGTTATAACAGAACTAAAGTAGTTTCCACTTCTTAACATCGTTAATAAGAGAATCTGAATACTTATAGTCATGTATTTGTTCTGTTCTGTTGTTTATTTTTTTTCTCCATAAGGACAGTGATGAATATGATGAATGTTACATTATGGATTATTGTATTATTTTACAATCTGATATTATTGTGTTATTATCTTTCATGTCAACTTATTCTTAATGTTTATTCATTCAAACAACTAACAACCTTAAGTTCAATTTGTTTTGTTTTTGGACTCAATTTAATGATAGAACTGAGTTAATATGAACAAGTATTTGTATAGTTTATTATCTTTGAATCTATTCTATTTGTTTATTTGATACTGTGACCCTATCTGATATGTGGGATATTTTACTTATGTGTGCTAAAATGCATTAAATAATAATTTATCTATTAAGGTTATCTATAATCTTCAAAATAAATCAGTTTCTATTTAGATAATGGAATTGAAGATGAAAATAAAGAAATACATAAATTTAACATTGAATATTTTTTCTTAGAATAGATAGATTGTGTCTAGTAGAAGAGTACAGGCCCTCAAATGCCTTGGTACATCCGAGAGTGGACAGAGTCATATCTCTCTCTCTTTCGAAATGCTCTCATATGACCATATGAATACAACCACTACCAGGGAATTCCTACCCACTGCCTTCTCGTGGAGGGGGGTGTTGTTTATGAAATCGAGAAGACGAAAAGTAAATATCCGGTGCTTTAAACGGGTTGATGGATACGGAGGATCTACCTAGGAGAGTTGGAAAATCCTGAGTCCAAACCAATGGTTCATATGGGTTCCAGTATGCTGAAGGAACAAATGACGTATGGACCTATTATTGGTCACCAGCTAACAATGGACTGCATCACCTTACGTTGCTCCACTGCCTTGTGGATTAGACATTCAGATCAAAGGCTCGAGAAGTTACCCCGTAAGGAAACCACCTGCTTTGGTTTGGGCAACCGAGTAATATCCAAGCCCTGAGGCATATCAAAATTATTTATGTGGCGCATATCTATTTGGTGCCTTCATATACCAATGTTCATTTGTTTAAATAAATAAATAAATAGTTGTGTACGACGTAAGTTCTATTGTATTGGGAATGCGTTAGCTGGGTGTATATAGATCCTAGTGTTGATAAGATGATTCGCATCTTGTACTTTACTGCTAGCCACAATCAATCTGTGCATTAAAAAAACTTGCAACAAAACCACCGTATCTAAGCAAGATGCACATATGTTGACAAAGACTGATTACAATTTAATCTCCATTATTAACAATGGGATAGTTCAAACCCTTATCAGTGATGATATAAAATACTTTTATAAACACAGCAAGGGAATTTTTTTGCACTGCAAAGTAGTTGAGGGGTTTTATTTCGTATTCAATATTAGACATCATTTCTTAATGTTTAACTAAAACGTCACTAGTTATTTAAACGGCTGTATACACAAGTGTGTATATTTCAAGGATATATGTATCATCAAAACGCTCATATCTGTAATTCAAAAGTACATTCTATGCTAAATATTCAGTAAACAATCACCTATTTTTATAAAGCATTAGTCGTCAGAATTTTCATAAACAGATTCAATGAAGATTGTAATTGTGAACAATGTGTAATCCTTTTTTAAATCTCCAATCAGTGTGAAATATCCATTGTTTTAGGGGGTAATTGTTGTATAAAGCAGCATGAATTTCCCTGACTAAAGATTTCATTTTAATCTATGCTGATTCAGTAGTCTAGAGTTTAAGCGTTCGCACATATGACCAATAGGACCTGAGTTCGAATCCCGCATGTGGGATCGTAGATGCCCACTGTTCACGATTCCAATACTAGGATGAAATGGCCATCTAGTCTTCTTATGTTTTCCATGGTGGTCTAGCTTCAATTGACTGATGAATCAAACTATTAAGCTATCTACATATGGTTTCTTTAAATACCTCGTCGTAGTACGCTCGAAATTGCCCTTTGATAGCAACAAATGAAGTGAAAATGAAGTGGATTTGAAATGAAATCCTCAACGAAAATAATGCGCTCACTTACTAAATGATCTCTTTAAAAATGTATATTGAACATGGAAAACAGATGAACTACAAATTCATGGACACGTAATCTAGCTAATAAACTACATTTACAGAGTTAATGAAACTTTTTTCAAGCCTATTTACTACCAAATTTGTTGATGATATAATTTATGGATGACAGTAGAGTGACCTTGAGAGTGTCCACCTAATAACTAGAACCAAATAAGGGTTATGAACCAATGTGAGGGATTAGGATTATGATTTAAAATTGATGGTTAAGGTTGGGAATTAGATTTGGGATTTTCATCAACTCTAATGCCAAAACTCTACTTAGCCTAATTGATGAATGAATTTCGCGCCAAAATCCGAGACTTGTTATTGTTATACCTGATTGGTTCGTTATTAAACTATTTTGTAAAGGGGTAACAAATGAGTAAGAAAGGAAGTGTAGATGTATCCTAACCATTTTCAATTCATTTCTATTTTATTTAATTTACTTGATCATGAAGGGGTCGATAAACGCGTGGCATTTGTTACTGAACAACTTATTTCTTAAACTTCTTCAGGAACGTCGAGACCTATTTTTGTTTAGAGCAATTACTCCTTTTGATAAATTTCGATAGTGTAATAAGAAGACCAAGATTATCAGAACTATTTGATGATATATTAGCAGAAACAAATAAAATCAAATGATTCAAACACATAATTGAAACAGATCGTAAGATTGATCTTATGGTGTTGTACAAAAGTGTAAAAGGGTGTATGCGAAGGTTTATTGAAGCCTTAGCCATAAGAAAATTTAAACCCACCTTTTTGTATTCAAAAACAGTTTGTTCTCACCTTAAACCTATTCTGGTAATATTACCTTACTATCCAGAATGATTAGGTTTCAAATTGTTTTCGTATTATTTCTTTATTATTCCTTATCTCCTCTTACCCTTCATTTCTAGTGATCAAATTGTTCGAAATGTATTACGCTAATATATCATCATATAGTTCTGATAATCTTCATCTTCTTATTACAATATTTTTGTTTAATGATGAGATAAGTTGTAGATTACTAACTAGTTTCTTACTATCAATTACTATCGAATATGTCTATTATTTTGTCAGAGATTATCACTAAAGTATACATTCTATGCAATCTATTTGAATTGATATCAAAAGGCGTTTTTGTGAATATTATAGTAATTTCAATAGTTGAGATTATGAGTCAGTTGAAACTAGACTCATTACCTTAACTAATGAAATTACTACAATATCCACAAAAACCGCTTTCTGATATTGATCAACGTATGCTCATTAATGACTGGCTTTAAGAGGTATTTCCTGGAGTTCTAGTGAGGAGCAGTGATTAGTGGAGTTCAACCAAGTCTGTTGTGAAGTAGTAACTCATTGAAGACAATGGTGGATGTGTCGCTCGATTTCATGGATTAGTTGAACTTAAATATTAATACTGTTGGATGCCGGCTCAGCCGTCTAGAGGTTAAGCGTTCACGTGCGAGACTGATAGGTCCTGGGTACAAATCCCACGTGCGGGATTGTGGGTGCGTACTACTCACGAATCCCATACTAGGACAAAATGACTGTCTAGTACTTCCAGGTTTTCCATGGTGGTCTAGCTATTTGAATTTGTTATGAAGTATATTATTCAACTACCTTTTTTGATGTTAAATATCTCAGTATCTTGATATCAATAACATTTACCTTGATTAATTAAAGAACTAAATGAAGATAGTAGTAAATCTGTTTATGTTATAGAAGGAAAAAGATGGGCTTGTCGTTAATAAATTTGAAAATAAAAAGTACCCTGTTAAGAAACTGACATCAGTTACATAGGCAATAGCAAGATGTTCGTAACCAATATTATGTCATAGCGTATAGATCTTAAATAACACTCAGTTTAATTCTTTGATTTTAGTTTAAATCTATATTTCTAAGTTAGTTAAGAATATATAATCTTTAGTTACAATGTTTATAATAAATAATGGGTATCTAACAAATGGTTCTATCATAATTTCTAATCTAATCACCTATGCTTTTAACATCATTTAGTATGAACATCTTTCATACATGTAAATGTTTAATTACTTATAAAAGGATTAATGAAAATATGAATCTTATAATGGTTCTACTCAGTAGATCTTTGGTTGTCTTTTTTTTTATAGTTTCAATTCGTTTATTTAAGGGGTTAAAATGTGATCGATTTTTTGTGAAAAGTGGGAATGATGTAGTTTTTTTTTACTAATACTACTGTTTACTGAAACAATCTCTAAGTAATTATTTTTTGAGGGGTGGGGTGGGGTGGGGTGGGATGGGGTAAGTTATTCATATTGTAAGAGATCAATTTTAATAATCTGGGAAATTTATGATACATTAAAATAAATAACTCGTTCATTTATGTTGTTTCCATGTGAAATCGCTTATTTTAATTATCATACTCCATATTTATATTTTAGTTAAACATGAATTTTGAATTTATTTTCAATATTTCACTAAAAAATATAAATTTTTTAAAGATGAATAAAATAGGTGGTGGTGGTGGGGTTTTGGAAGAACAGTTCCATTTCAGTCTTTACATTGACAATATGAAAAAGGCTGTTCAAAATACTTCCATGTTGTTATATCCTGACAAGAATAATGAATGTTAACTTTTGGGATCTATTGATGGACCAATACTAAGCATGCATTTCTATTGTATAATTATTAATTAACTAAACTATACATATTCATTTTCCTCTTATTACAAGCTTTATTTTGACCCATAAACTATTATTATACGTTTTACCATTCTTGAGTTATACCCAGTAATATTAATTACTACCTCCCTCATTCACAGCCACATCTGGCTAATCCTTGTACAAATGTTGTTTCATATTTTATTGGCACGTTGTGGTCTGTTTGATTAGTATATAAACTCAATATGTTTGAAATATCCTGATTCATATCGCAGAGGCTGAGACTTGTGTTTTAAACTTAACTGGCTGGGCTAAGCGGAAAGCAGCGCCAATCAGAACTTTAGACTGCTCATACAGGTTTACGCGTCATTGATCCGATTGATAAGTCACTGCTGTCTTATCGGCGGTCACAAGTTATAACACATGTATTCAATGGTCGTCTAGCTTACATTGACTCATGAATACAACTGTTAAAAACGTGAAGAAAAAAAAAACAATATTCCCTATTTTTAAATACTTCACTCGATCCATAGTAATTCATTATTACTATTGTTATCAATATTCTTGAAACTTTCAAATACCATAAAATGTTGATTTTACTACATTAATTTTTCTTAGATTTCAAACCATACCGAATAACTTGTGATAACTTACCTAAATGTATATTCCCGTTCTTCGAATCAGCTGTTCTCTAGAATATAACAGTATGAATATCATATAAATATATAAAGCTTTATTTATTAACCAATCAAAATTCTCGGTTAGATATTATCATAAATTTCATTTCATAAACAATTTGACGAAACAAAAGGATTGTGGTGTATGCTACTTATGTCTATCAATATAAGTAGTATGTAACACCAATCAGATCTAAAATGCTTGGCAACAAAAGGTTAAGAAGATGAAATTGAATAAAACAGAAAGAGAAATAGAAAGAAATTGTTAATTGAAAGAATCATGTAGAATGTAAAAGACAATTGATAGAAGGTTTGCAAATAGAGCATTGAATGTATGGTTCTTATATTTTACGAAGATATTCTGTAATTTTATTTTAAACAATGAAGTGGATGCTCGTACCTGAGTTTTCATTTACTACAGGTTCTCCAAATCCTTATTATGCCTTCGAGTTAAAGCAATGTAGAAAATAGGAGAAAAATGGAAAGTGACGATGTAATGGAATAAGACGATGAGGAGGGAGGAAGGGAAAAGAGTAAACTGTGAAAATGAAGATGGCGGAAGAGAAGAAAGGAAAGGAAAGAAGAGAAAAATAAAGGAAAGAGAAATAGAGGAAGTAGGTGAAATAGAAATAAAGAGGGAGGGGGGAAGAGTTAGAAATCTTGGAAAAAGAAGGAAAAGAGAAAGGGCAGACAGATATATGTCATCTCATAGAACCGTTCAGAGATTCGGGTTATCTAAATTAGCCGTGGCACATTAACATGACGAGATGAAAAACACGATGAATAACAACCGAGATTGAAATAATGTCGTAACACCCATAATGAGAAAGACTGATCATTGAAAATATGACTCAAAGAGATACAGTAAGAATATATAAATAAAGGAAGACTGCAACGCAAGATTTAAGGAAGAATAAGTAGCAGATACATCTGCACCACTGTGGCCAGTTCTGCGTTTCAAGTTATTGATTTAAACGTACGTAACATATCCTAATCACGTCAGTCGATAAAAATTTAAAATCTCGTCGATCGACCGGATATCTCGGCCTCGTGCCCTATACCCATTCTCGACATCGACTGCTCATAAGGTTGTTACACGATATGTGAGCTATGCTTCGAAGACACCTATAAAGAAGAATAAATAGAAAAACAAAGAAAATGTTGAGACATTTTCCTTTAAAACTATGTACAGATGAATTGAAATTTAGAACATTACTCCAACTATTCACTTAGTAGTTTGACCAGAGCTTCTGTAGTGAAATAATCAAAAATCATAATTATTAAATATAAGTTGGGCTACAAAACAAGTAACTGATTTCAACAGTTCAGATCATGAGTCAATTGAAGCTAGAACACCATGGAAAACCTGGAAGCACTGGACGACTGTTTCGTCCTATTTTGGGACTCCTCAGCAGTGCGCATCCAATGGATGCGTGTTCTAGCTTCAATCGACTTATGATCACAACTATTGAAATTACTACAATCTCCACAAAACCTCTCCTCATACTAATTAACTGATTATCAAGCCATGTTACAATATTGAATGTAACATCATTGAAGTATGAATATGAGTCATTTAATCTGAAATGTGTTCGAATTCAAGTACATGAGGAAATATACATAATTTTTGTAGTTCTTATGCCTCTAAGGAATGTTTGGGAATAAATTAGTCATTCTAATTGATAGCCCTAAAACAAATTTTATCAGAGAAGGTAATGATTACAAATAAATCAACAGATAGTTATACTATTTAAAAGTGCCCGGTCATTTAGAACCAGTATTACTCAAAAATAATAATCTAAATAAGTGGCAACAGTTAAGACAAATACATCCTACTAAATAGCATCGAATGACTTTCGGTCTAATAATGTTGCATAAAAGCATGCAGTAGAATCCAATGTGACAAGTCCATCCTAATCCTAACTTACCAGTTGCATATACCTACATCACAGTGTTTACATTCATGTTGAGAGTTGAACTCAAAATCTTTTGTCAAGCATATCATCTACTGGGCTACTTAGCCCAGATAACCGCTAACACTTATACAAAGACTGTGGATTTTTTGTAAAACTTTGTATTTTCCTACTGTTGATTTTACGGACTTCATTCGATTGATCTCAATTGAACGTTATACTGTCTAGTCACATGTTTTTCTAGCACTTTTGGACTGAGGCTAGAAAGGAATCTAGAACCAATGTTTCGTTTTGTTCTGAACTTAATAGCTGGTGACAAAATTTTTGGTAAGAGGATATAACTGGTTCATATTTGCTAGGAACAATTAATGGAGATTCAAAAAATTTATTGGTTGAACCACTGACTTCACTGTTTTTCTCCTTTTTATGTTATACCACTTAATACTTTTCAGTAATTTATATTATTTTCGAGTATATTTGGAAAATTGTAACGGTGCATTCCCTCAAGTTACTGTGGGATGTGATGCTTCATCCGATGGTGTATTCCATTCTGTTTAAAGTGTGGGATATTTGCTTGAATATAAAACATTTTAAACATAAACATGACTGGGGTGAAGTTCTCATCAGTTGAGGGAAATGTCGACTTCTGAATGGACCACTCTCTATTACAATCTGATTGGAATCAACTAGTATCATTAATCACATGTTCTTATCAGTAGTTATATTTTGCTCTTAGTAATGGATTCAAGCTGAAAAGTCACATATTCAACGAAAATGTCACTTATCTGACCAATTTCTGAAACTAATATGAATATGATACGGTGATGAAATATTGTAATGTAGATCACCAACGTAGATGACCTGTGTCGGGTAATCGGAGGCCTACTCGAGTTAGACGGGAGTGGTGTGAAGAACCAGCTAACGTCGAAGTCACACCTCGTAGTCAGCACCTTACGTGGACTACTCCATTGACGTATCAAGTTACTATAGATGCTTTGAAGATTGTACAACACAGAGGATGTTATTACAGAAATGTATTAGTTAAAGTAGATACAAGAGAAAGTAAGACCACCACCGCATGGGCGAGACCATGGCGTACGATTAACTGATGCGCGTCGATTGTCCTTGACCTTGACGAGCATCGATGATTTGTTCGATATTCAATGACCCAACTGCCGGATGATTTGGCTAGGGCTCAGTAACATTTCGCTGGCCCTACAGTAACTTCCAAGTATACAATGACATGAAAGTGAAATTATGGCGTTTCCGAGTTGAAGGTATTTCTTTAAGGTTAAAACTAGAGAGAATAGAAGTGGCTTGTAAACCCTATGTGTTTTTTTTCTAAACGTGCACATACTAAGATTGTGATGAAATGCCTATTTATTTAATTTATTTGTCTCCGTTTACTCGTATTCGATGTGACTCATTCAACATGACAACCTACCGACTTGCTTGCTGTGGTGTTTGAATTAACTAATGATTCTTTTGTACTTGTTGAATGCTTGATTTCGAATTCTAAATACAATACATTCGTTTGTGCTCATCTAGAACTTCTTGATTCAACTGCGTTATTTCTGGGACTCATAGTTCATACTACAATTCAAATAGTTCGAAATACCAAACTTACGCCTGTTGCCCCTAGTGGATGAGCATAAGCCACCTAATGGGGTACTCTATCCGACTCTGTGCCTAACAATCCCTTCCAGTTGTTTCCAGTTGCTATTAATCCCCTTCATATCTGCTTCCAATTTTTGACTTAATGTGTTACTTAGTCTTCCTCTTTTTCGTTCCCTCTCAGGATTCCGAGTTAACGCTTGCCTCATGACGCAGTTTGATGATTTCCTCGATGTGTGTCCCATCCACCTCCAATGTCTATTACTAATTTCCTCATCAGCTGGAAGCTTGTTTGTTATCTCTCACAGTAGGCTGTTGCTGATGGTATCTGGTCGATGGATGTTGAGTATCTTGAGTAGATAACTGTTTATAAATACTTGTAACCTTCCGATGGTCGTTGTGATAGTTCTCCAAGTTTCAGCTCCATACAGTAGAACTGTCTTGACGTTCGTAATGAAGATTGTGACTTTGATATTGGTTGAAAGTTGTTTTGAGTTCCATATGTTGTTCAACTGTAGGAATGCGGCCATTGCTTTACCAATCCTTGCCTTTACGTTCGCATCCGATCATCCTTCTTCATCGATGATGCTTTCCAGGTAGGTGAAGGATCCTACGTCTTCCAAAGTTTCTCCATAAAGTGTAATTGCGTTGGTATTCTGTGTGCTGTATTTGATGGTCTTACTTTTTCCTTTGTATATGTTGGGGCCTACTGATGTAGAGCCTTTTGTCAGGCTGTTTGTCTTCACCTGCATTTGTTGCTGTGTAAGGGGTAGAACGTCAGGCCAAATCACCTGTGAAGTGCAAATCGTAAAGTTGCATCCAAACTGTCCAGTTCATTCCATTCATTCCCTGAAATGGCGAGGTTTTTATAATTCAGGGTGAGAGTAAGCAAACTTGTCTAACTCCGGTCCTCGCTTGGAATGTGTCTGTGGGCTGTCCTCTTTACACGACATTGCAGTGTATTCCGTCTCACGAATTCCCCATGATGTTGAAAATCTTCTCAGGTACACCATAGCGTCGAAAAATGCTGTATAAAATCCTTCTATTTACACTGTTTAACGCTTTCTCATAGTCAAGGAAGTTGGTGTATACTGACAAGTTTCATTCAACCGATTGCTGGAAGATGATCCGTAGTGTCGTGATTTGGTTTGTTCATGGTTGATCCTTATGGAATCCGGCCTGTTGATCCCCATGTTGTGCGTCTACTGAATCTTACATTCCGTTCAACAATACCTTATTGCAAACTTTTCGTGTAATGATCGTAATGCGATGCCCCTGTATTTTTCACACTTGCCCATATATCGTTTCTTCGATATTTTGACAAAATATCATTCTTTACAGTCCGTCAGTATTTGTTCTTCCTCAAAAATCTTTCCGAATAGAGCGTGGAACATCTTCGCAGCTACTTCGATACCTGACTTCCGTTCTTCAGTTGTTAAAATTTCCGACCTTTTTGTTTTCTCACTCTTGACTTGTCTGGTGGCCATGTCAATCTATTCGACCGTTGGTGGAGTGAAAGCCCTTATTAGATCTGTAGATGCTGCTTTGGTGTCCGGTGGATTTAATGAAACTGACCTATCTAACAGTTCTTAAAGTGCTCTACCTACCTATTTCGCCGCTCTCAATTCACAGTCACCTTTGTTCTTGAATGGTCACCCCTTCGCCATACATCTTTGCTAGGTTCTTCGTTTTATCATAGAGTTGTTTCATATTCCTTCCTCTTGCAGCTTTTTAGGCTATCGTTGCTACCTCTTCCATATGTTTTTGCCTGTCAGCTCTAATGCCTGTCTTCACTCTCTGGTTTGATTCTGCGTGTTCAGTTTGTGCATTAATTTCCTCTGTCCTTATTCGACTGTTATTGAGTGCTGTCTTCTTGTCCTTGTTTACTAGAGTCTTGTCCAGGGTTCCCATAGAGATCCATTCCTTATGATGATGCTGCTCACAACCTCTTAGCATGTTGAAAATAGTGGTTCTTTCATCCCTTTACATTCGTCCTCCTTAGTAGTTTCTTCTCCTTTCAGTAGATCCTGTCAGCTCCTCTCCTGATTCTCATGTCTTCAATCTGATCTTGATGAAGTTTTGTTCTCTGAACTGGATGGTTTAGTCGTGGAGCTTTCATCGTTATTTTGGACGACATCATCAGCACGAAATTCAGGGAGAAGTGAGTTGTTCGAATTTCTCTACATGTGGTTCACAGCTTGTCCTGTACACCTTGAGAATGATTGGTTGTAGTTGACCTTAAACCTATCATTGTTTACTCCTTTGTTTTGGTTGTATCTCCCACTGGCTTGATTTCTGTTCCTATGCTTGTGCACAATTTTCCTGATTGGTTGATAACTTCGATCGATTTCAATTGCTGATTGATCTAAGAGCCAAGCTTCTAAAAAGTTTCTGGTGTTTTTGGAATTGCCTCCATCCAATATCTCTACATTTTTTTCAGTCGAATGTATATTCACAGTTGTCCACGTGCATTGATATAAGTGAGGACATGTTATAGCGTTTGAATGTTAATTGATGCTCATGCAGGCGAAGACGAAGCGAGCATCCGTTTTGTCCAATGTAGTGTTTTTCGCAGTTGGCACACTGTATTTTGTAGATGATGTCTGATTTGTCTTCTTTTGTTATTTTATCCTTTGGTTCGCATAGGATTGATTAATATGCCTTTTATGTATGATAGGGTTATCTTTTTGTTGATTTCTGTGCTTGACTTAGTTTCTGATGATGCATGCCGCCGGTGTTTTTTGATGAAGTTGATTGGGTAGCCCGGGCATGAAATTAGTCACTCAAATGACCACAACTTAACCAAAAGAATTTAATTAGTGTCTTCGACATTTGTGGAAGCCCATTTTTCAATGATGCAATCAGTAACCTTTGATTTTTAGGTCTAAACGATTAAGTTCGCGCTGAATTCATTGCTAGTACTCAAGGATATTCGTTTTCAAAGGCTTCACTGATTCCCCTGCAGAGTGTGGAACGAAATACATTGTTAGACTTCACATGAATTGATCAGCTGATTCATGTTCCAGATACTTGGCAGGTACTGGTGCATTAGCTTTGGTTATGCTATAGCCCAATCATTTCTGAGGTGTATTTTAACATACATTAGTTTGTCTTGAAGGATCATCTTGACTAGGTATGATAAGTGGAAGTGCTTAAAATGATTTTCTTACTGGTAGCTCCCGAAATACCGCAGTCTGGAGCAGGTAGACTTTTCGTGAGTACCTAGTTAATCGATAGTATGTAACATCGAAAGACTGTATACGTTTATTATTTAAACAACCGTCCTCTTGTTTAAACAATTTCATCATTGTTTAATTTGCTTACGGTCTGGTAATTCTGCACTCAAAGACTTTATCTACTTTTACCTGCGGGTCCTTGAATTTTGTAACAGTTATAAAGTTGATGTTTGTTTTGAGGGACTAGAAATGTTATGTTTGAGCATCAGAATGAGTGGGCTCTGGAGTCGTGAGTAATTCTTCTCAAGTCGATCTCGTGGTTGACGCGTTGTCGAGCATTCCAGTAGAACCGTTTTCAGTGGTCGATAGGGAAAGCTTTCCCCGAAACATTCTCAAATTTTCTAGACCCAGGATAGATAATCGGCAATCAATGATGAGGATTTGACAGATTAAGACTAAAGATTTATCGTCTCTAACAAGCAAATCACAACACTCGAGAATAGGAAGTTTATGACTTGTGATATTCTAGACGGGAACCTTAATAAGTTTAATTATAGCGTGTTTGACAACGCTTCTATCAGTAACACCTAATATATTTCGTTCCCACCCAGAGAAATCAAAAGACAGAGTCGAGGAGATCGGAAGAGTATATTTGGCGATGACCAATATATCGGAATTCTCTGATCTAATCTGGCTAGCGATTGCGGTTGATGTTGAGCACGGCGTTACCACACGTGATCTGGTGCGGATGCCTGACCGAGCGCCTTCAGCTAGATGAGTCCACTAAAACATATGGTCAGCATCCAATGTCGAAAACTTAGAGCTATTTATTTTGGGGATTTATTTACCGCTACAAGACTTAATGACTTCAGCTTTCCAACTGAAGTGATGAACATTATTCTGGCACTGTCAACAATAATGTCATGAAAATCACCACCGGACGAATACAATCGGTTTCGAATACGAAGTGATTTACTCGGTGTTGTGGATGAGGTTAGTATCTGATTGCTATAGTAACAGTGTTTAGTATTACTTGCGATGCAATGAACAATGGTTTCACAAACTGACTTGATGAGTCCCACTTTGCCACACTTGAGGCATTCAGCATGACGAAAGATACATGAATCACATGAATGAAATTTACCACAGGCCAAACATTTACCGTTCCTGTGCTCGCCTATGTAACCTGATTTGCTAAGTATTAGAAATGGTCACTGACTGAAAATCAAGGATTGGAGATTTATCGTCTCTAATCAGTAAATTACAGCACTTTTGAATAAGAAATAAACGACCCGTCAAACTGGAAATCGAAACTTGTTAGGTTTAATGATGGCATGAGGTAATAATAACTTCAAATTTTCAACTGGACTGACAGATTTGATACCTATCAGAATTGGGGTTTGTGGAGAATTTAGTAGTAGTCGTTGAATTCATGAGTTGATCTAAGCTAGACCACCATTGAAAATCCGAAAGCCCTGGAGCGTGTAGGGTAAGACTATATCCTCAAAGTTCTATAAATCTCAACCATTAAAATAGGTTATTTGATATGTAGTCATTACTCCTGGGACTGAGAGTTAATTGTATACTGTATGTGAACGCGGGTCTTCAGATTTATCGGGATGGCGCCTTATAGGAGGAGCAAAAAGCCGCCACCCGAAGGATGGGAGTTGATCGAACCAACAATCGAAGAATTGAACAGGAAAATGCGTGAGGCTGAAACTGACCCTCATGAGGGAAAACGTAAGGTTGAGGCTGAATGGCCAATATTTCGCATTCATCATAAGAGGTCTCGGTTCATTTATGACTTGTATTACAAACGAAAAGCTATTTCTAAAGTAGGTCATACCCATTATCTTCTTAATAAATTCAGGAGCTGTATGAATTCTGCATCAAAGAGAAGATAGCCGACGCAAATCTGATCGCCAAATGGAAAAAGCAAGGATACGAAAACTTATGTTGTTTAAGGTGCATCCAATCTAGAGATACAAATTTTGGAACTAATTGCGTATGTCGAGTACCAAAGTCAAAGTTAGAAGAAGGTAAAGTTGTTGAGTGTCAAAGTTGCGGTTGCCGTGGCTGCTCTGGCTAATCAATGAGTCTGCATGTACGTACAACTTAACGTATTTGAATTTTGGTGTTAACTATTCACTTGGTTCTGTGTATATATATTCAAAACATAACTGGCCTTCCTACATCAGCTCACTCTTCAACATGTGGACAGTATTTTTACACGGTTTCTTACCTGATAATAGATATATCAAATGAAGTCATTTAACGATATACAGTCTATCTTTTTTGAAGTTTGCTTACTATTCCCATTTGGTTTGTTAACTTATGGTTTGCTCTCAATGTATGTAATAAGTTCACATTGTTGCATTAAAAACAGAGGGTATAACGTCAGTTTTCTAATTTTTTAACTTCTAATATTAAAGGCGGTTGGCTAACGTCAAATTCCTTCATTAGTCCATTTAAAATGCCTAGTCATCATATGTTAGGTATTGCATATTTTGTTTGGGTGTTTTACTCACTATTTGAACTGCATAGACCTACATTATAAGTTGTTATACATGTACTCTTAGCACATTATAGGTCTCGAACTTTGAATTAAACCGGTGAGATTCTCGATCACTGACTTGAAGGGTTGTTGGGATATCTAGGTGAACTCATAATCGTATAACTCTTCTTTATATCCATTTGTAGCTCATACATCAGCTTCGTAAGCGAGTTATCCGTCGGGTCGCCTCAATCAATTCAGTGTCTAGTTAATCATTCTCACTTCTGTAACGAAATCGACATAGTTTATTATAATGGTTCGTAACTAGCAGTTTTTGGGTCATTAAAATCCCTGCCATGTGGTAGCAAAATGGTATACTTTGTCCTCATTCAAAACCGACGTATATTTTTTTGAATATGGATATTTTCAACTATCATTAAAAAACGTTCCTTTATTATGATTTCAAATGGTCATACTGTTTACTTATCAGCAGGCCTAAATCTCTAGTTCTCAATTAAAATGCTTTCGCCAATCAGTCGTGAGGAAGCTTATACACTATCCCACTATTTATGCATAACAATTTCAGTTTGTGTTTGATTTACGACATAATTCTTGATTGATAATCTATTTATTCAAAATGGCCTCTAAACTAGAAAGCGTTGGGCATCGAGAGTTTATCTATTTTCATAATCGCACTTCAAAAACACTAGTAGTCAGAGACAGGTTTCATAACTACCGCAGCATTGTTCAATCTACTGTTATATTCTCTCATCCTTTGACTGTTAGTTACATCTCATTGTTGACAGATTTGTTTCCTTTATTTGTACCGAAATTTCCTCAGCTACTGAAACTTCAAAATGGATATTTATGAAGAATTAGAACAAAACTTAACTGGTTGTTTCATACTCTTGCCCACTGGTCTTTTTCGAGAGACGTGATTTGTGATTTTTCTCTGCAAACAGAAAAATTAATTCTATACCAAGATAATGAAGATACGTGGATTACCTCTAGTAACAAGATCTTAAATGTACTACCCATTATTCCTGTTCTAATTACCTTAGGTAACTGCTTGTAACCTGCATAGTAGTTCTGCGTAATTGATTTATCTTTGTACTATAAACCAATTATATTTAGATTTTCGGATATGATCCCAATCTTTTCTCATGACTTTACAATACACCCACGACCTGTTGAGAAACCAGCCTGCTCCTCACTAGTCAGTCATAGGTTTTAGATAATCTGCAGAGCATGATGGTAGCCAATTATTCGGAAGTATTTTTATCCCTTTATACCTGTCACATTGATGACTGGAGCCCTTTTTAAAGATGAGAATGACAATCGCCTTATTCTATGTTGCTGAAACGCTTTCTCTCCGAACAACTCAGTTTCCGGTCTAGAAGTTTTCCAGTATCCTTAGGAAGAGCTAAGCGTTAGGTCATCTGGGCCTTGTGACTGGGCTTTGCAAGTTGAAGTTCCCATTGACGGGCCAGTGATCACTGGCCAGAAAAAAACATGGCAATCTGGTGGACGCTTTAGAGACGACAGAGCTGAAATGTCTCACGAGGTTCCTTTGAACGTTACGAAATCCCTTTGATGGATTAGTATCTCAACATGGATAAAAAATTTCCTTCGGTTTTACAAACTATCGTCATTTGTGTTGTTTGAGAGATAACCGTCGGGTGTTTAAAAGAAAATAAAATCACAGGTTCAGTTTTTGATTACTTTATGTTTGTGAAATATAGAATAGAAGTCATGCGTAATATACCGTTTTTTGATCAACTGTGTCTTCCAGACTTTGGTCGTGTATCGCTGAATAGCGTAGTAAATAATTCTGTCGTTAGGTGTGGGGTACTAGGCAGTTGTTGTGAATTAGTTGGAGGCTGTGAATTCTGATCAACTGGGATGTGTTATATATGACCAACCACCGCCTACACCGGTTTGGAATGTTGGCTGGTTAATGTATAGAGGTGCCTCAAAAAAGATATGGTATCAAACCGATTATATTGTCTAGCAAACTACTTCCCTTTTGGTATTAAATTTGTCACTTACCATCATTTAGCAGTCAATGTATTCTTTCTACCACACTATATGCAACAGAACGATAAACAGCTGTTTGAATCCTACAAGTTAAGCTGTCTACTGAAATAGCTTTCTAACTGTGAACCCTTGCTTACAGTTATTATCGTTCGTACGTACGTTGAAGATTCGATGTTAGAAGATATTCTTTACAACTACTGCAGAAATTTGTTTAAGGGACATCACAACCAACCTGGCAAATTACTCGCTAAAGTTGGAAATTAAATTTCTTACTTGATAGGGTATTACAATTGTATCATTAATTTATCATTATAAACAATTGTTAGGAATGCGCAATCTCCGATTACAACTTACGAAAAGCAAATCAATATCGACTGGGTTTGTACTGCGTTACAGTAAATTATTCAGTGTGAACGCTGTCCATTTAATTTCAAGATATTTATGGTAACGATAATCACTCAGTTTGAATGTGCTAGTCATTTTTGTTGATCTATGACCGATAAACTTAATGCACTTGGATTGATTATACTGGGTTAATATAAAAAAGCTTCATCCACTAAACTGATGCTTTTACTCTAGTTAGTGGGGTAGGAAAAATTAAAGGATAGAAGGAATCTTCTTTACAATCGTGGCAATGAAATTATTAGCACAGCGTATAAACCTATCAAGGATTCACTGAATGCTCGCTTCAAATCTTGACAATAAAACTGTTGGAGAGAGGTAATGTTTTGATCATATCAAGATGCATTAATCATATCTATGGACTTTTACAGAGAATTTAACTGCAGAAAGAATGACGTGTTAAGTAAAGAGACGAGGGTGAAAACTAGATCTTACTTGACGTTATAGGCAACTTTCAAAGAGGAAACTAAGTAAAAAATTTCATACATTTTGTAAGTCCATAATTAAGAAAGCAAAATCTACCTAAATTAAGGTGTTTTGCTACATCTAATTATAATTTCGTTTGTATTGAGTTCTTTTATATGCCATTAAAAATAAGACCACAAACTTCGTTACTGTATTCATCATACGGCCGATAAACCAAAATAGTCGGAAGTATCTTTGCATTATCTAATCATTATATCAGTAAGATGCAAACCAAAGTGTATCGTAAATAATAAACCTCAGTCAGTAACAACGTAGAACTTCGTACTTACATACATCAGTTCTAGTAGCCATACAACATTAGAACAGAGATGCAATTGTCGATCCAAATCCCGTAGTGGTAGAGTTAGTAAGAGTATAAGCAGTAATCGAGAAGGGTTTGAAGATGTTATTCAAGGAGTATAATCCAGTGAAATAAATTTAGAAAGAGAAAAAAAGGGATGTGAAGAATTCAGAAGATTAAAGTTTGGGAGAACACAAAGAGTGGATGCACCTGCGCCATTGCAAACGATTTTGAGCCATGTCATTCAGGGTCTCTTACCATCGGTTGCTATCATCTAGCGGTCCCTAACCAGGTAGTCTACACCTACCAACATGACTCAGTCCACTTTTCAGTGACTTAATGAACTTGTGCCATGTTTTGGTCTGGCCGCTCCTAGCTTTCTTCCAACCTACTCCTATTCCATTGAGCATCACATGTCGAGGCAGTCGGTGGTTGGGCATACGTAACATGTGTCCCAGCCATCTCAACTGATGACGTTTTACTACCTCATCAGTCGATTTGCCATCCTTACCTAGTACCCGTTTCCTAACAACTGCGTTACTTACTCGATAGTCCCAGGATATACGAGCAATGTTTCGAAGACACCTATGATCAAATACTAGTAACCTACGAATATCCTCTACTCTTACCGGCCATGTTTCACTGCCATAAAGTAGGACGGAACGAACTGCTGCGCAGTAAACACGTCTTTTGATTGATAGACGGATATCTCGCCTACGCCATAAATGATGCAAGTTGGAAAAATCTACATAAGCACTAGCACGTTTTTGAATAAGAACGGGTATGACAAATATTTAGTTAATAGATATGACAGTAACTGGTTAGCCAAAAAATACCGCTTAGCTCTTACTGTATTAGCATTTCATTAAATTATTGTTCGTTAAACATTCACCAAAGAACGTGGTTATCCACGTAGTATATTTCTGTTTCCCTGGCCCCATCTTAACAGTATGAAGTACATGTTATTTAAATTAATGAGCGAATAGTTGAATTTTTTAATTGCTATTATAAGCTTATGGATAAAATATTACGTAACTAACTGGATACTATGGTCATTTATTAAAGGTCAGGTTGTTTACATTATAATGAAGGTGAAATATTTCATTTGAATCACAAACCCTTAGTTCTTTATTTCTTCGATTTGTCTATAGATATAGTTAACAACAATTGAGTGAATATTCTCTATATTTCACTTCAATACGACGCCTCATAGCGATTAACTCTAATTTTTCAGGACTTTTGATGGAGTAGGTAAGTAAACAAAGTGAAAAACTACAGCTTCTTGTTCTACTTATTTACACTACGTGGAAAATCTATGTACGTAAAAGAATGAGTAAACATAAGATTTAAGTTGTAGATGCTACTCTCCATCGATAAACTGAAAACGTTTTCACTTTTTAATGGAGATTAACAATTTATAGATCACTGATTTATTGCAGCTATGAATTCGTAAACGACCAGATTAAATCCGTCTGTTATTGGGCATCATTTAATGGTATATGTATATGAGATACTGTGAAATGTTCTGTCACGGTGCAATTGATCAGTTGTAAAAATTCATATTCAATATTAAAGGTCCTACATAGGTAGGTACGCATAAAATAATAGATCTTGTAATTTCGCTTAAACGAACTTATTATTCCGAAGAAAACTGAACAATAGAGCTACATTAAAAAAACCCTAATAGGTATTTTAACAAATAGCAACTAACTTAGGAAGAAATCTTAGTTGTATTTATGTTCACAGTAATAATCTTTGGTATCGACACTCTAGAAATCTGAGATAATTTGAAATTTCATGTTGAATGTCTTCTCTTTCTGAATTAGATAAATGTTGATTTGTGTTCATTGTTTGGTAAGCTTTTGATATGATTTGTAATTGTCTGAACAATTCATGTTCCAAGCGATCGTTTCCTTTTAAATAACCGTTTTTCTTGGTATTTTTCCATTTTAAATTTGATATACCATGTTTCGAATCTGTTACAGTAGTACAATGTGAGGATTCCGTTGGAATGGATGCATCCAAATCAGTCTGGTTATTTTGGGTCTTCAATATCTAGCAGTACATAAATGAACAATATTTAAGTTCTTCGTTCAATATTTCAGTGCTGTTTATTGAATTAAGATGATATCGCTCCCCAAATTTTGATTATGAGTGCATAATTATTTCTGGTAATACAGTAATCAGTTATTCACCTAATGTATTCGTTGGATGTACAATGAGACTTGTGTTCGTAATTTTATTCTATTCAGGTACTGAGTTGATAGAAGTAAAAATCATACTCAATTTTATGTTTGCTCAACTTAATATTGATAGTTGTTTGTTAGGAGTTTTACGAATATAAAACGGCTCATTGCATACAATGATCTCATTTCAAGAAAATCCTCCTCCTAGCTAACATATAGTTGGAGAAAAACTTACTTGTCTTTGCAAATTTTGAAAATTTAAACTGATATTTTTATCAATTTGTTCTAAATCTCCAGTATCACTCATTGTCATAGTCTTTCTGTTGTTGGTTTTTTCATCATCATCATTGCTTATATTTTCTTCTTCAATGTATGAGTTCAGAAGTTCTTCAGCTCGATCCAGTATCTCTTGAGGAAGTGCAGTAAGCCTGGCCAATTTAATACCTGATTTTATGAAGAAAAAACTTCCAACTGAAATAACAACATTAGTGATTATTATGTTAATCTCAAATGCATAGAGCTTGACATAACAATCAGTGATTTCCAATGATTAAAAATTCTTTGATTGTGTGTATTTATACATCTAAAATTGACCCAAATTGTTGAATAGTACCCAACCACCAATTATAACTAATTTCCTACGTATTTAAGAGGAAAATCAATTTCACACTGTACGAAACATTGGCTATGAAAGAAATCCAAGAAGCTATTGTTTCTTTTGTAATAGGCAGCATACTTAAAAAAACAAATATTCATAATCTATGTAAGAATAGTTTTGATTAAATTTGAGTGGAGCATGTGGATGAAGACAATGATTGTAGAAGAATTAGGAAGTTGTTCAAACAGATGTTTATCTATAGGCTAAATATATAAATATTCCCGAAGAGAAAACTAAGAACTCGGAAACAGAATTTTTATGAATAAATTATTAGCATCTTAGTTCATGGACGAAACTGACCATCTGAGTAAAATTCAAATGATAAAGTAAGAAATAAGGAATTGTAATTAAGGTCAGGAAAGGATGTTACGTAACAAATCCTTGGGATCGAGGTCAATAAGGCTCAGGAAGATTGATAACTGAGTCTTTATGAATATAAATTGTGAATAATTGTCTGATGATTAGTGCCAGTTAATGTAGAAAGTGTATTTAAATAATCTCAGAAATTAAAAGTTAACAGTTTAGGGGTTGTGGAGATTCTTAAGTTTTTGATTGAGATCCTGAACCGATTGATGTTAGATCACCATTGAAAACCTGGACGAAACGGCTGTCCAGTGCTTCCAGGTTTTCAATGGTGGTCTAACATCAATCGGTTCATAATCTCAATTAAAAGTTAAGTAATTTCAACGTTTTGTCTAGCGAACAGGTATATTCTATTTAGTTTGTGGCATTTACTACTATTTCACGCCTACGTAACTGATTGTAACTTTTGGAAAGACCAACTGATCTAATATTTTGGAGTCGTTATATACAAATGCATTCAACCTTTACAATTATTTACTTGTAACCCGGACTTTTTATGAGGATGTAGTGCGTATGTTTTATCATCGCTTCCTCTCTCTGTCTTACATCTTTAGATTGGTTTTTTTGTCTGACTATAAATGTTGAGTCACGTTTAATAAAGTTGTATAGGCTGGGAAGCTTTTCTCCATACCATATCTCCTACAGTCTGTTCAAAGTAAGTTCTTCCGACCCGATTCGTATTTGACTTTTATTACCACTGTTGTCCAACGAAGTTAGCCTAATTAACAGTATACGGAGTTGAACAGAGAATTTATACTCTATGGTTTATTTGTCGTCATTCGTTGCTACCGATTTATATTGAGCGATAAAAGGCACACAAGAAAAGAAGAAAGGCTGTCTACCTACCATACATTATTTTGGGTGATATTCCTTTGTTTAATTTATAAGTAAAAGTGATTTGACCAAGATCTTGACTGGTTGAATCAATGAATTCGGATTGTTTTAGATGTTGATTCATTTTGAATGTATTTGAATAATTTTTATCGGAGAAACTATGAACTAACGGAGATTCTTCAGTGAAACTGCTGTTATTAGCATATGTTGTTTCATGAATACTTCGATTTGATGTACCTATATTATGATGTCCATGATAAATATTTAAAACTTCTTCTTGTACTGAAAAATAATAACTAAAATAAGAATAGATAAATGAAATAATCATCTGAAAACAATAAAACTAGAATATAAGTTAATTCATAGAATTACTGGTGTGGTGTGGTTTACTTATATCCACATAAGTAGTATTTAACGATAGTCAAGAATGGAGTGTATTTCAGTAGACGATCGAGAAGGAAAGAACGAAAACGGAAGGCAATTGGTATGAAATTGAATGAACAATGAAATCTAAGACGATGGACTGATATTTACAAAAGAAACAGTCAAGTTTGAGACGACGGATTGATATTTTGCAAATTAACTATTTACTGTATGGTTCTCAGATTTTACTAAAATGTTCTGTAATTCTGTGTTCAAATGCACTCGGTTGCCCACACTCGTGTTCTTGTTCACTACACTGGCATTGAATCAATAACTAGATATTGAAAATTCAAGAATATTATTTTAACTATATCATCATTGAAACTAATCATTAAATTGCCCAACTGGGGAAAAAAATTTGTTATATAATATTTCTTATTATGTTTATTATTGAAGTTAATTTATTTTCATGATTGTTTTGCAGTTTTTTTTCTAGACTATTTGTTTCTTAATAAAATAATCATTCTGTCCTCAAAGTTAAATATTTCTAATTTACATACCATTTCATAACTCAAATGAAAAGTAAATGTATATAATACTCTAACGGTAAAATAAAGCAAATAGAATATGTAAGAAATTTCGTATAAATTTGATCGTATAGTTTCACAGTAGGAGAGACGGAATATAATTAGCTGTCCCATGGCAACTAATAATTAATAAATAAACCTTATTCCATTCTATCTATATCGTATTAAATAATTATCAAATATTACATTCAACGGTTCAAATCAATTATCTTATCTGAATATGCTAATTGACTGGAACACTAAAATAACACAAACTTTCAATTACAAATACATTCTTCCTCTTTCAATTCATTATTTTATCTTGTTTATTTATCTTCATTTAATGCATGATGTGACATTTTTAATTCATATCATATATCAGAAGGGGTTTAGAAATTTTCACACATTGAAATCATGAGTCAATTGAAGCTAGACCACCATGGGAAACCTGGAAGCAGTAGACGGCCGTTTCGTCCTAGTTTGGGACTCCTCAGTAAAGCGCATCCACGGTCCTGCACCCCGCGGGATTCGAACCCAGGACCTACTGGCTTCATATCATATATAAAAATTATATATTTTCTTAATATTCACCGACTGAAGACAATATACAGTGAATGAAATTTCTTCTTCTCACTTAGGTATACACATAATGTGCTATCTTAACACATCACATGTCTGTTACACACTAATGTAAATACCTACTTTAAACATTGTTAACGTTGATTGGATGACTTATTCAGTAGACAGTAAACCGGAGAACCATGTACCTATTTACATTCGATAATTTTGATGTTTTATTATATTTCCTTGAAAAAGCTTGGACCAGATTGCTAGGCGGAACGTTGGATTTACTTCAAATTCTTTCAATGAGATTTTACAAATACATTCTTTTTAAATAGAATGTGTTCCTTAATTCAATCACCGTTGAATGAATATGTACTGATTAGACTAATGGATTTTTCTCTAAACTTTACCAGTAATTACATCGTTCTCTGTAACTATATGATATAAAGACATTGAGAAATTTTCGTGTTATAATTAATAGGGCATCTCGATGCTGATCAATTCATTTCATTTAGTTCACCTAATTACTATTTCGACAGCCATCCTTAAAAACAAAAATATCGTATAATTATCAAAATTATACTTCACGTTTCTTTGTTTTGTAAACTGAATTTCTATTTGATAGACACTTTTACTTAACTTCACTTCCTAGATTTCATCCTTATGCATGTGTGCTTGTATAGATCAAATGTATTTATTTGCTTACCCAGTAAACATTTATTATCCACTAACATAACCTGATACTCTTGTAGTCAAACCATGACATAGTTCCAAACTGCGCTAATCATTAATGGCTTTTCTCGGGTCATTTTATGTTCTTGAAAACTATAGTGGTACTATGGATTAATCTTAATACTGATTGTTATAAATATAAAGTATTCATAGTTTGCGTCACGGACTAATTTCATTTAAACAACCATTAAAAACAAGGAAGCACTAAAAAGATATTCCGTCCTATTATCGGACTCCTCGTGGAAGCACCCTACTAAGGATTTCCATACTAGGATGTAGCAGCTTCCCAATTCTTTTTGGTTTTCAATGCCTGTCAAACTAAGATCAGTCCATGATGTAATCTATGAAATACTATACGAACTTCCCACAGTAATAAACACTATTTAATTGGCGATACTTCAAAGAATTAAAATATCATAATAACCCACACTTCACTATCGAACAACTAGTCAGGTATTAAGAAAATTAAAATATTGGTGTGAATTATGGCATATATATTTGACCTTGATTAAAAAAGAATATATTCTACCGTATCATTTCATTATGTATACTATCAAGGCTGACTTAAATGTGAATTTATTCGATTAGTCGCTTTTGTTCATGAATTACGAATGTAAAGCCACTGTCAACTGAAACTCATTCTGGTAATAAATACAAAGAAATCGACGATAACACTTTTTTATTGAATAAAACTTCAGTGAGTAACACCTCAGTTTTCTATTTTAAAATGATATACAGTTGATTCAAATAACTCCTATGTACAAAGTTATTTGTCTTAGTATGATTATTGATAGAAGTCCATAGGTTCCTTTCATGAATATAATGATAAGACTATTGTTTAATATTTATATCGAATGATTACAACTTAAAGTTTTGCCTATTTCTCTTTCAGTTTTCATGCCTTCTTTTGTGATTGTTATTCGTTTATGTCTTCAAATAGTATGAATTTCAAGAATTAATGTTAACAAATAAATAACTGCTGACGAGTCCCATAATAGGACGAAATAGCCATCCAGTGCTTCCAGGTTTTCCATGGTGATCTAGCTTCAATTGACTTATGATCTCAACTATTAAAATGAATAACTGTTAGCTATATTTATGACATCGTTCACAAAATCCATTTTATTGTGTACAATTATTAAATTATATATAAGTGAAAGTAATATATTGAAGTATTGTAATCGAAGCCAGATAGTGAACAGCAAAAGATAGTCTAGTTTCAATGCATGTTACTTACTTTTCTACATTTGGATAGAATGAAGCTAAGGAGGTCAATTCATAACGATTAGTTGCCAAAAACGTGAAAGCCTACATTAACAAACAGCGTCAAACATTTCAGTTATTGGTGATGACATCAGAAAAAATAAGAGAAAAGTATATGACATGAATTTTAAGTTTTGACTTGTACACTTTTCGAGTGTTAGTTCAAAACATGCATCCATTTATGATATGATCATGATCCATCTTAAGAATCAGCTTATTATGGCTAAGTACAATGGATTCCTGTATTGTTAGCTGCAACTGACTATTAAATGATTGTAATATCATAACAGAACTAGATAACAATTTGGCTGTTATTAAATACTAACACTCTACTTCTAAAAACCAGAAGAGTTAATAATAAATATATTTTTGTTGTATCCCAATGGGTAGAAAAATTGTATTCCTGACGTTTCGTGACTTAATGTAAGCCACTTCATCAGAGTAAATAAATTTTTTTTTTCTACCCATTGTGATTTAACAAAAATATATTTATCACTAACTCTCTTTCCAATGCTCAAATCATTTGAAACTATCAAATCCAACCTTGGTATTGATACCTACAAAAGAATTAAGGGGTTATTATTAATCTTAGCTGTCTTAAATCTTGATATGACCGAAAAAAAATAGGCATTTAAGCTGCATCGAAGCATGTGTGATCGGGTTGTAATTGCAGGACAGTGGTTGAATGCTCTAGTTTAAGTGTTGATTATATAGTTCAGATTGTCCATAATAGTATTAATGACCTGTTTACAAATCACATAGTGATAGTGAAATAATAGCTGAGAACAATACTTAACGTTTGTTAATCTAGAATAGTTTTCAAATGCTAATTTGCTTGATTTCCAGAAAAAAAACACAACACAGCAAGTATATAACTTTTAATTATACAGTTCGACCATATGACTTCTTTCATTTAATAATATAGACAAAATCTTAACCACACATCAACATAGTTAAGAAGTTACAATATAGGGGTAACTATGTCATAAATGAAACGAAACTGAGTAATAGGTCTGTAAAAAAGTAATATCGACTTAAGAAAGGTACAATACTTGACAACGGTTTATTTATCACAAAAAAATGTACGGGTAAGAGAATACATAGATTCAACAATTGAAGTACTCAACGATTACGCAATAATAATGTGAACAAAAACTATAAGTCGAACAGTTCTGAAAGCTCAGCTTGCCTCATATTCACTCCATTATAGTGAAATTGTCAATAATAATTATTTCTTAGAAGTATCAAAAAACTAAACTAAAACACAGCGGAAACTAATCATAAGTAAATGAACTTCAGTGACATTACAAAGTTAGGTAATGGGAACAATTTTTAACACGTAGATCCATCTATAAGTTATTGGATTCTATAACTGTGTGAAATCTATGAAGAGCATATATTTTTGATTCCAATCCCGTACTAGAAATAATCATTGAATTTAACTAAAATGAATCTATTATGTTTACTAGATACAGAAAAATAAGTACGTGTGTTGCGAGAACTTTTTACATTCTGAACTCACTTTATGTTCCAGTAATGCTTCACAGATAGCCCAGTTGAGATATTCGACTTCATCAGGGTCAGTATCTCAAAGAAAAAAGAATTTTAAGTTTAACGATTAGTGAATATCTTCGCAATAAGACGGAATTTCTTCATCAGAGTCTAAATAATCACATGCATACAAATTCCTTACCAAGTTAAAATCATCAGTAAGAAATGTTAGCGACATAAAGTCTACAATCTGAAGCCCAAAATCATGTCAAACAGTAGTAACGTTGAATCATATACTGTTAAGCTATCTAAATCAAAAATATTTTCAGAGGTAAATATTTACTCTGAAAATAGATCAAGTCGGAAATTAAGTGTGTTGATGTAGTCCAGTTTTTGGTTTACTAATAGGAAACTCATAGATGACTAAAAGTAATCCTGACACAAATAGTCATGTTTTTCAAATTTTTATAAAGTAAATAACAATTGGTAAGTAATGATAATATTACGTCTACTATAATTTAAAAATAACAATAAATAATACTTTGATTCATTTCTCCAAAACCTATATAATTTAAACGGATGTGTATTTGAACCAAATCGAGATGACTTCTTTATTCATACAATTCTATAAATACAATCTGATTTCAAACCTGAATAGGTCACCTTAATCTTGTATAACATCTTAGACTCAATACATTGTCACATCGGTTATAGTTGATGATATCAGAAAGTCAAGTATAGAGATTAATGGTTGGATTTATTTCCAACATAGCACAAGTGTAAGCCGAAAAATGAAATAAATGCGTAAGTTACACAACAACAAATAAATCAGCTGAAATATTTTGTCAAGAACTTATGTAGATAAGCTACTACAAGTCGTTTAGTTTAATAACTGAAAAACATACATTTAATTAATGACTGTAAATTATCTAAATATTAAACTGAAAAGTTATAACTGGAAACATTAAGTCCCAATATCTTAGTGTGGTGCGTGCTACTTATACTGATATAAGTAGTATATTATGCTAGTCAGAAATGAAATGTCTGGCAGCAGAAGATGAGGGGAGATCAAGAAAGCAAGAGCGGGAATAGAATGCAATTCTTATGAAAATGTAAGAACAATGAAGTCTGAGGCATTTTGAGACAATTGGTGGACATTTTGCAAATTAACGATTTAATATATATTTCTCAGATTTTAGTGAGATGCTCTGTAATTTTGTTCCAAATACATTCGGTTGATCCCCACCCGTGTTCTGTTCACTACACTATTACTAATAATGGCATGAGAAAATCTCGAAACGATTGTCTTCATTTTCTAAGAATAGTAAGTATTGACCAAGTGTGAATAAATAGAAACCACTCGAAACAGTCTTAAGATCTTTCTCATATTATGACACCATCAAATTACTCTTAAATTTTATCAATTAGCTATAAACTGTCTAACTATGGCTTATCATTTTCTCACCACTTTTGATTTCGTCTATTTATAATTCATGTCATTTTTTTTACATGATTTATGAGTTATGTGAAGCATCATACTGTTCGAGATCAAACTTCATATAATAACTCATTTATAAAAGAACAAGAATTGATAACACATTTTAATATTTGTTTTCCTAAATAGAGGACAAGGAATGGATAGTGCCAAACTAAATAAACATATCTCTATAAACTTACTTTGGCATAAACCATCGATAAGAATAATAGATGATCTGGAGAAATTTTGTAAAATATAAGTTAATTCTCTTATCTGTAATGTAGGAAAAAAACATTTCAACAGTATTTACACATGAATTAGCATAAGACGTCAATTGGTGTATACATGTATTGTTCTGCATAGTCGATTTAAATTCAAATGAGCGACATCACAATAAAGTCTATTTATCTACAGCATTTTGATACACAGAACTATGTTGTGGTATATGCTACTTATGTTGAGAGATATAAGTACTATGTAACACCGATCAGGTGTAGAATGATTACAACAGAAAACTGAATTGAAAAGAACAGAAAAGGAAACTGAAATTAATTCTAATGACAACAGAATTGGACGAGTCATGAAGTATATAAAGGATAATTGATGTAAGATGTGCAAATCATTTATTTACTGTATGATTTTCATATAATATGAAAGCACTCTTTAATTTTACATTCATCAATAAATTACTTATCCCTATCATCATGTCTTCGTTCACTACAATATAATCAACAATGTATTGCATCGCTATATGTTTAATATCCTAAATTTTAATTAAGGTATTCAACAGTAAAATATAGTAAATTGAGAAATAATTCAAAGTTGTGGAATGGTGCATAACACACTATATCAATTCATGATTTTATATTGTTTGCAAAAGAGCTACAATATACTAAAAGAAATATAATTTGAATAATATATAATCCAATTGAAGAACTTATTTGTAAAGTCTATATTTTACAAGTAAAGGAGCAGTATAAGAAGTTACGATTCAAGATTGGATCAATATAGAATTTATAGAAAACAGTAAGAATGATGTATGCTAGCTGATTTACAAGTCAAAAGTGTTAACTATAATTTGGTTTCATTAAGAAAAAACATTGAATATTGTGAACAGATAGTGAGAAATATATAAATGTTATTTAAATAAGCAACTAAATTAGGCATTTTTGTGTGGATTCATTAACGGTCGATGAAAGCAACTACAGTATTCGTTAAACATTTGAATGTTCTTGGTTTGATTGCTTTTGAGATTTTCAGTGAGTAAAATTAGTGTATTTTACATGTCATTTCTTAGGCAAAACACTTAATTTCTAACCATTTGGTGAGAGGTCAAAGTTCTATTTCACTAACATTGGTTTTAGTAGTTGAGTTACAAGAAAGTTTTGTTCTTTGTTGTTAACTTTCAACAAATGAATCTAAATATAGGATTAAACTGGTAACTCAATATTATTCATTCAATTCACCTAGTAATCATATTTAATGACTTGATTTCTCTTATAGGTTCATTAAAAATACTCATCTTTTTCAAATATTACACAGTATACAATTAATCTAAGAGTTAGTAACACTTAATCACAAATTTTAGTTTAAACTATGAATCATTTACATTGATTGACTTACTTCATTAACAAAACTAGATTCCCCTAAAATTATATCATCTTGTCCTTCTGTATGAAAGAATATTTGATCAGTAAGACGTACTGAAGTGAATTCAGCCGGAACAAATGAACCTATTTGTGCTAAAATTTGTATATATGCAATTTGTCTAAGATAGGTTGTTTTTCCACACTAAAAAAATAAATACGCAGACAAACAAAATATCATAAATGACATATTAAAAGGGGTAATCGTTTATGAAACGGTATTCATTCCTGATAAATATCTATTTCTTAGATATCCTGTAGTTACTGTGAACAATTCAATTTAGGTAATTGTTTCCGAAATTACTAGACACAAATGTGAAATGTTTTGATAATAATAATAGAATTTATTAGTTGTAGTATTAAAGCTTATTTAGTATTTCCACATGAGAATCATCATTACATATTAGACGTAAATTCAAGTCAGTTTAAAGAAGTTCAATAGATTCTATAACGCCATTTACAACAAAGTCCAGTATCTCAAGAATTGTACACTTAACTTCTTTAACTCACAGTTTTTGTATGAATGTTTTAAAACTTGTTTTGAAAAGGAAAAAAATAATAATCACTTACCATCGGAGGTCCGGTTATAACATGAAAGTTCAAAGCAGGTGATGCATACTACAATGAAATATAAAATAAGAATATTGCGATTATTAAGCTTGTATGTTACCGTATGATTTGCCACAGATAATGATTTCTTTTCTTCATCAGTAACAATATTCCGTCCATTTTTAATCCCAAGTATATTATTAAATATTGGGCAAACTGTACAAAAGGTAAAAAAAAACATGGGTTTACATTAAATCATGAACAAACCATTTTCTTAAATTTATTATTGCACAACACCACTATTTTCAGAAACATTTTATAAACTTAAATAGTTCATACTTACCATATAATAGATAGAGATTATATTAAATTATATTGAAAGATTAACATAAGCAAGTCTTATGGAAGGAGTTGAAAGAAAGTTAGTGACGGTCATGTTAAAATGTGGCACCCGCCCATGGAGTCACTCATCGTCGATCTGAACAGAGTTAGTGTATGCAGATAACCTGGTTCGAGTTCGAGCAAGTGCTTGTAGACTTTAGGTTACATGGCTTATAACCGTTTACAGTGGCTCAGTTGAATTAACTAGTTACTTTAGTCTAGATCTTCAGTTCCATTATTCTTTTGTATTTATCTTTTTTTACTTTCTTTTTTCTAGCCATATTTAACTCGTAAGGGTTTGAGTTATACTCTTGTTGATGTTCACTACTGATCTTTGAGCAGTCCTAATTGGTAACAGGTATAATGTGCGGATTACCTCGATATATCCATTTTGTCGCAAGTTTATACAGAATTGATGAAACAATGTTTAAATTAACTAAAATTAACACACCAATTAAATTGAATAACCATAAAAAGATAGTTCAGTCACATTTTGTTCTCATTTCATTGATTTTTATAGATATAAAGATTTTCTATGGTATGAGCAATATCCAAAACTATAAACTACTCGAATATACCTCATAAAAGTAAAAAATTGTTGTGGCCAGTTATATCTGGTATAATAGGCTATCTGTCGTTATCACTCTAATTAACAAGAATGTGAGTTAATTTGAGAATTAATGTTTGACTTTTTTACACCCGACTAATATACATCTTTTATAGAACGGAATTTGGAATGATATCAGTTCTCGTGAAGTGATATCATTGTAGGAAGTATGAATCTATTTACATTTAATAATAATATATGAGATGGATCTAAAATATTTCGACGAAAAATACTTGATTCTGAGGTTAACAGAATAACCTTGTAAATTTTGTTACTATTTTCGAAGCCAAGTGACAAGCTGAACAAAGTAGCAAAGGAAAACCGTTTGGTTAGATATCAGTATTTAAACAGAAATGTACTTTGTACTTACCGAAATGATTTCTGAGAGAATAAGTTAATGACATTTTGGCGAATGAGGCTAATAGATCCAGACCTGCGATTACTTCTGACAAACGATAAAACAGTGCCATATCTGGATGCAGTCCAGTAATTAAGTCGCTAATAATTCTATAATTGATAATTAAAAATAGTTAAAATTTCGATCTACGTTCCTGCAATAATGATTACATACAACATAAGCCTTTGAGATGTCTTGAATTTCCTAATAAGTAATTAATATATATAAACAAGGATATAACTAAGTTCACTTGTTACGACCAGTCTCAAATTTATTAGAACAGTAAGTTAAGGCTTGTCAGATGAATGCATCTGCATTCCAAAGTTGGTTTTCACTCCAGGACTTGAACACAGTTCCGTTCTCATCAAAGGCCATTGCGTTATCCATCTAGCTACTGGGTTCGGATAGCCACTCGCTTGTTCAATGGAGGTGAATTTTGATTCATTTGATTGGTTGTTTGAATCGCCCTATCGATGTTTCGACTGATCAACTGCAGTCCTAAACATTAAATGAAAGATTAAAACTACCAATACTAAAAAATTAGTTGACGTCTTAATAAACTACATCCCAGTTTTGATTCTGCAGCATACACCCAATAGATCATTATGACAATACGAAGTATTTAAGTCATCTTTATCCCACTTTCAACTTTCCTTTACCACTTACAAAGTAAAGTTGGTAGCTCATCAAAAATTCCATAGCTTTTAATAAAGTATAAACCTTTTACAACAACGACTTACTGATCAGCAATATGATATACTTCATAAAGAGATCCTTTAATCCGTTCTATTTAAAAAATAAAAGGAAAAGCCCATTTTGTCAAAATTCAAACCATTTGTAAATATTCCCCAAAGATTTTGAAGATAACAGTTCTAAGTAACTATTAGCCTAATTTTCAATTATCAGTATCCAATTTTGATTACACCTTCAATATGCATTTAAAAATCAATGTTCTATGGTTCAGCTCCAAACAGATTAAGATCTTAGACTACTTGATTATAAATAAATATCGCACGTTTGTATGCCTAAAATGTAGCTTCAAGAGTAAATCAGTTTGACAGTACCAATACTAATATAAGAAATTAACTTACTTCATCAGAAAAGTAAAGTTTTACAAAACAATAATATTTACTAAAGAAAGCAAATTTTCTGTATGTTTGTATAAAATCAAAAACACTATAGTAGTTCTAAATGCTTCAATTGACAACAAATTCGACGTTCGCTATTTTTTCACAATCTTAGTAAATAATCTTTTTGTGTTCTATGTAAACCGTAAGTTTGTTGATCGTAAAATTCTTAAGATCATACTTGCTGGAGGGATCTTCATGTGAACCAGCCCAATTTCTTCTTCAAACCTTTCAATATAGTTGTTTACATAAGTACGAGTACATCCGTAAACACAACTAGCGGTGACGTTAGGTAAATACTTACCTGAGATCAGTTTAATGAACAGGTGGTATAATATTGCTAAAAAATACTTCAGAATAACTACAGTAAATCTTCATTTCGGTGTGCTCTTCATCCTTCTATCAGTTGGCTATGGCGGATAGATACAAGTCTTTTACTCAGATTAGTCGTAACTTAGCATACTGTTTTTCAAAATTTTTTTAACGCCTTTCAGATTGTATGTTTTCCGTTAAGTTCTTCCTAACGACTCACTTTTTAAGCTTAGAACTCTCACCTTCTTTGAAAAGCAGTTTATTCAAACTATATTCATAAATAATAAAATAAAATCAGTATTATTTATCTACTGTATATTTTTTCGCAGTTATTGATGTTTGTATAATACTGTAAATTAAGCGTTTGATTTGAATTTTATTATCAGGTTTCATTAAAAATTAGTCTCTCAGATAGCCATCCCTGAATTGATGAAAAGGATTTTCGAAGCACACTAATTATCATTATAAGTAATAAAGGTGTCTAACATAAACACACATTAATACATAGTGTTTTCAAATTCAAGATTCATTTTATTGTTGCTATGGTTACTTTTCAGACTATCCCTGCTTAATTTTTATATATATATATATATATATATAACAGCTGACAAATTAAGCTTTCGGTTTTGCTAAATAATATTTATATAGACAGAAAAAAATTAACTTAATTGTCTGATTAAATCCATATAATTTGGTGTGACTGTAATTTATAAACGACGTTCAAGTGATGCTAAAGTGACCTTGGGAAAAGTCACCTACTTACTAGGGTTTAAAGTGTTATAAATTAGTGTGAAGAATTGAGATTAGAGCATAAAGTTAGAAGTTAAGGTTAAAGATTAGAGTTGAAGTTTTCATCACGAAATGAAAACAGTTGTAATGTCGAAATGTTATTTACTCATTTAGATGAATGAATTTCATGCCAAAATTCAAGTTCTGAAATCTTTAATTTCATTAGTTCGTTCACAATATATAGTATTCCGGATAGTTCATTTATCCCAATACTTTAGTCACCCTCCTTGTTCAAATAATTTTCAAGAAAATGGTTTATTTAAATTCTGTCATCATTATAATCTCACTACATTTCTGGAGAGGTTTACATTTGTGAATAAAAAATATTTTTAAATGTTAGGTAGTTAAAGATAGTCGGTAGGAAACCTTGGACCTCTGTTTTGTGTTCGTCGATACCCGGTAAATTGTTGCAACACCAATCGTGAAGAAACGATACTCCTTGTATGAATAATCAGCTCTATGGTCCAATACATTACCCCTGATCCATTTTTGTAAAGAGTGAGCTGGACTTTTAAATCCCAGTAGAAAAAAATAATTTATACGATAGTTTACCAATTTTTCACTGAAGAGAAAGTCTTACTTATTGGAAAGCATTTTGTCGAAATAATATGAAATTTGATAGAATTTAATATTACAAAATATCATAACCTTATGTTTTTTTGAAAGTTTACTTTCCATATCCGCAATTTGAATCAACTTACCATTTAAACGAATCTAAAAGAAAAATCATAGAAAATTGATGTAGCCTAAATATTCACTTAGTCAAGGTAAAACTTATGTTAATAATGTTAACTAAACACATGTAGAGCAATATAGTCTAGATTTTGTTGGAAAATAATTGAGGAAACTATAGCATGTTATATGATTCTTCTTCATGAATCGGGGAATCATGGATTAATATGATTTCAGAAGCAGTTTACAAAATAATTTGGAATTATTTAGAGAAATATAGCACTCCAAATTGGAATCTGAAAGTTTACATTTATTGTCTATAGAACTGGAGAAGCTCAGATATGTTTGTTCTTCAACTTAGGTCCGTAAATGTTTTTCTGGAATCCGTTTGTGAATATAGATACTAAGTTTGAGTCTTCAGTCATATATCGACCTCAGTGAGTTAAAATTCAGATCTAAACCAACAAATGCAAACCTAAAGTCAGTACTCCGTATTACAATGAGCTGAGTGATTCCTAACTATACTACACTAGTGAAAAACTGCATAGTTCCGTTCATCCCAGATGATATCATAATCGCTAGGGGTTAAGTAATTAAACTTTAATTTCACTAACAACCAGCTCTCGTCAATATCCTGATTTTATACATTTTCGTATTACGTATGTGTAACCCGTTTGATAGAGTCTGTATTTATTAAGTCTTTTAAAAGAAAACATTTGTCCACCTCAGTATTGAAATGTTATGTTACATTTAACAGGCGACTAATGTTCAATGTAAATGAGAAGTATTTTTCTCCGCTAGAAACTAGCCTCCAATATATGCATATATATATTTTTCACGATTTACGAAAAACTAAGACAAAATCATGACCCAAAATTAAGCCATATATCATTCATTCCCAGTTTTAACAGTGTGTTCGAAAATGAATTATTCTGGTAAAAAAATGTATAAACTACGTTTTTGAAAGTATTTACGAGATCGAACCATGCTGGAGTCTTCCTCTGCTAGTCTGAAACTGATTGAAAAATATTCAAACTGTCCGTTATATTGCATAATTAAATTGTTTTTCCCGGTTAGCTTTGTTAGTGAAGTTGTTTTCTACGGGATGGGTTTGCTGACCCCATGCTAAACGTTCCTCCTTCATCCGGGCTTGGGACCAGCAGTAACCCTAAAAGAGCTACAGCCGGAGTTATTGTTTTACACATTTTAGTATAATTATCAAGATTCATCAGTTTCTTTGTTTAATTGTGTGTGAATTGATTCGATAAATTTAGGACCCATAATTACTTCTCACTTACAGCTTATAAATGATGTCATTCAAAGTACACTTCCGTATAATATCATGTGACGGCATACAACATGCACGAAATTTTATATAACAAACTAACAAAAATTCTCTAAAATAAAAATCACCAAACTGTGAATAATAAGTTTTTTTCAGTAGCACATAAATCACTAACAATAATCATATTATCACTTACAAGTGAATCTGTTGTACAATGTACAACATTTTTTGATATAAATGGTTTTTTAAACTCATCTGGAAGATTTTGAAGTACAGGATTATTGCTAAGCTCGGATGTTGTCAGAGTCCTATGAGGATATTTATTATGAACAGTATTTCGATTAGTTCTATGCAATGTTTTACATGCTTGGATATTTCCTTGTTGTTCGTCCTCTTCTTCTGCTTCCTCTTCTGCTTCAATAAAGATGTTTTCATTTAAAAAATTAGTGTCATTAGACAATGTCGAAGTGCCATAACTAATTTTCGATGACGATGTTTTTGTGTAAGTTTTTAATGGTTCTTCAGGTATTTGAATGTAAAATCCACGAGCTTTATTGTGAGATATTCGCAATGGTAGATTATATTGATGTGAAAGTCTGCTAACTTCATCTTTTATTTTTAAAAAAGTAAAAGCGATAATAATAAAAAATATTACAAACCAATGTAACAATTTTAAGCAGCGATTGACGATAGCCAGCAGTGGAATTCAAGACGCACGTTTCCTCCTGCCTCTGACTCGACAGTTGGATTTACCTGCATCACAGGGATGGTGTTCACACAGGAACTGGACCTTAAAACCTGTTGTTACAAATTTCATCGCGTTATCCACTTAGTTACTGGGTTCAGACAGTCACTGACCTGAGTAATGATGTGAATTTGAATTTTGGTTCATACATACTGGTTATTCGAATCTTCCCATTGATGTCGGGGACCGAAATTGATCAATCTATTTCGGTATATGTGCACCCTACCCTGTACAGATAGCCTCGATATTGCCAATAAGTCACAAAGCATTCAGGCAGAGATGATGTTGCATGGACGACAATGGTTTTAGGTTTATAATGACTTTTTAAGATGAAATATTGCATTATTGTAGTGAACGAGACCATAGGTGGAAATAATCAAATGTCCTTAATCACAAAACGACATAATTGATATGTCTTGTCGACTGAATGCTACTTGTTATATCTGGTCGTCGCCGATTGTTGTGTCGGAATCGCTTATCACTTATACTCGAAACGAGGGACTTCTGCAACTCCCGCGACACGAAAGTAAAAACATAAGGACTGGTATAAGTAAAGAATTATTAACCCCAAAACACGGCGATGACCCTAGTCGAAAATACACTCATTTATATATTGATTGTACACCCATTTTGATTAACAATTGAGACGATATCACAAATATGAAAAATACTCAGTTATAACAAATCACATACTGAGCATAGTTCATGTCAATGAAATACTAGAATATCGTATATTATGCAGAATAAAAGGCGAGACTCTAATTTATGGACGAGCCAATCAGAGGCGTTTTAGAGATTTCAAGGTTATGGCGCCAACTTCAGTGCTTAATGCTAACGTACGATCGGTTCACAGGGAATTTCGTACAAAACGTGATAATTGAACGGCTATAACAAATAAAACGGTGAGACTATAATTTGTGGACGAATCAGGTATAAGATAATGGATCTCGGATTTTAACGCGAAAGCCTTTCATCCATTTGGCTAAATAAATTTCTGACATTATAGCTGATGTCAGTTCGTGATAAAAACCCCATATATAATTCCTAACAAAGGCAAATTACGACAATTATTGCGAACTGGATAATAAAAGCACCAGTAACACTGGCTGCAGCCAGATATTACAATGTATACGGATGATCGAAGAGCGTGCAGACTCCTACATAGGCTTGATTATGTGCATCTTGTCGTTATCCACAAGTAGCACTTTGTGCACTCAACAACCGGAGTGCACATAAACAATAATTAAGCTATGTGGTCGAGGCTGAAAGAGTTTTTGAGACTTTATCTTGGCTCCAGAGGCCGACTATACTGTGGCCGTATGGATGATCTCCTCTACTGCATGAATTACGATTTTAGAACCTCTGAACCTCTTTCTAACCTTGACAAGTTTTTGAACCATGTACAGAAAGTGTATCCACTTTATTTATTTGATTTTGTATAATATATCTTTACTCTACACTGACTGTTTGTTGATTGGCTAATATTTCTCAAGGTCACTTAAGGTTCGTTCAAAGGTCGTCCATAAATTAGTGTATCGCCGAATAAAACATCATACGACAAAACAAAACAAATACTACACTGAATGATCATCACACTGAATCAGAACGGAAGTAATGTTGAACAAAACTGATTAGTAAATCAATCGAAATTTGACTTTTCTTCCCGCCATATTAATAATCTCGTAGTAAAATCTGAGAACCATACAGTAAATTCCTCATTTGCGAGATATCAATCAATTGTCTCAAACTTGACTGTTCCTTCGTTTCCACACCAATCGTTCTCTGTTATTGTTCTCTTCTCTTCGATTTTCTTAACTTTCTGCCATCAGTCATCTCACTTTCGATTGGTGATACATGCTACATATATCTGTCGTTATCAGTAGCACACACCATATTATGACTACACAAGCTCAATAAAAATTATTTCATTTCTGTAATGCTTAATTACATCTTAGTTAAGTTGAAACAATTACTAATTTCAGCCAAAAAAAAAAATGCTTTTTCGACTATTCTAAAAACTGTACGAATGTGTTGGTATCAAATAATCATAATGATTTTTTAATTTGAAAAATATGATGAATGTTATCTACCGACCCGATTCATTTTATGAAAAGAAGTGGAATCTAAAATTTTGTTTAGAAAGGTTTTGGGTACATGTAAAGCTAGTGCTTTTGTGAAAAGATCTATTTCCAAAAGATATAACTGACTGATAATTGATGCTAGTAACTCTGTCCCTATGAACAGTTAAAGAATCAAGATCTAATCATTTACTTCACGAATCTTAAAACTCTATTGGTATGACAGTATAAAACAGTAACCTCCGTCGCCTATAGTTAGTAATATGAATATTGGTTATACTCTACGTTTCATCGACAGAAATATTAAGCAAATTAGTTGTTCAGACAATAGAGTACCAGTGTAGTAAATGCATAATTGTACGAAATTTAAATCTGATACTTTGGGGTAAGTTCTTAAGAATCGTTGATGAAAACTCATTCGAAGTATTCTAAATTAGTGCACATCTGTGTGAAGAAAAAAACTAACGACTGGCAAAGTCAACATGTATATACATCCTCAATTGCCAATGTAAAGCTGAAAACACAGATCGTTTGGCAGGAAACATTTCCGCACTCAGCAAGACTCAGTAAAATCATAAATTTTAACTTTTTTAAATACAGTATAAAGTAACCGTATATCATAGGACTGATCATTTGATACGTTTTATAAGATCAAACCTACCCTAACGTAAGGCATAAGCATACATAGCTTATACATTGCATAACTGCTGGCTATACGCGATCTAAAACCAAATATATGTATACAAAAACAGTTTATACAATCTATTTGTTTACAATGACCTTAATGAAATTAACATTTCACTACTTCTCTTTCCATTATTCCTGGGTTTTTTTATCATTGTTCATCCTTGAGATTAACATATTCCTTACATTATAATTAAACATTACCAACTTGAATTCTGTTACAACTATTCTTATTTGAGATTGTCTGTAATTCTCTTACAGCGAAAAAAAGTCACATTATGATCTGTCAATATGCAGTTGTATATTTGACCTTTGAATGAAACAGATGAAGAATTTAGTTGTTTATCTAGGTAACCACTTAGATAAACTAGATCAAAAACTGATTCTCATTTACTTGCCTGTTATTGATTGATTAATCCAGAACACTTATTTCAGTATTTAGGATTGAAATCAAGTATATAATCTTATGATTATAAGTACATATCGACTTCTATAGTAGAATTTAGTAAGGAAAACACTTACTGAAGTCTGATTCAAAATAGCAGTAACATTTGTGTATTCCTGAATTCACCTGTCTTTTTTTATGTATATTCGTCAAATTCAGAAAGACTATGTCAATCTCTCGTTTTTCCTATCGATCAGTTTTCCTTTTATTATTCAAGATTCATCAGATGAAATGATTTTGAATGTTGATTAGTACAAAGATCGATTTATTGCTAAATGAATAGGATTATTCTGTCACTTTAATTAAACGCTTATATAACCTAAATAAACTTTATTTACTAATTATTTATGATAATTACGTTCATTTTCCTTTTTAAAACGGTCTCATTTTTCTTAAAAACTTAGATGCTATAGTTTTCTTTGATATGACTTTTCTCTTCACTGCTTTATAGTTTCCTTTTCGTAAGTAATTTATATCATTTAAAGAATGTTACTTATTTTACGATCAAATAACTATTCATATGAACCTTTTATATGATATTGAAATGTTATTTTTACTTTCAACTAAATGATTGTGGTAAAAGAAGTTTTTCGCATTAAATTCTCATATTTCATTATACTACTTAGTAATAAAAGTAGTTGTTAACACAAACCCATCCACTAGTTTCATGATTAACCTTGCAGAGAGAACAAATCATGATAATGTGTCTCAAATGTTAAGGTTAGGCCTATTTAAATAAAATTTTCAAACCTGTCTTCCATAAATTTACTTGCATTATCCATACAGAAAGTAAATATATTAACTAGTACAAGTGTTAAGTGTTCAATTTTCACACAAAGAAGAGGAATTTCCCTGATTAATGATGTATACATCAGTGTTTTCTTTGTAGCCAACTATAAGTATCAAATCTATTTTAAAGTGATCATCGATGTGAAATTATGGTCTATTGTTCAATAAAATTATAATTTAAAGCCGGTGAATCAAATTTAGAAAGTACACAATACTTACTCGTAATATCATCAAGCTGTTCTGAGTAGGCTTTACGTGTAACATCTAATACCACACTTAATCCTTCCTAAATTAAATAAAATTAATTATAATTGGAATTTATGATATATCAAGAGAATTATGTAAAATACCTTGATTGCAAAACATTTCTGTGTTCTCATAGCTAGCATCCCTTTTGACATTCGTACATCTTTATGTAGTACAGTGCACAAAATTTGTAAAACATGTTCATATTCCGAATCACGTAAAAGCTAAAAAAAAATATAAATTACATTACGCTTAAATTTCAAGAGCTTGACATAGAGTTTTATATTAGGGTTCTATATAATAAATTAGTAACATATATAACACAAATATAACAGAATGATATCGAACTGATAATGATTTTCGGTGGAACAGTTTTAAATATCTATATAAACCAGTGAAATCCATTCAGTCATACATCAGAGCAACCTCAGAAGTAACACAAAAAAACCTAACAATGACACTGTAGATCTAAACTTTAACACCGAAGTTGTTAGTATAATTAGTATCTAGCTATCAGTGGAGTCCAAAACGTGCATTTTATCCTATTTAGGACTCTTCAGATGACTATGCCTGGAATCAAGTGTTGATGCTTAAATTGAAAATCAAAACCAGTGCCTTTGGCTTTCAGAGAAAACCATGTTATTCGCCGACCTACTGAGTTCAGATAATTGCTAGCTTTTCCAGTACCAAATATACCAAAAACTTGTAATATGAATCTATATCGAAACAGTCCATCAAGAATAAACACATGGGAACAAAGACTGATCAACTATGGTCTTGAATACTAACAACAAGTAGATTTCTAGCTCAAATGGGTGCTTTCGCTATTACGTAGTTTAATTATGGAGCTTTTATTATCGTTCTAGATGGCATAGTTACTTCTTGTTTCATATACAAGTGATCTACATCTTTGTGTATGCAAGATATCAAGAAAAAAGAGTATACAAAACACATCAACCAAAATCAAGGCCATTAAAACAAACTAATCTAACACTTGTAGAACGACTGAGAAGGTCACTTCTACATAAAGTAAGCACTAGGTATATATCCAGAATGACACTGAAAGTTCCTCAATTAAATCATCTATATCAGATAACTTAAAAATACCAAAAGTTCACATATTTTTCATTCTGATACTTGGAATCTATACTGTTATTTTGGAGGAACAAGAGAAATTATTTTCTCAATATGCTTTTGGTTAAATAAAACAAACATTACTCCTTTGTAAATAGGATGTATTTCAGCAAAAAGATTTGAATATTCTATGGACTTATACCTAATATATTCATTGGGTACAACCAATTTTTTTTCATTTTAGTAAATTTATTTTCAAAAGATTATTACTGAGTTTCAGAAGCTAAATTCATTTAAAACGCTATTTAATATTTTTTTTCTTTTTCTTATAGTTCACCTACAGAAGCAGGTTTACTTACAACTCAGGTACTCTACACTTTACTTACTCGTATTTAGTAGTTATTAAGTAACGAATTGAAAAATGAATATCTCAAATTTTATGACAGATACCACTGTAATATTAAATTGTATGGTGTTACCTTACTTCTATGACCGTAACAATCAGTAGATTTCTGATATAATAAAGCAATCAGTAATCGACGAATGATAAGCATATGTGACTTAAATAACTGATAGGATTAATTTCTCAAGGGATATATATATGGTTCAGTTTAACTAAATAAACATTCTTTATCACCGTATTTCTCCTCGAGTAATCAGGCTCGTGTATAAAAGGAGTGTGTATCAGTCTCAAATCTCAGAAATCTCACGGTACAACACGTTCTTCATACAAAACTTTTAATATGCTTTCATTTAAAAATATAAATATCAATCCCTATTACCAACTAACATAATGCAGTTATTTGAAAGAATAATATTTTAGACTTTATTTATATTAAATAACTAGTTTCGAATTAAGATTACCTCTTTATATGTTCTCAACAATGTAGATTTGACATCACCCATAGCATTATACAATAATTTGACAAGATCTAACATATATTTAATTGCAATAACTTTTGTAATTCGAGATTCAGCTGCTTGAATGTTTACTGCTTTCTTTAAATAGATCATATCACTTTTAGGTAGACAATGCTTCTCGGAACTGGGTACTATTAGTGATGATGATGATCCAGGTAGTAAAGTTGAAGATTTTGTAGGCCTGTCAAATAGCAAACCTGTTGATTTTTCTTTCACTGTACTAATTAAAGGTGAATGGGTAATGCTATCTTGTGTACACAATTTAGTTGAATTGATTAAAAGTTCATTCGATTTATTTGATCTAGATGAATCTGTTTTGTTATTGAATTCAATTGGATTCGATGCATTCTGTTTATTAATATTAGTATGACTTTTGTTATTGATAGTATTATTCCAATCAAACATTAAATTTGATGACGAACATATTTGAACACAAAGTGATAAAAGACTATCAATATGAGGGAATTGACGTAAGATATTCTGAACAGTGTAAAAAAATGTCGGATTTATGTTCTGTTTTTTTGTAGTTAAACAGAATAGTAACACAATCAAAAATTCAACTGAATATACTACATACCTGTATGTTAAATAAAGTTTCTGGTGAAGATATTAGTTCACGAACAGAAGCTTGTCGATTCAAAATTGTTTCCAAGTCTGTAGAGAAAACGTTTAGTTAAATAAACATTTGTACAATCAGTGGAGTTACATAATTTTCTTAATAAATTCGGACAGAATAAGATGAGTTGAGTAAATAACATGAATTCGCTTACGACATACAACATTTAAATACCAAATCTATTCTCATGATAATTAAATCGCTAGTCAACATAACTACTTACTAACATAGTTTAACAAAGATTGTAGAAATCCAAATGAAAAGAAGATGTAAAATAATTCTTAAATTAATATCATGCTGAAGTTCCATTTCTTGAAAATAGACTTAGGTGGCCACAAACGAGTTTGGGAATTGAGATAACTAGTTACATATTTAAGTTAATGGAAAGATAGGTTGATAGCAACTACGATATAAAGTATACAATGTGTAATATGTTAAGTTCAGTTAATTAAAATCATAAGTTTTAACTAGAATTTTGAATAAGAATGATCTAACCTAATAAGAGCAAAAGTTGTGTTTCTAAAGTAATGACAAACTGTGAAGCATTATTTTTTAAATTCATAAGTCAGATTTTACCAGTTTGATAGCTATGATCTCAGAAAGTTTAAGAAAACTTTAGCATGTTTATCAGCAATTCATTTGAAAGTACTTATAGACATGTACCTGTAGCCTTGTACCAACCGGATGTCTACCAATCACATTATGGAACGGTTTTATTTCTCAAAAACACTGACCTTAAAGAACCCGTTTAAAAATTCTGAGACAGATCATTCCCACTCTTTTGACAGCATAATTTATTTGACACACTCGTAAAATGATATAAAAGTTGGCAGTGGCCTAAATAGAATACCTAATGATGTTTGAATCCATTAATCAATTTATTAGTATGTAATATGGCATTAATTTGATTACAGAACAGTGTGGGACCAGTGGATAGCTCAGTTTTTTGTTGACTTTATTCAATATCACAGTCTTGAAAACTGAGATGAATAAAAATTGACTTCCCGTTGACTAATGTCCGAACGTTCTACATCATTCTATGTTTATAAATCGATCAATGCAGATGGTTGCTTTTTGATCAGTACATAGCAACAGTCAAGCTTATCAATAATAGATATATTTTGCACATTGTGAAATCGAGTTTTAAACAGTGGGTACTTGTAGTTGACTGTCAGTGTATGCTATTATAGTTAGCGTATGGTTTGTTCCACAAAAGATAAACGATTAACGTTACTTGATTTAATAGGGTAAATTTGACTACTCATCATTTCCACGTTTTTTTAGAAAACTATAATTTTAAGTGTGTGTTTGTGGTGTTTGAATGAACTAAAGATTCCTTTGTACTTGTTGAATGCTTGATTTTGAATTCCAAATACAGTACATTCGTTTGTGCTTATCTAGTATTTCTTGATCCAATTGCGTTATATCTGGGATTCCCAGTTTGTACTATAATTCAAATACTTCTAATTATCACAGTTTTCTTGAAAAGTTCCAATAAAAACACTATATTTTGCAGATGATTATAATTGGTGAATATGCTGTTAACAAACACAGAGGTTGTGACTTCGTCTAAATTTATTTAATTTTAATATTTCCAAGAATGAAATGACCATATAAATGTTCTCTACGACTGGAACTGATAAATTTTTTATCAGTGCTCCTTCAGTTAAACGATATTACAGTCAAATTTAGTATGAATATTATTGGAATCCATAAATAGATATTCACTTTTAATAGTTACTTTAATCTTACTAGAGACATACCACATGGAGGTTCCAACAAGTTGGCTCGTAATAATCGAGCACCACTAGCTGTACTGGTGAAATCTATTGCTGAATAAAGTGTATCTTTGGCTGAATAGTCGTAATTATTTCTAACCAGACGTAAATGATTTGCACTTTTGAAATCTAACAGTAAGTTGATTAGAAATAAAAATAACAACAAAAAATGATCAATCTTTCAGAAGCTTATTGACTCATTAGATTTTTACAACAAAGTTTATATATATATATATACATCAACTGCTCACTAGTGACTGACTCCAGGAGATACTCCTGGGGTTCTAGTGAGAAGCTGTCACCAGTGGAGTTCAACCAGGTCTGTTGTGAGATATCAGCTCACTGAAGACAATGTTGTACGGTGGCGCAACTTCGGGGATTGGTTGAAGTTAGACATTAACACCGTTGGATGCCGGCTCAGCGGTCTAGTGGTTAAGTGCTCGCGCGCGCCCTGGTTTTGAATCCCGCGCGGTGCGGGGCCGTGGATGCGCACTGCTGAGGAGTCCCATACTAGGGCGAAACGGCCGTCTAGTGCTTCCAAGTTTTGCATGGAGGTCTAGCTTCAATTGACTCATGATTTCAACTTGTGATATATATATATATATATATATACGTTATATCTCAAGGTGAATATTTACGTCGTTATTAGAACATCCATTCTGTAAAATAGTTATTTAAAAGTCTATATCGGATAATCTAAAATAAGATCATGATTAAATCACCATTCACTTTTCCGATATTTGGATGTTTTGTCTTTATGAACCTATCTTTAGTATCCTGAAAAGTATAACAAAATAAAAAAGGTGGAAACTGTGCAATTCAACGACCTTCACGAGCCTCCTGTACTAATAGTTAACATAGAATATTTAGTGTCTAAGTTCAAGAGAAAATTACCAAAGTTCTAGTGAAAAAACTGCAATGGAGTTCAACTCTGCGAAAAATGAGGTGGATACCCACCGACGGTATTTGAAAGTTGTTAAGCAATATTGCGGGTTGAATGAAGCTAGAAATGTAAACCACTGAATACTGATTCAATGGTCTAAATGTTCAAGAGATCATCAACAGTCCTAAATGTCTTTAATCCGATCTTTCGTCGGGTCATAGATCCATATTACTGATGAACCTTATACTTGCAAGAAGCCCAATGACTTTGTTGTGTATTCGACAATGAAAAACTAGGTATTTTTGTGCCAATAAATAAGTGTTCACAACTAGTAAATACTAAATCTTTTCGACCCCATAAACAGCTACGTTTACAAAACACAATAGGTCCGGTTCTCGTCTCGTTGTTTTCATTGTCTTCTTTTAAGTACCATAGTAGATTAATGGATCGTATACACTGTTGTGACCGGCGGTGTCCCAAATCTGATATTGATACACGTTGTGCTATACGCTAGCGCACCAAATTACTACTTGAGCGAGAAAGTTTATTAGGCTACTGAATGAAATGCACGAATACTCATTCATATGTATACCACTATAATCCTTAGGAAATTCAACCATTTCTTATCCAATGAAATGCAATTGTCCTTTAGGCCATTACTGATTACCGACGATTGGCCTTATCATTAGGCTACTTCTAATTGGCTCTCCATATCATACACAGTAATTTTAGTCGATATTCCTCAAATGAAAATTATCAATTTGTCAAATCTGTACTAAGCCAATAACTAACATATGGCTATGTTCATGGATATCTTATACATATGTTTTGGTATTCAGTTTCGTGAAACTAAGAACAAGAAAGCTTACTAAAATGATTAAAACGTGCTCACAAAATATATCTTATTTCTTTATACATTAGGTGGATGTAGGTTGTATCACCTCGATAAATGCATTGCTAGATAATTATTTTATTATATCAAATCAATTGAAAAATTGGATAGTTCTACTTACCAATCATAGTAGATTTAACAGATCCTGTAAATGAGAATTTCATTGATTTTGGAGCATAAATAAGTCCATGAATTTCTTCAGCATAATTAAGTAAAGCAGACAGTGCTGAAAGAGCATAAAATCTAAATAAAAACAGAAATTATAGGCAATGAGTATGTTGTATACTTCTGTTACTTAGCAACAATCTTTGGAAGCAAAATTATATATATATATATATATATATATATATATATATATATATATATATATATTGAAATCTCAAACTGCTTTAAGTTAAACAACCATTGAAAACATGGGTGAAACTGGATGACCATTTCATCACAGGATGGAACTCCTCAACACTAAGTATCCATGACCCAACAACTTGGGATCGAATCCAGGACGGTCTGCTACTTGGATTAACGTTTATTCATTAGGCCACTGAAATGGCATTTAATGGTACATATGGATGAATCTTAATGTTTTAAAAAGAGCAACACCACACAATCCAAAGTGAAGATACATTCTCTCTTTATTCAACAGACTTATCAGACAATAGTTTCTACTGAATAAATTCGAATCATTAGTTATGTGCAGATTTATGAACTAATGTGTAGTTCAAAAACTTCCATTATCCTAAATATCAGTAATACCAAACCGTTTAAAATGAAATATATCAAATAAGTTCCGGCTCCTTGACTGAAAAGTTGAACACAGTGGGAGTATTTCCATGAATACAACCGTCATAATTGTACGAATTACTTAAAATAATACCTCCATTTATTTATATTAAGTTATTACAACATGAAGCGTGTGTATAGTGTTAACTGAACAGCTTTTGTCTGTTTATCTGAATACTTCTAATATTTGTATGAAGCATATAGGTCACAGCAAATTCACTTTCTGGAAACTAGAAAGACGGTTAGACAAAAAGGTGTAAAACTGTAGTTACTTTTATTTAACTGAGTGTTATTTTGAAATAACATGAATAAAGAAATGATCAGAAAGAAAGCGACGCCTGAAAATTAAGAAATTATAAGGTGTGTCACAGTGAATTCTACTTTGTTGAATGCTTTTTATAATTTAATTTGATAGATTGACTGTTTATTTAAAATATTTTTCAGTTTGTAAAGCACCATTTTTAGTAATTGAAATAAATGCTTTAATTGCTGACATTACTGTTTCGCTTCATAAGTCACTTTATTTACATGAAGAACACAAGCATTTCTCTATCATCTTAATACTCAGTCTGAAAATAAGGCAGAAAAATTGGTGAAGTCTTCATTGAATATCTGATTCACTTCTCTGGACAATGTTTGTCTACTTGTAGTGAATTATATGTGGGGAATTTTATGTTAAGAACCACAAAGGTAAAAGTTTTTAGGGTTGCTAATGTTAGATGGGTAGGATTGATTCCTAAATCTTCATTTTTACAAGTATCCACTAGACGTTCGCCTAAAGTTCACAAATCAAATCAACGTATTGACTCCATAGGATGCTTATAAACATGAATGGCTTTATTAAGAGAGTAAGATGCCCTCTATTCCTGTTTTCTATGTTTGATACTTTTCATTGTTAGCATCTCAGCTATACTGGTGGAAATGCATGTTATATGAATACTTGTAGTATACAAGTCATAAAATATGTATTCCGAACATGCACGTAAGCATAAATATTATAGATTGAAATGTATTTCCTCAAGTGTACACTACATGTATACCGACAATCTACAGATCGAATTGACCTATGCATCCTATATCATACACATAGGTATACGTCCATGTGTGTATCCGATACGAGTATTAACAGTGTTAATCCGATGTTACTATAGAGTAATGGATTAGGTTAATTTCCACTGACCGCTTATGTCAGTTTATGAGATAAGTCCCACTACCCAATGGCCAATACTCGGAAATGTGAACCAGATTTCACCTCTTCTTTACGCTTAGAGTTAGACTGAAAATCAAAATTTCGGCATACTTTGATCAAGTTTGTGACAAAAAGCTAACAAAACTAGCTTGACCATATACGAGACAACCATTAGAGAGAAGTTTAATTGTAGGAGAACGATGAGACTAATATTTCTCTAATAGTCACTGAAAATTAACTACTTGTTTACCTACACTGAAGTCTAATTTAGGTATACTCATGCATCTAAATAAACTTGATTAGTTTTGTAAAACAATTACGATTAATAGGATACTCCTCTCTAACCTTTGATGTAAATTTAACCCTTTAATTTCAGTTATCATCATCAGCATCCTCAAGGTTTTGAAAGAGGAACCATTTCAAAAGCATTAGAGGGAATGTAGGTACGAAGATAATATATTCAACATGTTATTTTATTTAGGTCATATTTCACTGAATATGACCTTTTGTGCTTCCATCTAAGCGGGATGAACTGAGTTTGTTTGTATTCATTAACTGTTACGTCACCATTACTAATCAAATGAACTATATTCGGCAAATAATGAAAAATTATTACTAAAATATAACCAGATTAAACGAAAAAACTCGATAAGATCTGAAAAACCGCTTACTTACTTCTCTTTAATAGCGTATATAGATGGAATGTAATGTGGATGGCATAATCTTCTTAAATAGTGTAAACCTATCGATAACAATGATGGCAAATTTATTCAATAATCCTAACCATGGTTTGAAGAAAATCACACAGTTTTGATTGAATTAGTTTATTCAGCAATTTAATTGTGACTATGTATTTCTTATAACAAGCTAAGTTTTTGTATTATCAAATGAATAGTGTGCCAGCCAGGACGCCACCTGACGACTCAAACATTTAAAGTTAACAAAATATATAGCCCTTGGTACAATCATTTTTATCCAGCATTATTTTTACGAGAAAATGATACATTATACATTAGTTTCTAGAAGTAGCACAGCTATAAGAGGTCATATTATTCATGTAAGAATTATAAATCAAGGAAAACATGAGTAAAATATTCGATGTGGTAGTGTATTGAACGCTACTCACAAAACGTTTTGTAAGCAAGGTATGGCGGAACGTGGCGTCGAAGTCACAACAATTGACAGACAGAGTGATGAGTCTCAGTGAATAGAAAACACGGTGTTAGCAAAATACTTTGGGACCAGTCAAAAAGACAGTTCAGATTGCAGAACACGCTAGAAGGTGCTAAAGGACGATTAAATGTTGTGTATATGTATTATGTAAATACTTTGTAATTCGAAGTTAAGGTACATACCCTCTGACTATTTTTGTGGATTACAATACTATTATTATTATTATTATTATTAGTTGCACTGGTATTATGTTCAAGTAACCAACTATCTATTCAACCAGACAGATAGCCAACTTAATCAAAAATGCATATAAATAATTTTTTCAGAGTTAGTCATCTCAATAATTACTTATATAACTAAAAGAGAATGATACACTTTCTTTTCAAATAATTATTTAGTATTATGTAAAGTTGATACATGTACTTGATTCCCGTATGAAGTTATTATACAAATGTAATAAGTTAACTTTACGATGTAAGTGAATTGTTAGTATGTCAGTTTTGTCTAAAACTGTTAATATTATTCAACAACATAATATTTCTTACTTCAAAATATCCCAGTCACCGAGGTTGTTACGAGCCAGGCCTTCTTGCACGACTCAAGAGATAAAAGAAACAAGCATGGATAGTGATCCAAAGAAAGGGTGAGCCAAATGCATTTTAGATCCGTTATTGAATGTCTTTCTGCTTTTACATTAGTTACTGTTATACGTTGATCTTGGAATTATTATTTCCTGTCTATCTTATTTTCAGCTAGCTTTGCGCTCATTGATCTAAGTGTAAGTTTCTACTTCAGCAAACATTTTTGTACTATTATTTCGTACACAATACACATTTCATATTGCATTATAGATTCACAAGTCAAATGACTGCTATTACATTGAGCATTCATTTGTCTACTATTAACACTTTAGCTGTTTTGCTATCACGTTAATTACACAGAAGAGTAACGTTTCTTTTCTTTTTGTAAAACACTGTTAACGAAAGTCAAACTTCCATGTGATAAACACAACAAAAGGCCAATTACAATCGCAAATAATATGAAGACGTAGATTCTTAGCGGAAAATTTATATGTGCTTTTTTAATTTTAATATAACGCATCAGTCTTCTAACTACGGTAATGCTTATCGGTTGAGTTCGTTAACACAAAGGCTAGTAAGATAGGACTACGTCGATACGGTAAATATACTATGATTGCGTTCTGACACTATATTATCATCTAGTAAGTGTTCGCTTGCTTCCACGGAAAATGTTTACGCAACCTAGGTGTGTGTGCGACAACAGACATGTTAATGTTGACAACTATGGCGTAAATGTTTTAAGATTGCGTTAAATTTGCGAAATTGACTGAAAAAAGAGAAATATGGATATATGCATAGGGAATTCTAGCTAATTTCCACTAAGTCCGTATGATTTTCAGAAAAAAGGGAAATCTTGAAGTTTCTCTGAAGAAGGTAAATAGACTTTTCCAAATTTTTGAAAAATATTAGGTGGATTTCCCCAAAGATGCGCTAAAGTTTTGGGATTTTGTCAAAGAACTAAATGGATATTTTCAAAGATTTAGAAAATTCTGTTATCCCCAAAAGTTCTGGGGATTTCTCTAAAATAACTTGGAATTTCAAGGAAAAACCCCAGACCAGGGGAAATTTCAGGGTTTTTTCGCATTTCCCCCGAAATTTTCCCAAAATTGAGCGACCGGTATAGCACTAGTTTTATTATCATTCAAGGAATCACTTCCCTACATATCTCAAAAGTTATCTAGTGACACAGTTCCCTGTCAAATGACTAAAATGCAATAAACTGTAAAATAGATTGACAATCCTTTTGAGAATAATTAAAAACTTGTGATATTATGTCAACTTATAGTAAGTAACTTTGTTGATTGATAGTCTTCTCAATTACCTTGTTTATCATTGAAATGATTTCTGTTAACACCATTTAATGTCATACCATTGCGTAAAGACAGTAGGATTTTCACAAGTTTCCTCATACAACTATTTGGATCCAAACCAGATTTAGGAAGAATTATCTGAACAAAATAATGTTATATTTGTTGATCATGTAACATATTGATTATAATAAATGAAGCAAATTGTACGCTAAGGGATATTACATGAAAATCTTTGATCATAACATATGTTAATTATATGACACATTAGATACTGATATCTTCTAGTCATAATTTCAGATAGAGATGTCCCAATTTATTCTGTTAAGCTTTGTAAACAGTAAGTATCTTTATAAGAATTGTACATTTTTCTTTCATATACAAGTCAATCGAGTGGAGAAAGAAGGAACAAAACAGAAATTATGCGGATAATTTTCTGTAAAATTAAATACCTGAACCACATTTAACATCTAGTGAAGATCAAATTCCATTTTCCAGCAATATTTATGTTGAAAAATGGTCAATTCATTCATGATGTCGTGAAAATTGTGCTCTTAATTTCCTGAACCATAAATAAATGCTATTCGAAAATAAACTTATAAAAGTCTGATCCCATTCAAATTCATTTTAAGATCTGACCTTACCAACAGTTATAATAATTCACCTTTATTTTGTTCTTGTCAGTCTACGTCGAAAATAATTCTTATAATCTAGCTTCATCGGTATTTGATCAAAAAATGGAGCCAAATCACAATTACTAAATATTTCATTCATCAGTACGACTGAAAAATTCATTCCCTATGCAGCTATGAACTGACATTTTGTACCGATTATTTTGCGTTTACAGTTTACTTTACAGAATTGCTGAAGTAGAATAACCGTTGTAAGCCAAAGGGTATTTAACAACTGTTTTGTCCTAGTATGGGCCTACTCAGTAGTAATAATTTATGACCCCGCCAAGGGCTGGAACCATGTCTCTTAAGTCTCGAGGTTAACATTTAAACTTCAGGCAATTGAGTTAACAGCCAGTGGCTTGCACTTTTAACTTCAGCCAGTTCACAGTATTGTGTGATCATGCTTCGTTGCCAATGGTGATATTAGTATCATATCGGATATGGTTGAACTCCAATGGTCACGGTTTTTCATTAAAACTTCAGTAATTACCCTTCAACATTGGTCACTAGTGAGCAAATGATTAGTGTTAGCCTGACGAAGTTGTGAAGATGGTTGCATTTTTAACGTACATAATGGACTAACTATAGTTTTACTTTGATTCTAGCTTCAATCGGCTCATGAATTCCACAGTTAAATTACTACAATCTCTACAAACTCCCATTCTGACTCTAATCACTTTAAATAATCCATAGATTCCCATGGATCTTAACATTTTATATACACGATATTTATAAGCTGTAGTGCGATGAAGATACCATGATTCCTTTGTTAACCATGTTCAATTGAATTTAAGTCTAATCGGACAAGGCGAGGAAAGTAAAAATATTTGAACCTGAATGTTTATTTTTTAGTGGATTACATTGTATGTATTTAGTAAGTATTAATCATATGGTTATTTGAGGATATTTTTATGTAACACAAACTGAATGCCTTTTTATTAACTTTTGCCATTTATTCATTGAAAGTGTTAAGATTTTCAAAAAGATTATCGAAGTGAAAAAAAACACCGTACAAACTCACTTCTGTAGGACAATATAAAAGTAGTTTTACAAGTGTTCGACTATAACTGCTAGTATCACGAAATTGTGATAATTCAACATTTGCTGAGTAAATATCGATAGTAGCTAAACCTATTTCTCCAGTTGATTGACCTCTTCCTTCAACTATACCTTCATAGGAAAAAATTTCAAAGAATATTTATCAAATTTAAATGGAGCAAGTACAATCTCACTGAGGTTGTAGGAAACTCTAGGATCAAATATAAAACAAGATGTTACTCAAATAAATTATGTAAAAGGTAATGCATGTTAACCAGCTAAAATACTTCACTTATAACCATTTAAATTTAATTGAAATAAAGTAAATTATTTGTAGTCAATCAGATAGTAACTAACTGTCATAATAAATAAAACGTTTATAATTTTTAAAAATTGTCGTACAAGTGAGCGAAATCTCAAAGTTGCTCTTTCTCAACTGTTTTGACTTTTATGAAGAGGATTACAATAACTACATTTGTAAAGCAATTAGTCCCTTTGATAAATATTGATAGTGTAATAAGAAGATAAAGATTATCAGAACTATGTGATGATATATTAGCGTAAGATACTTGGAACAATCTGATCGCACATATACTTGTTAAGAACATTTAAACATAAAAATAAAAGATCAACTAGACTAGAAATGAAAGGTAAGAGGAGATAAGTATAATAAGGAAAATAATCGTGTGAAAACAATTTGAAACCTCATCACTCTGGATAATAAGCTAATATTACTAAGTATATGTGATCAAACTGTTCGAAATGTATTGCGCCAATATATCACATAGTGTTGATAATCTTTGTTTTCTTATTACACTATGGAAACTACATTTGTTTTACTTTTTTCAAATTCCCTTTACAGTTTCATAACTAGAAATAACCTAAGGAAAAGTCTTTTCTCAGTTTATGCAGTCATTTATAATCATATTATTTACACATGATCAGAATTAAAGCTGCTTAAGTATTTATGTCTTGTCCTCAAGATTATAATTAGCACACAGAAAACATATAAAATACATTAATATTTCAGTAAGATATGTTTATAAATAAGCCATTGAAATTTCCTCGACTAGTTATTCAGTACGTTAACGATTATTGCACAAATTAGAGAAAACATCTACAAATGGTGGGCTAGCTCCAATTAACTCATGATCTCAACTATTGGAATTACTACAATCTCCACAAAGCCCATTCTGATACAAATCAAATTAAGTTCAATCTATGTCCTGGACTATCCCCAAATCCGTATAATCTGTAAATACAGAAAATTGGAAATAAATAACGGTCATATTACTAAAATTTAAACCCGTGTATTTTCTTTTATCAAGTAAATACAAACTCGTTAAAAATATAACTTTAATTCAATGATCAACATAGAATAGCAGATTAAATAAATGCACAAAACAACAATAGAACATCGTAATTGAACATGTCTCAACTGACAAATGAGTAATTAAAATGTGAAAATATTAACGCTAAAACTCTTAATCCTAACCACAAATACCTAATCCTAACTAGGAATAATTTGGAGATACTTGTAAATCTGTTCGGGTTCTTTTAAGTGTTAAATAACATATGCAAACTATCTCCACTAGCATGAGTTTATATGTCGTTATTTTTCAATTTTTAGGAGGAGAGATCTGTAGAAAACATTAATAAACACTCATTGACTGTGTAAAATCTGTTCATTTTTTGCGGTATTATTTTCTATAAACCACTCATTTGCAAAGGCGTTTCCTGATTGGCTGAGAGCCGGCTGAAAATTAGTCAGTTATTTTAACCTCATCCTCCTACCACACTGGCACTATGATATTAGATTAAGAGCCGAGATTTGGTTGCTTTATTTGTTTAAAACCATTCAAACTGAGATAGATTGATCGGGTATGTCGTACTGTAACCGTAAGCTCGAGTCCATTGTCTTTCGAACAATATAAAAAGCAATTAAAAATGTTTGATACAAGATAGTTGATTTAAGTTTTCACATTTACATAGAATGATGCATGGGTAATCCATTATGATATCTCATTGAAAAATATATCCAAAGCTTGTAATTTTTATCGCCCGATAATTATCTCCAACGCACCATGAATAATAACTCTGAGAAGAAAACAGAAGTCTGTTAAGCAACCAGGGGATGACATCAGTTCATAGACTGAATCAGAAAGTCTAATGGTAGATACATTGGTGATATGTTAACTTGATAACTATGAAATTAAGATGATAAATAATGAACAAAATAATGTTTAATTAGTTACATCAGTTTCAGAGGAATTGAGATCAAATGCTCCCCGAAATCAGTATAGAATTAAGATGTTTGCTGGATGCAGTAAAAGACTGAGAAAAATTTATCTAATGTTTCATGTTCTTAAGATCTTTGATAGTTTTACCGGAAAACGTATTACTCATTTCTAGGTATTCTGAATCCCAGACAGAAGTGTCACTTTACGTTTTATGCTTGCTTAAAATTGTATGTATTGTTAAACAAATATTTGGTATCCAATGTCAAACTAGTTGCTGAAAAATTACTCTCTTTTGAATGTTCTGCCTCTCAAACTATTAAAATGACGGCCCTCTAAAGTCTTAAAAAAGTATCCAAAGTTTACGACAAAGTTATTCTAAGTAAAGATACACTGTCAGTTTTCGCGAAAAGTAGCTTCACGTAACAATACCAATTAAGGTTATTCATTTAACACGACTTATGACACATCATCACAAACGTTTTCTAACTAATAGAAAACCTACTACCAGAAAATCTATGGCGTCGTATGTTGATACCTTCTGGAAAGACAAGATAAACTTTTAGACCTTCTATAATCCGCTACTTATTTGTGTTTGCAAGTGGGTCTGTTTACTGTCAAATAAGTTTCCAGTTAATGAGAAGCCAAATAAAACCCAATACCTCGATTATTTTGCACAATTTCTGTTCACTGTAAAATATCGGTAGCCCGTAAAAATTTACAAAAGAGCATATCTATTTGTTTAAGAAGAAATTTACCTGATAACTGGCGTCGTTCTATTTGCAGCCAAAATGAGAGCTGCATTAGAAAAGAAGTAATATTTATAAAAACTCTGTGTAACTGAAATTAAAATAACTCCAAGTTGAACTCAGTATTCTGGTCCGGGATATTTTGAGGAAATAATCAAATATCTAGATTATAAATTACAACTAGATTCACAAAACAATTATATACTAAACCACTGTTCAATAAATCGGAGTACCAAAAGGAAGACTGAAGTTATTTAACTTCAGTCACTGAAAGTTTTACATACATAATTCACTTTTCTCTGTTTTTCATAAACTCAGAGACTAGCTGTTGCAAACCTATTTTTTAAAGTTCGGAAAAAACATTTAAAATATCGGGTAAACATAATCGGTAGAAGTATCATCAAAATGTCAATATACGAACCAAAAAGTTTATAAAGTTTGTTTGAACAATTTGACCATAATTAGTGCAATTTAATATCCATTTTTCTGAACGTTGACGAATAAATTTTTATATCAGTTTCAAAATCACAGGAGTGTATCACTAATTAAAGGTATAAAAGTTAAACATTGGGCTACTGGCTAGCACCAGATTCAAGAGAACTGTAGTATATCATGTTGATATTTTGAGAAAAGTGAGATTTATAATAATTGCTCTGACACTCAAAAACTACCTCTTAGTATATAAAATTTATTCACTTTAGTCCAAGTCGAGAGCTCAGTAAAGCTCGCAACTGCAGAAAATTAATCAAGTTACTCATTTCATACAACGTTAACACTTATATGAAAGAAACGCGAATCATTATCCCGTAATACTAGTCTATTTAAGATGAGAGGCATAAATATCTAACTAATTTTTGGCTGACAAACAATTCGTATACACTATTACTTACTAAGCAAAACATGAGATTTTAATTTACTTGCACTTGTCAAGTTAGATGACCTGATACTGGATGAATTTAAAGCAGCCTGGGGATTCTGTTTGATGCGATTTCCAGGGACATCATTACTGGTAACTGGACATGAATGGGTAGAATTTAGTGGATGTTGTTGCTTTTTCCATTTGTACTTTTCAAATATTTTAGAGTAATGTTCAGAATACATCATATCTGTCAAAAAGACAAAAAAGACTTTTTCAATCTTCGATGGTATTCAGCGATGAAAGTTTAACATTCAGAACCCTCAGTTCATGGTTCTGTTATAACAAAAAGAACAATCGCTAGTTTGCTATTAAACATGTATATCGTTTGTAGAAAGTGATCACTGAAGCTAGACTATCTTAGTATGCTAACACTAGTAAAGAAGGAAAGGCATTTGGGTTAACTGTTAATGTTACCTTAAATTGACCAAAAATACCTTTTTTGATCAATTTTACAAGCAATTCAACAGCTACTTAAATCTAAGGCCTTATATGATGACTAGTTTTGGTTAAAATAAAATACATACTTTCAACTAACACAAACGAAAGTGTAGCCACACCTTAAATTGGGTTACAGCCAGTGTGTAAACATACTTGATTTCTAAACATGGTTACGCAGCTTATTGGTCCCGATATTTTGAGCTTTATTTCATTTAACCATTTCTATGAAAATGCTTTACTTAAGTTGTGAATGAGCTATGAGTAACGTCTTGAACTTTGTCAAACATTTTGTTAACAGTGTATTTGTTTCGTTCTACGATACATATCCTAACTCCAAATTGGAAATTTGTTAAAGATATTGTAAGTTATTGTAAGATTAGAAATGCTTGTAAAGCGTTAATAAGTAAGACTAGACGGTCATATAAAAAAACAATTGGTTAGGGATTGTAAATATAGTCCTGATCGGAACTCAGAGAAGCGATAGAATTCCGTCACTTTTGATACAAGAAAATCCGTTAATATTGGCAAGAAATGATACCGAAAAAGTTGAAGCTATATTGAAATATGTCGGTAAAGTGTTTTCTATTAGTAATGAGGAACGAACAACGATTTACTGTGGTTATGGAGGCTCGTTGATAGACCCTGCGGTTATTGAGACGTACACTGTATTAAGACTACCTCAGCGTCTCAAACTTGATAAGTTCAGTGGTCCTGATGATATTGATCTTATGATTATAAAATCCCTATCAAATGTAATTGTTGGACCTTTAGCGATACTGTTTGATACATCTCTGCGGTAGTCCGGACTGCCCAGAGACTGTAAAGACGCGATAAATAGTCCGGTGTATAAGGCTATGAGTAGAGATCTATTTGGTAACTATCGACCCTTCAGCTTAACTAGTGCAGCTGTAAAACTAATGGAAAAAATATTTGTATAGCTATTATAAACTATATGGAAGGGCATAATCTTTTACCCAGAGAACAAAATGGTTTTCGGAGAGGCCTATCATGTTTGGCAAGTCTTCTTATTGCCGGAGAGGATTGGGCCATAGCAAAAGATCAAAACATTCGTGTAATGTGATTTTCACAGTTGATTGATCACTTGGTGGTGATCAATGTCATGTATGTCAAGTCACCACCAGTTTAGGTGACTCGACATTGCGTGCACTATGTTGAGGTGGGCTGGTGGTTGGAGGTGATCAACAGAAAACCCTGAACCCGGGTTTCATGCTACTTGGCGCTCGTCAGCAAGGTATACCTGTAATCTTGAGGGAACTGGTGCTCCCTAACGGATTCGATCCCGTGTCACCAAGCTTCACAGTCAGAGACGAGTGCCAAGTAGCGCGAAACCCGGGTCCAGGGTTTCCTGTTAACTACCTCCAACCACCATCTAATGTGATTTTCATAGATCTAAGTAAAGCCTTCGATATGGTCTCCCATTCTGGCCTTAAATTAAAACTGGAACGCTTCGGAATCCATTATACAGTCATAGACTGGATAAGTGACTTTCTCCATAACAAGAGGCAAAGGGTCAGGGTAAATGATGCTTTCTCATCGTGGGGACCTATAAAAAGCGGAGTTTCCCAACGCACAATCCTCCAGCCTCTTCTCTTTTTACGCTATGTAAATAAATTACCAACTGTATCAAAATCATCCGTTCTACTCTTCATCGAAGACATAAAGATTTAAAGATCCATACACAGTATGTCAGATATATTAGTATTACAGGATGATCTCAGCTCATTGGTGACATGGATGGACAGGTGGTCATTAGAAGTGAATCCTAACAACAGTGTGGTGATGCAATTAAATAACTATTATGATTAGTATCACTACACAATATCTGGAATCGTGTTACCCAAAGTAAGACTATAAAGATTTAGGAGTCATACTATGCAGTGATCTCAAAGCTACGATTCACTGTAAGGTTGCTGCTGCAAAAGGCTATGGAGTGTTATGGTCTATTTGTAGGTCTTTCCACTATTTGGATGATGAAATGTTTAGACTATTATACCCGACTTCCGTGTGACCACATTTGGAATATGAGATTCAAGCAGCGAGTCCTTGTTTCAAGTAGGAGGTGGATATACTGGAGTGAGACCAACAACGAGGGACTGAGGTGGTAAAAGGTCTATCTGGCCTATTTTATGAAGACAGACTAAGACACCTCAACTTATTTCCGTTATCTTACCGTAGAATACCAGGTGATCTAATATTGGCTTATTGTATACTGAACGATGATCTTGATATTATTATGTCTTATCTTTTCTTTCAGTCTAGGACTAATCATTTGAAAAAACATCCAAAGAAAGTTCAGAAACTGAGATCAAATCATTTACGTTTGGAGTTTTTTTCTCGCATCGAGTGGTGAATTACTGAAATTCTTTGACGGAACACGTGATATCAGCACCTTCAGTTGATTGAAACTTCACAGTGTTGAAAACTGCAAGGATTAATATACGTCGATAGACCTTCTATCTTTATTACTGAAAACTGAAGACTAATTGATTTCTCACAGAAATCTGTTGGATTATAAACTGACTTGAAATCAACACTCAACAACGAATGATTTAAGGAAATAGACTATACAAGAATGAATATCTCCGAGATACAAAAGTATAGACCTATTGCTTAAAAACGGGAAAAATAGTTGGAAATCAAGGGACTTGATTAACAAAAGGTGGAGCAATTTATGTGAATAATAAAAAACCAATTAGTCGTACATATCTCCACACACTTGGAGAATCATTTTCACGGAAAAGATGTAATGCTATTGTTGGTTTCAAGATATGGACATATGTACATTATAAACAGTGTCAATAACCGCTTAAAAGTCAATATGCCTATGTGTATCCTGACTAAGTGAAGTGTAAATTGTGCATTGTTTACATACTTCTGGAGGATGTTTATATCCGTGTATCCTATTGATACGAATCATGACCAAGATTCATAGGAGTGACGGGAAATTGATAAATGCAATAAAGATATTTTAGCCAAACTGAGTACCTCAATACATCAATTGACATTTATGAAGAAGACACAATAAAAAATAGTCTCTCTTGACTTTGCTCTTCCAAGTTGCTCAATTCCAAACGTCCATTTAGTGCAAAACCGATTCTGTTCAAATCATTTTAACTGGCCTGGCCACAAATTAGAGCTAAGTATGTAATATATCTGTTCTGGTGAAAAAAAATCACTTAAGTGATGGGAACAATTGTTTCCATTCAACACAGTTCCACGGATATATATGTATATAATCTATGGAATACTTCTACAATGAAATATTAAAAACAATTCCATATTTTTCGGCTCATGTCTCAGTGTATTAGCAAATTCATAACATAATCGATAGTATTTCACCCAGCTTTAAATCATACAAGATCAAAACACGAAAACAAGTAACAATCCTAAAATGTGGGATTTAAATTTCAATGTTCAAAATCTATATTCAGTATGGATCATGAACTTTCTCAGTAGATCAAGTCAACTGTCAATTCTTTCTAGTTTGTAATCGATATCAACTAAATAGCCTAAACCAATAAGCATTTTTAATTTGTGTTCTAATATTAGAAAAGTCTAGACAAATTAAATATTGATTAGTAATCGATGGACTGACTGTAAAGGAGCACTGAAAGTTATCTCGCTCATTGGCACCGGTCCTTTGCGTGCCTTCAAAGTGATCTTTACAAATGCAGTCCAATCCGTGATCATAGTAACATATTTCTAGTCAATCAACCAGAAATGTCCAAGGCCAGTTCTTTTATGATCGCCTTCAGCTTTGTCATAAATTAATATGAGGGCAATAAGGTCTGAAAACTATATGCAAATATCGCCTGAAAGAACAAGGCATCAGTTTATTCTCAAGATAGAAGTATATGAATTCCACACTTTCTGACAGGCAGAAATGTAATTTAATCTATACTATCTAAATACTTTATCATGGCCTATGATGACCCAGAGATGCAAAGGTAATTGCGTTAACTCCTTAAACTGAACACCAGAGGAATATATAGTGTTTATGACTCATCAATTGGAGCAAACTTGGATTCAAGTGTATGTTATTTTTGAGATAAATCTGTCAGCCTTCCTTTATTCTTGTGTGGTTACCATCCTTAGAGAACTCTATTATCTGGAGCAACACAAGCTCGACTGTTCACAAATACGAGGGAATAATTTGGATCACAATAGTTTCTAGAATCTTTATCAAGTATGAGATAAATGTTTATGATTCTAACAGATGTCGGCCTCACAGCATCGCAAATTGACTAAAGTTGGGAATATAAATCACTCTACCCCAACTTCGTTATCTAGATATTTAGCGCATCTCGGGGTAATTGAATTCTATCCATGAGCGGTTTCAAATACGCAGGGACAGTCAAGGCGTTAAGCCGTAGGTTTTCACGCACATGTAACACATTTTCGAGGATTTGGAAATATCATTATTTATCAGGTATTAACAGATTTTTCCGTCTCACTTTGAGTTTCGAAATGTTTGTGCTTGTCACATGGCATTTATTTCACTTTATTAGTATTTTGACATAGTTGTTGCTGACAGTCTGTGTGAATGTTTAGTAAGCCTAATGTGGTCATTTGTAACATTGCAAAGTCAGGCTAGTGAAATTCACCATTTACCAAGTCAAAAATAGACTGAAATCAAATTTTTAAGCGAAAATGAGTTCTGAAACCAGTTGCATTTCGTTCAGTCCTCAGTAATAGGGTCAGTAGTTTGTTGAACCTGTGTTAATCCTGACAGATTGCCTTCCAGTGAAGATCCAGCTTATTCTTGAAAATATTTGCTGATGGGGCTAATACTACTTGTTCGGGTAAGGCGATACAGTCGTTGAATACGCGATGGGAAAAACTGGACCTCACTTTAAGTTTATTAGGTCGTGGTTCGTGAACCTTCTTGCTATGACCTCGGAGATTAGTATTGCTGGAAAGAGCAAAAATATAAGACATATTAACATCCAAATCATAATGAAAGATTCGAAATGCCAGTGTAAGGTCACCCCGTGTCCTACGACACGATAAGGGGAAACGTTTTAGGTGTTTTAAGCGCTCATCGTAAGGGAGGTTAGAAAGACCCTTCACTAACTTTGTTCTCACACGCTGAACACGCCCAGACGAGTTAGTATCCTTTATCAGGCATGGACAAGCTGCTTGGATACATTGCTAAAAGTGTGGTCTTACACAAGTGGGGTATAAAATTCGGAACATTGCTCGGCGAAGTGACCATAACGCATGAAAAACTTTGACAGCAGCTGCGTTGCAATGCGTAGTTGTTTTCAAGTCATAACTTATTATTACTCCTAAGTCTCTATGTTCTTGAACGCGTGGAAGAGATGTACCATCAATAGTATAATTGTAACTATTACCGTGTCCAATGTGCATCAGCACACTCTTCCTAGAATTGATTTCTAAGCCTCAACCTCGAACCCACTCAACTAATTTATCTAAGTCAGCTTGGGTATCCAAATGATCAGCCTCACTTCTTATTGTTCTCTAGATTTTCACATCATCCGCAAACAATAATGTTGACGACTTAAGCGAAAGCGGTAATTCATTAACGTAGAGAAGGAAAAGTAGAGGGCCTAAAATGGTGCCTTGTGGTACATCACTTTTAACCGGCTTCCATTCGGACAGCGTTTCATTGACCCTCACTTTCTGTCTCCGATCACACAAGAAGTTTCCTATCCATTCCTGTACGGCACCTATTATTCCGATCCCCGAGAGCTTCTGCATAAGACCTAAGTGTGAAACCTTGTCAAATGCCTTGCTGAAATCTATGTACCGACCAAACAACCAATAGTCGGTTGGAACAACGGACTGACGAACCCAAAATTTATTCGATTAGACCGGACCACGTTCCTCTGTATAGCCCACAACGCGGTTTTGAGATACTCGTATTATATGATATCAAAACACAAACTCTGTGTTCAATATAAACAGTTCTAATTTAGAAAACAGAACAAATTATATCAAAAGTACATTTTCCTCAAACGGTACAGCCTGTGCTATACAGTCAGAAGTTTCTCTAACGCAAAGTAACGCACTAAACAATGAAGGAAACGGTTAGTACCAAAGGGTTCGATACCTGAGAATCAATAAAAATATTCCCAACAAGATGGGATCGAATATCTATCCGCAGGGACTCCAGCAATCCTCCCAAGCAGACAATCAAAACGTTAACAGTCACAAACTGAACCACGCCATGACCTTGAGGTAACAGAAGATAAGTCTTTAATCAAAATCACATAATAAAGGCTCAAACAAGGAAGACTGAAGAATAAAAAATGTGATTAAACGAGATCTGAACGAAGATTAAAATACACAACAGGGAGAAGCAACAAATAAGTGACAATACTGTTCAGCAAAGAAGCTGTAGAGGGATTTTCGCCGTTCTCTTTCCGTTACAATCCATGAATATCATATCGATAGACAGACCGTTATCTGGGGCTGCTGTCCAATCCTCTCTCGCAATAAGTTAGCCAAGCATGAACGCTTGTTACGAAACCCATGCTGCTCGGGAGTCAACAGGTTGTGTGAATCTATGGCAACTAATACAATTCAGGAACTACTACAAGGATGATTGTGAGTCATGTTGTATGATTTTATGACATATTCTTGATCTTCCAATCTTATACAGAACCTGGATTGGTAGTTTACGAAATCAGACCTTAAATGTCACATATTAAAATTCTCACGATTTTCGATCCATTGTCAGAACTGATTTACGCCTATGACTGAATGTGCTGTGAAACGTCACAAACAGGTATTTGAACCTGGGTAGTTCCTTCTCAGACTACCCATAACCATTACATTCACGCAGAAAGTGAACTGCTGAAGGATATGAGATTTAAATACTTGTTTACGGTGTTTCATTGCACGTATGGTCGTAAACGTAGACCCGAAGGTCTGTCAGTGAATCAAGAACCGTGAGAATTTTAGTATGTGACATTTAAGGTCTAAGTTTGTAAACCCCCAATCCAGGTTCCGTATAAGATTGGAAGATCAAGAATATGTCACAAAATCATACATGACTCACAATCATCCTTGTAGTAGTTCACGAATGGTTTGTGACCCATGGACCAGGAGATTGTCGTCAGAATATGAAAATGGCGACTGGTTGTTCATGGTTGACTGTGGAAAGCATTATGAAGTGGATATAAGCACTTGTGAGTGCGATTGTAGAATATTTGTTACGTGCCGATATCCTTGCCGCCATATGCTACTGGCATATGTGAAAAGACGAACTCTTACAAGTTAAGCATAAGCAATTAAGAAACATAAATTGTATTGCCCATGAACTTCTTGAGCATTGCAGTAGATGGAAGTTAAATAATACGCACAACTTACAAAATAACACAACGGTCATTACTCAGACGGAGTGAAGAATATATACGGACTCGACGACGCTAAAGAATGTACAGAAAACACATTCAGAAATATGGTGAACGATTCGCGATGCAAGTCGAGAGAAAAGTCAACCACCTTTACTTTGGAATTAGCAATAACTGGACAAGACGGCAATTTCTCAAACGCTCATCACTAATGCGGTTCGCAATCTAACAAAGTGCGAAGACGTTTGCGACAAAAGGTTCTTTGCTGTTTTATTTTTGACTTCACTATATATACAACTTGTAAACTTATTTTTCTGCTTCAGTAGTAGCGATGAATCAATAAACTTTTGAACAATTTTAATTTCCTTCTTCATACTTTCATGGGGAGTTATACCAATAATGTCAACAGGTAACTGTTTGTGAGGATTATAAACAAATAAGTATTCGCTTTATCAGTACTGTATATCACTGAATAAAAATCAGACCTTTGTGTCTTTATTTATGATCTATACAATTCATCTGTAATGTAAAATAGTAACCCAGTTATTAGGAGGTTTCTTTATTTTCATTAGAAATGTCTTGTTGTGGTATACCAGTTGATGAACAAGTAGGACTAGTCGTAGTCGTAGAAGTGCCAATGTTGTTGCTGAACGTTGTAGCCGATGAAGCTGTGTTAGTGTTCTCCATATTCAAAATAAGTCTATGAAGAGTGGTCGCTTCCCGAGCCTTAGTAAATTCTAAACAAAAAGTCCTCACTTCGATTAAGATATCCTGAAAAGTAAGAATACAAAGTAAGTATACCGAAAGCCAAGTATTTGTGAATCAAATGTAAATCCAGTTACACTGTTGCGACTGGCTTAGAAATTCAACAAAACTTTTTTCAACGTAAAGAGACTGACTTAATTTGATGTCTACAAAACTAACGATGACAATCCACGGATATAATGAGACCTATATTGTTTTAAATTCTGATAAACAGTCTAATGTTATTTAGATATATGACCATTTTTACATTAAAAGCCGCTCAATGAATTGTGTTAGTCGCCTAGAACCCAGTTTGTAAACGTAGTTTGATTCGAATTTATCAGATATAGTGTAATTAGCTCACAGTTTACCTTTTTGATGTGTGACAGTATTAGGTCCCGTGAATTTTTCGAAACACCAACAAATACGACAAATCATCTCAGAACTTTCATTTTATTCCATCTTGAATTAAGCTACTAAATACGATTGATTTAAGGTATTTGACCGTGCGGCATCATAGGGTCGACAACATGAAACCAACAGCTTGGCATAAAAATTTTTGTTAACATAAGATAATTAGCTTTTTCCTTTCATTTCTTGACGTGAAACCGAATGCTGTAGACTAACTACTCACAACCAATGTTTTAATTTTAATCCCACAACCAATATTTCACACAATGTGAAATGTATTTGTCATAAGTATACATGTAAGTAAAAAATAAAGACAAATCGATGGGATAAGAATGATTTTAGGAAACTGGATAATCAAGTTTAGTGATACAGTAGTTTTAGAACATTCACGGATAAAATGCATAATCCAAACCTCTTAACGTAAGTCACTTAGTACCATAACCTCAGACATACTGTCGTTTACATATAAGTAGATATTGATGAAGACTCGATTACTTCTCAGTATCATGTAACATTAGAACCAGCACAAAATATCCGTTTGTCTGAAAAAACAATCCAATTCCTTTATCGCATAAAACATCAGTCACTAATGAACACCGAAATATCACCTTCATTACTTTCCATTAAATAAATATGAATATTTGACATAACTGAATTTAATTCGATTTTATTATAAATTAACAACAATTAGAAAACAAACAGAAACTTTACCTGATTATGAATATCCAATATGTTATTCCTGATAAGTGATTGTAGTAGTACACATACTAAACGAACATGTCTCATTTGATAAAATTTGTCATTTACTGAATAACAAAATGCTAAACAATTCGATATATAATCTTGTATAAACTCTGTAGGTAATGTAATTTTTGTAGATAGTCGATTTACCACTTCAATTGACTGTACAGTAACTTCCATTTTTAGCAGAGCATTTAAGTACCTTTATTTATTTTCAATAGAAAAATTACAATAATTATTTGCAATCAAAATAAAGAGGTTTATGTTCTGCCCAAATTTAATCAGTCAAGAAACAGAAAAAAAGATTCACAAAACAAATAGTAACATTAACAGAGAACAGTTAAAATGAGTGATAGTGATCTATAGATATTGATATTGTATTATTATCCCAACAAAGTTATATTACCAGGTATATGTTCACAGGGTTTCCCAACAAACGTATAAAGACGAAAAAACTGATACGGAATACACAAGACATTACTTACATAATCACTTAGTTGAGTTGAAAGGATAAGGAAAAGTGCGTCGTGAACACAGTTCACATGTCTTTCAATTGCATAACTTCTAGATGACGAACAATAACTAAACTGTATATTTAACAATTACACTATAATAAGCATCGAAAAGATGGAAAGCTACAACCATATCAGTGAGTTATGACTTAGTGTGTTCAGATAGTTGACAGGGTAGCTTTATGGTAATCTCCAGATGTGCGAATGTCTTCAAGCAGATATTTAAGCAACGCAAAAGCAAAAGTAAGGGTAGAAAGAAATTATTTAGAAAAGTTTTAGTTATTCAGTGTATGATACTATATCAAGTCCTGAAGAGAGGCTAAACATATCAAATAAGCTGATGGTTTCGCATGATGTATCATCACTCTTCACCAATACCCCCCCATTGGAAGAAACGATAGGCATCATTACAAAACATTTATAACTTATATCCATACCATAAATATAGCTCAAACAGTTGTCACGACTATGTTCTAAGAATGTCTAGTTCAAATTAAACAATAAATTATACTGTCAAGTAGATGAAGTGATGATGGGCAATCCTTTGACACCTGTTCTTGCCAACATATATGTTGCGAATTCGGAAAGAACAAAATTACTTACTGTCAACAACAAGAATGCGCACTGTGCAAGGTACATCGACGATACTTTTGTTTTATGCAACGACGTAAATTACGCAAACAAAATACTTGAATTTTTTTAAGAAAATTCATACTAATATTAGACTTGAAGTTGAAGATTAAATAAATAGTGCGTTCCGTTTCCTCGACTTAGATATTTCCAGAAGAAATGACGGAACTTTTCAAAAGCATGTACGTTGAGAAGCAATCTAGAGTGAGCAACACCTAAACTCTAACAGCTTAGACCCTATTGAATATAAATATGGGTTGGTGAGAACGTCTTACCACACAGCCAAAAAGTCACACTCACCAAAAAACTCGAGAGGGAGTATACAATAAAAACATTGTCTGTAAGAGGATGGATACCTTCAATCAAATTATAATTAACTATAGAACTGATTACCGAAGTAAGATGGACGAATATACACCTACTAAGAATGATTTTATTTGACCGTCACTGAAAGGTGATCGAATAACGGATAAAGATAATCAAGGACTAAAAGCAGCCTTAAAAATGACATTCCTCACAGCGAAATTGACTCCACTAAACAGCAAACTATGTTAAATAATGCAAAAAAAATGACAAATATCCATCATGTGTTACTTCAAACTGAATAAAATCATTCATATGTGCATGCAAAAGCCCGTATATCAGAAGGATAGGAAGACGGGTTTCTACTCGTTTTAATCAGTATGTTCCAAAGAATCTGTGAGTTCGGGTAGAAGGTTGCTTACGGTGACTAATAGCACGCCAACCACTAGGCATGGGGTACAATGTGGATTTAATGAATTATTAATAAACAATCTAATTCTACACTTTCGAAATTTGCAGGTCATAGAAATTAGAAGATTTATATCTGATCTTTATATTTCAAAAGAGTCAGTCTTTTAACCTCCAACTGTCATAGTAATACTTTGACCCTTTTCTCAACTAATTGTAATCATAATCTAGTGAGTTGACCTTACACGTCTAGTTTTCCTTTCTAAACTTAAAATAAAAACATATCAACCAATAAAAATTATCTTGACATTCCAGAAGTATTATGTTAGGTTATGGAAAGATGCCAGTTTTAAGACTTTCACTCTAAAGTCCTTTCACATTAAACACAAATTACTCACTATTGATTGACAATCCAGTTTTATTATTATGTCATCAACTGGAAATAATTAAACATATTAGCCTGTATGTAAGCTGAAGGGAGTTTGGTCAGTTTTAATTCTCAGCACAAAGAGTAAATACAAGCCACTATATATTTAACTGTTGAATTAAGTTCCTTGAACAAAAAAGTCAAGAAAATATAGGCTAAGGAAATTGCCAAAAAAAACAACAGTTCTTGTGATCATAAGACATTTTCCCCAATTAACACACTAATTAACAACGGACTATGAAGAGAAGGATATCAAAATAGAATTATAAGAATTACGAACATAAAAATCGAATAAGAAACACTAAACAAATAGGGGAATTACAATTGAACACACACGCACAAACAAACAAATCATAAAGGACTTACTCATCTCGTTTCGGTGATGTAATCAACAATTGTAAAACTTCAATAGCGATAACTGGGTTACGGTTAACGAAATTCGGTACCTTTAAAGATTCAATGGTTTTATGGCTCAGTGGAAAAATAACGAAGAACAGGCAACAATATTAAAATCATATGATTATAAAACTATTCATTAAATCAATGAAGTTTGTACGCTAAGACTTCAAGAGCATCCCTACCAGCCGTACCCGTCCTACAGAATTAAAGATACAGAACGCAATACAATTACATCTAGTAAAGTTGAATGGTGGCTAACAATAAAATTCAGGATGGGAATTTTATCCTATTTGAAACTAGTCAACTGGATGAGGCCTACATCTCATTGTTGATATTCACAACGAGACTCAAACGCAATAAATGATCCTTAAAACAACGTGCTGTCTATTTAGTGATTTTTATAAAATCCACTCAGAATGCGTTAGGGATGCTAGATCTCAAGAAATCACTTGATAAATATCTTATTTTTGCAATTTTATTTTGGAAATTTGAATTTCCCGTTTCCGCACCAAAAGCGCCCATTTTTACCTTCAGATTGTATTTCTCACTTGAAAGGACTTTAAATGTCATTGGTTCGTTTCCTCTTCTAATACGTTATTTTATGACGGTTCTCAAGGACTTTTTAATACTGTATATATACACACTTGAGTTGCGTGCTTGGTTCGTTTGTGCTTATGACTGCTTGTGGAATATATTTTCCCTCAGCTGAACCTGGTTGTTATATCCGAGTGGAGATTAAATTACAGGTAACTCCCGAGGACTATTAATGGACTAATATTCTATAAATATTCTTATTGTATAATTATTCAACAATTACATTACGTATATTTATATTCCTCTTATTATAAGCTTTATTTTGACCTATAATTTATTATTATACGATTTACGGTTCTTAATCTATGCTCAGTCTATTATTCACTGTCCCCCTCGTGCACAGCCACTTTTTGGCTTATTTGTGTACACATGTTATTTTCTAATTTATGGTGCGTTGTGGTCTGTCTGGTTGATATATAAACCGAGTATGTTTGAAATAAACGATCTGCTCTGATTCGAAGCTGGTATTGTGTTCTGGACTCAAGTGGAAGGGCTCGGAGGACATAGGACCAGTAAGGACGCTAGACTGCCCGCACCGGTTGAACGTCATTGGTTGACCTAGTGTAAAGATCCGTATAAGTCGTATCCGGATTGGTCGATAGGTCGCGTGGTAGCAAAACAAGACATCCAAGGTCATAACACTGGTCTTCTCCGCCCAGTTAGCAGGGCTGGGAGGCGATTTCAAAGTAAATATACATGTTGCTCATTTTATTTTAATAAAAAAGTTTACCTAGCAAAATATTTTTTATTGTTTAGATATCAAATATCAATAATGAATAGATAATGGTTATACATGGTAGTAAAGACATAAGGAGTAGGGAAAAATGAATCAGTATAATACATATAAAATATATGAAGTACGTCCAACTATTATTATATTTGTCAAATTGAATTATTCATTTATCCCTATCGATAAATATGCTTATTCAGACTAATGTGCAAACGTAACAAATCTTAGGAATAAATTTCTTTGTCGCAGTTACCGTTAACAGTTAAGTAAACGCAGTTGTCATACTTCATTTGTGCAAATTATGGATGTTACTTGATTATTTAGAACAGTCAAAATAGTGAAATTCGGAATAACAACAGAGTAATAGTTGAAAGTCAACAGATTAAACCATTAAATATTTTAACCTGAGAAACTCGAACTGTGATAAACAAGAGTATGCTCTCTATTGGGCATTTGAAAACTAAGTTAAATATACAATCAATCAACTCTAGGTAGTAGAAAATATAGATTAGTATGATAAACTTACAATCTCTGGAGTGATACCAACATTATAAATAACATCTGGATTATCCTTAATTGCTTGAACAACAGTTTGTTGCTGCGACTGGGTTAAAGTGGATGTCATGGCTGCGGAAACCAAATGACGAAGCTAATGTTAAAAGACAAGAAACATAGTTTACGAAGATTATAAAATACAAATATCAGAAATACATATATTTGATATTAACCGCTTGATAAAGTACAGTTTACAATGAAGCAGACTAATTTCGATAGGATCACTATTTTATGAAGTTACAAGTGTGTAGGCCGTTAGTTTTGTGTCATTGAAATGACTGATCCCATGTGACCAATAATATTATGTGAATCCAGTATATATATCATGGATCATTACATGGAAATATTCGAAATGTGTAAAAGGGTATAATCTGAAACTGACGTCTATTAATCATCAATAAATCACACAGAAACTATACAGAGTATAGTATTTAGTCAAGTAAACAGTCCTTCAGTATGAGGAGTATTATTAGACGCCTGAGAAATGACTACGATCAACAGTTATATGTTCTACTACAATCGCTATCGTAAATGTTTTGCAGTAAAATGCTCTACTACAAAAGCGGGTTTTTAACCTGAGCAGAAAAGAAATTTTAACCACTATATATATATATATATATATATATATATATATATATATATATATATATCCTAAACTTTGAAACCCAACCATCTTTGTGTGAACGCATACGTAATAAAATTCATGTATACTACTACGTTAAGCAACTGAATTTAGTAGGTTATGAAGCCAATCGTGAGAACAATCAGAAGTTACTGTTTCAGACTCATTCATATAAAGAATGATTTCCTTTATCTAAGTCTGAATTTTTGCGATCTACATAACAATCTGTAAACCAATATCCCAAATTATATCTAACTATCAATCACAAATGGGATCAGCGCTTTAGAAATTATAGTCCAACTTCTGATTTTACACATATCACTGCTATCACAGAGGACTCATCCAATTATCTTTAGAAGTCTTAGATTTCATTATAACTTGTCACCAGTGAACTCAAATGTAAGTACTGAAATAAATGCATCTGAGAATTTTAGTGATTCACAAGGTCTACTACCTTATTCTAATATCACCAAAAAAACTTGGTAAATCAAATCCCGGAAAAAGCCCTGAAAGTCTGAGAAAAATCTGTGTGAAAGTTATTCTATGAAAACTGGTGAAAGCACCGTTTTGGCAGATTACCCAAATTATTATACTTGAATGAAAAGTACTCATATACATTTAACAAAAATCAATCCATTAACTAATTGGCAAAAAATGCTAAGTTGCATAAAAATATTAACTAAAAATTCACCTCAACTGTTATATCAACAAGTTCCATACTGTTATTCCAATGGAAATCGTGCTCAACAATGTCTGGATTAAGCCAAATAAGTTCTTCTGACCAGCCATAAGTGGGTTTAGACTTCTTGATAGATCTTTTCTCTGAAGGACTAAAGTTGGAAACTGTACGACTGATGGATTCATTTTCTTCATCTAAACTGTATAAAATCTGATTAATTCCTTGGGGACATGGTAACAAAGGTGGGGAAATACGAAGAAACTCTGGGAAGACATTATTGCGACCTATTAACAGTTCACTACGTAACAAAAGAGAATCTAAACATTGACGTTGTAATTCAGATGTACCACATGAATCATCTGTGTTATGCAGGTGAAATGATGGCCTACAATAAAAATATAACATGAAATTCAGAGAATTCTTCTCAGTTAATTTATTACTAAGTTATACATTTATGTATATAGTGACGGCAATAACAGAAGTACAGGCCAAGTTATTTTTATGTAATTTCTGTTATCAGGTTATTGTTGAGCTGGCATCTAAAATACATTCACTGGTTAAAAGAAATATAAAACATTACATCATTATGAAGTCTGAGTTTGTAAATATCACCCAAATTACCACAGAAGTGAGTTTTTTCAAGTTTCAAAAGGGGGATTTGGAATACTAGAGCAAATAAACTTACTCAAAAGAACGTGGAATATCTTCATCAGGAACAATACAAACCATTCCAGAGTCAGCGAACTTCGAAACACGGCCAGATGATTTCAGTGAATTGGCTACTGGGACCAGATCCCAATCAAGCTACATTGAATGACAAGGAATAAAATAGAGATATAATGTTTTTCTAAATAACTTCCATTAAAAAATAGACAGCAAAACAGATACATATTCACACTCACTCTAATGTCAGTCGAAGGATACGGTAAATCAAATATCTGTGCTGGAGTATACTTTAGAAACTGTTCGTAAAAAGGATAAATTTTGAAGCATATTAATAAAACACACTGCCACATACATCATGGATTTGATCGGGTTGACGAAGAATTGTATGAAACATTGAAATTGCAGATCGCGGCAACTTGCAATGCACTTCATCCTGCTAGAATTTTGTACACAATTAAGGAATAGATATGCGAAACAAACTAACCATAAATGAAATTAAAAACTCTGTGAATGGATTGTTATTGATGGAAGAGTTATCTGATTTCCACAAGTCCCACAATAAATAAACAGCTGCAAAATGAATTATTGCATCATGAAGGAAGTCATTTTGAAGGAGAAACATCTAAAAAGAGCAAACAATTAATACTTAAAGTATATTAACTAACTAAAACACGGCATAGTTTATATCGGTCTGATTTAGCGAATTGCTGTTGCGCTGCACTACTAATACCTTGTAGTGTTTGACGAGAAATCCGATCGGGATGAAGAAAGCTATCAAAGCAAGGAAAAGAAACAATACTTTAAATGTTTTTATCAATTGTTGTTATTCTCATTTTCCGAAAATAAAGATTTGCTCTAGTAGGGACAACGAAATATGTACTACATGAAGTGATGCGATGACATTTGAAAGGATGAGTTCGATAAGAAATCTGTTGATTGCATGGAGAAAAGGATAAAGTTTTCTGAAGGAAAAATGATACCTTAGAGTTTGTCACAATATTTAAGTAGGTAAGAAAAGAGAATAACCGAACAGAAATTAGTAAATTTCGTTCCGTGACATTCAACAATGGGTAGAGCAGCTTGGTGTCACATGGTGTTTTAAAAAAATGTTTAGGGTTATGTGGCGCAAAAATGAATACCAAAACATCACGAATAACTTTTGATTGATATAGCTGGGTTTCGCTGTTTATAATGTACTAAAGACTATGCTTGCAATAATATTAATCCCTTGTCGATGGCTAAACCTCTTGGTGAATCAAACAAATCTCAGACAAAACCGCATATGTAAGTTATTAAACTCTACAACATCATACAAAGGGAAAAAAGACAGAAACAAGGAAACATGGGGACAAAGCAGGACATTTGTTGCAAATGGAAGATAAACAAGTAGAAGGATGACCACAAACTAGTGAAGGATAAAGAAGAAATATCGATCTAGTTCACATTCGACGTCCGTCAGTAAAAAAAAATAAGTGTACGTTTCAATTCCATTAATTCTGCTTTATGCTTGTGAAACACTCTTCGAGTTAAGGATGCTAAGGAAACGTAATGCAAATAAAAATGAAACCTCTCGTCAATTAACTATTCAGACATCTATGCTGAATCTTTTTGTCGACATTATAACTTTGTTTTACTACGGAAAATATAAATGGTAGTCTAAAAACATGAGTTTATTTGACCAGAAGCAGCATCCAAATCTAAGCCCCCAAATGCCCTGGTATGGCCGAGAGTGGGTGGGCCCTCCCTCCTTCCCTCTCGAAATGCTCTCACACGGCCACGCGTATACAGCCTCTGCCAGCGAAGTCCTACTCATCGCCTTCTCGTGGCGGGAGTGTTGTTTACGAAATTGAGAGGACGAAAAGCGAATGTCCGGTGCTTTAACCGGATTCCAAACCAATGGTGCATATGGGCTCCAGTATCCTGAAGGAACAAATGGCGTATGAACCAATCGTTGGTCACCAGCTGCCATGGGACTGCATCTCCTCTCACGACGCTCCACTGCCTTGTGGATCAGACCTTTAGGTCGATGGCTCCGGGTGTGGCCTCCTAAGAAAACCACCTGCTTCGGTCTGGGCACCTGGGCAGTATCTCAGCCCTCACACAAGTCGAATGATTTATGTGGCGCATATGTATTTGGTGCCTCCTTGTACCAATGTTTATGTGTTTAAATAAATAAATAAATGATAAATCCAATTCTAAAAGTTTAAGCTATTGATTTACACAAATGCAAGACTTACTTTGATAATGAAATCACGTCCTTGTTGCTGATTGACATTCAAAAATATTCCATTCAATAACCGGGTCTAATTTTTCTTTAAAATAAAGTAAAATTCTTAACGTCGAAACAAGAAACAGAGACAAGCATCACTTACATCACATATTTCATACGATGCAGTGCAGAAAGATACAATTAGGTCCTTTTTATGTGACATTACTTTATTTGGGTACGTTCTTAAGTTCTGAATCCACGAACTAATCTTTGGACAACCCCTACTGGTCATTACAGAGTGGAAGAAGGCTAAGAACAGCCAAATAAATACAAACCCACATTGTTCATCAAGACAAACAACCAGTGAATAACGTTTATTTACCTACTTTCCAAACAGTGATCTGGAGATAATTACCAGTCACACAGTAACTACCAGAAGTTATGAGACCCTTTAACCAATGTGTAGAGTTTTCACCCTCCTAGATGTTAATATATTCGTGAAATTGAATGCAGTGCTCATTAGACTGTAACTCAAGCATTCTACACAAACACCCATATCCTGTCCAGAAAATAGTGAACTGCTGTTGTGAATTGAGATTAGATTCGGTATTTTCTGATTACAAACTAGTGGAAGGTTTTTTCAATACACGACAGGATATATACGAACTGAGTAGGTTGTACGACTCATACAAATAACGCTTCAACAACCATCCCATAACTGATTGGAAAACAGAAAAGTTTTGTAAGGAAAGGTGTATTGATGAAAACCGAAGAAAATTAGATTACATCCAGGTTTATTCAATTATGTATCGACTAGTTAATGATTATTTACCATAAAGTTTATTAAACTGAGTAGTCATCACTTCTCACAAAATCACAGTGGTCCGGAATACAATAAAGACAAATTAAAACCAACTGACTAATATCATACTGAATATATGATTTTAAAATTGATTTATTTCTGTGATAGTTGGAGACTCATCACCCCCAAGAGCTATTAGAAAACGTTGGTTTCTGGGATTTTAAAGCGGTCGTATAGTGAGACTGGGTTAACTAAACTTGTTTATTTTATCGAAGGACTAGATAAGACCTAGTTATAGTTCTGAAGTAACTGAACAATATCTTAGCATTCGACAGGTGCTATTTGATCACAGGTATCTTAGGAATATTGCTTGCATTTGCTGGAATCACCTGGTAAGTAATAGTGAGATTGGACGCACAGTATTGGGGAATGATGATAAATCAGTTGATGAGGTTGTGAATCTTCATCGACTGAAATGGTTGAGCCACGTGTTACGTATGCCTGAACGCCGATTACCACGATGTGAAATGCTAACCTGTGTTGATGATGGTTGGAAGAAAGTTAGGGGCGACCAAACCAAAACGTGGCATCAGTCCTTGAAGTCACTAACTTCTGGTCTGAGCCATGTTGGTGGTTGGAGTCCACACGACTATCGTAACCAATGGTTGGAGACTCTGAGTGACATTGCTCAGAATCGACCAAACTGGCGTAGGTTTGCACACTCGTTGTTTTCCCTTAAACCGTGAGATTAAAATTGCTTTATACCTTTCTTTCTACAAACTAATTCTTTCTTCCTTTATTATATCCTTATACGCAATCTTTCTTTTATATATTGCTACCATTGAGTTAACTGCTTCTATGAATTCGGTGTTCACCTTGTTGTGCTAATGAAGTGTGGCAACTTGGACTGATGCATGTTTCTGGTCCTACGATGTAGATGACTGACTAGCATCTGTCATGTCCTTATTTTACTTGTCATCCAGAACAAAAAACCAATAAGAACACTTTTAAAGAGTTCATAAAAGCAAAACTATTTGCTTTTTATCTGCTTACTTACTTTCCCATTGAAGCATTAAGTAAAGCTCTGTCTAAACACGTTTTCACAGCCACATTTATCCATACATTCAGTATCAGTGGTAACAGGAAAGATTAGGTATTGAAGGTGTAATTCGAGACAATATGAATTGGTGAAATGAAGACAAAAAATTTACGAACTCGTCTGAAAGAAGACAAAGAATAGACACACTTGTACCTTTGCAAATGACTTCGAGCCGTGTCATTGAAAGACCCTAACGATTGGTTACGATTATCACGTGGACCTCAACCAGGCAGTTTAAACCCATTAACATGGTTCAGTCCGATTATTAGTGACTTCATGGACTGATGTCATGTTCTGGTTTGGCCGCACCCTGCTTCCTCCCAGCCTACTCCTACACCAGAAAACACCGACTGTCGAAGTAGGCAGTGTTCGGGGATACGTATTAACGGCACTTGTTTTATTTGGTCAGTCTGAGGTAATTTGCTCAAAAAAATTTTTTTAAAAGTGCAACAGCATTTATAATCTCTTGCAGTGCATGTCATCGTAAAGGTTACCAAAGCATAAGTTATTTAATTTAGGATGTACAATAATCTATTACCTCCTTCAGTGGATATTTTCGAAGGTTGACGTGAGCCAGGAGAACCACTGCTGTTACTTAAAAGATAACATAAATCAGGTACACATAAACGGAGTACTACAACCGAAGGAACTCGATAATTTGCGATCAGTATGACCTACCTTGACCTTGTAGCACCGAACGACCTTGAAGGGTTAAAAATAAGGAAAGACACTCCACATGGTACAAATGGTTCAAATAGTTATGAACGGAATAAGAGAAGCTTTCACTTAACAGGCTTTCGTGTCTATCAGCAGTGGATCATCGATACTTTCAGGCAGAAACCTAGATATATTAACGATAAAAGAGGAAAAAGAAATTGATGAATCATAGTAAGATACTATCCTTAGTCCTTAAGAATATGTCAAGTTTTCTCTTAAAGGACTCCTAGGATGCCGCTTGGGATAGCTCAACCGTCAGTGAATTTCAGTATTTGACAACTCTTAAGGAGTAAAAGTTGTATCTACAATACTTTGTGCTGTGTTGTATCTGTAGGTGTCTAAGGGGGTGCCTAGAAGTTTTTAGGATGCTGTAAGTCATTAGAAAGTCACCTTTGTGACTCTTGTACTTTAGTGAGTAAAGGTTCAATGATTGGAGGCGCTCTTCATCAGAATTGAATTTGAGACCTCGAACTGATTTCGTTACTCGCCGTTGGATACGTTCCACAGTGTCCTTATCCTTTTGGAGTGAGGGAGGAAACACTATGTTTCCATACTCTAAATAGGGTCGAATTAAAATGTTGAAGATTATTTGAAGTGTTCTTCCGTCTAACCGGCTGGAAATGCTCTTCAACGTTACCAGTGCAAGGTTTACTCAAAAATCTTTTTCGTCGCAGTTAGCGTAAGATTTCAACTCTTAGGGTACCACCACCCTAGATCTTTTTCAACATGGGATACCTCCGAAGAGGAGTTGCCTAAGTTTTATTCATAGTCTGCAACATGTATCTAATGGATTACTCTACACTTCGAAGTGTTAAAGGTTAGTCCGTTGTTGTTCGCCCAACTTTGAAATCGAGTTTGATACACCTAAAGTGCCACTTTATCCTCCTGGTTGCATACTTCCTTCCAGAGTTTCTCATCATCAGCAAAAAGCAATAAATCTGACGATAGCCGCCATGGGGGGCCGTTCATATTAATCAAGAAAGGAAGAGGTCCTAGTACTGAGCCCTAGTGGATCCCACCAAGACACTCCGTAGACTGAAAGTGAAGTTAGCTCTGACCTTAAAATGCTGATTCTAAGATATGAAATGAACCAACCAATTAAAGGTGATTTGATACCTAATCGTTTGAGCTTATTGACAAAACATATATTATTAACCCTATCAAAAGATTTTGAAAAATCAAGATATGTGACGTCAACCTCCCTCTTGCGGTCAAGGACGGTTGTCCATCTGCCCACCACGACCGGCAGGTTGGTTGTACAAGAATGACCTTTCCTGTAATCGTGCTGTTGGGGTGAAAAGAATTTTGTGGACAGTTATTTTTCGTGTAGACCGTTGGATATCAGGGGACCCCATGATTTTTAAGGGTGTTGAGAGAAGTGCTACCTGTAGGTAGCTTGAAGGTTCTTTGCGTTGACCTCCTTCAAAAATCGGTGTGATGTTGGAACATCACGCTAATCGGTGTCGCCAAGGATGAAGCTGAATCTCTCAGTATAGAAGAGCGGACCATATCAGGACCCGAAGTGTCTTTTTTAGGTGCTGCAGTTTCCGGTACACCAAATCAGCGCTCAGGTTCACTTTAAAGAGTCTTGTTGAGTGTCAGGTGAGGCTCTCATCAATATGGTTAGTATGAGTCGTCTGAAATGTTCAAATGTACTGTTCTGTCAGAGGGTCGGCGGCATCACCGTAGTTGTTGGTTGAGCCGTTAGTACCTAGCAGTTGGGAAACACCGGTTCTGGCTCGCCGAAGAGAGGCTGCATGGCGTAATATGATTCTTGGATTGAAGACAGATTTATTGATAAGCTTTATCTGATACTGAAGCCTGTCTTCTCTTAGTGCCGTTTTGCATATATTCCTTGCTTGTTTGAATCGCCTATATGCTCTGTTGTTACAAGTTCATAAGTATTTCTTCCAGTAGTGCCTTTATAAGCTTAGCAAACGAAGAGCACGGTTCTTGATGACTGTAGGTTACTTGTAAATTTTGGGGACCGTTTGCGGAACAGGCTGCTTTGTAGTGCATGCGATAGTGTAGAGTAAAATTTCCCAATGAGCATCCACATCAAGTTGAGACTGAAGTGCCCGGTCCACCTGCCGTTGATTGTCCTGTAAAGCAGACACACCCAAACGTTTGAAATTCCAGCGTCTGTTGTTAATAGGATGTCTTAGCTCAGTTTCGCCCATAAAACTGGAGGCTATGGCGGCATGATCGCTTTTCCCTAGGGCATTGAGGATTGAGAGTTTGTCAATTAGGAATTCTCCGTTTGTAAATACCCTGTTTAAACGCAACGGAGTTTGACTTTCTCCAATGACTTGCTGAACTGACATTTTCGAATAATCACAGATCTTCAATGAGGTTGAAGAACCCACCTTCAGTGGGGTTGTCGCCTCCAACGTATGTATGTTCAAAGATATTGACTTTGAGAAGATTGAATTCTTCTAGAATCAGCATATGAGTGTATTCGAGACAAGTAGAGCGGGATAATCACTTCAGCATACTATTGTCAAACTTAATGTCAACAGAGGGCCTCCTGTAGATGAATCCAGCTAGACACCTCGAGGGATTAGACTATCTTACTGAGCACCACACAGATTCATCAAGACTGATAGACTCTTGGGTGTGCATCCTATGTACTTCCACTCCGCCCCAAATCCCTGGTTTTCTGTCGTTGAGAAACAAACACGCCAGTATTCAATATTCAACGTCATTGTCACGAGATGGTATAAGCCAGTTGATTTATTCGCCCTCTCTTCCTCTTGTTTCAGTACAGTTCCATGCATTTGGTAATGTCCAATGGGTGGTAGTCAAGCCACTTGAGTGCAATAATTTTAACCAGTTTGATAGTTAACTGTGGACCTGTTTTGTAGTCCGAGTGAGTTCGTTTATCTCAAAGCAGTAGGGATCGCAGATACCAGCAGCTATCACATTACCAGAAAGGAGGCCAACTGGTTGTAATATTAAAAAATAAAGTGATAATTCGAGTTCCAGGAGAAGAAAGGGGGCAGTGACATGGTGGATTTCAATGTGGGGCTGTGCGTACATTTTGAACAATCCTAAGAACAACTCTTGAGTAATTGACCCAAGTTGTCTACTCATTAACTGGAGAGTTGAGTTTGCCTTGGCTACATTCCCCGTGTATTTTAGACCGATTTCCGATCTCTTTGTAGTTACGAGCCAATGATCACGTACTACTACTACTACTACAAATAATAATAATAATTTGTTCTCAAATAACATCCTGTTACATGAGGCATGCCAGTTTACAGGCAAGATCAAATTATTACAGAACATAATCTTCACTATGGTGGGCTACTCAGTTAGTTTGATATTTTATAAGGTACACTGGTCACAAAAGTATGAGGGATAATACTTCTCACGTATGAATGTAAATAGCATTGTAGTGAACAAGAACACGACTGGGGACAATCGAATGTATTTAGCACAAAAATTACAGACTATCTCAATAAAATCTGAATACCATAAAGTCAATCGTCAATTTACAAAATATTAATGCATCATATCAAACTGGACTGTTTCCGTTGCAAACACTCATCCATTGTCTCCCATTCCATTGTACATGCGTTTTCTTACAAATTCCATTGTGCACTCGCTCTTCCTTTCTTGATCTTCACCTCATCTTCTGCTGCCAGATATTACGTTTTAACTCGCGACATATACTACTTATATCAATATAAGTAGCACACACCACAGTATTAGTAAGACAAGTGTTGTCAATATGACAGTTGGCCCGCTTTATGGAGGTTGCGCTGAGACGTGCAACTGATAATCGGAAGTCTGCGTGCTCAAATCACGTCGGGTTCACCAGTTCCGTGCCTGTAGGTAATCCTCGTTTTATTGATAGAAGAAACCAGACTACTGGAGAATAGGTCTTCATATAGATCGCGTGACAGTCACAATGGAGCCGGTGATTGCCTGTACAAATACATAAAGCTTTTCAAAATTTAATACAAGGTAATAGGAAATATAATGTCTATACAAAATAAGGAAGTGAATGGATGCTTGAACTCTATTGTTTTGACATGTACTTAGTTATTAGAGGTCGATACTCAACTAATCAAGTAAAGCTGTTACAAATCCACGTAAATTTGAGAGCTTCTATAGACGTAGACTGTATATCTCAATGGAACATCCGAGGCATTAATGATGGAGCGGGACAAAGTCACCCGTTTCCTCGTTCCTTCTTTAAAATCAATTCAATTTTCTTCTCAATTACACAGAACCTGATTTTTATTATTATTATTCTATTATTATTACTCTGTTTTTTCAAATATGGCAAATATAGTGCTAACATTATTGAAACTTGTGTATTATTACATTTTTGAAGTAACCCGAAATGGTTTCTTCACAACACTCATGTACCCATAAGATGTTTGTGAATAATAATAATAATATGCGTTATTGGTTACATATCTTTACGGGGCTGAAAAAGAGGGTAAACAAAAGAAAAGACAAGAAACAAAGCATACAACGTTCATGCATATTGAAAATGAGTCATTTGTGGTTAAATAGTGAAGGTGTGACTACTTAGTCCAATTTTCTGTTAATAAGGTACTTTTTATGCAAGAGCATTCTAGTAGGTTCAAGAAAACAGGTGGAAATATGGTGTAAATGGACAAAGAAATGTGTAAATGGACGTGGTTCAAAAAGAAGCTGAAAGTATAGGATTATGTGACGTTTTAAAATATAGTACTGAAAACAGTATTCTGATACGCAAATGGCTATCTCCCTTTTTTATGGAAGCTATGTCAGCTCATTTTTATTTTTATTGACTTTAAAGGGTCATGATCAGGCTTCGTTTATAGCAAATTGTCTAGTTTAGCTTGTAATAGGATTACTGGATAGAAAGTAAAACCAGTTCAACGTCACAAAGATATTTTGTATAATAAATTAACATCTATACCATTGGTCCGTGACATTACACGTGATCATAAGGAGCTGTGATTTAACAGAATGTTCTACCCAACAGACATGGGTGGATCGAAGCTATCTCCCCACCATCATGTTTGCTGGTCAGTAACGCCACCCCCCTCCTTTTGTGATGTTAGGCTCTCTTACGTTTGTGGTGTGCATGAATATTGCTTTAATCCGAGCTCTTTGTTGGAATACACTGTCTCTACTAGTTCTATGTCACAAGTAAATTAGATGGTCGATGCCTCTGTATTGTGGGTTAGATATCCATTCAATATATCACGCTGCTGTGAAGATAACTAATGGTAAAACTTGAAAAACAGGTCAAATTATGTGGTTTAGTTATGTTAAGGATAAATAGCAAATCAAAGAATATGCAAGAGTTTAGAATCGTAAAATTTTCGGGGTCAGAAAACAAGACATAGAGCGACTCATAAGAATTTGGGACATTATAAGCTTCTTATGATTGACCATAATTGATCAGCATCCATGGGGTTAGTGAGTTATCTGTCATAGAGAAAAGGACATCACACTTAGGAAGAATAATGCAATTTTAACCACTAGAGAGGTTTGAAATCTGAAAGTGAGGAGTAGGAGCATAAGTGCATAACTAGTAATCAATGTATGATGGGGGAGGGTAAACCATGTGTTCTATCATTTGGTTATATCAATATTTAAGATAATGAGGGTCTGTCATATCCATGATCGGTCTAGATACCAGGTTGTCCATAATAAAGTGCCTCATTTGTGGGCGGAAGTTCAGGGAATCGTTGGTGAAGGACATGTGTAGATTTCCGAGCAGTAGAGTAACACGCTGTAGACGTAATGTCCGTTAGCTATTAGAGGAGAGGAGAATACTCAACTGTAGAATATGTTCGAATTCGCATTCAGTGATTCTCAGTCTACCGACGACTAATCTCCTGTGTCATTTAAGCACAAAAGTGTCATGAGTTTTATTTTCGTGCGCTGTTTTTGGCTGACCCTGGAAGTCTAAGGGATTCTTTTGGTTAAGTTTAAAATCTCTGCGTGTTTATCTCGAAACCTTTCAGTTGTCACCGCTGGAATGCGTACTTCTATTGTCACCTGTGAAGCTCAAAGTTCCACTGAATGATAAACGGCATTTTTTTGGTACAGACCAAAGATTTGTATCTCTCCAAGATGTTTGAGTTTGACATAGTGAACATCAAGGCGAAGTATCTTTTAAACCCTCGATCTAGTATCAAAATCATTTGCCCAGACGTTGAAGTCTTCGTTTATTTGACAGGTTTAAGTGCAAATGGTTAAGTCAGTCGTCTCAGATAGGTTCTATTCTTAGGGATGATAATGGGATCCCCACTCGTGTGCACCAATAATTTCATGATAGAATTCTCGCTTCTATGGTGTGACAAGAGACTATATAGGTACATTTCAGTTGTCGCAGCCTGTGGAGTGATTTTTAATTTTCTTTATTCTTGAGAGCCTGTTTTGTTCAGGCGCACAGTTGATAAATAACACTACGAAAGTTAAGTGCAGACTTTCTTCAATGTGCTAATCAGCTTAGCTAGTTCGTGACAGCTCTCGGCAACAGTTCCAAAGACCTATGTGAACTACCGGAAGAGAAAATAACTATGAGAAATGACCTTAAAGAGGTCAGAGAGGCAATGACTTCAGCGTCCCACTACGTGCTGGACTCCAACTAACACTAGCTTAAAGAACGGATCTCTGTAAACAAACCGGGGAATTTTCCGCGGAGGAAAAGCCCTAAGATTGTAGTCAGTAACAGCCCGAGTAAGTAGTGCAACGAATCTAGAAGTGTCAAACCTACACAAATTTATAACCATTTAGGCATTATAAGATCGGACGAAGCATGTGGCTGTATAATAATTTGAATTATTTGAATTATAGTACGAACTAAGAATTCCCGAAATAACGCAAATGAATCAAGAAGTACTAGAAAAACACGAACGAATGTATTGTCTTTAGAATTCAAAATCGAGCAATCAACAAGTACAAAAGAATCATTAGTTAATTCAAACACCACATCCGCCACAGCTTAAAATGGAATATAATTGTCTGTAATGGGTTGTACGTCTTCTTCTTAAGTTCATCCTGAGTCTGTCCGACATTATATTGGATAAAAACTCTGTATTATCTAGAATACACTCAGTAGCATGAGAATTAACAACTGAAATCGGAACAGACTCACCTGGAATTGTATACAATCAGTATGTCGATTTTGTAATGAAATCATTATTATCTAGAATTCGAACCATAGATTTTTCAACACTATCCCCCATCACGAAATAATGTCGGATCTTTATATCCCCAAGTTATGAATAATGTAGCTTCATTTAAAACATATTTCTCACATTGATTAGAGTATACATTGAAAGTGGATTTGTGATAAGGATGAACAGCAGTTGATGAGAAATCGTCTGAATTGTAATCAGAATCGAGCTCATTTAGTACTCGTGGTTCGCATTGAACAAGTTTACCACAAGAAACAAATGCATTAAGAGGACAGATGATATTTGATATGACATTAGGATTTGACTCTTCTGAAATAGTTTCCTCAAATTTATTTAGAATGTCATTGCAGAGTAAAGGATCATTCGAAAAATTAGCATCTATCAAAACTACATCAGGTCTTTGATCATAATTATGTTCACTCAACATAATTTCTTCTGATTTGTAAGAAATTTCATCAGAAATATGTGAATCATTAGGAAAATCCATATTTGGTACAATAACATGAGAAATCTGATAAATCGATTGATTAGTAATTGTTGTCTCGCAAGAATTCTGAGTTTCATTTGACTCTTAACTGCTATGTGACTCTGTGGAATTATGGTCTGCTATGGTATTAGTACTGCTCTAATAATAGACCTAATCCTAAAATTGTAGATTTGTCATGATATAACTGCCTAATCTATAAGATCTTACGTGGAAGTCATATCGTCGTCTATACCAACTCACCACATAGTAACAATTGCCAATACATGGTGGAGAACAAGCTTAGGCTAGAGAAAGAACAATATATTTAATATGAATAAAAGATATAAGGTAACATTCAGTGGGAATCACGCCTGTATGGCCGAGCCATGCCATTCGATCACCTCCAATTCATTCAATTCCTTGTTCCCGCCTTTTCCATCGTTAGGTATTTATCCGCGTTAATTATTGAATATCTATTTTCCGAGTTGTCTTGTGTTCGGCTTTGAGGATTGTGTGGTTATGGTCCAATGCCACCACAACTCTACACTGTCTATTTCAATCGTCGATAAAGATAAATCGTCATTATAAATACTCGACTTATTAGAATCAGAATTACAAGACTTAATATTAGTTGGAATGAGATGGACATTAGTATTACAGACTGACTGAATATGTCTAATACCACCACATTTAAAGCACTTAGAATTACGGGATTTACATGAATTAAAAGAGTGGAACTTGCCACAGAACAAACATTGACAAAACTTGTGCCCATCTTCACAAACTGCATCGCAACTCCTCAATGAGTTATCTGCATAACTTTGAGTATGGACCGGGTTGGGGTGACGTAATGTAGTGGAATGTTTTATATCCTCATGAATCATTTAAAGAGATCTTCCTGCATTACCGCATTCGAAATTTGTATGCTGAACATAGTCTAGCAGTAGTTCCTTGAGAGCTGTATAAGGAAGCGAAATGGGTTTTTCCGGCATAGCCAGAGATTTAATAAGATATATGCTTCTTTTTCGATGAATGTGAGGAAATAAGCTACAATATTAACATCCTCATCATCTTCCTTCGTCATAGCCCAGATTTCGAACCTTCCAAAGTGACCCTCAAAAGCTTCATAAATTGAATGAATATCTAACTTTTCCATCGCAGGCTCCATCGCGACGCTAATATAATGTTTCGAACTATTTGAATGATAGTATGAACTAGGAATCCCAGAAATAACGTAATCGGATCAAGAAGTACTAGATAGGCACAAACGAATGTAATGTATTTTGAATTCGAAATCAGGCATTCAACAAGTACAAAGAAATCATCAGTTCATTCAAACACCACAGTTCATTAAATTGAGGTTCTGGATTCCTACTATTCTACCACAATACTCTTCCTTTGACCACCAATCTTATCCTCTCGCTCTCATACAAATGTAGCGATCAAAATCCATAGATTCCTTCTGAATGCAGAAAACGATTCAAGAAAACCAAGACTAATTTGGCTAAGCCAAGCACCATATTCTTCTCTATACATCAAGAATATTCTTTGAACTACTCACAAAGATCATACCAAAACACACATTTCGTAAATAATATTTGCGGTACTATGCAATAATTGGTTGGTCATCTCGACCCCCCCCCAAAGAGAGATGAACTTGGACATTGTTCATTACAGGCCGACCATAAGTAAGCTTCGTACAGTTGTCTTGGTCATGCACTGTTCGCTTTGAGCTGCAACATTTCGATAGCCGCCTAGATATCTGTCGGAACGTTGTTGACACATTGGGAGTTTTATAAGGGGTGCGGAAGACAACAGCTATAAGTATTTGATTAGATATTAGTCACGAAATATTCTATATAACGAGGAATAGCTGCCATTCGTATATGGTGTCCTTCGTGAGAAGTGCTGTTTACCCTAGAATAGCACTCATGATAGTCCAGTAAAAGTAGTAAAAATGACTTCTAAGGTTTTCTTGAATCTGATTACAATCCATACATATTCACACCTTCAAGCTTAGTGTATGATTGCATTTTATTTCCCTGAAAAGATAGGAGTTTTGTGAAACTTGCAGAGATGGATAAAAGGTTGGGTTAAACAATTCAGGAACTGATCTCAATTATTATATTTCTACGACAATGAGGTTTCTTATCTAACAATACAGTCCTGACAGTGTTACCAATTTTCGTAGCAGTGCCGTCGTATTTGTTATGTCGAATCAGAAACTTTGTTTATCAAGGGATGCGCGTATTTGGGATTTGTGATAAAGCGCACATTTGGGTTTTATAGTGGAAGTGGGACGTGGCAAATGTCTTTCGAATTGTTGTGATGATGAAACCCTTATAAGTACAAGAACCATCTGACGAGCTTTAATTCAGGGCTTTCCATTTGTTTGCCGGTCTTGATAATTGTAGTTGTTTCTCTCATCTAATTTGGGAACTATATGTTGTCCCAGTATCGCTGAACTGAAATAAAAATAAGGGAAAAGGGGGTTCCCAAACTAAAGATGTATATGGGGGTTCAATTGATGTATTGAGTCTTGAAGGAATATGCATTCCATGAAATATTCCTAGTAATCTAACGTATTAAGTAGATATTCTTGCACTACTTTCAGTGCTATTTCAAAAGAAAAAAAAAACTGTTGTTCACAATCGAGTAAAACTTTCAGTTTTTCGTCCGTAACGTATAAGGACTATCTTTTCACTTCAAATGAGTTAATTACAGTCAAGTTACAGGAAGTAATGACGCATTTGCTAGCCTTTGTATCTGTATTGTTTGCACTCTCTTTGACGGTTTCTTCTCTGCGTAATGGTTATAAGCTGAAAAGCCAGGGTTTCTGGTTCAAAAAGGCTCGTCTCTCGCTGGCCATGTGAAAAGACGAGGTGTTGAACAATACGAGGCTGAAATTAGAAGCTGGAGAAAAATGATTCTCAAATTTGTGAATTTTGAGTGATAACGCTTCAAAATCACTTTTAGAGCAGCACAGTGCCATTAAATTAGTCTTTGGGTCTGCTTGACAAGCGATCGTAGGTAAGTGTACAAATGGACCCTTTCATGCTGGATGTATTCGCCGTGACAGGAACGTTGCTGATCTATTCTGTATACGATAAGTAACTTAATTCTGAAAACTCCATGTAACTAAAAGTTGGCCAAACCCGCAAGTGTAAAGCATGATCGACCTTATTTGTTGGATACTGTTTCCTTTACTGTTATTGATACCATATCTCATGAGAGTGAAATGTACGAAATGCAGGGAACAAGAGCTGCTGCATAGTTTAGTTTATTGTAGCCCCAGATATGAGGTAATTGACACATTGCCAGTCACTCAACACTTGATTTATTATCAGTCGATGTTTGATCTTAGGGGACTCGTGCACCTGCCGTAGATTTACGCAATTCATGTCCTACTCATCAAGCATCTTTCCCTAATTTTCTCTTCAGCTGGAAGGTGGTTTTTTGACAAACTAGGTTGTTGCTGATGCTAGAACCCTCTAGTCAGTACGCATAACCTATAGAAACACAGATTTTGGAAATTTTCCAACTAAGTTCGTTTGACCAACACATGAGTATTTCATACTGACAGACAGCCCCTGTTTAAAAACAGGCAATGAGCTGTCGGAAAAGGTCCAGAGAACCCCAACTGAGTTGATCCCCACAATCGCAAGGTTAGATGTAGGTATAGAATGTGTAAGGCAATATAACTCCCGGGATGGAGTTCCATAATAGCCAGTAGCCAGAGCAGGTCCGCATATTATTCGTGTCCTCGATATCCAAGGCCCTACTTACACCATTGCTTCGGAATTAGGGTTCCCCAACTTCCTTAGACGGATCTTCCGTTTCTGTTAATCCGGTTCATGCTTCTGACGTCCACTTTCACCTCATTTTTACAGAAACCCATGTCACATAAAAGCAGGAAATGAAACGTCCCTAGAAAAGGTTACATACTCGCAGACATGATAACTTCTGGATAAGGAGAACAGGATCGACCCTACTATAGGATTTGAAGACAGTCGTAGGTTCATTCTGACTGTACATCGTCAGTTGTACAACACATCGATGAGTGCAGTTCTATTTCGTACTTGGGAGGTCTGACTTCTAAATCGAGGGATCTTGGTAGCCATCTCCGAGGGTTTCCCAATACGGGTTGGAACAAATGTTTATAGCACTAAAGTCAATTAGCTTATTAGATGGCTTGGTTATGATTTACAAGTTCCATTTCAATGGCTTTCATATCGCTCATTATTTCCCGACACGGATAGTAGGAAAAGCCAAAAGATGGCTGTTTTATGGAGTGAATCCGTGAAACACGATAGGTGTATAAAACTGGTGTCTGTCATGCATCATGGCGTCATTATTCAAGTCCTAAAAATCATGCTACTCAGCGGCTCGAGAAATTATCAAATACGGCTCGAAATAGAAGCTCATTCTGATTCTATTGTTTCCTACGATCGAAGTTTCCACCGTTTGTATTTTTAGATGAATAGTATCTTGTACTGACAACTATACTAATTTATTAAATGTACGACTTTTCCTTTTTCATAATTTAATCAATTTTTTTAGTATTCTTACCGAAATTTGTCTTACAAATGAATAAGAGTCTCGATAATGTTAGATATTAATGATATATCCACCAGACTGTTGCATCAAAGCGCCTATGTCCCATAGTGAATAGGTCAATGGAATAATAATCTCTATTTTGTAAATTAGTCGGTTTTTATTCAGGGTTCTTAGAGTTCACATACATTTCAATTTAATGCGACATTTGATTACACCTGAAGTTGAATAAATACCTGCCTGCTCATTGATAATTCATTTGTTATCGTTGCAGCACTCTTTTGCTTAAATACTATTATCAATGATTATATAATTTCCGAATATCGTGGCCAAAAAATGGTGTTAAACGAGGTAAATAAGCCATTCACCATAGCTTTCACGTACGTTAACAGAGGTGGTTGGCTTATGTTATGCTCACTATTCGCGTAGAATAGTTTACTGTAGATTGGGAAAAAATCAAATCAATCCTGAGTTTAGACTAATCAGTTTCATTCATCAATGTGATCATTGGGCTTTGTACTCGTATGTAATAAAATAAAGTTTTCTTGACTTATAAGTCTTCTTTTTGCCCACTGACTTTTAGTATATTTTTTCATGTTTTTGAGAAGTGTAGTGTGTAAAATTAATATGCACACAAAATAATCTTCATCTTTCATTCGGTTGAGATAGGTTTTTAATTGATTGCTAACTGTCATTATATAATGTCTTAAAAATGAGTTTCCGGATCCTTATTTTTAGGTTGCTGATTGTGTGGTATCAGTTAGCTCACAGAAGTGTCATTCCTTGTGTATATATGTTTGGTCTCAACGTATTACGTGTAACTTTCAAAGATAATCTTTTCCTACATAAAAATTCGGTGACAATTTAAAGCCAGTCAGAAATACTGGATTTTAACTATTTAATAGTCAATCTTTCAGTGAGTTTTACGCCTGTATATGTTACATTTAATGTTGCGTCATAAGTTTACGTTAAATTAAAATGTCTTCTGTTTGTTTTATAGGTAAATGGAAAATCCTGGAGCCGGTACTCCAGTAAAAATATGCCCATATGGTGAAGAATTCGGAATAACCACTCCATCTGGGGGTTTGATTTTTAATCCATTCCATAAAGAATTTCTCAGTCGTGTTGAACAAGTGAACTTCAGCCCAGGAATATTTGCCTACAATCCCAGTCCGATTAGCAAAAGTGGTTCAAGGAAAACAACTCCCAACAGAATCAAGACACCTTTTATCTTATCTCCTGACATTCAGGGAGAATTGTTCCCTGCTGATATAGACGAAAATCCAATACTACAATTAAAACTTCAAGAGAAACTGGATACTCAGGTATGTTAGGTTATTAAAGGTATAAGTTTACTTAGTAGTATTCACTTGTTTATTATTTTGCAAGGACTTTAACCATGTATCATATATCTAAAATAACCGGCCGATTGTTTCTTAGCATCATGAATTATCACGTCAGTAAGTTGTCATAAAAGTTTTACTCTTGGACTGTGTTTCACTGTAAAAACGGTGGACCTAGCATCGAAGCTGTATTTGGCAGTCCTGCATGGGGTTAAGAAAAGAGCGAAGTAGTGGCTCAGTTTCTAGGCTGTCCGAATTTCAACCATTTATCCTCAGATTCTAATCTCAACTACTTACTTGCGCCTGGACAACCTAGTAGTCACACTAGCCCTCACACTTAATGTGTGATTCGAAGCCGAGTACACGAATTTGTACCTGATTAGTGACTTAAAACAACTTTGGTAGTGTTATAAGGGGAAAATAATGGTAGAAGTAAGAATTCCAGGAGTACTGGCGAGAACACAAATTGAGCTATTAATATTTACCAAATTGAAACTACCTCTTTAATACTGAAATTAATCACTTCAGAAATCGTTAAGTCATGAACTGTTTTTTAGTTGATAATGAATCATGAAGTGTTCGCTCTGAAACCACATCTCGACCGTTGCTGCTAACTTGACGTGGTGGTCGGGCTTGCCTACCCTGATGAACTAGTCTGGATATACTGGCTGGAACAATCGTTCCTCAAGGTCCTACCACGCCAGGTAAATCGGCTGAAGAACGGTAAGACCAAAAGCAACAAACGCAAGGCCCAAAGGAGTAGTCGTACTGTTGACTGTACAGAGGTGTGACGACAGAAAGGTGTTTCATTCAGACAATCTGCTTAACAGTTATGCTGCCTTCCTACAAAGGAAGAGTGGGGTTAGAAAAGTTTACCCTAGAAATGCAAACCTCACCTTATCCCATGGGTTATATATTTATTTATTTGAACACATAAATATTGGTACAAGGAGGCACCAAATACATATGCGCCACACAAATCTCATTTGATATGTGTAAGGGTTTTGATACTATCCGGGTGCCAAAACCGAAGCAGGCAGTTTTCTTAGGGGGCCACGCCCGGAGCCGTCAACCTAAAGGTCTGATACACAAGGCAGTGGAGCAACGTAAGGAGATGCAGTCCCATGACAGCCGGTGACCAACGATTGGTTCATACGCCATTTGTTCCTTCAGGATACTGGAGCCTATGTTCACCATTGGTTTGGAATCAGGGTTTTCCAACTCCCATAGTTAAACTCTCCATGTCCACCAACCCGATTAAAGCGCCGGACATTTACTTTTTGTCCTCTCAATTTCGTGAACAACATCCCCGTCACGAGAAGGCAATGAGTAGGACTTCCGTGGCAGTGGTTATAGGCACGTGGCCATGTGAGAGCATTTGGAGAGGGAGAGCGGACTTTCCCCACTCTCGGCTGTACCAGGGCATATTCCACAAATACCCGTCTCTGGCGGTAAGGTCTCAACATGTGCGGAGCTAACATAAAAGTTACCCACAAAAAGATCGCGTGTGACCGGCCTCAAGCAGTTGTCACTTGAAAACTGCGGCCACGCTCTCAGGTCACTAAGGTCAACTCTAACCCAATTTCCTTTACATGTACTTCTAGAAGAACCCTTTCACGGTGTGGGCAATCGGGAATCGATTACCGCCCTCATACCCCTAACAGCACTCAAGACCACAATTTCTGAAACCACATAGAGTGTAATCTGTTACCTAAGTTAAGATCGCTAGTTGTGGGTTTATATATTTTTAATCAATTTATACCTAGTATTCTATGTTTTATTTTGTGTTTTGTGTATTGAGCAGCCTAGTTTACCTACTGAAATTCTAACACAATACACTTATATTTTTCACTAGTCAAATTCTCAGTGTCTTCATTGTAGTCAGTAAATTATTTAAAACTGTTGTACCATAAAAATGTGTCAGATATGTTATCGTATTTAGCTTCAATTGTCGATCAAGGGACTCGAAAATATAAGTAAAATGTTTTGATAACTGAGGTTGTAAAGTAACACTTCCTTTAACCATAAGTTCAATGATTCAATTGTTACTCAATAGAAAACTGGGTCTATGATTACACATTTTATAGGCAAGTTTCAGTACACTTCATTGTTTACTTGTGTAATAAAATTGAAAAGTATTCTTTTATTGGAGTACTGCTTCTGCACTAAAGTAATTACAAGCGGTCTAAAAATGATAGAGATTACTTTTCAGTTTAGTAGGATTTTACTTCGTATTATAGCATTACAAAATAGATTTCTGTCCATATAATACTTGTTTCCCGTTCTGTCTCCAGTTCATGTTGTAATTCTAAAAATATTTTGCATATAATTTCTTATACTAAAAAAAGACTTTCAGAAGCCTGTTCTTCAACTACGAAAAGATAATCATTATACGGATTTTTGTTGACCTTAGGATGCATACAACTATATGCATAATGTATCACGAAAGTATTTGTTATTTCTACGGACTAAAAAAATTATCTTCTGAATTGTTGTGTTGTTTTATAAAGTAAGATTTGCGTTTATGCGGTTGTCGCCCCGCTAATTTGCATGCTATTCTACAGCATTAAACCTAATTTTGTTTGTGTTTATTCCCCGACCGTTGTTGCTACCTTGACGTGGTGGTCGGGCTTGCCTATCGTGATGAAGCAACCGAGCTATACTGGCTGGAACAACCGTTCCTCAAGGTCCTACCATATCAGACAGGTCGGTTGAAGAGCGGTAACACTAAAAGCAACAAACTGAAGGTCCGAAGGCGAAGTCGTACTGCTGACTGTACAGAGGTGTGACAGCAGTAAGGTGTTTCCTTCAGACAACCAGCATGACAGCGGTGCTGCCTTCCCACAAGGAGGGGTGGGGTTAGAAAAGGTCGACCCTAAAAATGCACACCTCGCCTTATCCCACGGATATCCGTCTCCGGCGGTAAGGTCTCGACAAGTACGGAGCTAACACAAAAATTACCCATTACCCATTGTGTTTATTCAAAACTGCCACAAGGCTCATCTTATCTGATTTAAAATGAGTTTCCTTCATTAAAAACTAATAATTACATCCAAACTACTGTAACTGACCACCTTGCACCTACTTTCCATACTTGTATGATTGACCAGTTTTGACAATCATACATACATCAATAAACAAATCTAATTTCCAACTTGCTATGTTGTGATTGTACTTTGGTCACATTTGTCTCTGCCTCCACCACCACCACCTATCAACTTAATGATATGAATGCTACATAGTTTTGTCCATTAACTTCTAAATATTATAATGAAAGTAATATTTTCACTATTGTTCTTTTGTTTACACAAAATTTCAGTGTGATGATGAGATTCAGAATAGAATTCATAGCTTTTTTAAAAATCATCTTATTGCACCCAGCCCTGACACAGTAGTATTTGACTCACCAACCAAATGTAAGTTCTATACAAAAATACTTGCTGTTATCTAAAATTATGAAATTCATTATTTATTACCGTGTTAAATATGATTGCCGACATCTAAAACTCATTTTTATACATAGGTAACTTTCGCTTGAATAAATTTCGTTGAAAAGCAATTAAATATAAATTGTATGGGTTTTTAGACTATTTTCAGAAAGTTAAACGCTCAGATATTATTTTAGTGGGTAGGCTAGTAGATATATTAACTAAAGCTAAAAGACATTTCGGTGGAACTTTCAGCTTCTCAACTCGGTGAACAAGCTGTAAAAACAGCCAGACTATTGGAACGATGTGTAGAATAATTAGAGTGATAGTTCAACTGGTCTATAGCTACTTCAAAATTACCGCCTTCTTACCAACAGTCTAAATAAAGTATCGACATAAACCCTTTCGTCGACTCAATCAGGTTAAAAAAAAGTCATAATTACCTTGAGACTAAGGGAGACCAGTTACTCGTGTTGAATTCGCTCTTGAGGTCGTTGATTATGGCAGTCTAGTTTGAACAGTTAGATTGTCTGATGTATTATCCAATCTAGCACCTAAAGATTATCCCGTCAAACTGATCTTCCCAGTTTAAAAAGAAAGAATAGAAGTTGTTTTTTTTATAACCGCAAATGAATCAGCCTGACTAATATCATATAAAAATGCGACAGACAGCCATTTCACGTCAGTTACCCAACCAGTAATTTAAAAAATATAATAGTCCCCACGGTCTTGAGGAGTAATTTACACAATAGTAGGTTTAATCACCAAAATCCCTATCTGTCGTTTAGTAGTTCTAGCTTCACTAAAGAGTTTCGGGTTCACTAATAAAGTGCATTACTCGTAGGGGAATTAAGTCATTCCGTTTGTGATATACACAGTTTTAGATATAGAAAGTAAGGATTCTACATTTTAGTAAAGTATTCTGTCATGATAATACGCCTGATGTTTAACTTCTGAAATGAATACCAGTCATTAATAAAAAAAACAGTTACATACCATACCAAGGTGTGTCAAATTCTGATTTAATTATGTAGTATGTATTTTCTTCTATATGATCTGTGTTTATCTCCATTCTATTTTATCTTAACTTTGAAAACCGTTTTAAGATTTCACTTAAGCATTAATTTTTATTTACTCATTTTTTCTTCTTAAATGGTTTCTAGTCCACTCCAGTTGTCTCCCAAGGACTTCATCTCTTCTACCTACAGGTAAATAGAAATAAACATAATTTCTACTATTGTTCTACTTTACCTATTGTCGCACAATACATATGTGTATAGCATATTATTAAACCTTTATATTTTCATACGTGAAACACTTAATACTCTTTACTAGAAATCAAATGTTGCTCAGTGTGCATGTCTGTGTGTGTGTGATCATATGTGAATGATAACGTTTACCCGAAAAGTTTCTTTTCATTGATGATGATTTCATAATCTTACAGGCGTTGATAGCTTTTAGTGTGATTTATTCAATACATTAGGAAGATATTGATTATACTCAATTTTGTAATGAGTTAAACAATCAAAATGTTTATGACTGGTGCTTATGAATTAAACTTATTCATAGTAATATCGTATAGATTATCGAGTTTCAGATGTAGGTACGTTCACTCTTTGTCTAGCTCATGAATCCTGAACTTTTAACACCTTTAGTTTTTTTTACACTTGATCTTTCCTACTACTATTAATTATGTTACCACTTCTACTCTGGGATTCATCTTGATATTTTTATCTCACGGTGCTAATGTTGTGGGACAAATTGAGCTGACGCATATATTTGTTAGTTTCTATGTTGGATGTAACTAACTAACTGAGTTCTACGATGTAATAGAAAGAAATAATCACTACAATGCATTCGGTCGTTTTGATAAAGTTGAATTTAGCAGTGATAAGTCTTCTAACTGAATGCTTAAGTAGGTTTCCTAAGCTCTTCTAATAACCTCAGGCTAACTCTGCACGACAACTTGAACACGAAAGAAAAGGCGCGAAACATGAAAAGAACACTTTACTCCAAGCTCAGTTTATGTACAGAAAATCGAAGGTATTTATAGCATTTCAGATGACCTCGGACTTCTGGAAAGTTCTGAAACCCTACTAAACATAGTAGCAGGATGGGTAATCAATCAGCTGTCAAAACAGCTTAAAATTACCTACAGAATTATCATTATAAACAAAGATTTAGCATACTACAGTTAATTAAGTTAATATCGATGGTTTTGAACTCGAGAGTTTTACTATTCATCCGATCGGTCATTGATGACTACACTTTACTGCTTTTCAGATGTAGATTTTTATGATCATGTTCAGAAAATCTAATACAAACTGTTCCCTCAGTTCTTCCTATATACTTATCATTCCAAGCATATATATATAAATTCATTGCCACTGAAGAGTCTGATGCTAAGACGGAACAGTTATCCTATGCTTCCTGATTTACGATGATTGTCTAACCACGATCAATCTGAGACTTCAACCATAAACAGATTCTCATTCTGTTGATTAAACTAATCACTTAACTGATTCAATGTGTAACACTGGTGTAAAGAAAATTAAAAACATAATTTAAACACAGAATCTTGTTTATTCCAATAGGGTTCTCATCATTATAACTTGGTAATACTATATAGTTTGACATTTTAATGTAAAAATCGTTAACATTTAAATGGTGTTAAGTAAATTAACATCATAATAAGACATTATGTTAAGACAGAAAGAAATAAAAAAGGGCAATCAGTCAATTATTACATAAGAATGAAGATGCAGAATAAAACGTAAATGTATGTTTACATTTAAGGATCAGTTAGTTATTGTTTAGTGATTACGTAAGAAAAAAAACATTAAATTGTAAGTATAGAAATAGTTGGTCATATCAGAGTAACAATAAGTAAACAATTTAAATGTAAGTTTGAATTCGTTAATTTGTTAGAAATAATTACTTGTTAATAAAAACGAAATAGGCAAGTTTGTAATTAATTCATTATTTGTAAAGGCACAACAAGTGATTATACAAATCTATGTTGGAAGCAAAAGTCATATATATCCGATTCAATTCTCATAGTTTTCATTATGTGTAGGAGGTGACATCTGAATACATAAGTGGAAGATATTCAATAGTTAACTTTGAATAGTACATTTACATCAACTTGATACCTCGTATCGACTAAGTGTGTAGGAAATTTTGTTTGCCCCCACATGCCCTGGTACGGCCGAGAGTAGTGAGAGTCCGCTCTCCCTCTCCAAATGCTCTCACATGGCCACGCGTATATAGCCTCTGCCAGGGAAGTCCTACTCATTGCCTTTTCGTGGTGGGGATGTTGTTCACGAAATTGAGAGGACAAAAAGTAAACGTCCGGCGCTTTAACCGGGTTGGTGGACATGGAGAGTTCAACTATGGGAGTTGGAAAACCCTGATTCCAAACCAATGGTGAATATAGGCTCCAGTATCCTGAAGGAACAAATGGCGTATGAACCAATCGTTGGTCACCGGCTGTCATGGGACTGCATCTCCTTACGTTTCTCCACTGCCTTGTGTATCAGACCTTTAGGTTGACGGCTCCGGGCGTGGCCCCCTAAGAAAACTGCCTGCTTCGGTTTTGGCACCCGGATAGTATCAAAACCCTTACACATATCAAATGAGATTTGTGTGGCGCATATGTATTTGGTGCCTCCTTGTACCAATATCTATGTGTTAAAATAATAATAATAAATAAATAAATTTTGTTTAACTTAGGTTTCATGCTGGTTGGTACACTTTAGTAAGGTGTACCTGCGATCTTAAGGGAATTGATGCTCTTTGTTTTATTCAAATCTGCGTCACTTAGCATCGCAGTTTGAAATGTTGTGTTCGTTTAAGACTACGGGTATGCTTTTCCGACAAGTTCCAAATAGTAAAAAACGTAGATTCAGGGTTTTCTGTCGGCTACCATCAACCACCTAAAATCTCATCATAGTGTACACGATGTGGTATCACACAGACTAGGAACTACGTTGTAACTTGATTGATATAATTCAATCAACTGTAAAAAGGTAGGTAATTGAAATTGGTTATTACTCAGTGATCAATCATTTATAAATATAAATTTTGAGCAAAACAATGTCTATTCTAATAAAACTCGCAACAAATTGTTTACATAGGATTTCTTCGCTAGCACTGATTGGATGGAAATGAACCGATCAACATATTTTGATTTAAGCCTGATCAAAATATGTAATAGTCAAGACTCTATTCTGCTAACAATGACCAGTTGGTTTATACTGCTATGTATTACCTTTAACGATTGTATATTATGATATTATCAACTTTGTGCTTTTCTCGTTTATTTAGCTACTCCTTTAGGTAAAAAGAAAAAGAATTCCTATATTCTAGGAAATACTTCAAGTTGTATGTGCGAAGGTAAGTGGAAAGAGAGGTGTTGTATTGTTGTGTCTTTTTTACATTTTCTTTACGGTCTAATAACATATTAGTTGTGTATTTTCGGATAACGAGAAACAGCAGAAGGCGTGTGTAGGCTGCAGGTTTTTCTCATCATAGATGTTTTCGAAGCTATCGCTCGTGTATTGGGGAACGACCAAATGAGTTATGCTGCGGTTTTATTCATAATGTACTAGTCAAAGGTGGTAAATCAGTTGACAAAGTAGTGAATCTTCATCAATTGAATCAGTTGGGACATATGTTACGTATATCTAACCACCACCTACCTCGATGGACGATGTTTGTTGGTGTAAAATGTTTAAAAAAAGCTATAGTCGGTCAAATAAACATGTGGGATCAGTCCATGAAGTGATCGCCTATTGGTCTGAGCTTTTTTAAAATACAGACTACCTCATTGGGGTTCGGAATATCAGTAGTTAAAGACTTTGGGCAAAATGGCTCAGAGTCGTTCGTAATGGCGCAGATTCGTTTACTCTTCATCTTACTCTAGACTTTGAGTCCCAATGTTTTCTTCATTCTAATATTTGGTTTGCGTTATCAACCATATTCTCAATATTTTTGAATTCATATAGATGTCATATTAACGTTGCTGTATGTAATTTTCTTCACTAAATAATCATTATTCAACTAACTATTCGTTAAAAAATTCTTGAAAAAGAAACTTGCTCAAAAAGTTGTTTCTGACATTACCGAAACGTATCTTAGAACTTGAGTTCACTGATTCTACTCACTATTAGAGATAGAATTTTTTTCAAATTTTAAGGTAATAAAAACGATTCAGTAACAATGTAAAAGTTTACTATGTTGTAGTAGGGGCTGAGAAGAAAACCAACATTGCCAGATTCATCTGCAGCGTAATTAGACTATCGAAACTGTTGTAAGTTTTACTCTTATTCAGTGTATAAGAAAGTAGTGTACATAACCAAGTTCATTTATAAGTCATTAGTGTACAGCGTTGATTATTAAACATAAGTATATTTTATCAGTCTTAGTCTAAGTAGTTGGACAATACTGTTTAGCCCTTACACAGTGAATGTGACGCTAAAATACATTACGATGCACACAGATTCTCTGAAATAATCCTTTTTTGATTGTAGAAATTAAAAGACACAAGTTGATATCAAATAAACGAAATGTGGCTAGCAGTGGAATCCAGGACGCGTGTTTCGTCCTATTTTGGACTCGTCAACTGAATGTATCTGCATCTCGACAACGAGATAATCCAAACCATTTCAAATTCATGTTTTCACCCAATGTTTCTCTATTTGTCATAAACTTCCTTTAATTAAAAAAATTGACTAAACTGATTTGTTCACCAGGTACTAGGTATGAACCATACTAAATATGAAGGCTATTGATACTATTCGGTTGCTTAAACAGAAATAGGCGAATCAGTATTCGAACCCAGAACTTAGTGGCCAAAAGTCGCATTCCTTGATCACTAACCCATCACTTCATTAGATAAATCTAATCCTTTGATTTATCAAATAAATTGTAATATTAATGTAAGATCTCATACAATGTCGAATCGGTTCTAAGTGTTAAATCAATAAAATACTTTTTGATTAATATATCTAATTTCTATGATTGCTACTTGACAAGTGGTGTTACGTAATTTTAGCATCTTATATCTCGAATTATGTAGTAGTATGTTTTAATTACTTCACATTGATTCTGTTCTCTCACATATATTTCTTTTTTGATTTAGTTGCAGTACAAACATCAATCTCTATGCCTCCATCATTTGATTTTGAGTCAGTTATGCAAATTGCTTTTGAACAGAATCATTCAATGAAAAATCTATCCGTTGCGAAATCTTCAGTTATGTTGTCAATAACATCAAATGAAATGATCATCAATGATGATAAATCAAATTCACAACAAAAATCGGATCCATTCACAAATAGTATATCATTATCAGCTTGTGCAGTTGATCGTCCTATTCCTTGCAATTCAAATAGTAACTCTTTGTCAATACTTCATAAAAATTCTCGTCATTTACTTAGTCGACGTAGTCTCTTCTCTGATTCATCCGAAATAAATGAAGAACCTAGGTATATCTATGTAGTTTTCTCATGTCTTTTCTTTTTAAAATACACCTTTATAATGACCTGTCAATGCACACAAAATCCAGTGTAATTAAATGTTTTAACGTTCTACATCAGTTATCAGAATATCGAATATAGTTTTGTGTTACAGACTGGTTTGTGAAATGAAGGCGAAGATGAATGCCTTTTGTGGTATTTTGTTCTAAAATGATGGCCTGGATCGTTAGATTGCGACATAAGTCCAATCTATCAACCCATACGAAAGATATCAATCAATCACATGGTTAAATTAAACTAATTTTAATCATATCTAGCATTCCCTGATCATAATACTTGACTCGACTGTTAAATTAGGACAAGAATCAAGATGGAACAATATATTTTCCAGTTACACACCTACTAAAATCCTTTAACAAACAATGGATTTTATATGGCATTGCTGTAAGAATCTTCTAGCATTTTGTTGATGCATTCACTTGTTCTGGTAGGTTGGAAATGAACTAATCAGGATATCTAGGTTTGAGCCTAATCAACACATGGAATAGTCAAAACTCTATCCTACTAACAAGAGTATTTAAATTTAGTTCTGAGGTGAAAATCGATATTATCTGTTGTTGTTTTATGCTGATCTCTTGCTTCAAGTCATATAATTCAAATCAGTTGGTGGGTTTTCCAGAATATAGAGATTGTTATATACTTTGTGCAGGTGAATCTGTCAATTATACACAACGTCATATTTTATCGAAAGACAACATGAGCAATGTCAGTTTTTTATTGGAATTGTACATTGACCATTATAAATCACTAATTTGAACAAATTGTTAGGAGAAATTCAAACAAATTACCTGTTGTGACATGTGGCGTCTATGAGTTGATACTGATACATAGTCTCCTTATCTACGGAGCCCAACTGGCTTTGTAGTGAAAAGATTGAGAGAGATGTTTATTTACTTGTAAGCCATTCACGATATGCGTCTCATTCCGTAGAAATGAGAACTACTTGGTTATTCACGGACATTTATCGTTTGGCCTATTTGTGATTTCTCTAGTGTATCACTTTTCTCTCTTGAAAACACGTCTAGTTCCTCGGATTCATCTAAAGGCCTTGGGATTGGATCACATCACCAATATTCTGATATTATAGACCTAAACTGTAAATCTTTTAAGTTCTTAAATTATCCTAACACCTCTTTATACTACTACTAATACTTCTGAATTGATTAATTATTTATTCATAGTCAATAGGATATTTCGTAATAGTATTCTTTAAATGGTGGAGAAGATTTGTAGCTCAGGTGGATGATTTTGATGGAGTTTTGCTCTCTGAGCTGGATGGTTTGGTCGTGGAGCTTTCATCGTTCTTCTGAACGACATCATCAGTTTATACTGATGATCATCACTTTACACTTTAACTAGTTTCCTTAAGGCTTAAATATACGAATATTCAAAATAGGTTTTTTATTATATATTTCTAACCAACTTTCTAACTTACGATTTAAAATTGTAGTTACACGGTCGTAGATGACAATGAATTGAATGAACAACAACGTACATTAACTTCATCTGACGATTTAAGTCGTCATAATCATCATGATAATTTAAACTTTTCATCTGTTGTTACACAACCAGCATGTTCAAGCTATCTGTCATCAACAAAAATGGATTACGGATCTTCACATACAAAATTCAGTATTGATAAATTTTCTCCTAAAAATGAATCAAGTTCTTTATTGATTAAAGAAACTGCTGCGTTACAAATGTGTTTGCCTGCAAGTTGGGCTGATACTGTTGGCAATAGTGATAGTTCCGATGATGATAATTATTATAATGATGATAGTAATAATGATATTAAGAATAATGATGATAATTTAACAGATCAAGGTATGTTAGATCTAATTGTCTTTTTATTCTTCCTTTTTGTTTAGACGCATATTTTCTTAGTATTATTGATTGCTTTTTGTTCATTTGAAAAAGTGACAATTTCGTTTAATTATCCTCCACATAGAGCAGTGCCTTAATGGTCAGGGCGCTCGACTTTTGATGGTTCGAACCCGGTTCCGATTATTTCAGTCTAAACCATCGAATAGTATCATTAGACCTCACACTTAGAATGTGACTCAACGCTAATTACCCGAATGTGATGTATCTGTCTAATAAATTAAACATTTAGTCCATTCTCCTAATTCATATTTCATCATTTTAATTGTATTGTTACTATTATCAGTCTGATTGATAACTGCTTGACCGTATTCGTATTAAACTTATATATTTTTAATCATTAATCTATAATGGTGCACTGTTGATTTATATTATGGTGATGATTGGAAGAAAGTTAGGGGCGACCAAACCAAAACGTGGCATCAGTCTTGAAGTCACTAACTTCTGGTCTGAGCCATATTGGTAGATGAAGACTACTTGGTTTGAGTCCGCATGACTATCGTAACCAATGGTTGGAGACTCCGGGTGACATTGCTCAGAATCGATCAAACTGACATAGGTTTATACACTCGTTGTCTTCCCTTAAACTAAGAGATTAAATTCGCTTCATATCTTTTTACAAATTAATTCTTTCTTCCTATACTATATCCTTACATAAAATCTTTTTATATATATTACACCATTGAGTTAACTGCTTCTATGAATCCGGTGTTCATCTTGTTATGCTAATGAAGTGTAGCAACTTGGACTGATGCATATGTTTCTGGTCCTACATTGTAGATGACTGACAAGAGATCTTGAACTATATTTTCATAGATTTTGTAACAGCAAACCGATAGGTCTGTGAGTTTTTCAAGGTTATTCAAATGTGCTCATTATATTGTCCTGTTGGAATGTCTAGAAATATCTCTCGTCAAAATCTTCAGAAGCTTACAAAACCCCTGGAAACGATTTATCCAATCAACACTGAAGAAAAATTTCTCAGAAACATTTGGAAAAATAAAGGATTGTGTGACGTTTGTTTGGATAATTACCTATATTGTTAATATATTTAGTATTTTTTGGAAGTTTCTAGAAAACTAAGGTTATATGGGGCGATAAATAGAGATCATGACCCTGATTAAGTTCCAAACAATTGTGTAACTCAGCTAACTGAAACTTTCATAGATGAGTCGGCGGTGCCGGTCCTAATTTGACTTTTACACTCAGGAAGTAGTGAAATATGTTCCTAAACATAATCGAGTTTACCGATAATAGTTCTGATTGCTAGTGTACCGGATATTTGTGAAAGTTGGTGAACTTTTTGGTCAAAATCACAAACTTAACATTAATCAGGCAACCATTAAAAATCAGGAAGTCCTGGATACCTGTTTGTTTTAATATGGGATTCCTCAGTGGGAATGCACATCCACGATCATTCTCAGTATCAAATTAAGGCCAGTCTGTGGCATGAACTACAAAATCCAATGAGCTCCACATACCTCTTATAGTAATAATAATCATATGCTCTCTAGTGACTACTTGCAGGAGAATAATTCCGAGGGTCCTAGTGAGAGGTTGAGATCAGTAAAGTTCAACCGTCATATGTGAGGCAATTACCCACGGATAACATTAAAGTTGATTGTATAATATAGCGAATAGATTAAATTTATTTATACAATCCATTGAATCTCGATTCAATCTGAAGGTTAAACCTATAGGTTCAACAATCTTCAGTGGGTTCGTGAATAAGAGCTGCTGATTTTCACTACATGGCTAACTAGGATCAGTCCGTGATGTAAACTGTAAAATTCTGATATTTATCTCTTATTTTTTCACAATGATCTAAAGTTGTTTTACATTGGCATATTCTTTTGTATCTAAACTTCTTTGTTTATAAAAAAAGTTCTTGTTGAAAGTAACTCTCTATTATTTACAAGGGGAATATTAACAATCTACGGCTTAACTAAATGTTATTGAACTAGAATAAAAGAGGTCTTATTACATAAGCTAACTAAATAAATGTCTTTCAAAATAACATTTATAGATCTTTAAACATCTTTGTATACGATTTGTTGTATTTTTCTACGATATTTACTCCATAAAAATGGAGATTTTTAGCTCAGGTGGATGATTTTAATGGAGTTTTGTTTTCTGAGCTGGATGGTTTAGTCGTGTAGCTTTCATCGTTATTCTGAACGACATCGTCAGCACAAACGTCAGGTAGAAGTGAAGTGTTCGAACTTCTCCGCATATGGCTCACAGCTTGTCCTGTAGATCTCGATGTTGATTCGCCATTGTTGACCTTTAACCTGTCATTGTTTACGTTATTTTGGTTGTATCTCCTATAGGACCAAAAATCAAATCAATAGGAGATATAACCAAAATAAAGAGGTAAACAGTGACAGGTTAAAGGTCAACAATGACCAATCAACATCGAGGTTTACAGGACAAGCTGTGAGCCATATGCGGAGAAGTTCGAACACTTCACTTCTACCTGACGTTTGTGCTGACGATGTCGTTCAGAATAACGATGAAAGCTACACGACTAAACCATCCAGCTCAGAGAACAAAACTACATAGAAATCCCAAAATTCTGTATGTACGCTTGTACAACGTAACTAGCTTCTCATAAATTAATTCTTTATGTGATAAAGGTCTATGCGAAGATATTCTTTAATGAATAATAAATCATTTCATTTCAGATAATTCAGTCAGCATGCATACGTTGAATCGAACTACAGTTGAACAGACTTCTAAAAATATTGATAATAATGATAATGTTATATATTTCGATGATACTAATACAAATGTTGGTCATTACAAACATATTGATTATTGTTCATCTCAAATGAATTCACCACAATATCAACAACAATATCGTTGTGGTAGTACTAGTCCAAATGTTTGTTACACTGATATATCATTTCAAAGTCCTGATTTATCACCAATCTTACCTATACATCGTAAGAATAGTTGTACAAATTGTCCACCATTTACTGATGAAGTTAAAGATATTTCTCTTGTTCAAACTAACATGCATATGAATGAGATTAGTAGTAATCATGGAATTATGCCAGCGAAATGTTTATTCCCGCTTAATTTGAATGGATCAACTTGACAACAGTAATCTTATTACTGTTGTTGTAATGATAAATTGTCGTAATATTATTGCAATAAAATATGTAGTAGTCGTAATGATAATTTTGTCACGTGAAAAATGTGGTTACACGATTACTCTCTCTCTCTGTTCCCCCGCCTCCTACCGACTTACAATGAATCGTTTTAATTGTACTAACATTGTGTTTTTTTTCTCCCAGCTCTGTGACTGGATGATTACTTTTTATCTCACATAATACCTTTTTTCTTGATTAATGTATAACTGAATGCGTTATTAACAATCAATATTCTTGTCCAAAGTTATTTTTCTTTAAAGACAAGGCTTTACTACTATTTGTAAGTGACTTCTTTTTTTCGTAAAAATAAAACATCATTCTGTGGTATTTGCAATAAACTAGTATTGTTTACTAGTAATTTGTCCATCTTATTTTCTCATTTTAAGCCAAAAATATTAATGTTATTAGAATTATACGTTAGTGTATTCTGTTTTCTACATAGTCAGTTAGTAACAACGTAGAACTTCGTACTTACATACATCAGTTCTAGTAGCCATACAACATTAGAACAGAGATGCAGTTGTCGATCCAAATCCCGTAGTGGTAGAGTTAGTAAGAGTATAAGCAGTAATCGAGAAGGGTTTGAAGATGTTATTCAAGGAGTATAATCCAGTGAAATAAATTTAGAAAGAGAAAAAAAGGGACGTGAAGAATTCAGAAGATTAGAATTTGGGAGAACACAAAGAGTGGATGCACCTGCGCCATTGCAAACGATTTTGAGCCATGTCATTCAGGGTCTCTAACCATCGGTTGCTATCGTCTCGCGGATCCCAACCAGGTAGTCTACACCTACCGCTTGTCAGTGAATTCATGAATTTGTTCCGTGTTTTGGCTTGGCCGCCCTTAGCTTTTTCCCATCCTACTCCTACATCATAAAACATTGCACGTCGGGGTAGTCGATGGTTGGGCATACGTAACACGTGTCCCAGCCATCTCAACTGATCAAGTTTCACTACTTCATCAATTGATTTGCCATCCTTACCTAGTATCCGTTTCCTAACAACTGCATTACTTACTCGATGGTCCCAGGATATACGAGCAATGATTCGAAGACACCTATGGTCAAATACTAGTAATATACGAATATCCTCTACTCTTACCGGCCATGTTTCACTGCTATAAAGTAGGATTGAACGAACTGCCGCGCAGTAAATATGTCCTTTGGTTGATAGATGGATATCTCGCTTACGCCATAAATGACGCAAGTTGGCAAAAGCTAGTCGAGCCCCCTGTATCCGTGCTGAGATCTCGTCACACATAAAAGACTTAATAAGTCAATCTAAAGCTATGTACAATATGCATTGGTTCAAGTTGTTTCAGCGTATCAATATAGCGAAATGAAGACAAATGTCAGAGTAGTAGAAGTAGTAACATTATCAGTTATAGTACAAAAGATTAGGCGAAGGAAAATGTTATTCGAGAAGAAGAAATAATTTCGCACAATGAAATGTAAAAGATGATTTTTAAGTTTACAATCTAAAGAGGGACAAAAAACTGAATACATCTGCACTATTGAACGAGATTTGACATCAGGTCACCCAATGTTTACGATAGTAACGTGAACTCGAAGCAAGAAGTCAGGACTTTGTCAACATGGTTCATTCTAATAGTTAATTACTTCATGAATTGATGCTAACTCGAATGATTCGACCCCAACTTTCTGTTACAACTAAGCTTTGCAGTGGTGATGATAATCTTTTATCATAAAAATGTGAATTTGTGTGACTCTGTTCAACTTACGGATTTCTCATGTTTATATCCAGTTATAATTGACGTCGTCAGACACATATGTGTGCATTAGTCCAGATTCCCATACCACAAAGTTATAGGATGTTGGATGATAAAGTGATCAAATTAATTATCGCAGCAATGATAGTAAGAAAGACTAGTCATACTGAAGACATTAGAAAGTTATGCGTGAAAGAATACTAATACCTTATATCCATGAGAACTTCAAATTAACCTTTGTCATCCAACATACCAGCAAGACTCATTTTAACAATAAAATCAATTTGTTTCGCCCTTCTTATTTAGACAACAGCCAGGTACAATTCTTGGTGATTAGAGGAAATTTAAACCATGATTTGTAGTAGTGTGTTATAGCTCAACTTCTGAATTGATTACTAGATAGCTAGGTTTGTATGATGTTTACTAATAATTGTGGAATAGAGCTTGGGCTATATTTGGAGATGCCTGGTTTCCTAAAACACCACAGAAGTCAGACAAAAGCTAAATCATAGATCATCTAGTAAAGTCTGGTTATTCCTCTTCACCAGAAGCTTCCTTCCAAATCCTATGTAGTGGGAAAAGCCGGTTCAAGAGGAATCCAAATGAAAAACGTATGTACGGAAGCGGCTATTGCTTTCCGCTATTTCAAGCACAACTGTTGCGTACAATAACTAGTATGTTCAGTTCTTCATTCTTCTTTTCTACTTTTCATAATTTATCTTTCTTTACTTTCTAATCACTCTTCTCAAGAATTAATTAGTCATTATTACGATTTTTAATTACTCTCTTATAATAACTGTCGAGTGGGCAATTATCACTTTAGCGCTTTTCACTAACCGGTTATTACCTTCTCAATATCTGATTTTCGCAAATAATTTATATGACACTATACCAGTTCAAATTTTCTCATTATTCAACATCATTCTGTTTTACTGTATGCTATAATTTGAGCAGATAAAAAAATTATGAATACAATTGTACAGCCTAAGTGAATCAAATCATCGCAAGGACAATTTTCTTTGCTAATCTGTCATTGATCCTAATTATAGAATTTGATGGAAATATATTATACTACTTATGAGTAGTTAAAGTTCATAATAATTCATTTCAATATTGCTAATAACTTTGTGACCATTTCACAACAAAAAATATACATTTGTATTCAATGCTCAGTTCACATGTCATCTAAATATTTTCCAAAAGATTATATCCAGGAAATATATGGATCGAATTATGCTTATTCATAAATGTATTACCCTGAATGATTTATTTCATCTACTATACAGATCAAAACATATGTTTACATGAGATAATTAGGAAAAATGGACGGTAAAATAAGGTTTATCATTACAATTGATTGATCACTGGGTGGCGATCAATGTCATGCGTGTCTAGTCCTTATTAATGCAGATCGAATGCTATCGACCATGTTGCAATGTGGCCACCAGCCTATGTGGCTCGACATTGCATGCACTAGTGTGAGATTAGATGGTGGTTGGAGGTAGTCGACAGGAAACCCTGGACCCGGGTTTCGTGCTACTTGGCACTCATCAGCAAGGTGTGTCTGTAATCTTGAGGGAACTGGTGCTTCCTGGCGGGTTCGATCTCGTGTCACCCAGCTTCACAGTCAGAGACGTTACCACTGAGCTATCCGAGCCGTGACTAACCTCCTGTAGGACTGAGATGTAATCATCGCCTGTTTGTGTATTATAAACGTTTATGGTTAAATATTCTCCGTATACAGAAAAGCAATACCTCTGGGTCTAGTTCATTGGAACCATATGTTAATTGTAACAGAGTAATAAAAAATATTATTTATACAGTCATAAATTTTAAACAAAATAATCAAATCTATTTGGTGAATAAGTGATCGTACATACATATGGTTATGGAAAACAAGTTTCTGATGTCACAAATCAATATCACAATTGTGAAGGTAGAAAACTCATTAGTTTATGTAGCAAATGAATAATGAGTAGTATTATATTAGAGTTAAAACGAATCCTCAATGATTTATTGCTATAGGCTATTTAATAAATGAGAATACAGATGATCTAATGTGTGTCCATTATCATTTACAGATAAATAAAACTTTATACTGATAATGGTTATGTGGTCACTAGTGACTACCTTTGTTATAATTCTCTCTTATTACAACCTAGCTATTCCTATTGCTTAGTATTCTTGGGCACCAATTCACTCGACAAAGTCCCCAAATCAGAACACGGTTGAACAGGAAATGGATTATATTCCAAATAACAAAGTTAGATGGAAGTAAGAAGCACAGTAGGAAAAACTTTAGTATATTTATAGTTTTTACGTCAGAAGATTCTAGAGTGTTCTCCGAGTATCGACTAACGCTGATTGGATAAGCATTAGCCAATCAACATGCACCAACGCAATCGTGCATTGAGCATGCTTTCATACAATTTATGTCCAGCTAACAACCTTCAAGATGCAATTCCTGATATTCTAATGAGAAGAGCTGATCACTTAAATTTAACAGTGATATCCGGGAGATCGTTTTACGCCACGTGTAATGAATAAATGTTGCACAATATTGTGAATTGATTGAAGTTAGACATGCACACAATTGAATCCAGACTCAGTAGTTCAGAGATTAGACGTTTGCGCACGAGATCAAAGTTGCTGAATTGAATCCTCAGTTCTGGGTCATAAATGAATATTGTTAAGTAGTCTCAAACTAAGATGAAACAGCTATCGAATGCTTTCAGTTTTTTGATAGTTATTTAACTTTTATCAATTCATGATCTCAACAATCTCCATACTAATACTGATTATTTATTTGCTCTTTGATAAAAGGATAAATTCTTTGAAAGCGCAAAATTGTCGACTGAAACCAATAAATGTTAAACCACATATGTCCAATAACATAAATGTGTTTATATGTTTATGTATGTCTAAATGTACAGAAATTGATTTGACTGGGTGGGCTAATCTTCAATGTTCAAAACAAAATTCAACTATTGGAAAGAGGTAGATTTTCTGTTTAAATCAATTAACATTAAATATCCATGCTCTTGAAGCATACAATTTGTGATTTTTTTCGTGTTTTTCACATCTGTACTTCATCTTACATGGATCATACTTGATTTTCATATTTATATATCATAAAAAGGTTTTGGTGGAGTTTTGTTCTCTGAGCTGGATGGTTTGATCGTGGAGCTTTCATCGTTCTTCTGAACGACATCATAAGCACCAACTTCAGATAGAAGTGAAGTGTTCGAATTTCTCCATATGTGCTTCACAGCTTGTTCCGTGCACCTCGATGTTGATTGGTTCTTATTGACCTTAAATTTATCATTGTTTACCTCTTTATATATATATATATATTATAACAATAAAAAGGGGGATTTTCATATACTTTACTTTATACCTTCAACATCCACATTAGCAGATCACAACAACCAGTGTAATAGAAATAAGATTACGTAATCCCCGACTCCCATTTTTTGTATTTTGTATGTATATGTATATAAGAGAATAATTATGGCTTGCAGTAGAATCTAGGATACTCGTTTCGTCCTATTTCACCTACGTCACCTGAATATATATGCATCCCAGAATTGATGTTGATTTCGGGACACCGACCCAGTACTTTTCGTTTTGAACGTTGAATACGTTATCTATTCGGCTATTGAGTCCAGGTAACCATTCATCTGTGCAATAGGTATAGGATTTATATCACTATTATAATAATCTTAGATTATTCTGTTTTTGATATCGTCGATTGAATTTCAGTGGGTCTTAGCTAGCAAATGTGAATCCCGTGCAAATTACTTCGATAAATGAACAAATAAAGATTGATCTCACTTTCCTGTCAATCATTAAGTTTTTCATCCAACTATCAAATTGTTAAGTGTTTTATAATTCACCTGAAGACCTATATATACTACCTGATAAACAGGAATCTATTCGATCACCAATGTTGGTGATCTATGTGGGTGACTGCGTGTCTACTAGGGTTGAATAGGAATGGTGTGATTTCCTAGCTTACGTCGATGTCACGCCCCGTGGTTAATACTTAACCTGCTTTTATGCTATCGTAATAACTAGGTGACTGGCTAGAATAAATTCTCTCAATAGTTAACAGTATATATTAGCATCATCAGTTAACAGAAGTACAAGGTGACACCTCTGCCACATGCGCCTTTTCATGGCATGAAGCTGATTGATGCACTTTGAACATCCTTCACCTTGGCGAAGATCAGTAAACTGTTTGAAGTTCAGTTATCTGTCTGCTGGATGATATGACAAAACTATGAACTAGGTAATGGAATATCAGTCAGACACATCCTCATCTTGAATTTGTTTTAGCTTTTTTTTCTACTTACAATCCACATACCGAAGTTTAATCTTAACAATAATAACATCTATATCAGTCAGACAGCTACAACGTAGGACCAGGCACATATATACATCGGTCCAAGTTCCCATACCTCATTAACACAACAAGATGGACACTGGATTCATAAAAGTAGTTAATTCAGATGTGGTAATATATAAAAGAAAGATTGCGTATAAGAACATAGTACAGGAAGAAAGAATTAGTTCGTAGAAAGAAAGATATGAAGCGACTTTAATCTCTTAGTTTAAGGGAAGACAGAGAGTGTATACACCTATGCCATTGTGATCGATTCTGAGCCATGTCACCAAGAGTCTCCAACCATTGGTTACGACAGTCGCGCGGACCCCAACCAAGTATTCTGGATCTCCCAACATGGCACAGACTAGAAGTTAGTGACTTCAAGCACTGATGCCATGTTTTGGTTTGGTCACCACTAACTTTCTTCCAACCACCATCAACACCGGTTAGCATTTCACGTCGTGGTAATCAGCGTCCCGACATACGTAGCACGTGGCTCAATCATCTCAGTCGATGAAGATTCACAACCTCATCGACTGATTTACCGTCATTCCCTAACACCCTGTGTCTAACCTCACTATTACTTATCCGATGATCCCAGCAGACGCTAGCAATATTCCTAAGGCATCTTTGGTTAAATACTAGTAACTTATGAGTATCTTCTACTCTTAGTGGCCATGTTTCGCTGCCGTAAATTAAAACAGAACGGACTGCCGCGTAGTATGACATAATTATCAACTTGTAAATATAATAATTTAAAAGTTATTTTAAATATTGATTTATATCATTACCCTGTAATAAATCTTACATTTAATTATGATAAGTTCATCAACAGCTTTCTTTCTTAAATGACATGACAAGATAAATGGATGATGAATTTTGGTCAAACTGTTTCGTGTGAACTTCATTCAGTGTAACTTTATAAGATCAAAATTTCGTGTTGTCAATTCTTGTATAGACTTTATTGAATACAATACGTATGTATTTTCATTCAGTGTGACAACTATATTTTCAGTATGGGATTGTGATAGTTTGGCAAGTTGTTGGTTAAAATCATAAATCAACTAATGTTAGACCATCAGTAAAAACCTAGAAGGACTGATTGACCATTTCGTCCTGGTATAGGACTACTCAGCAGTACGCACACAGGATTTGAACCCAGGACTTTTTGTCTTTCGTGCGAACGCTCTTCAGTGTTTACAGTTTTTCAATGGTGATCTAACATCGATCAATTCATGATCTCAATCAAAAACAATTATGTTTTCTGTATCAGTTCAGTTGACTAGTATAGTTATTCTGTATTTTGTATAATCCCATTTATTTCCTCTGTTATGTGTTATTTTAAAGTATGTGTGAAAATGTTATAACTAGTGGTCTTGTGCCCTATTGATGTGTAACGTAATGATACTGCCAATTAGAGAACAGTGAATTATCGACCGTATCAATGACGCATAAAACCTGTACGAGACTTTACCGGTCCTATTTCCCACCTATCCTGCCTGTCGAGTCCAGAACACCAATCTCAGTCTCTGCGAAATGAATCACATATTTCAAACATACTGAGTTTATATAAAACCCAAACAGACCACATCGTACCATAAAATAGGAAACAACATTTGTACAAGATTTAGCCAAAAGTGGCTATGAATGTGGTAAGTAGTAATTGATAGACTGGGCATAACTCAAGAATGGTAAATCGAATAATAATAGTTCATAGGTCAAAATGAAGCTTATAATAAGAGGAACACAAATATGAATAGTTTAGTTACTTAACAATTATACGATAAGAAATATAAGTATAGTATTAGTTCAGAAATGGATCCCAACAGTTACCATTCACTATTCTCATCAGGATATAACAGAAAACAGTATATAGATGATTGTATTACAGTCTATTAAAACCTATTTGGAGAACTAATAAATCTTCATTGAATCGATCTTTTGTCCTCATACTTTATATTTAAGATATCTCAATGGTTCTTGTTTCACAACAACGACAAATATCAAATATAACACAAAAATATAATATTATATCTGAACTATTACATTACTATCTCCATTCAGTGAATCTTAAACACAATTTGAATGAATTGCCGTTTATAAATCATTATTCATTCTATAAATTACAATTTTAAAAGCTTTTTATTAGAAATATAGATTTCATCACATGGAAACTATAAAGCATACATAGGATAAGATATGCCATATTTCAAAATAAGATAAATGAAAGGAAATACCTATCTATTATTTATTGCTATTACCAAACAAGAAAAATGATTAAGGCATAGATATATATATCAGAATGAGGATTTAAGGAGATTATATTAATTTTAATACTTGAATTCATGAGTCGATCTAACCTAAACCATCATAAAAAAAACCTGTAAGCACTGGATGGCTGTTTCGTCCTAATATGAGACGTTTCAGTGGTCTAGAGGTTAAATGTTCGCTCATGAAAGTGAAAGTCCTAGGGGTTCGAGATCGAAATCATGAATACACCAATGTTAGACCATCACTGAGAACCTAGAAGCACTGGATGGCCATTTCGTCGATTTCCGCGTGCGGGGTCGTTGGTGCATAGTTCTGAGAAGTCCCATACTAAGACGAATCAGCCGTTCAATGTTTCCAGGTTTTCCATGGTGATATAGCTTAGATTGACTCATGAATTAAACTACCAAATATATATATGACATGTTAAACATGTACTATATGATCTAAAACATACTTCCATGATTATTGAAAAAATTATGCCTTTCATAGCATTATGTAGTAACTAAGTAAAGATGGATAGTAGCTGGCAGTGGAATCCAGGACGCGTGTTTCGTCGTATTTGGGACTCATCAGCTGAATGTACCTGCATCGCAGAATTGATGTTCACTTCGGGGTGAAGTTTAAATTCACTTGATGTTGTTTTACTTGTATCTTCCTATTGTTATTTATGTTATTGTATAGTTACATTTAAATAATCATTAAATATTGAAAGAAAATAAACCATGGTCTAATATCATAAACATCATCAAACTAAATTTATCAGTAAATAGTTATGAATATAATAGAAATTCAATTGAACGGCTATAAATAATAAGAAATCGGTGTTGATCATACGATTAGTCGATAAACTTGATCACAATAATTGACACTGATTATACTTAAATTGATCATTTTCACTATAGATCTATTAAGATTCAAATATTGTTTTAACATTTGATTTTATCATTTACTCTTATTGAGAATTAACTGTAAATGTCTTAACTGTGAATTATCACTTAAAATTGTATTTTTTATAACTTGACTGCAGATTAGACGGCAGCGAATTATCGATCGGGCCAAAGACGCGTAACACTGTATGAGCAGTCTAGAGTTCTGATTGATCCTGCTTCCCTGTCTAGCCCAGCCAGTTGAATCCAGAACACCAATCTCAGCCTCTGAGATATGAATCGTTATATTTTAAACATACTTTGTTTATATACCAATCAAGCAGATCATAACGTACCATAAAACAGAAAATAACATTTGTACAATATTTGGCCAACAGGAAAATGACACGTGAAATAAATATTGACCAATAAGAAAATGATACCATCTCAAGTCCAAGGATAGCGTTAAACTTAACAGAATAATTTTTGGGACATTTTTCTGAATATCCCGACAGTATTATAGATCTGGATGATTATAATGAATCAGTCACCATTACATCGTACTGATCACTCTTTTCTGATGAAATGGAGCATATTGCAATTTAGTCGACAGAATTTGTCCAGTAATAAAGAACTAGACAGAAATATAACTTTGTAGGAGGTCAGTCATTATCCAAATACCAAAGTGATAACATCTCAGACAATGAAACTGATTGATGCATGTTTAGATGATGCAAAGAACACCAACTCCCTCATGATTATAGGTCCGCCTTTCTAATGAGTACCAGTTAATACAAAACCTAGGTCCAAAGTTTCCTGTCGACTACTTCTAACAGGGCAACATCTGAACATAATTCACATGGTGTTGATTTACTCCGTTTAGTGAATACGTCACATCTTGATTTTTAGATTTTGTTCAGCATCAAAGAATAGACAAACAGAATATTTGGCACTACTCATCAATCAATTTACCTTTTCATCTTTACATGTTCACTACCATTTTACTTCATCGCTTATGAATCACTTAGTAATATGTACAATGACAAAACTCCAGTCCACTACTCTCCTTAATATTATTCATTCATTGGTGAGATTAGAATTTATGGATGACCTTTCAACGACACTAAATTGACCTTGAGAATATCCACCTACTAACTAAGACTAAATGTGGGTTATAAACCAGTGTAAGGAATTAACATCATGATTTACAGTTGATGGTTAAAGTTAGAAACTAGGTTTAAGGTTTTCATCACGAATTGATATCAACTAAAATGCCAAAACGCTATTTAATCAAATGGATAATTGAATTTTGCACCAAAATCCAAGACCTATTATCTTATATCGGACTGTTTCGTCCCATTAAATTATAGTCTCATCAACTAATTTCAAACTTTTGAAATTTTAAATGAAAAAAACTAAATTGATCAAAAAATTTTACTGAAATAAAAAAATTATTTTGTTTTATGGGAAAAGGAAAACACAATTTAAACAAGAAAAAAAACTTATCAAATGCTTATCTCTTAATGTTTCCCAGTTTAATTAGTTTAAATAGTTTACCATTGAAAAGTCGAAAGAAAGAAAGAAAAAAAAGAAAGAGAAAAATCATTATCAATCCCCTGTAGTAATTATGTATTGCTGGAATTCTTCTTCGTTGTTGTTGTTGAAAAAACTGGACAACTGAATTGTTGTCTACTCTGTGGATTTTTTTTTATGTTGTTTTAATAATTCAATAGTTGAACGGGAGAAAATTATTTGAATAGAGGAAGAAGGAGAAGAAGAAGGAGGAGGAGAAGGCGGAGAATAGGGGGGGAGGAGGAGGAGAAATTAAACATTATTTTGTGTGTTCTTTTCAACATTATTCTTTTCGTTAAGTTTTTTTGCATTTAATTTTTCAAGAAAGGAATGGGTTTAACCTTTTGAGAGAAAAAAAGGAGGGAAAGAAAAACTCAAATAATTGTGAACATTGTTTTTTCTGTCAGAAATTTCTCTAATTATTTTAATTACATACTGAATGATTAAAGGAGAAGAAAAAGACTGAATGTTTATTTTGGTAACCATTTTATTTATTGTCCTTTTGATTATTCATTTTAAAGTAAAAAGGTATTAAAATGAGAATTTGTGAAGATTGTAGTAATTTTTTTAATGGTTGAATTCATGAGTCAATCTAATCCAGATTACTATTAAAGATCTAGAAGCACTGGATAGTCGTTTCGTCCTAGTAATGTGCTTCTCAGTAGTGTGCGCTGACAATTCCTCACTTCAGAATCGAACTAAAGACCTTCGGTTTCGTGAATGAATGTTTAACTTCTAGATCAATGAACAGACATCCAACGATATTATTGTCTAACTTCAATCGACCCATAATCTTACATAACCCTTCATCTATTATATGAATTGGATAACTGTCTCCACTGGTACGGCTTATTTCTTAATAAACTAATAATTCACCTATTAAATATGAGTTTGTGTACTCAGATTTAAGTCACATTATTTGTTTAAAGGGTAGTTTGACTAGACAACTAATGAAACAGAAATAAATAGAGTATACAATAAATATAAGATTTACGAATCTATTAATCAATTCACTTACTTCATTTATTTTAGAAAAATAATTATTTAAACTAGACAAATTAAACTTGGTTGTTTATTCTAAGTGATAGTTCTGGTAACAATTATTATTGTTTGCCCCCAAATGCCCTGGTACGGCAGAGAGCGGGGAAAGTCCGCTCTCCCTCTCCAAATGTTCTCACATGGCCACGCGTATATTGCCTCTGTCAGGGAAGTCCTACTCACTGCATTCTTGGGGCGGGGGTGTTGTCTGCCGAATTGGGAAGACGAAAAGTGAATATCCGGCTCTGTAACCGGGTTGGTGGACATGAACAGTCCAACTAGGGGAGTTGGAAAACCCTGATTCCAAACTAATGGTGTACATGGGCTCCAGTATCCTGAAGGAACAAATGGCATATGAACCAATCGTTGGTCACCGGCTACCATGGGACTGCATCTCTTTACGATGCTCCACTGTCTCGTGGATCAGACCTTCATGTCGAAGGCTCAGGGTTTGACCCCCTAAGAACACCACCTGCTTCGGTTTTGGCACCCGGGCAGTATCACAGCCCTCACACATATCTAATGAGATTTGTGTGGTGCATATGTATTTGGTGCCTCCTTTTACTAATATCTATGTGTTCAAATTAAGTAAAATAATTTTTGATGTAATGACATGGATAAATGTACATTTGTATCGAATAGATTTCATTATCCTGGTACCTATTAAGTTTGGACTCATTCATGATACATTTCAAAAAACGAAAAATGATATCTGTATTTCATAGAGATCAACCAACACCAAGGCCGGAATCTTCGGTACAAATGTCAAGACAGTTCTACTATATGGGGCAGAAACCTGGAGAACTACGAAAGCCATCATCCAGAAGATACAAGTGTTTAGTAACAGTTGTCTATGCAAAATACTTCGGATCCGTTGACCAGACACTATTAGCAACAACGTACTGTGGGAGAGAACAAACCAGATCCCAACGAAGGTAGAAGCTCTGGAAGTGGACAGGACACACATTGAGGAAAGCACCCACTGTGTCACATGACAAGCCCCCACATGGAATCCTCAAGGCCAAAGAAGAAGAAGAAGACCGAAGAACACGTTACGCTGGGAAATGGAGATAGACATGAGAAAAACGAACAAGAAATGGATGGAACTAGAAAAGAAGGTCCAGGACAGAGTGAGTTGGAGAATGTTGGTCGTCGGCCAACGTTCCATTGGGAGTTACAGGAGTAAGTATGATCTGAGTAAAAAGTAATTATAATATACAATTAAGTCTTGATAATTTTATTTTAAATCATTATCTAGTCAATAATAAAGTGTCAACTATACTTGATCGACACTATGAACTTTGTAATTTAGTTGATCAACAGTCTAAAAACTGTACTCTTTGACATGTGTGTTTGTTTATTCAAAATGATTCTTAGTTTTATTACAATTTTTCTAAATACTTTTAATTTTACCATTACAGAAAGTGGAAACAATAATGTATGTGTGTATTTATGTGTATGTGCAGAACATTTCATTGATTCTTTCAGGTTTTCAATAGCGGTGTAGCTTAGATCGACTCGTGATTTCAACTGTGAATATATATATTTCAGTAGTTGAAATCATGAGTCGACTGAAGCTAGGCCATCATGAAAAACCTGGAAGTACTGGACGGCCGTTTCGTCCTAGTACGAGGCTCCTCAGCAGTGCGCATCCACGATCCCGCACCCCGCGAGATTCGAACCCAGGACCTATCAGTATATATATATATATATATATATGAATTGATTTGAGCTACAGTAACTAGTGACTGACTTAAAGAGGCAATTCCTGGCGTTCTAGTGAGAAGCAGTGACCAGTGGAGTTCAACCAGGTCTGTTGTGAGATAATAACCCACTGAAGACAATTGTATACGGTGGCGCAATTTCGTGGATTGGTTGAAGTTAGACATTAACACCGTTGGACGCCAGATCAGTGATCTACTGGTTAAGCGCTTGCGCTCGAGATTGATAGATCCAGGGTTCGAATCCCGCAGGCGGTATCGTAGATCTGCACTTCTGAGGAGTCCCATACTAGGACGAAACGGCCGTTCAGTGGTTCCAGGTTTTCTATGGTGGTTTAGCTTCAATTGGCTCGTGATTTTAACCATTGAAGTTTCTAAATTCTCCACAAAACTCCTGATATATATATATATACTCTGGGAAAATCATTGAACCGCAAACAAATAAAATCATTCAGATTACGAAATGCTTTTATAATTTATATCATGTTTAGAATTATTAGCAAAGGAAGTTTCGGAGATCGTTGAATTTGACCAAGATTATGAATTAATCTATGTTAAACAACTTTTATTAGAAACTAGAAAGCACTGAACATCTGTCTCATCCTAGTATGAGACTTCTTAGTGTCAACTTCATGGTAGGGATTAAACCTAGAATCTTTAGTTCCCAGAGTGAATGTCTAACCTTTAGACTATCTAGTCGGTAACAGGTAATTTCAACCTTTAAATCTATTTCAACAAACGATAAAACCATATTTAGATCAAATAATCATTGTTAAGAGAGAAAATGCAAACAGATGATTAATGAGTTCAACTTTTCAAAATTATCCACAGATAAAAATATACGACTACGTTTCATGTCTCTAAAGCGATAGCCATAGAAAAACCTAGACTGAATTCACCTTTTCAAAAATAGCTAGTTTTCAACTTATCAATATCTTGATCAATCAACAATTGAGATTCAACTCTCTAATTTTCGTGATCATTAATAATATAATTATTAATTCATTCGTTTTGGATGTTTGTATATTTCCATTGACATTGGCAACTGAAAGTGATCATTCTCTTTCAAGGTATACGTATCCTGTGCATATTACCTTAAGTTACAAGCATTGTAAGCAGAGATGGATAATGGCTAAGAGTAGAATCCAAGAAGAGCATTTAGTCCTATTCGAGACTCGTCCAAGAATTGATGTTAACTCTGAAATGCTGGTACGCTCAGTTGACGAGTCCCAAATAGGACGAAACTCAGATCATAGATCCCATTGCTAACTACCACTCAACTGTACTTATATTTATTATTAATACTGTACTGATTTGTTATGTAACCTTCTCTAAACCATTTGTTACTTCACCTGTTTTAAAATTATCTATAATTTTCACTCAACTTATGTAAACTCTCTTCAAATCTTCCATAATTATTGCCTAATTCATTTTGTTGGTTTCATAACGATGTATACATACATAGATTACTGATAAACATTGTCATTTCAACTTTGTTCTAGAATTAGTCCATTATTTCAGAATATGTTATCATTTGACATCAAGTCTCAATACAAATACAGTTGTAACGAGATGAAGGGAAATCACAGAATGTTTAATGAATTCATGTTATTCTGCCTTAATTCAGAATAGGTGAATGCATGACTTGATTTCTTTGGAATTCATATTGTCAATATTAAATTTTGTCTAGTTCTGTTACTACCCTGGCACTGTTCTGATATATTATGGTCAGTTAACCCAGTGTACATATGTCACAGATTTAACATTCCTTATGACCGCCTCTCTTGTTGGTTGACTAAATGAGCCCCACTTTGGGACATGTGGGAATTTTTATTGAGAACAATTTTATAAATCAGTATTATTACTCGACCTCTCAGAAGGTCTTGTATTACTGAATGAACTATCAAAACAAGCTTCAGCTAATACCTTTCATTACATTATCAGAAAAGAATTTTTCCGGGTTGTTTCTTTTTGACTCTACACAAAGCCTTTTATAATAGCAAATATAATTCCTTTAAATGAATCAACATTAGAATGGAAGCACATTGAAATATGATGAGGAAACGGGACATATCAATCATTCTGAAGCCACATTATTTTTTAATGCATTCACTACAATCCTTAATTATCATCTTTGTGTAATAATGTGCATCAGATTTAATTGTAATGGTAGTGTACTATTACTAGCAGTGTTGTGAACGGGAACACGGGTGGGAACAACCAAAAGGATTTCAATACATAATAACAGAATCTCTTAGTAAAATCTGAGAACCATACAGTAAATTCCTCATTTGCGAAATGTCAATCAATTGTCTCAGACTTGACTGTTCCTCCATTTCCATACCAATCATCTTATGTTCTCATTCTTTTTTCTTTGATCTTCTTAACCTTCTTCTATTAAGCATTTCATTTTCGATTGATGATACATATTACTTATATCCGTCAATATCAGTAGCATAAACCACATTAATAGTAATCTTTAGACTTTTCATTGTCTACTAGCCAAACCACTTTGGATACATCGACAAAAAGGTAAGTATTTTATTTTATAATGACAACAATCTAAAAAAAAATATGTCATATAGACACAAACATACAAAGCTGTTTATCAACAATATGGGAAAACAAAGTCATTCATCCACGAGTCTATCTACATGTATATATGATTAAGTAATATCCTTATCATAAAATACAGTTTATAATATTACTTAATGCAATATCATAAGTGTCAACGGCTATATATTATTCTACCCATTTACTCTTACTTCTAATGGATAAATGTGTAAAGAAAATATATATGTACATTTACAAAAAAAAGTAGAACAACTGTTCTCCTTATTTCAGTTAACATTTAACAGTATAAAAGAAAAAGAAAATAAAAATAAAGAAGTATAAATAGAATAAAATGATAAAGAAGAAAAACAACCATTACTTACTATTCAAGAAAGGAGAAAAAAGTTTTTCTTTGGAATAAAATCTTGCATAATACTCAACAGTGTTAACCAACAACAAAAAAAACCCCAAGTGATATATCTATATATATGGGTTTAATGCATTTATTTGTATTTTTATGTCGGAGGAGAGTCAAACACCATAGTAACTATTACTATAACTGATCATATAATTAAAAAGCACTTAAGATATATATATATATATATATATATATATATTATTCATAATACCTTGATCATTTATTATTGTCGAAATAAATACAACACCTTCTCTCCCACTCTTTCTCTCTCTCTCCCTCTCTATTCATCTGTCGTCCTAGTACCCCACCTAACCTTTTAATGCATTATCTAATGGATATATCCCTAGTGTTTTAGTGCAAATAAATGGTTGGTGAAGAGAGAAGATGGTCTGAAAATAAAACTTTCACATATTTATGTATATGCAATTTTCGATTATTTTTCAGTTTGTAACTCTTTTTTTCTCTTTGTAAAACTTAAAGCTAATTGTTATCTCTATGGGATATTTATCATTGGTTTCTTTTTTTAAATAATAAACGTGAGCTGTACGATTATTTACTGGTCAATGGAATAAAAATGAATTCATTTGAATTTTATGCGTTTATTGTTTTCCACACACACCCCCCTCCAAAAAAATGATTACATTCATTAAAGTACATGTAATACAATATAATCATCAAGTATCTATACAGTTAAATCAAAGAAATAGAGTCAATTATTCACATGATCTAATTTCTTCTATCTTCTATGAATATATAAATGTTCATGAAATTGTTCAGTTATAGTGAATTATAAGAAATTGTAATGTTATGAACTATCTATGATACTAGATGCCTAACACGATTGATTGATCACTGGGTGGCGATTAATTGTGACTACATCTCAGTCCTACAGGAGGTTGGTCGTGGCTCGGATTGCTCAGTGGGAACGTCTCTGACTGTGAAGCTGGGTGACACGAGATCGAATCCGTCAGGGAGCACCAGTTCCCTCAAGATTACAGGTACACCTTGCTGACGAGTGCCAAGTAGCACGAAACCCGGGTCCAGGGTTTCCTGTTGACTACTTCCAACCACCATTTAATACTAGATGCTTCAATGGGAGTTGATCCTGTAACCAATAATTTATTTTTTATTGATAAAATTTTTATGATAAATATCTCATTAAATAAGATTGAAATAGTTTGCTGAAACTATAATTTATGGACGACCTTTGAGCGATTCTGAGGTGACCTTGAGTTTGAACACCTACTGATTAGGATTAAATGAGGGTTATAAAGCAGTCAGAATCATCATTTACAATTGATAGTTAGGGTTTAAAAAAAATTAGATTTAGGGTTTTCATTACGAACGGACATCGGCTAAAATTCCAAAACTTTATTTAGCCAAATGTATGGATGAATTTTGCGCCAAAATTCGTGACTCGTTATCTTATATCTGATTGGTTCGTCCATATATTTCAGTCTCACCGACAGTTCTTTACATACTGATATGTCATAGTGAAGAATAAATTATGGGTAACTTCTGGGAACTATTTATCGACTAATATTAGATATATGTTCTTATTATATAATGGTTGAGAAACTAAACTATATATATTCATATTCCTTTTTATTATAAGCTTCCATTTGGCCTATGAACTACTATTATATAATTTAATATTCATAAGATATTCCCAATTTATTAGTAATAGTCTCTTACAATCACAGACACTTTTTGGTTTGATTTTGTACAAATGTTATTTTCTACTTTATGGTGTGATGTGATTTAATTTTGCTTGTATATAAACCAAGTATATTTGAAAGTATATGATTCGATATAACGGAAGCTAATACTTGCATTCTGTACTGAATCGCCTGAGTTAGACGAGAAGCTGCTATTTCAAAGATCAATAAGAACTCTAATCTGTTCGTATTTGGTTTATGAATCATTGATCCGATCAATAAGTCGGTGACTCTAATTGGTGATCGTATCATGGGGTTTATTAACAGAACACAAGGGTCACAAGTTATAATAGATATCAGTAAACTGATAACTGGAAGATATAATAACTGACTGGTGATAATGTGAATCATCAAAGTCTGGGAAAGATCAATAAACCAAACTACATCGACTAAATATGAACAACAACCGAAAGGAACTCATAAAAGATGTTTTGTATAGATTATTATTCAAAAGAGTTATGACTTACTTAAATAGTTTCAGTCTCGAAGAGATTTATCTTTTGACCTTTCCTATGTACAAGTGGTTATTCTATTAACGGCCGTCCAGTGCTTCCGGATTTTCCATGGTGGTCTAGCTTCAACTGACTCATGATTTCAATCTGTGTAATTTTAATAGTTGAATTCATAAGTCAATCTAAGCTAGACCGCCATTGAAAACTCAGAATCACTGGGTCGCCGTTTCATCATAGTTTGAGACTCCTCATAAGTGCGCATACACGATCTCGCATACGGGGTTCAAACGCAGGACCCTCGGTATCGCGAGCAAACGTGTAACCTGTAGACCATTGAGCTGTGGTAATGTCTAACTCCAGTAGATGCATGAATGGCTGCGCGACTATTCACCAATTGTAGATACCAGTCTCCACCTGTATTGAACTCCACTTGTCACGGTTTCTCACTAGAACTCCAATGAGTTCCTGACAGTTTCTGACAGGTTCACAGTCACGAAGTGCCAGAATTTTATTGTTACAAGTTTGTATAGATAATAGAGAATATCTAAAACAATGTTCTGGTTTGTTATCGCTTATTGTGTATGTAAATATGATTGTAAAAATTTAATAAATGAAATTATTAAACAGAAGATTTCCTTCTCTGATGAATTACCTTTATCTAGTTCCTGATGACGTAATAGTGGATTTTTCTCATTAATTTACTCACTTACTTACTTACGCCTGTTACTCCCAATGGAGCATAGGCCGCCGACCAGCATTCTCCAACCCACTCTGTCCTGGACCTTCTTTTCTAGTTCCATCCAATTCTTGTTCATTTTTCTCATGTCTATCTCCATTTCTCGGCGTAATGTGTTCTTTGGTCTTCCTCTTTTCCTTTGGCCTTGAGGATTCCATGTGAGGGCTTGTCTTGTAACGCAGTTGGGTGCTTTCCTCAATGTGTGTCCTATCCACTTCCAGCGCTTCTTCCTGATTTCTTCCTCCGCTGGGATCTGGTTTGTTCTCTCCCACGATAGGTTGTTGCTAATAGTGTCCGGCCAATGGATCTGAAGTATTTTGCGTAGACAATTGTTAATAAACACCTATATTTTCTGGATGATGGCTTTCGTAGTTCTCCAGGTTTCTGCCCCATATAGTAGAACTGTCTTGACATTTGTATTGAAAATTCTGACCTTGGTGTTGGTTGACAGTTGCTTTGAGTTCCAGATGTTCCTCAGTTGTAAATATGCTGCTCTTGCTTTGCCGATCCGCGCCTTCACATCTGCATCAGATCCACCCTGTTCGTCAATGATGCTGCCCAAATACGTAAAGGTTTTTACATCTTCCAAATCTTCTCCGTCAATTGTGATTGGATTGGTGCATTCTGTGTTGTATCGGAGAATCCTGCTTTTCCCTTTGTGTATATTGAGACCTATTGCTGCTGAGGCTGCTGCCACACTGTTCGTCTTCTCCTGCATCTGTTGTTGCGTTTGGGATAGAAGGGCCCGATCGTCTGCGAAGTCTAGATCATCCAACTGCATCTTAGATGTCCATTGTATCCCGCGCTTCCCTTCAGACGTTGACGTCTTCATGATCCAGTCGATCACCAGGAGAAAGAGAAAGGGTGAGAGTGGGCAACCTTGCCTAACACCGGTCTTCACTTCGAACGACTTTGTCAACTGTCCTCCATGCACAATTTTGCAGTGTAATCCATCATATGAGTTCTGTATGATATTGACTATCTTCTGAGGCACGCCGTAGTGTCGAAGAAGTTTCCATAGTGTCGTTCTGTCCACGCTATCAAATGCCTTTTCGTAGTCAATGAAGTTTATGTAGAGTGATGAATTCCATTCAATTGATTGTTCCACAATGATCCGTAGAGTTGTGATTTGGTCTGTACACGATCTATCCTTACGGAATCCTGCCTGTTGGTCACGAAGTTGGGCGTCTACGCAGTCCTTCATCCTGTTTAACAATACCCTGTTGAAGACTTTTCCCGGTATTGAGAGAAGAGTGATGCCCCTGTAGTTATCACACTTGCTGAGATCGCCTTTCTTCGGTATTTTGATCAGAAGTCCTTCTTTCTAGTCTGTTGGTACTTGTTCCTCATCCCAAATCTTATTGAAGAGAATGTGGAGTATCCTTGCAGTTGCCGCTACGTCTGCTTTTAGTGCCTCTGCTGGGATGTTGTCCGGTCCTGCTGCTTTGCCACTCTTGATTTGTCTGATGGCCATGCTGATTTCTTCAATTGTTGGTGGGCTAACATTGATTGGGAGGTCCGTGGTTGCTGCTTCGATGTTGGGTGGGTTCAGTGGAGCTGGTCGATTCAAGAGTTCTTTGAAGTGTTCTACCCACCTGTTTTGTTGCTCTTCAATGTTGGTGATTACTTTGCCTTCCTTGCTTTTCACTGGTCGTTCTGGTTTGCGGCGATTTCCAGAGAGTTTCTTTGTCGTGTCATACAATTGTCTCATGTTTCCTTCTCTTGCAGCCTTTTCCGCCGCCGTTGCTAAATCTTCCACATATTTACGTTTGTCGGTTCTGATGCTCCTCTTCACTTGTTTGTTTACTTCTGTGTATTCAGCTTGTGCCTTGGCTTTTTCTGCTCTTGTTCGACTGGTATTGATTGCTGCCTTCTTGTTCCTTCTTTCTTGAATCTTATCCAGTGTATCAACAGTGATCCATTCCTTGTGATGGTGCTTCTTGTGACCCAGGACCTCATGACATGTTGAAGTGATTGCCTCTTTGATCCCCTTCCAGTTGCTCTCCACAGTAGTTCCTTCTCCATTGAGTAGATCATGAAAGGCCTGGAACTTGTTGCTGAGGACTATCTTGAATTTGTTGAGTTTGTTAGTATCCTGAAGAAAGGCCGTATTGAACATTTGTGATATTGTCCGCCCCACTGTCCAGTGTTTCTTGAGTTTCAATTTCATCTTAGCGACCAGCAAGTGATGATCTGATGCTATATCAGCTCCTCTCTTGGTTCTCACGTCCTCTATAGTCCTCCTGAACGTTTTGTTGATGCAAATATGGTCGATTTGGTTTTGTGTAGAGTGATCCGGTGAAGTCCATGTGGTTTTGTGTATGCGTTTATGTGGGAATATGGTGCCGCGAATGACCAGCTTATTGAAGGTACATAGGTTTGCAAATCTCTCACCGTTTTCGTTTCTTTCTCCCAGTCCGTGTCGTCCCATGATGTCTTCATATCCAGTGTTGTCCGTTCCAACCTTGGCGTTGAAATCTCCCATCATAATGGTCAGGTCCTTTGTTGGGCACTTCTCGATGATTGACTGCAGCCTATTGTAGAATTGATCTTTAGCGTCTTCATTGTAGTCGTTGGTAGGCGCATAGCATTGGATGATGTTCATTGAAATACCCTCTTTCTTTGTTTTGAAGGAGGCTTTGATGATCCTTGGTCCATAAGATTCCCATCCTATAAGCGCATTTTGTGCTTGTTTGGACAGCATCAATGCAACTCCTTGTGTATGTGGTGCATTTTCTTCTTCATGGCCGGAGTATAACAGGAGCTCTCCTGTAGTTAGTCGTTGTTGTCCAACTTGTGTCCAATGTGTTTCACTGATCCCAAGTACCTCTAGGTTGTATCTTCTCATTTCTGCAGCAATTTGGTAGGCTCTCCTGGTGTCCCACATTGTACGAACATTCCATGTACCTGAATAAATGGTCTCTCTGGTTGTCAGAAGGGGCATCGGCCTCGTAACTTCCAAAGGAATTCGGCTTTCATCATGAGGCGTCATAATTCTTCTAAATGAAGACCTTCTGACTCCCAGGGCAGAGTTTAAAAGGTTTGAATAATTTTTTCTGGTTAGCGTTTTTTAGCGAGTTAGTTTTCTACGGGCTGGGGACGCTAACCCCATGCCCAACCCTCCTCCTTTATCCGGGCTTGAGACCGGCAGTAGCCCCCAGAGGGACTCCAGGCGGAGTTTTTCTCATTAATACTAAGTATTAATTCAAGTATATACAGTTCTGAAATAAACTGTATTTTCACAGACACACACACGCACAGACGAACTTGTGGGATAACAAGACAAAATAACCATCATGGTTCAGCAATAAATTCTATATTTCCAGTGATGATTAAAATAGACATTTTAAAAATTCTCTCACTCAACAAGTAAATGAAACTAACAAATGTAATCTGACTTACAAAAAAATACCAAAATAACTAATAAGTTGTAATATAAACAAGTGAACTGTGTAACTATAACTGTGGTGAGTGCTACTGATATCGACAGATATAAGTAGTACGTATCACTAATCGAAAGTGGAATGACTGGTGACAGAAAGTTGAGAAAATCAAAGAGAAGAGAACGAGAACATAGAGTGATTGGTAGGGAACCGAAGGTACAATCAAGTCTAAGACAATTGATTGACATTTTGCAAATGAGGAATTTACTGTATGGTTCTCAGATTTTACTGAAAGATTCTGTAATTATGTATTTAAATACTTTCGGCTGTTTCCACCTATGTTCTCGTTCACTACATTACTAGTATGACTAAGACAACTACTACCGCTGCCCCCAAATGCCCTAGCATGGCCGAGAGTGAGGAGAGTCAGTTCTCTCTCGAAATGCTCTCCTATGGCCACGAGCGTACAACAACTGTCAGGGAATTTCTACTCACTGCCATCTCGCGGCGGAGGTGTTGCTTACAAAATTGAGAGGACGAGAAGCGAATATCCGGTGGTTTAACCTGTTGGTGGATACGAAGGCTCACCTAGGGGGGGGGGCCGGAAAACCCTGATTTCAAACCAGTGGTGTACATGGGGTCCAGTATCCTGAGGGAACAAATAGCGTATGAACCTATTGTTAGTCACCGGCTACCATCTCCTGTCGTTGTTCCACCGCCTTGTGGACTAGACCTTTAGGCCAAAGGCTCCGAGTATGGCCTCCTAAGATAACCACCTGCTTCGGTTTGAACACCCGGGCAGTATCCAAGACCTCACACATGCCGAATGATTTATGTGGCTCATATATATTTGATGCCTTCTTGTACCAATGTTCATATGTTTAAATAAATAAACAACAACTACTACTGCTACCGATTCCGGGAATAGTTAATTCTCAAGAAAGCAAACCAAACTAGATGTATTCTTATTGTATTCTTTCTAATGTATTAGAATATGGGATCATCTGAATTTCTACGCTTTCGGTTTAACAAATTCATTTTATTAGTTTTTTTCTTTACTGAAATGATGGGTTAATTAATCAACCAGAATTTGTCGTAATATTTTTAATCCTGTTTTTATTATTAAATGTATAGTCTTTTTTATAAAAAAAAATTACTCCGACTGATCATGGTTATTAGTACCCTCCTGAAAACCTCAAAAGACGATACAACAATCATACTAATACCGATTACTTTATCATTCTCTCTCTCTCTCTCTCTGTATTTCTATCGCTGTCGGTACCAATAGTAGTATCAAAAGAAAGAAAGAAAGAAAGCAGACGGATAGAAACTAACAACAAAAGTTTGTAAAGATAATCAGTTTCACTGAATATATATATGATTAATTAAACATGCGCCGAAATTTGTTTAAATTCAATGTTCAATTACACACCTGTTCATCTATACATTCAATTTTATTTGTTGTTCTTATTATGTAAGTCTGGTTACTTTGTTGTTGTTGTTTCTGACCTCAGTTATCTTTTATGCAATTTATTTCAATTGTATTTAAACAAAAACTTTTTTTCACTAAAGTTGTTCAAAGTTATGAATGATTATTATTATTATTGATATTATTATTATTACTATTATTACCACTATCATTACTATTATTATTATTAACACTATTATTACTATTACTATTATTACTATTATTAGTACTACTATCACTATCACTACCATTACTATTATTATTACTACTACCACTATTAATATTACCATTACCACTATTATTACTATTACTATTAGTATTATTACTATTATTACTATTTTCTTCTAGAAAGAAACAGTATTATTTTAAATTACATTATGTAACATATAAATAAAAGACAAACTACTGTACATATGGTTAAATTCAACCACCTAAACTGTAAAAATTGTATATGTAGTTGTATAATAAAGAAGTAAGATAACACGTTGTGAATGAATAATTGGTAATAATAAACAGAAAGATTATTATTATTATTATTATTATTATTATTAGTAGTAGTAGTAGTAGTAGTATTACATGTTTTATCATCATTATTATTATTTTCTTTTCTCTATGAAATGAATTCACATCTGTCGTTAATTAAAAGTCAAGTGAAATTTATACAAACTAACATTCATTTACATTCTGTTGTTGATAAGATGTTTTTTTCTAGAAAAAACTTATACGTGACTTTTGTGTAGATACGTTTTTTTCCTTTTTTTCTAGTAGAATTATGTGACATAACTCGTTTTTAAAGTTACCAATAATAATAATATCTTTCAGTGTGGGTTTGTGGAGTTTGTTAAGTTTGCTTTTTATTTAGATCATGAATCGATGAATGTTAGATCAACATTGAAAATCTGGAAGTACTGGACAATCGCCCCGTTGTAGTATGGAAATCATGAACAGTGTACATCCACGATACCGCCTGCGGGATTTGAACCTAGGATCTATCTGTCTCGAGAGCATACGCTTAACCTGTGGGCCACTGAGCTGGCATTCAACTGTCTTACTTTCTAACTTCAACCAATCCATGAAATTGCACGATCATCTTTCATTGTCTGAGGTAGATACCTGTATCTACCTGAGATAGATTAGCTCCATTGGTCACGGTTCCTCACCAAAACTCCGAGAATTCCCTCATGAAACAAATCACTAATGAGCACATGGTAGTTATTAGTATGGGGTTGTGGAGACTGTAAAACTTTTTGATTGAGATCATAAATTGATGAATGTTAGATCACCATCGAAAACCTGGATGAAACGGTGGTCCAGTGCTTTCAGGTTTTCAATAGTGGTCTAATATTTATCGATTCATGATCTCAGTCAATAAAGTAATAACTTTCAACAGTTTTATAATTTTTTTCCTCAAAGAAATAGATATATAAAGCTTCTGATCTTACATAAGATCATAAAATCTAATAATGTATAGTGTTAATTAAAATAACCCATAGTGTCATTGAATAAGAAAGAGAATACAGCAAAGAAAACTTCCTTTTTGACGAAATCATTTACTTAGGCTGTGCATTCATATATATAATTATATGGAAAATATATATCTATAGCAGGATAGGAAAGATTACATCATAAATCGGTTAGAAACTAAATATCAAATAAGGTTACGTAGTAATCAAGAGGTAAGGATGAAAATAATTGATGGGTCAGATAATTGTTCAATTGACAGATATAAAGAAGAAACGACAAACATAAATGGCATAATAATAATAAACTGAATAATAATCCAGCAAACTTGTATAAGGTAATAATAATAACTGATTAGTGGTTAAAATATTTTATGCTCTGCTAAGGCATTGATAATCCACGAACTCCAGCTCAAACTTTGCGTGCAGAAACGATTCATCCAACCCGTCATCATGCCTTCATCCTAATTTCCTTTATTGGTATGTTTTGAGTTTTTCTCCTTCTTTACTTTTATTTGATTTTTCTAAATTATTGTTTTGCCATTATTATTCACTTGTTGAAATCATGAGTCAATTGAAGATCCCGCACCCCGAGGAATTCGAACCCAGGACCTACCAGTTTCGCGCCAGGCGCTTAACCAACTAGACCACTGAGCCGGCATCAAACAGTGTTAATGTCTAACTTCATTATTATTCAGTTTGTTCATATCTATCAATTGGACTATTATCTGATCCATAAATTATTTTCTTTCTTACCCCTTGATAGGTACATAATCTGATTTCATATTTAGTATAGTGTCAATTCATGAAAATATCTATGTTAAAAATCTGTACTGAATTACTGAAACATTAATGTCGACTATTAGAAACGTTTATAATTATTGATATATGTCAATAATTAATCCGCCAGGGAGCACCAGTTCCCTCAAGATTACAGGTACACCTTGCTGACGAGAACCAAGTAGCACGAAACCCGGGTCCAGGGTTTCCTGTTGACTACCTCCAACCACCATCTAATCTCATTACATAGTGCCCGCAGTGTCGAGTCACCTAGACTGGTGGCCACATTGCAACATGATCGATAGCATTCGATCTGCACTAATAAGGACTAGACAAGCATGAGATTGATCACCACCCAGTGATCAATCAATTGTGATTACATCGCAGTCCTACAGGAGGTTAGTCACGGCCCGGATAGCTCAGTGGTAACGTCTCTGACTGTGAAGCTGGGTGACACGAGATCGAATCCGTCAGGGAGCACCAGTTCCCTCAAGATTACAGGTACACCTTGCTGACGAGTGCCAAGTAGCACGAAACCCGGGTCCAGGGTTTCCTGTTGACTACCTCCAACCACCATCTAATAATTAACCATTGATGTTGTTGTGACTTTAAAGCCGGGCTATTATCACTTGATTTATTCGCCAATCGAAATACGACTTATTCAATCTTACTACTGTACTAAACCAATGACGTATTAACCAGTATGAGCAGCTTAGCGTCCTTATTGATCATTTCCATGTTTAGCTCTGCCAGTTGAGTTCAGAACACCAATATCAGCTTCCACTTTATAAATCATTTATTTCAGACATACTTGATTTAAATACAAGCCAAGCAAATCACATCACACCATAAAATAGAGAATAACATTTATACAAGATCAAACCAAAAAGTGGCTGTGAACGTGGAAGACTGTATTTCATAAACTGGGCATAACTTAAGAATGATCAATCGTATAATAATAGTTCATAAGTCAAAATAAAGCTTATAATGAGAGGAATGTGAATATACACAATATAGTTACTTAACAATTATACAATAAGATTATATGTATAGTATTAGTCCAGAAATAGATCCTAACATTTATCACTCATTATTCTAGTCGGGATATAACAGATATACTGTATTACATTGGTTTAAATGATATTCATAATGAGAAAGATATGAACATATTACTTAATTATCAGAAGGGGTTTTGTGGGGATTTTAGAAATTTTCATTGATTGAAATCATGAGTCAATTGAAGCTAGACCACCATGGAAAACCTGGAAGCACTGGACGACCGTTTCGTCCTAGTATGGTACTCCTCAGCAGTGCGCAGCCGCGAGGTGCGGGACCTTGAATGTACGGTAGCGCAACTTCGTGGATTGATTGAGGTTAGACATTAGCACCATTGGATGCCGGCCGGCTCAGTGGTCTATTTGGTTAAGCGCCTGGCGCGAGACTGATAGGTCCTGGGTTCGGATCTCGCGAGGTGCGGGATAATGGATGCGCACTGCTGAGGAGTCCCATACTAGGATGAAACGGCCGTTCAGTGCTTCCAGGTTTTCTATGGTGGTCTAACTTCAATTGACTCATGATTTCAATCGGTGAATATTACTTAATTATCAATATGAATTCAGAATATTTGAAGGTATAAGTTAATATTTTATAGTTTAAATTTTAAAAAAATCATCTTATCTAGTCTAATATTGAAAACTAGAAATTACTGAACAGTTGTTTTGTTTGTATTTGTAACTTCCATTAATTTCCCATATGACGTAACCATTTTTGTATGTTATCAGTTGACAATTAACGTATGATTGCATTGCATTGATTGTAATTTTATATTAGAACTCTGAGAATTCATTAGAGAAATTAGTCACTATGGTAGGTATGGTAATTATTAGTTTATGGGGTTTGAGCAAATTGTCTATTCATAGCTAACTTAGTAGTATAAAGATTACATGCGTATAACGAGACGCGAATGTTTTGGTTTGGATCACTGATAGGGTAGTGAGTACACCATGTTAATGAATTATATTCTAGGATGAAACTTTTGTTTAATACTTCCTGGTTTTCTTTCATTGTTTAATATCTATTTGTGGTAAAAAATTTTGAAATAAGTAGTTACTGGAAAGATACATACAATAAATCAACTATCTTCAAAATTAAATGTTTTTATACTTGATCTAACATTTGAACTTTATCATAAAGTTTCTCTGTAGTAAAAGGCAGATTCCGAAATTTTGAAAGTGAAGTAAATTTTTTTTAAAATCTGGAATTTATCAGATTTTAAATTCTATTCAAAGAATAATCATAGTTGGATGGTAGTTAGTGGTAGAATCTAGAATGTGTGGATCTTTCTATTTAAAACTTGTCATCTGCACGCATATGAATCAGAGTTGATACTCACTCTATATACTAAAACGAAACTGATCAATTAGAGATTTAAGCGATAATGAGAAAATTCAAACAACCAATGAGGTAATTGATAAGTCTTGTTAATTTGAACACTGTATTCGTTTCCTAAGCTATTCTGTAACCCCCAAGCTAGAACTATACAGCGACCTGAACAACGAGAGAGAAGACGCAAAGTATGCGAGTACTTTACTCCAAGGTTCATTTTTGTAAAGAAAAACACGGGTATTTATAGATGCTAACATTTTTTAAATCAACATCATATTTTGGCCAATCCGCTAAAAGACATATTATGCCACTGACCAATAGTAGCATGCCACGTTGACATTCTAGAAAGCTCCATCATGCTCTGATTGGCTAGAACTCGTCGGCTCCTTTAGGGCCTCTGGAGGCTCCGTTGCAGTTCTCGGAAAGCCGGCTCAACAGTAATATTTGTCTACAATTCAAGTATTGATAAAATGGATTGCGTAATAATTAGAAAGGATTTGAAAAATTTTATATAAGTTTATTTATATCAATCAAATTCCTATTTATAAAAGCAACTGGGGCAAATTAATGAAATCACGGAGATTAACTATTACGGCTTTTGAAGGAAGGTTTTTGGCGCTAATGTCGGAACTTCGACGTGCAAGCGACTGCGAGTCCTTTGGGATGATAGCTGGTTATTGGTAAGAACTCACACTGGACTGCTTATGTTTACTGGATCCAACTGTAACTTTTTATCATTGTGTATATAAAAAATTATAAAATTGGGACTTCGTCTTCTTACTTATCCGTATGTCCCATAGGGAAACTGTTACACAATATTACTGTACTTCAATTAAAATTTCTGGATTGGTCAGTATTGAAGCTTTCAGTTACCATATTTATAGTTTTTTAATAGGAATAATGTTATTTTTTCCTGGGATTTTGTTATTAGACTTGGTAAATTATTAATTCATTTTCATACTGGTTGTTTGAAACATCCGATTGATGTTTAGGACAGTAATTGATCAGTCCCTTATTAGCATATGTACATCCCGTACGACTTGTCACAATATTGGCTTAAGTCACAAGCATCTCCGTTTAGTAAATTATTGTTGTTTTACTCAACAACCATATTACTGATAATCATTGAGAAAGTAATATATATCTTAAGACCGTACAGATTTAAAATCAAGTTACTGAAGAAACAAAGCTTTTCATGGTGTGTTTTTTATTTTTCAACAGGTCTATTCTGTTTCTTATAAGAATGGGGGTTTGTGGAGATTGTAATAATTTTAGTAGTTGAATTCATGAGTAGATCTAAGCTAGATTACTACTGAGAACTTGGAATCACTAGACTGCAGTTTCTTACCATTATGGGACGCCTCAGAAGTGAGCATCCGCGTTCCTGCATGCGGGACTTGAGCCCAGGATAATAGATTAAAGGGAGATTGATTATGAATACAGTGGTCTTGAGTGCTGTTAGAGGTATGAGGGTGGTTATGACCTCCCGGTTGCCTACACCGTGGAAGGGTTTTTCTGAAGGTACCTGAAAAGGAAATTGGATTAGAGGTGGTCTTAGTGACCTGAGAGCGTGACCGCAGTGCCCAAGGGACAACTGCTTGAGGTCGGTCACACACGACCTTTTTATGGGTAATTTTTGTGTTAGCTCCGTACTTGTTGAGACCTTACTACCGGAGACGGATATCCGTGGGATTAACATTAACATTAACACCGTTGGTTGCCGGGTCAGTGGTCTACATGTTAAGCGTCAGCGCGCGAGACTGAAGGTCCTGCTTTCAAATCCCGTGAGCGGGATCGTGGATGCGCACATTTGAGAAGTTTCATACCAGAACGAATCGACTATCCAGTACTTCCAGGTTTTCACTGGTGGTCCAGCTTATATAGACCCATGAATCCAACTGTTCTTTTTCTCTCTGAAGAAATTAAATGGAACCTTTTCTAATTCATGTAATCTTGGAAGCATTCTTCTACCCATAATTCTTTTGTTGGAATTATAAATTTTTTCTCTCACTGACCATTTTATCCTTCATAACATAATAATAATATTGTCATATGTTGATTTTATGTAAACACTGTGTACTAATACAATGTATGTATGTATGTATGTATTTACACTGCCACTGATATCAGTATTATCACAAGCATATATATTATTAGTAATAATAATAACAATAATATTAATACATGTATAAAGATGAAAAAAGTATGTGCGCAGCAAAGTAGAAAAACTAACCTATGGGTGGGGTGATGCAACATCATAATAGATACAGCGGAAATTTACTCTTCCCCTCCCTTAATCCAGAAAAAAACCATTTTCATTTGGTTGGTTGATGGATTGATTACTTTCCAGTTGAGAAACTGAATAGGATAAACTGAATGAAAAAGGTGATAACGATACAGTAGGATTGTACATATAATGATTTAAAGACAAACCATAAGAATAACTGAGAGGGGAGGGAAGGAAGAAGGAAAATAAGATCATTAGATAGTGTTGGAAACTAAATAAATAAAAACTCTGGCCTAGCAACAAGATCATTCTTTAAGAGATAAGTAAGAAGACAAACAGAGGGAATAACAATTTATTATTATCATTGTTATTGTTACTATTATTATCACTGAGGTTACTGATGATAATGATTACTATAACAGATTTTATTTCTTGGTGGGATAATTTTTCATTCGTGTAGTTGCGAAGATAGATTATCATCTCTCTTAAATTCACCACCACTCCCGTCATTTATTATTTTGGAAAAGGGATACGCGATAAAATAGGGTGCAGTAATAATAATATCAACATGGAAAATATAGAAAAGACAATGAGAAATAAACAAATGAATCATTTATTTACATGAAAAAAACTGTCTAAGAAAATAAATCTATTTTCAAGGAAAAATAAGTAAATCGTAAATTCGTTTCGATGACATTTCGTGACACAAATATTTAAGTTGCTCACTAGTTACTGATTTCAAGGTGGATTTCCTGGAGTTCTAGTAAGAAACCGTGACCAATGGAGTCCAGTCTGTGTCCAATCCGTGTGAGGCAGATATCTATGTCAGACAATAGACGAATGGTTGTGCAAGATCATGGATCGATTGAAGTTAGACATTATTACTTCTGGATGCCGTTTCAGTGGTCTAAAGATTAAGCAATTACGCGTGAGACTATAGGGCCAAGGTTTGAATACCATCTGCGAGATCTTGGATGCACACTGCTGCGAAGTTCCATACTAGGATGAAATGGTCGTCCAGTGATTTCAAGTTTTCCATGGTGGTCTACCTTAGATTGACTCATGAATTCAACTATTACAAATCTCCACAAACCCCCATTCTAATAATTTATCTTTTCTCAAATATATAAAAAGATTTATCTGAGTAAAACTGAATAGTTGTTCATGAAAATCTTAACAAGAATCAATGCATTCATAAGTTTTATAATTTTTGGGAGAATTCACGATCAACCTATTCTGATATGCTGGTTATTAGGAATTCACAGGATGAATGTCACTCTGTTTTTCGTAGTATATATGAATAACTATTAATTGGTTAATTGGATAAACCACAAAAAATTCACCGGACTTTTATTAATATCACGAACGGATTAGTACCAGACAACCATTAAAAACCTAGAAGGATTAGATAATCGTTTCGTCCTATCATGGAACTCTTCAGTAGTGCTCATCCATGATCCCGTAACCGGAAATTGGACTTGAGACCTCCCATCTTCTATGAGATTTATTACATAAGTTTAAACAATTATTTTTCAAATGTCTATCATGTTTTCAAACCGCTTCTTGGTAGTAATAATAATAATATCTCTATTTAATTATATAAATATCATTACAGTATGTAATCCGTAGCACCATATAAGCAATAATCTTTCGCATACATTTAAATTGTGATCAGCTGAAAATTGTATATTTTTTCCACCGGTCATCATCTCCTCATCTTTGAATACAAATATTTTCTACTAGTTTAATTGTAGATACGATCAATTTTTGTTTATCCATTATAAAATGTAAACTGTATGATTTCCAGACATTATAAGCAAAGATGGATAGTGGTTAGCAGTGGAATCCAGGAAGCGAGTTTCGTCCTATTTGGGACTCGTCAGCTTGATGCACCTGCATCTCAGAGTTGATGTTCACCCTGGGACTCGAACCCAGTACCGTATGATTTTCAGTAGATTCAAACTCTGTTTCTGTTTTAAATGATAAATTAGGTGGATAATATATCAAAGCTGGAATATCCTATCTTGTCTATAGTTTAGTGTTCAATGTCACAGTGATTTACAAGCTTTTTTTAATAGAACGTGAATATTCACATATATTCACACTAAATAAATTTAAAACAGAAGATTTATTGAACTATCTGCCTAAGTGGAAAATAGTTTGCGTAAATGTGTTGAACAAGTCGTCATAGCAATGGTTTCAGTCCGAAATACTACTACTACTACTACTACTACTACTACTACTACTACTACTACTACTACTAGTACTAACAATAATAATAATAATAATAATAATAATAACAATGGTTTGATATCTTCTGAGAACAAACCAAGTATTTTGATTATGTAAAGTATTACGAAATTTACCATCGCGTAACCAAGTGGTCATTCAAATGTCTCAACATGGGTTTTCAATAAATTTACTTATACCCAGTATTGATTTATCATTCTTTACTTTGTTGTGGTTACATTCTTCACGACCTGATTATTTACACACATTTTGTCGGACAATTTTGATAAAATATTTACTCAACAATGTGAATCAGATGATCTTCAGACTAAAAAAATTAACAGTATATTTAAGTAAAATAAGTTGAATTGTATTCAATGTAATGTATACAATAAAAGTATCCGGTATCTATCCAAAATGTACTTTAGTATCTACAACTAGACTAACATACAAAGAATGAAGTAGCAGTCTGACCATAAATAAGGATGATTTACTGTATTTAGGATACAGGTATTTATTTATTTTAACAAATAGATATAGGTACAAGGAGGCACCAAATACATATGCACCACACAAATCTCATTTGATATGTGTGAGGGCTATGATACTGTCCGGGTGCCAAAACTGAAGTAAGTGGTTTTCTTAGGGGACCACATCCGGAGCCTTCAACATGACGGTCTGATCCACAAGGCAGTGGAGCAAAGTAAGAAGATGCAGTCCCATGGTAGCCGGTGACCAACGATTGATTCATACGCCATTTGTTTCATCAGGATACTGGAACCCATGTACACCTTAGGTTTGGAATCAGGGTTTTCCAACTCCCCTAATTGGACTCTCCATGTCCACCAACCCGGTTAAAGCACCGGACATTCGCTTTTCGTCCTCTAAATTTCGTAAACAACAGATATACAATTTATAAATAATGTACTTATAACTTCGTCCAAAACTCCATTCCAAATTGATGTAGATCAAAGTTCAAATCACACTGAAACCATGATGTTACATTTACATAATTTCAAACTACGGATAAATATACATGTTTACATTATAAATAAACAAATGGTTACTGAATAAAGGATAGAATTATATCAAGAAATTAACCTTTGTTCAATTAAGAATAATAATATTAGTTATTACTATTATCATTCAGAACCGTTGTGTTTTTGTTAAGTAAAGTTTCAATTGATTGTCTCATTTGTTTGTTTGTTTTTTCAATGTAACACTTTTTTTTTGGAATTTTTATTTCTGTGCATTAGAATACAAGAAGTAAGTAGAAATAAACATTTAAAAATGTCCCCTTTTTATTTGCCTGAATGATTGAATTTATATATAGTTTTTTTGAAATATACCACCCTCCCGCCCGCCCCCATGGACCATGTCATTCAACTCTCATTGAATTATCTGATATTCTTGAATGTAATACATATCTCTCTCTCCATTGAATCAATTACGAAATATCTATTTAGTTCTTTATTAAAATAATTAGTCAACTATAATTTTGTTTATATAACTTCAATGAAATTAATAATCTGTAACAATATTATTCGTGTACAATAACAAAGCATGATACAAATTATTATAAAAAATTATACACTGTTTCATTCTTTTTCTCATTTTACACTTTATATATAGTGTCCAATCGTTGGTAAATTTGTGTTCAGCCTTAATGATACATTTATATGTTGGATAATGGTGATGTTGAAAAGGAAAGATAAAGAGTACGTTGTGTAAGCAAATCTCAAAAAGAAAAATAACAGAAGTAAAATAAAGCTGACAAAATAATGAGTACATGGAATTATAGTAATTTTAATAGTTGAGATGATGAGTCAATTGAAGCTAGACCACTATGGAAAACACGGAAGCACTGGATGGCTGTTTCGTCCTACTGTAAGACTTCTCAGCAGTGTAAACCCAACTCGCTCATGAGACTGATAGGTCCTGGGTTCGAATCTTGCGGGGTGGGATTGTGGATGCATACTCCTGAAGAGTCACATAGTAGGACGAAACGGTTGTTCAGTGCTTTCAGATTTTTCATGGTCGTCTAGCTTCAATTGACACATAATCTCAACTATTAAAATTGATACACTTATGTTTAAAAGTAAAAGTTATGAAAATAAAGAAAATAGAACAATTAAAAATAGAGGTGTGAGATTTCGAATGCGTTCCACCTGACTACTCTACAATAATCTAAATATGTTAATAATATTATATGTCCAATAATCTATTTTAAGGATTAAAGATTACTGAAAAATTTAAACATTGATCCACGAAAATAAATCAAGGAAAAACTGTCAGAAATATCAGGATATGAAGTCTACGATTAAGAATTCGGACTTGAAAATACTCGACTGTTGTTTCTATTATTATTATTATTATTATTATCAATTTTATTATTATCAGAAAGATCAGATATTAAATCATAATACCGATAGCCCAGAGATGATGGTAACTAATAGAATTAAGTCCTATCCAAAGTGAGGTAAAAACAATTGCGCCGTATTACAAATTGGTTAAATTCAGAATGGTAAACTATTGACATTAATTCACTTTGTGTTCACTAGGAGACCTGAAAGTTCTAAATCTAATTCTATGTCGTATTGTATATGCCCTCTGCCACTGATGAATCTAATACTAAGACAAAGTAACTGTGCTTTAGTACTTTCTACTTTTCAGATGTCGTCTAACTAAAGTCATTTCCACACGTGAGACTGAAGGTCCTACTTTCGAGTCTCTCATGTGGGATCGTGGATTCGCACCATTGAGGAGTCCCATACTAGGATGAAATGGCCTTCCAGTACTGCTAAGTTTTCAATGGTGGTCTAAAATTGTTCCACTCTGGAAGTCAATCTAAACTCAACAATCACAACTCTAGCCTAATTAGGTCAATTCACAATATTAATTGTAAAAATACAATTCGAAAAAAGGTACACTAGTGAACGGTAACAATTTTTAAAAAATAGGAACAACATTATTATGATTACTAAGTGGTTAAATGTAAATCAACAAAATTTTAAAATGAGGGTGTAGTGGTTCTAACTAGTAATCTCTTTTTTGGCGCTGATTATCATCTTAGAGCCAATGATGGATAATAAATACTGATGATAAATTTAGCTTTTATTGAGTCTGGTTTTTTAAGGGGGCGACTGGATCAAATAACTTCACTTAAACTATAAATTAATAAGAATTTATATAAAAAAATATTTTAAACTTTAATGATAAATGGTTAGATGTTTGTCTGTGTACATGAACATGTGCATGTGTGTGTGTATGTTAACTTTCAGTGTGTGTGTGTGTTTTACAGTTGAATGTGGTGGGTTTAAACAAATCCAATAAAAATTTATTTATACATACATCAATGAGTGTGTAATTTAAAACCGTTTTTTTTTAATTTTGTAATTTCAATCAAAATCGTAACAATGTTATGTAATTTTTTTATATTTTGTATTAGTCTCTCCCCCCTATGTATATCACTATTTGAATAATATTTATCTTCTGTCAGTCTCATTATTTATATTTGTCAGTATGTGTTTACCCATTGAAGTTCTATATTGTAAAAGAACTAAGATACATACAAATAAACAAAGATAATAAATATACACACACATACGCACATACACGCACACACACATACACGCCAAGTAACTAATTGAACAATAACAAATTTTAAATAAACAAGGTTATGAATTGAAGCAAACAAAATTGAAATATGATTGAATATTGTAATCACTAAAATATAATGTACGATTGTTTTGTTTTCTGTTTAATTTTCAATTTCTTTTTCAATTAAACTCTTTGATGAATTCACTTGGTGTTATTTGCTTAAATCTTCCCTGTTGTTGTTTAGGCCTACATTTGATCAATCTCTTGTTGGCATATGGGATACATGTACATCCGGGTGATGACGAGTCCCATACAGGACGAAACGCGTGTCTTGGATTCCACTGCTAGCCACTAACCATTTTTGCATATAAAGTCTGTGATTAATTATAGGCAGAGATAGATGGTAGTTGTTAGCAATAGAATTCGTAAGGCACGTTTTGTACTGTTTGGGACTCGTCAGCTAAATGATGTAACTAAAATATCGAGGCAGTTCACACTGGGCGTACACATACCAAAAAGAGATAGATCAATTATAGTTGTCAATATCAATGTGAAGATTCAAACAAACAATACAAATGAAATATTTTATTCATTTATTTATCTTTATAAATAAAAGTAGAAATTTGTTGGCCATATTAGTCAAAAATTAGTTAATTGAAAATGAGAAAATGCTGGGGAACCTTTTTCATCTTATTGTATTATGTGATTTGAACCTAAAGTGATCGACCGTTTGAGATTCGATAGAACGGTCACTGTCATAAAACAACACTGGTGTTAATAATCCATAGGTTGATTTGGGATAGATAAGACGGAACTTTCAGGATAGATTGATATTCTGAACAAAAAGTCAAACACTGATGTGGGATAAGCCTATTTATATTGTAACAACTAATAACGTTGAAGAACGTAACAAAATTGGCAAACTAAGGCTGACAGTAGCCATCCAGATAATAACAAAAGTCTTTAAGTAAATATGAATTTGAAAAATACTATTTTCAGCCGGTTATTAGCCGACCACAAACATAACCTTAGTAAGTGGATAGTTGGTGGAAAATAAAACAATAATACTATAGAACATTAACATATATTTTTATAAAATTAGCAAATCTATTAAAGCTCTCTACAGGAAATTCTGTCTATAAATCAAGAAGAACAGTGATTTATGCAAAATCATTCTTATGAATAAAGATTTTCCATCTTCTTGAACTCTTGAATGGACAGGAATACATTTTTAAGATTCCCTACATTGTTCTTAGTTAGGGATAGGCATTAAATGTTAGAGTTTTTACGACAAACTGATAAACGTTAAAAAGACTACTCTACTACTGTGGTGTGTGCTACTTATATTGACATAAGTAGTATTTGATGTTAGTCGTGAACAGAAGGTTTGGCAGCAGAGAGACAAGAGGATCGAACAGTAAAGAATGGAAACAGGATACAATTTGTGTGAAAATGCAAGAACAATGAAGTCTGAGTCTTTTTGTGACAAGTGGTGGACATCTTGCAAATTAAGCATTTACTTTATGGTTGTTAGATTTCATTAACAAGTTCTTTAAGTTTGTGTCACATACATCCTATTGTCCCCTGTTCACTACACTACCATATAAATGAGTGGATTTCCCGCAAAAAACTTTATTTCCAAGGAAATGTGATCCTAATAGATTAAGGTTTGTTTCAGGTTTATGTGTTTACGATTTGGAGATAATGTCGATTCGCCTACTATGCATAACCTCCAGGAATAAGACTGAAGATCCGATACGTTTAACACTATCATTTTCAATCGATTTTCGCAACAACAAAAAAATAGTTTTGTGTTATCATTTTAAATGTTTTCATCGGTATTCATAGCTATTTCTACTTTTAATTATAAGAGATATTTGAATGTTGTTAAAATACCTGAAAAGCTTGTTATTATTATTCATTCGTATACTATAGTTTGACTGTCAAGCATGCTAATTATTATGACTTACAAAGATGGTGAAGATGACAAGTCCTTCTATCAATGCATAAATTTGATTAGTCCGTAAGATTTTGGACAGTTTTTTTTCTTTTAATTTACATGAGGATAACCCAAATCGTTAACAGTCAATCAATTAGCATAGGATATATGGACTCTTTTAGATGGCAGTTGGAGGTAGTCAACAGGAAACCCTGGACCCGGGTTTCGTGCTACTTGGCACTCGTCAGCAAGGTGCACCTGTAATCTTGAGGGAACTGGTGCTCCCTGACGGATTCGATTTCGTGTCACCCAGCTTCACTGTCAGAGACGTTACCACTGAGCTATCCGAGTTGACCGTCGACTACCTCCAACCATTTTAAAATTTAAGCAGTTGTCTTTTTTCTTGTTTAAATAACTGATACCAAGACTTCATTGTAAGATGATGATGACAAAACAGTTAAGAATAATTGCGAAAATAATGTTAAAAGTTTATTAATAGTTTAGAATCGTTTATATTTAATCTGAGATCGAACTTTTTTTCGTGAGGTAAATAAATGCCATTTAAGGAATTGTTGGTTTGAAAACTGTTCAATAATACAATACATTAAAAGTATGTTGCTTAAACAATAAATTTGTCTACCAGTGACTGTTCTTCCAATTCGTACCACTAACTGATTTTAGTTAAAGAACCTATAAAATCCAAGGAAGTAATGGACAACTATTCTCATTGAATAGAGGACTCTTTAAAAATCTTCATCTACAATCCTATCACAGAAAATCAAACCCAGAAACTTTGCGTCTCGTGGAGAGCATTCAGCTGTTTGATTCTGTGAATAAACAGATGTTCTGTACTTTCTAATTTTAAATGATTATTAAACTAAGATCCAGTCCTTAATATAGAAACTATAAAATTCAACATTCTCTAGTTCTAGTGTTCAACCATTTTACAGTTGAAACTTACATATTCATCCAATATTTTACTAAATACAATGAATATGTAGAAGAAATAAATTTGGTCAAGAATAACCGTTGTAAAATAACAGGAAACAACGAATAGAATCGACTTGTCATATTAGAAAGTATAATGAAATTCTATTTCATTTACAGAGTAGAATTAAGTATTTAAAACAATTAGTCCCTTTTATAAATTTCGATAGAACAAAAACAATTTGTCGTTACCTTGAATTTACCTTGGTAATTTTTAGGTCATTCTATGGCTTAGGATAATGCGACAATTTCTTATTCTTTCTATACGATGTAAAATTGTTTCTCTCCCCCTTATTACTTTTACTTGAACTTTCATTTAATGGACTTTTATTAATTTTGATATAAAATGCCCTGATAAGTAATTATTTATTTTAACAAATAGATATTGGTAAAAGGAGGCACCAAATACATATGCACCACACAAATCTCATTTGATATGTGTGAGGGCTATGATACTGCCCGGATGCCAAAACTGAAGTAAGTGGTTTTCTTAGGGGACCACATCCGGAGCCTTCAACATGACGGTCTGATCCACAAGGCAGTGGAGCAAAGTAAGAAGATGAAGTCTCATGGTAACCGGTGACCAACGATTGGTTCATATGCCATTTGTTCCTTTAGAATACTGGGGCCCATGTGCACCATTGGTTTGAAATTGTGGTTTTCCAACTCCACTAGTTGGACTCTCCATGTTCACCGACCCGGTTAGAGCGCCGGACGTTCGCTTTTCATCCTCTCAATTTTGTGAACCAACACCCCCGCCACGAGAATTCAGTGAGTAGGACTTCCCTTGCAGAGGCAATATACGCGTGGCCATGTGAGAGCATTTGGAGAGGGAGAGCGGAGTCTCCCCACTCTCGGCCGTACCAGGGCATTTGGGGGCGCTGATAAGTATATGTGTGACCAGATTGTTTGAAATGTATAGCGGAAATACATCACATTTTTCAGATCAACAGTATTAAGTATGTTGTACGAACTGATAAGTTATCACTCGACTATATACTGAGTGTCAATTACCCTTAATAATAATAATAGTTCTTAAGAAAAATTTTTATTTCTCTTCAAAATACATTAATTTTCATTAGTACAATCAACAGGTTGAACAAATTAACTAGTTTTGTATCCTACTTTTCACAATTTCGTTCCTCTTTATTATCATGAGACCTTTTTCTCTAAACTTTCAGTAATACGATTTTATTTTGATGTTTTACGAACGCTAGCGTGAATTTTTCATCAGATTAAAAATTTACCGGATATTATCAGCGTAGATATTTGGGATAGGCATCTAAAATATAGTAGATAATCTTGTATTTTTAAGTCCCCTAGTAACTAGAAAAGCAATTTAGGATCCATGTGTCATCCTATATAGGACTCTTCAGATTAAAAGATTTGGCACATTTTAGGGTTAATGTTCAGGTTGATACTTGAATTCGGTATTTTTCGTTAGCAGCCATCTGAATTCAGTAATATAAGTGACAATCAGTTGATTTTGAGGTTGAAAGGTTCTATGTTAATATCTCAATGTGAACATCAACATTGGAGTGTAGCAGATTCATTTAGATGACTTCGAAATAGAATTAACCGGGATTCTAGATCCCACTGCTAACTACTATCCGATCAATGAGTTACTGACAATCTGCTTATGACATAACATTACTGAAAGAAACTGATTAATTACAACCTTTCACAATACACAACAGAACGATATGAACTTTTACAAATTCGTCATATGAATGTTTATCTCTCTGTTCATTATTATTAATCATTTCTTCAATCATAACTGTTCCTTGAAAGAAAAATATTATAAGTTTCACAAGTAGATCATAATCATTTGTATGTTTGTCTCAGACTTAAATCAATACCATTCTAACATGATATATAAAGCATTTAATATAAAAGATTCGTATTTTTTGTCCATGTTACGTTGGTTACTAACGTTTAATTAGTAAAGTTAATATTTTGAGTATTTACAGACAATTTGAAATTCATTATTCACCATAGGATTATAATGAATTATTCTGTACATTTTTATTGTTTGACAATTGGATTTCTCTGATTGAAATCATGAGTCAATTGAAGCTAGACCACCATGAAAAACCTGGAAGAACTGGACGGCCGTTTCGTCCTAGTATGGGACTCCTTTTTCTTTACTATTTCTATGACACATGGGTAGGTTCGAACCCATTTGAGTGATTATGATAGTACTATGAGATGGGTTTTGTGGTGATTGTAGTAATTTCAATGGTTAAAATCACGAGTCAATTGAAGCTAGACCACCATGGAAAACCTGGAAGCACTGGACGGCCGTTTCGTCCTACTGTGGGACTCCTCAGTAGTAATATGTGTAAATATAACCTTACTTCTAAAAATCATGTTTGGAAAAACCAATGGTAAGTGATTTTTATTTAGTTTTATTCTTGTCTGTTCATTGGAATAATTTTAATAGTGTATGATTAAAATAAGGACAAACTAAATATTAGTGAAACATGGTAAAGTTACATTAAATCTAAGTTAAATCAAGGGAATTTTCCCTAAGTGTTATTATTAACCAATAGTCATTAGTTTTTTAAAGTAAGTATACTTTGACATCTGTATGATGTATAGAGTTTTAAGGTAGATAACTAATTCGTTTTTCAAGAAAAACGAATAGCATAATGTACATTAACTGAAATTTTGATTTTTCATTTTATTCTGGCTTTTTTTTTCTAGAAAAAAAGAATTTTTACACTTTCCTTAACAAGTAAAATCAACTATGAACTCGTTCAGTATTATGTAAGTTTTTTCTAGTTAGCTTATGATTACGTACTTTGGTAAAACATTAAACTAGCCATTGACCAATTTTGTGTCATAGAGATTCAAAAAAATATATTTTTTGGATGTCACTTAGAATGTATGTCTATCTGCGTTCAGTAAATACACCTACTCGTTATTTTGAACATTCTAACCCTTTCAATTGACGATACATTTCAGATATGATTGGTTAATGTATAACTGGCCGTATGGAAAATTCAGCCAATCATATTCATGAGAGATAGGGGGGGCCAGATCATATTTATAAAATCTATCTATGATGTGTATCTATTCTATATAAGAGGATGTAGGTGGCAACATAATATTCTACTTTATATGTATCATGACGCTTTTATACGCTAAAAGTGTTAACCTCACAATGAGGTAAACATTATCTACACATAAACATACTTTGTTAAAATAGTATGGATTTTAGAAAATTATCTGAGAAATTATGTCATCACTGGCATAGCTAACAGAAGAAAAAAACAAACAACCCTACTGTGATTAACTAATAGATACATGTATCAGTATTACATATACAATGAATGGTAGCCTACATTGTGTTAACTATGATATTCACTAACATACTGTTTGAGAGACAAAATTACAATGATATAAGTGAATTGAAAATGATGATTAAAAATATCTTTCTTTTTTGAAATGTACCCACGCAAATGAATTATATATACAGAGAAACTTGACACATCTAAACAAATACACATACAGTATTTAATTTGTGTGTTTTCAATAATTCATTTTGACTTTTTTTGTTATTCATTGATAATGTTCATTTCGATGATAATCCACTTAATTATTCTATTGTATACAATATAATTACATAACCCCATAGTCTTGGATTCATTATCAATCGGTATATTTAATTATGAAAAGAAATAAAGAATATTTCATTGGATAGTACTGTTATATCATAATGCAATAATATTTAAATTATGTATCAATCACATTGTTTATTATTAATCATTTTATTAACAATTTATACTGTGAATATTCTTCAAGGATGTATGAAATCATCAATGTTTTATCGTACACCAATACGTACACGTTCTCATGTATTTGTACCAGGTGAATATCAACCAAAACAATTAGAAAGTAATTTAGAAGCTAGTGGACCATTAGATACAAGAGATTTTCATAATCAATTCCCAAATAAACGTTTAGTACGTGTTGATTCACCATATATTATATTTGATTCTGAAGAAGCTAGATGGATGACAAAAGTGAGCAATAGTTGTTATTTGCTTTTTTTTCTTACACTGTAATAAATGCTAATTAGTTTTTTTGTCACATATTTAACACATTGATCAACTTTTTCACTAAATAATCAAGACATTTCCGAATTCCTAGTAAGAAATCATAATTGACATATATATATATATATATATATATATATATATATATATATATATATATATATATACTTTTGGAGCGAAGCAGTCATCAGTAATGCTATTATATATTCATTGTTTTATATCTCAAACAGTTTTAATAATTAATTATTCTAAATAAGTCATGAAATTTAGGCATTTGATTCCTTTTGAGATTGTACTATAGATGAGCTCAGTGTTATGATAAAATAACTATTCAATACCCTTTAGTTTTTAATATTACCCAAGATGAAGTTAATTTATAACGACTATAATCTATAAATATTTCAGTAAAAAGATTTTTCATTTGTAACTAGTTCACTTTCAAACGTATAACAACTTATAATATTGTACACATATACATGTAATGAATACATTTATTAGTCGGTCGTATTATGTTTTTAGATTGAATCCTTATCAGTATAGGGTGCAATATCATAGACTAGTTAGAGTTAGATATTAACATTGTTTAATTCCAGATCAATGGTCTAGAGGTTAAGCATTCACGTGTAATGACTGAATGTTCTGGTTTCGAGTTCCGCACGAATCCTGGGCAGTTCCATACTAGGACAAGATGATCATTCAGTATTTCCAAGTTTTCAATTATGGATTAACATTGATCGGTTCATGATCTCAATAGAAAAATAAAATGGAATAATCAGTTAAAAATCATTACAAGTTTGTTTATATTAAATGTATTCGAAAAAAAATTCAACATATGGTGAAATGATTTACTAATAACATCTGACCATAAATGATAGATTTTTCTTTATTTTCAAAAAAGGTATTATTTATCATGGAAATTTAAATGGTATCATTCATCCCTTTTTTTTCATCGTAAAAAATTAATTTTTCTAAGAAAAAGAGAATTCGGCGAAGAAAATTTTCTTTTCGACGAAATCATTTACTTAAGCTGTACATTCGTATGTGGATAATATATATCTATAACAGGATAGGAAAGATTACATCATAAATCGGTTAGAGACTAAATATCAAATGAGGTTACGTACTAATCAAGGGGTAAAGGTGAAAATAATTGATGGGTCAGATAATTGTTCAATTGACAGATATAAAAAAGAAACGACAAACATAGATGGCACACTAATAATAATAAACTGAATAATAATCCAGCAAACTTGTATAAGGTAATAATAATAACTGATTAGTAGTTAAAATGCAAAATAGTAATTAAAAAAATCAATAATAATCAAATGAAAGTGCAGAAGGAGAAAAACCTATAATATACCATTTAGGGTGAAGGAGGGATGACAGGTTGGACAAATCGTTTCTACACGCAAAGTTCGAGCTTGAGTTCGTGAATTACCAATGCCTTAGCAGTGTATAAAATATTGATTTGCAATTTTAAACTCTAATCAGTTATTATTATTGCCTTATAGAAATTTCAATAGTTGAGATCATGAGTCATTTGAAGCTAGACCACCATGGAAAAGTTCGCTTGATTATTATTCAGTTTATTATTATTATTATTATTATTATTATGCCATCTATGTTTGTTGTTTTTTCTTCATATCTATCATCTGAACAATTATCTGACCCATCAACTATTTTCTTTCTTGTATTCCTTCACTACCCCTTGATTATTGCGTAACCTCATTTGATATTAAGTCTCGAATCAATTTATGATGTAATCTTTTCTATATCTTTCTATAGACATATATTATCCATATAACTATAAATACGAATGTACAGCTTAAGTAAATGATTTCGTCGAAAAGAAAATTGTCTTCACTGAATTCTGGAATTGATAATCTATTTTCTTTCCTTATGAATTTATATTGATTTCAGTAGAATAAATTTGATTATATGTTTGTTAATAGTAGGAGTTTATAATTTTTTGTTGTTGTTTAAAATTGAAGGTTATAATTGATTTTAATGTCTGTTGTCAACTGTAATCATCCTAAGCAAATTTATTTTAGAAATAACAAATTACTTCTTAATACATTCAAAATTGATCTAATAAGTTAGTAATTATGTGAATTGATATAGTTTAATGTGAAAAAACTATTGAACATTTAACATCTAAGGTATTGGGTTCAAGTTTTAATATGAACATCAACACTAGAATGGAGTTATATCCAGTTGGTTAGTCTGTTATAAATGGAATGAAACATAATTCCCTGGATAACATTACTAGTCATATATCAAGTTCAGTGTTTTCAAATTTTCCATGATGGTCTAGTTTCAATTGACTCAGAAATCCAACTATAAACACAAAACTCCTTTTTATTTGTTTACGTTTTAGAAAAAAGATATTACTTATATTAATGTATGAGTAGATACCAATATCATTTACTAACTAACCATTATTTATTCATGAATAATAGATTGACAATTGTTTTACATAGCTAATTAGTTTGAAAGACATTAATCTAACCCCTTTTTGTTATTCAATTGAAAGAATAAAACTCCATATTTTAAATTAATTAAGCCTTATTATGATTTCGAAATCTTGTTATATACATCTTGGTTAGTTTTTAAAAATAAATTTGAAACTAAAACAATACATGTACAATTGAACAAACATTGTTTTGAATAAGGTATTCATTGAGCTTTACTTTCATTAAGCAGAAATATTTATATACATATGAAATTGTGACTAATAGAGTTCAATCTGTGTCTGATATCAGATAGTTATTCATTACAGCCAATGCAAGAAAGTCATGCGATATTATGAGCTGGTTAAAGTTAGACATGTACACCATTGGATACCGGCACCGTGGTCAATACGTTCCCAAGTTCAATATTATTTACAGGGTCATGGATGTATGTTGTTGAAGTGTTCCATTCTAATACTAAGCAATCATTCAATGCTTCCTGGTTCTTAATTATTGTCTAACTAAGATCATTTCATGGTTGAAACAAAGAAAATTATTCAATCAATCAAGAGAAGTGATAGGGCAATGATAACAATAAAAAAGACTATATAACCAAACATAATAGGTAAGAACTGTAAATTGATAGTGTAATGACAAGTGTGCTAGTTGTGATATGAATAATCCGTACATGAATCATTATTGTTTCATAATAGGATGTTAATTTAAGACTTGCGAAAACAGACATGGAAATAGCATTCATTTAAAAGGTATTAAAATAAGTTACAAGAAGTATTCAAATAATTAGACATTAATGAATATACTCGAAAGACAGATGAAGAAAAATAAATGGAAATAATTAGTATAATACATTTTGTATTATTTGTTTGAATCGTTCTATTGGTGTTTAGGACTGTAATTGATCAGTCTCTTATTGGCATATATGCAACCTGTACGGATTACCTCGATATTGCCTTAACTTACAATCATTCTAAGCAACGATGGATGGTGACTAACAGTGGAATCTAGGACACGCGTTTCGTCCTATTTGAAACTCGTCAGCTGGAAACTGATCAATCTAATTTCCAAACATCAGTGGGAAGATTCAAGCAACCAGTATAAAGATGAATTAAACTTCACCCCATTGCACAAACTAGTGGCTATCAGGGCTCAGTAGCTAAGTGGATAACGTGATGGCATTTAAAGAGAATGATACTGTGTTCGAGTTCCTGAGTAAACATCGACTCTAGGATGCACATACATCCAGCTGGCGAGTCCCAAATAAGACGAAACGCGCGTCCTGTATTCCGCTGCTAGCCACCATCAATTTTTGCTTAAAATTAGTATAATTGTCTGGTCAACCTCAATTTAGTCACGAGGGACGTAAATGTGGTTGTTTATTTTAGATGGATAAAAATAATCGCCACCGTAATATTTGTGAGGGAAAAAACACCACTCAAGTTTGTGATCGCCCAATGCAGGAACGGTCATCCAATGCTTTCAGGTTTTCAATGATGATCTAGCTAAGATCAGTTCGTGGTTAAATCTATGAAAAAAACACATTCTGAAAATTAAGTGAATGAAATAAACTTTGTACTTACAATTCATTATATTATAATTATTGTAGTGTAAAATGAGTAAAGATGACCTTAATCATGTGTTAGATCATGCTTTTGTAATGCATAGTATTCATAAGATTCTATCCATCCTTGTAATTACCTAACTAACAAGCTTCACATGCGGATATATCTAGCTAGGTTTTATAGCGTAACAGTAAGTAATCATATTTCATATCTCTGAAGAGAGCAAGAAAGAGAGAGGGAGAGAGTGAGAGCAAATGTTACTTCATGGTTTCAGATGAACACAGATGATGAACGTTATATACAGAACGAAATACAGGTACTGACAGTCTTGTCGATTGCCATCATCCAATTAATAGGACCGTTATTAAATTCTATAAATTCAATAAAATATAATTATTAATAGGGAAACACTTAATAACGTTAATGATATGCATTTGGAATGATTTCTATCTTCTCATGGTTGATGTTGAAGACTCCAATAAATCAGTATCTTACTGAGATCACGAATTGATCTAAGTTAAATCATCATTGGAAGTCTAGAGACAGTGGATGGCCGTTTCGTCCTAATAAGGTACTCCTCAGCAAAGGATACTTACGTATATACGACTATGAATCGAATCCAGAACCTTTGACCTCGCCCACAAACGCTTAACATCTAAACTAATGTATCTAGGTCCAGTGGTGCTGAGCGGTATCATACTAAGACGAAACATCTTTCCAATGCTTACAGGTTTTCAATAGTTGCCTAACTTAAATCAGTTCGTGATTTCAGTAAAACTCAACAATTTTCAAAATCCCCATACTGATAGATCAGTATCCATTGAAATCTGTGATTCCTGGATGAATTTCCTCGATATTACCATTTCGTCATAAGTTTTTATTAAAGTTAGATAGTGGCTAGTGGTGGAATTCAGATATAAGCATCTCATTCTACTTTCTATAAAAATTTCAATCTGATTACTAGCATCGGAAACTGGCTTGTACATTTGGTTGATTAGTCCGAAATAGTACAAAACATATGACCTAAAATTTCACTGCTAGCCATTATCTAATCTTAATAAAACATGTCTAGCTATCACTATAGTTTTACAGAAAGGTAATTAATTAGGTAGTTGATCACTTTGTAAAATATTAAAGGTCTCAAATGATCATTATTATAAGAGAGAAAAAGAGAGGGAGGGAGAATTGAATTGAATTAGAAAATAACAAAATAACGAAACAAATTTACCGTTACAATGATGCATTATTTCTTTCCATGTATTTAATTCTTTGTGATGTTACACGAATCTAATGTAACTCATGATGAATAAATAACGAATTAATACGAAAGGACATGATAAATTTGAAATGATTTATGTAAAAGCAATATGGGAACAATTCCCATTTACGGTATCATGAATGTGTAATGTTGAGGAATCTCATGCTAGAACGAAACAACTGTTCAATACTTCCAGATTTTCAAAGATGGTCTAGCTTAGATTAGTTTGTAATTTAAACTATGAAAATTCTACTATCTCCGTACATTCTTTATAACAATGAAAATTCTTTACTTTTGAATGGATGTTACAACATTATTTTACAATTATCAGAATGGGGATTTGTGGAGATTGCAGTAATTTTAATAGTCGAATTCATGAGTCGACCAGTGAAGTCCAATATGTGCTGGGTATGAGACAGTTATCTATTCTAGATAATGTTTGAAGAGTTGAGCAAGATCATGGATCGATTAAAGTCAGAAATTGACACCATCAGACCCCCCTTAGTGGTCCAGAGGTTAAGCGTTCGCGCGCGAGACCGAAGTTCCTGGTTTACAGTCTGAAGTAAGGGGTCGTGGATGCTCACTGTTAAGGAGTCCCGTACTAGGACAAAATGGCCGTCCAGTGGTTTCAGGTTTTCAATGGTGGTCTAGCTTAGATGGACTTGTGAAGTCAATTGTGAAAGTGCATGATAGTCAAGGCACCTGTTTAACATAATATTAAAGTTAAGGGCTTGAGTGAATGTCAGTGGAACTTTTTAATTTAAGCTATAAACCATTATTAAGAGATAATGTAACTGACAAACGTTAACATATTATAACCATCTTGCCATGTCAATAAGAGGTTTACCACAATTATTTTCTGTATGCAAAAGTCAGGTTGAAAGCACTTCATAGAGCTGACCTCTACAAAACGAAGTGAAAGTGATGTATACTGCCTGTGAATTACTTTGAATGCTCTTTAGACCTCCATGTTGTGTTCACTGTCCATTAAATGTTTAATGATCGCACTTGCAAATAGTTTACTTCTTTTCTGACAGAACTTACATGGAATATATTCTCAAAACCTTGTAGATACCATCTTTTCAGTCCTTCCTATGTACTTATATTCACACTTACTTGCGAATTCACAAATAAATATAAAGGTGATCTCAGAACGGTACTGACCCACATTTAGTTAGTTTAAGGAACATCTGATGTTCTACACCGAAAATGGTTGAGCTAGATAGAAGCTTATATTTAGTTCTGATTTAATCCTTTTATCGGTCATGCCTCAAATCTCTTAACCTTCGAATGAAATCCGAATGAAGACAGGTTCTCGGTTAATATTTGATTTTTGGAATTTTTCATAATCAATTCGAATATTCGTTTGTTATAAGGCACTTTTCAATGTATGGTATTTCTTGTTGTATTTTATCGGTTGAACACAACTTTCTAGTCCTACTACACAGGGTTTCGACTAGACAATATTCATAACTAACACGACATAAACTATTATAATTTAAGTATTCACTGATCTATATTTCTTTTCCGAATATGATCTCGATTGTTCCACTATTCCTGAGTTCTATTTTCATATTTAAATTCTTAAATTGATTATACTGTGTTCATATCCAATAGTGAATTCGATGTTAACATCCACTTCATGAAGTTGGTAGAACAACTGTGAGGCATGGTTCATATTATTAACAATATAGTGAACGAGAACACAAGTGTGGGCAAGCAAATGTATTTAAATACAAAATTACAGAATCCCAGTAAAATTTGAGAATCGTACAGTAAATAATTCATTGGTAAAATGTCAATCAATTGTCTCAAACTTGATTATTTCTTCGTTTGCACACTAATCACTCTATGTTCTTGTTCTCTTCTTTTCAATCCTCTTAACCTTCTACCACCAGTCATTCCACTTACGATTAGTGATACATACTACTTATATCTGTCGATATCAGTAGCACACATCATACCATTAATAATCAATATATTATCAGCATACTTTCAGTAGAATACCCTATCTTCGATTTCTTGTTTAAGTTTCGTTTATTCAAGATTACTCACTAAGATATTAGCCAAATTATGGCTTAGTAGTGATCCCATGAATACCTCATTACTTTATCCATAATAATAGATTACAACAATTGAAATAATATACCATCAACAATTCATAATGACACCTTAACTACAAAGAGTAAAGATTATTAATCATAATATTTAATAAATTTATTGATTAGATTCTATGGTATATACTCATTTCTTATTGGTTACCAAGTAGAATAATTAATTTACTTTTTCTTAAAACTAAGTAACTATTTCCTTTGGTAAATTATTAACATGCTGAGATTTTGCAATGAATTGATCAATCTTCATTTTATACAAGAAAATGAAATATTTAAATGTATTTCTAATGATGTATTTATAGTAGACAGGAATTTTGTTACAGTAGGGCGCCAACAAAAAACCCCACCACAACTAGAGTAATGTTATTACAAAGAAAATGAAGTGAGAGAGAGAGAGAGAGTGACAGAGATAGCAAGGGGAGTGAAATTAATGTGTGATTAATATATGATTTTAAAAAATGATACTGTTCACTTAAAAAAAATCCCACCTAGAAAGATTTCTTTCAGTTAAGGGAAGTAAACTCACTTTTATAATGAATAATTATAGATTTGTCATCAGTTTCTATTCCAAGTTAATGTCTAAAATAATATTCCAAGTTAATGATTTGGATAATTAGTAGAATATCAACTAAGGGATAAGAAAATATACTGATGATATGTCATCAAATTGACTACCTTTCCACTGTTCCTACTCAATCGCATTGTAGATGAATAATCCTCCCTATAAAAGTCGATGAAATATTATCTTCAAGATATGTTCTAACCACTGAACCCTGTGTTTCAAATTGATATCATCAGTTGAATCGCTATCACTGCATTCAACACACAAACGACTGAACCTTGGGATTAATAATAAGATGATGTCAATGGATGACAGACATTATTTGTAACCATCGACGAACGAATATTGGGAATTGTCCAAAATTTTCAGTTTGAAGAAGTTAGGTTTCACAAACATACAGCAGAACTGCTCTCGTTGATTGACTGCATTATTGATATTTATGGTCAGATCAACATCATAATAGTACCGAAGATAACCCAATCAGTACTAGAACACTCTGGACTTTATTATATGTAGACTGATGTTAACTTCAATACCACCACTAGGACTCATAGAGATTCACACAATTTGATTTTCTAAGGGATGTATATATATTAATAGACGTACACGTAATTCTCGATTGGACTTAACCAATAAATCTCCCGTTTGCTCTTGATCTTCTCACTCAAGTAGTTGGTTGCGATTGTTTATGAGGAGCTTGTTACCTGAAATTTTCCAACCAATGAAGTTAACTTGCTGACTAAAAGTGTTATAACATGTCGTTTGAATGCTTATTGTCTTGGCTCTTTTAATGCTACTTTTTGTATCTGGTCGTCGCTGATTGTTATGTCGGAAACGCTTATCATTTATACTCGAAACGAGGGACCTCTGCAATTCCCACGACACGAAGGTAAGAACACAAGACTGGTATAAGTGATGATTTATTAACACCAAAACACGACGATGACCCTAATAGAAAATACACTCATTTATATATTGATTGTACACCCATTTCGATTAATAATTAGAATGTAATCACATATATGAAAAATACTTCGAGTTATAACAAATCACATAGTTCATGTCAATGGAATACAAGAATATCGTATATTATGTAGAATAAAATATCATACGACAGGAACAAAACAAATACTACACTGGGTAATCATCACATTGAATCAAAACGGAAGTAATCTTGAACAAAACTCATAATGAGTAAATCAATCGAAAATTGACTTTTCTTTCCATTATATCGAAAAGTTCATTTCCTTTCTTGATAAATAGTCTTCGGTCTAAAGTTCATCCTGGATGAATTGTGGAGCTTCAGAAATTGAACTTATTTACAGACCCCTAATTTCTTAGATGAATCAGTATTCACGGTTAAAGGAACATAAGATAGTATAACTGGCGGTGCTGGGGCAACAGACTAGTTAAAATGTTTCTACCCAACATTTTGAACACTTTTTTAGTCACTAACTAACGTTCTCTCAACTTCACAGACTGTTTTATTCACACAAAATGTCTTTCTTCCAATGGCCGTAATGAGTTTAAACGACTTCTACAAGCTATCTAATGTTTATAAGCAGGATAATTTAAGAAGCTGCAAGAAAAATTGCCTGCAATTTTTATAGCGTTATACAAGTGCAACCAGTTCACATCAATACTTTTTTGTGGATTGGTAGCTAACTTTGAACCTTGCTCGGTTTGATATTTATTTATGAAGTGTAACCAAGTTGCCTACACTAATCCAGTTTAAATAATAATAATAATAATCAGTTCATATCACAAAATGATCAAAATCCAGATAAATAATCGAAAAGGGACTACAATCTTGTATATAATCAATCTATCGATAGTTGATCAAAAATATGATCGATTTGAGTTCATAGAAGAAGAAATTCAAGGAACATATCGATAATGATGGTATAGGTTAGTAGTGGCTAAATAAACACTGGTTAACTTTCAAGACATCATAACATTTCTTTATCTCTATATTGATATAAACAATGAACTATAACTATATATTGCACTGAGAAAACTTTGAAATATGTGAATAAAAGTAAAAAGACTAGACAATTCTTAGAAGCTTAACAATCAAACCAGTCAGTAATCACTAGACATCTATTACATAAATCCAACTGAATTGGTTAATTATAATTGACTGTAAAATAAAAAAAGACAAGTCATAGGAAAGGACATTGTCAGAAAATTACAGGGTAAACATCAATAATAACAACAGTTACTTGATCATTTTTTGTTAAAGTACTAATTCCGTGAGGAAATATGGACACAAATAACCAAGATAATGTATTAGAAAGATTAAAATACTACATTACATAATACGAATAATAACAATAGATTTGTGGTTGCCCCTTCCAGCCAAACAAGTTGATGAAGCCTAGTAGGTCCTTCTAGCGAGAAACAGACCACATCGAAGCAGGGCACAATTACCAGGGCTAGAACAGCTGTTTTTGCAACCGGTTGGAGTTTGCGCCGTAAGAAGTGACCCCCGTACATTGCATGCACCACTTTCATCAATTTTTGTCGTTTTTCCATCCAAGAATAATTGTGCTGTGATTTTTTGTGGATTTCATAATTGGTCTGAAGGTATCGGTCGAGTGGGTGATTAACTCGATCTCTACCACCTGGGTTGCCGCTCACGTTAGTTCATGGGTCATCCGTTCCACTATCCAAGAGACACGACACGGAAGTGTGAGTCGGGTTTTGCTTCCCAACAATAGATTTGGTGAATGTAATAAGATGATTAAAATGTTTTTGCTACAATAACTAATCATTTTAATCATTTTATTACACTCACTAAATCTATTTTTATTATTCATATTACGTAATCTATCACTGTAATCTTTCTATTACATTATCTTAATTACTTGATCAGTCAATCGATAGGAGAAGATGCTAGTTTTAAATCCATTATGTTTTGTTTACTTGGATCTTTTCATTGATGTTTAGGACTGCAATTGATTAATATCTTATTGTCATATAGACATCCTATACGAATTGTCTCGATATTGTCATAATCAATCTAAACACATATGATTAGTGGCTAACAGTGGAATCCAGGACGCATTCGAGTCCTTAAATAAATATCAACTATAGGATACAGATACATCCAGTTGATGAGTCTCAAATAGGACGAAACACACATCCTGGATTCAACTGTCAGTAATCATCCAGCTTTACTTATTCAGTCAAATAGTTTTCATAGATAACTTGACTACTATAATGAATGTTATGTTTTCAAATCATACAGAGAAAAAAGATTTTTCCTTCCATCTTAGTCTAATCAATGTTAGTTAGGTAGGTAGGTTGTTTAAAATTCAGATCAAACGAATATTCATTGTCAAACATGAATAATTGAAAAAAAGAACAAAAAAGTACAACCTTGAGAATTTCCGAATGAACATTTGATTTTTCTTCTTTTTCTTCTTTTTTTTACAGAAAAAAATATAAAAAAGAAAAAAAAGATCCATAAATAATTTGTGTGTTAATACTTTTACTGAACAAATTTTTTCTCCGATAAATAGAAGTAATAGGGCATTTCTTCTTCCTCTTTTTCTCTTTCTTCTTCTTTATTTTCAAATTTCCCAAGATTAAACTTTATTTCAAGAAAAGTTCATTGATTATATTACTATTAGTAATAGTATTATTATTGTTGTTACTAAGGATACAAATAGCCTTCAAGACTGATATTTCATTGATCTTTATTGATAATATGAAAATCCTGTGAGGATTATCTCGATCTCTTTCTATATATTTTTCATTGTATGATTTATTAAGAAGAAACAAATTGTGGTAATCTATACAAGATTTGTATATGTTAAAACAAAACACAACTCTGATCAATATTTAATCTTGAATATTCAACACTATAATCAGTTAGTGGGACTATAATTTATGAACGAACCAATCATATTTAAGATAGTAAATTTTAAATTTTGGCGTGAAATTTATTCACAGATTGAAATCATGAGTCAATTGAAGCTAGATCACCATGGGAAACCTGGAAGCACTGGATGCCGGCTCAGCAGTCTAGTTCGTTAAGCGCTCGCGCGCGAGACTAATAGGTCCTGGGTTCGAATATCGTGGGATGCGGGATCGTGAATGCGCACTGCTGAGAAGTCCCACACTAGGACGAAACGGCCGTCCAGTGCTTTCAGGTTTTCCATGGTGATCTAGCTTCAATTGACTCATGAGTTCAATCAATGAAAATTTCTAAAATCTCCACAAAACCCCTTCTGAAATTCATTCACTTATTTAGTCAAATATTATTTTAGCATTAGAGATGATATTAGTTCATAATGAAAATATCAAATCTAATTCTTAAGTCTAATATTCAACTGTAAATCTTAATCCTAATTCCTTGCACTAGTTTATAACTGTCATTGAGTTCTAGTTAATTGATGGACATTCTCAAGGTCACAATAGCGTCTTTCAAAGATCATGCATAAATTGTAGTCTTACCGATAATTCAACTTTTTATTATGAATAATGACATAAATAGTATACTATTTGACCAAATTAAGAGCTATAGGAACTCAATAGCTTAATAGATAACACGTCATTATTTAAATCGGAATAGATTAGATTCCAGTCTATGTAAACATCAAAATCGAGATACAGGTATACTTCGCTAACATGATGTATGTAAGCCAAAGCGTACGTACTGAATCCGATTCCTATCCACAGTTTATCTTCTCTACAAAGTAGATTAATATTGTTTCTAGTTATTCACTCAAATCATCACGATAAATAGTAACTAAATAGATGAATAATCAATACACACACCTTATCCTATGTTCACTCCGAGGCCATGTTTAAATTGAATTAAATCTCATACACGTTGAAAAAGTGAGTGGCTATCCGAACTTACTAGTTAATTGGATAACACGATGGGGTTCGAGATAAATTATACCGCTCTCGAACCATAGAGTAAACATTAATCTTAAGATCAAGGCACATTCATCTGACAAGTCGCAAATAAAATGAAACTCACTAACTGGTTTCTATTTCTAAACACATTACATTTATTCTATATTACCTTGTGTCATAACGGCTATATCAAGGCACTCCATATACGACGTCTATAATTCCAACCAAGATTGATTTAATTTCAGCTAAAAATTATAACAACAATGGGATAATTCAAGCCATTTCAAATTGAAGTAATTAACTTATAATGGTTATTAGAAAAAAGTATTTGACAGGACAATAATTTCAATCATTACTTGTATCTATGTGTATCACTTTATTATCTTTATTATATACATTAATGTACATATATATATATATATACATATATATACATACAAGTGTGTGTATGTGTGTGTATATATGTATATAAGTGTATTTGTATTTAAGACTATGTATTTAACATACTGTCGCCGTACATGTAATTTTGAAGATAAGCCAAGCAAATTAAAAATTGTCAAAAAATTTTTTCTCTTTAATTAGACAATGAAAATTAAAAAAAAACAACAACAACAAGAAAACACTGTTAACCAATAGAACTTTCTTTTCAGTTGGTAACAGATGATAAATTAGTTGATATCTGAATACATTTTAAATGTATTGGCTAAATTATTGTTTTTTATTTCCCCATTATAATTAATTTATAATTACATTACATTATAATAAATGTATAATGTTGATTAGAACTAGTCAATTCCCTAAAGTGAATGTCACCTATGAGTTTACTCTATAAGAAACATTGATAATGATGTATTTTGAATGATTAAGTCCTTACCAAATAGAATTGATCTTGTTTTTGTTTTTGTTTTGGTTCTAATATCAGCGTTGACACTAAGATATGACAAGTATATTTAGTTGATAAGTTCAAAATATGAAGAAGTGTGCATTTTGAACTATTCACAATCCTTCAATTTCAAATAATAATAATAGTAATGATAATAATAATAATTTACAAAGAATGAGGATTTGTGAAGATCGTAGAGATTTCAATAATTGGATTTATGAGTCGATCTATACAGTTGTTCTCGAGTGGAAGCCTGCCTTTTGGCGAGAGAGAATGAGTCGATCTAAGCTAGATCACCAGTGAAAACCTGGAAGTACTGGACAACCATTTCATTCTAGTATGGGACTCCTCAGTAATGTATATCCACGACCCGGCACGTGAGGCTCGAAACCAGGACCTTCGATCTTGCAAGCGAAAGCTTAACCTCTAAACCACTGAGTTAGGGTCCAACGATGTTAATGTCTAATTGACAGGGAAATAAAATAAATTGGTTTCTTCATTTTGATAAATGAACAAGACGACCCCGGTTACATTGAAATTACTTATCTTATCTGATTGGTTTATTTGTCATTTAGTTATTTATTTTAGTTATATATTCTCAAATTCATAACTGTCGCTATTTATTTATTTATTTGAACACATAAATATTGGTACAAAGGGGCACCAAATACATGTGTGCCACAAAAGTCACTTGATTCGTTTGTGGGCTGTGATACTGTCCGGGTGCCCAGATCGAAGCAGGTGGTTTTCTTAGGGGTCATAACTGGAGCCTAATCCACAAGGCAGTGGAGCAACGTTAGGAGATGCAGTCTCATGGTAGCCGGTGACCAACGATTGGTTCATGCGCCATTTGTTCCTTCAGGATCCTGGAGCCTATGTACATCACTGGTTTGGAATTAGGGTTTTACAACTCCCCTAGTTGGATCCTCCATATCCACTAACCCGGCTTAAGAGCCGGACATTCGCCTTTCGTCCTTTCACTTTCATGAACAACAGTAATGCTGCGAGGATTCAGTGAGTAGAACTCCCCTAACAGTGGTTATATACACGTGGTCACATGAGGGCACTTGGAGAGGGAGAGCGGACTCTTCCCACCCTAGACCGTACCAGGGCATTCGGAGGCACAACTGTTACTATGTGAATGTGATTGTTGTATCACGCCTTTTGACATCTTGGAGTAAAGGAAAATTCTCTTGTTAATAATTATCTTCTCTTCTCTATTATTGCAACCATGGGTAAGGTATTTCGCTTGACAACTTATTGTTGCATAGCGGAGTGAACTAATAGGATCGAACAAAAAAGAGAAATCTTCGTTTACAGTTTTACTTGAGTTGACATAATATTAACGTCATATAGAATGTTGATATTAGTTATCTATTATAAAAGTGTATATAACCCAATCCAAAAGAGATTTATACGTTTCATGAAGAGTTTCTAATCATTAGAACCATTAGGTTAATATTCTTTGATACAGATCCAACCAATTTATGATGTAGATAAACGAATATCTAATGTAATCAATAATAACTACTTCATTTTTAGTATGTTTAAATTGTTAAGTTTAAATCAATATCATGAATGGATCAATTTTGGTGGAGTTTTGTTCTCTGAGCTGGATGGTTTGGTCGTGGAGCTTTCATCGTTCTTCTGAACGACATCATCAGCACAAACTTCAGATAGAAGTGAACCAATCAACATCGAGGTGCACAGAACGAGCTGTGAAACACATATAGAGAAATTCGAACACTTCACTTCTATCTGAAGTTTGTGCTGATGATGTCGTTCAGAAGAACGATGAAAGCTCCACGACCAAACCATCCAGCTCAGACAACAAAACTCCACCAAAATCATCCACCTGAGCTACAAATCTTCTCCACCATCCCAAGAATAGATCAATGTTAGACCACTATTGAAAACCTGGAATCAGTGGATGACTGTTTCGTCCTAGTATCGGACTCCATCAAATTATTTATGGTATCACGCGAGTTTTCTATTATGTTGCTTGTATTTCAAAAAGTTTAAATTAAGAAAACTTACCAAATGTTACCAAGATATAAATAAATAAGTAAAGATAACATGTTTGTGCTGTTCTTATCATAAAAGTCAATTCATTAGATTACACGAAAGAGTACAAATTTGTATGATTAAATACGGGAATATAAACAGCTTACTGTTTATGTTATAACATGTGAACCTGTTTGCCCTGTTTATTGTATAACGCAACGATACCGCCAATTAGAGAGCAGTGAATTATCGATCGAACCAGTGACGCATAAAACACGTACGAGCAGCTTAGAGTCCTGATTGGTCCTGCTTTCCGCCTAGCCCAGTGAGTTGAGTCCAGAACACCAATCTCAGCCTCTGCAATATGAATCATTTATTTCAAACATACGGGGTTTATATACCAGTCAAACAGACCACAACGTACCATAAAATAGAAAATATCATTTGTACAATATTTGGCCAAAAGTGACTGTGAATGAGGGAGTCAGTGACTAATAGACAGGGAATAATTTAAGAATGGTAAATCTTATAATAATAGTTCATAGGTCGAAATAAAACTCATAATAAGAGGGACATGAATATGAACAGTTTAGTTACGTAACAACTACACGATATAAATATACTCAAAGTATTGGTCCATAAATGGATCCCAACAATTACCATTCATTATTCTTATCGGGATATAACAATTTAGTTATAATCAATACGCATATTATGTATCATACATATAAACAGTGTTAAGTAGTTAGCGATAGTCGATACGAAAATATGAATCAAAGTTTTATACTAGTCGTCGTTCTTCAGTAAGAAGTCTTTTCTAATCTTGAAAGAATCACTACTTTTTGTAGGTAAGATTTGAACTCGAACTTCTCAATCTCATAGCCTGTGATGTTACCGCTGTGATATTTGTGCCATGAATGGTCTTCTATAGAAATGAGTTATTTGTAAATGATTAATCAATAAATAGCAATGAATTTCATGTTTTCCTAGTCCTTAGTTCATCATATTTTTTTGGTTTAGTATGATTTGATCTTGTCAATTCGGATGTCCTATGAAAAAAAGCCTGTTTTAATTATCATTCTTCTTTTAAATATTTACCATTGATATTTTGGAACGATCTCTCTACAAAAAAGATCTAAATAAAATTATAGTTTTACCAACAAAAAAATGTATGTGGTGACTGAAAATATTTGTATATTAGGATGGGGTTTTTGAAGTGTTGTAGTCACAATTGATTGACCACTGGGTGGTGATCAATGTCATGTGTGACAAGTCACCACCAGTCTAGGTGACTCGAGATTGCGTGCACTATGTTGAGATGAGCTGGCGGTTGGAGGTAGTCAACAGGAAACCCTGGACAAGGGTTTTGTGCTACTTGGCACTCGTCAGCAAGGTGTACCTGTAATCTTGAGGGAACTGATGCTCCCTGACGGATTTGATCCCGTGTCATTCAGCTTCACAGTCAGAGACGAGTGCCAAGTAGCACGAAACCCGGGTCCAGGGTTTCCTGTTGACTACCTCCAACACCCTCTAATCTCAACATAGTCTCAACATGTCGAGCCACCTAGACTGGTGGCCACATTACAACTCGATCGATGGCATTCGATCTGCATTAAGAAGGACTTGACACACATGACATTGATCACCACCCAGTGATCAATCAATTGTGATTACATCTCAGTCCTACAGGAAGTCAGTCACGGCTCGGATAGCTCAGTGGTAACGTCTCTGACTGTGAAGCTAGGTGACACGGGATCGGATGCGCCAGGGAGCACCAGTTCCCTCAGAATTACAGATACACTTTGCTGACGAGTGTCAAGTAGCACGAAACCCTGGTCTAGGGTTCCCTGTCGACTACCTCCAACCATCATCTGAAGAGTTGTAGTTTTTGAGCTAGATGGTTTGGATTGTAAAGCTTTCATTTCTCTTCTGAATAAGATCCTTAGAATGTATTCTATGAAGAGAAGTGAGTTAATAGAATTTCTGCACAATTGTCAAACATCTTGTTCTGTTAACTTACAATTTGATTGGTTGTTATCTATAGCTGTGTGGTTGTTAGTTGTATGTTTGTTTTGGTTGTTGTTTTCTTTTTTGACCTTAATTCCAACTTCGTGATTGTTAATTCTTCATAAGTATGAAGTTGTTAACGCCCAACTTCAATCAATTCATTATATTGTGGGATCATCTACCATTGTTAGTTCTTTTTTATTGGATGGTAGATCTGGTCGACTTTTAGTATCTCACTTCTCTTTGGAGTATGTGCTGATTATGTTACTCATAAGAATAAACGAAAGCTGCCTAACGAACACAATCCAGCCCAGTGACTACAACACCTTCAACAGATTACAGGGTTACTATTTATTACAGTAGATTATAACTAAATATATTTCGTCTAAAATGAAATATTTGGTAACATGAAACCTTTAAAAGAGGTTTAATACAGATATCGTTTCTTAAACGTGATAAATTATATCATAGTAATTTCAATAGTTGAAATCATGAGTCAATTGAAGCTAGACTACCATGGAAAACCTGGAAGCACTGAACGGCCGGTTTTTTCGTCCTGTTATGATGAATCATGATTGAAATTGTCATAAGTTAAAATCAGAAACTCTGTTGAACGCTTATAGTTTTATTGGGTTTACTTTATGTGTTGTTTCAACCCTCACAATGGAATATATTACCACTGAACTGTTAAGAATTCACTGACTGCATATCTGTAATTTAATGCGGAATGGTCATTAATGAAGGTCAACCTACTAACTTCTTAGTCGCCTCCTAGATTCTACAAATATTTCTAGACTTAAGTCTTTAATAGTAATGAATATATACAAAGTATGAACAAAAGCTTCATATCAAGGTTAATTTCTGTACAGAAAACGTGCAGATTTATAGGTTCACGGATCTTCTGGAAATACACTAATTAGCTATCCAACCAAATGGTGACACAAATCTGAGAAGTCTCTATTTGAAGATGATAGGGTGAAACAGTTTTATTCATTTTCCAAGCTTCTGGAGTCTTTTTTTAAAGAATTCGTCGAAGCTGCCAACTGCTAAAATGTGTAAAATCATTTAGTGAATTAGTGAGTAATGATTTCAATTGCTCTTGGCATTCATATAAGTTCAATTTGTAGGCGAACAGCATAGACCTGAGCAAGAGGGATCATGATATAGTCGACTATTGAGAATAAATGTAAATTATTTCGAACAATGTACATCGGAGATAACAAAACTCATAGCAATTATTTCCAAAACAATGATTAACTGTTAGAAGTTCGGTCAATAGCTTAATATTCTTCCATCAACTACTCAATAGGTTTCTTTCAAATCTGAAAGAATAAAAGACTTTTTTAAAGGATCATCGGTACACCAGAATTCTGACAGTCATCTTTACATTAAGTACATAAGTTTGTGAGTTCCCATTGAAGAGCTCCGATTTTTTAAAAAAAAAAGACAAATACAATGACTTTCCGTGTTGGTTTCTAGACCAAAATAGTTGGATTTCTTTGAGTAACAAATTGTGATCAACATTTTAGGCAAAATGATTAATATTTTCATAGCTTAAGTCAAGTTCTGTTCTTAGCTAGACTATTACTGGAAACCAGGAACTACTAGAAAATTGTTCCATATTATTATAGGACTCTTCAGTATTATGAATTCTTGACTTCAATTTAGGAGATCTAACCTAAGAACTTTAATCATATACAAGAATATTGAACTTATAGATTATTTAATCAGAAACCAATGATTCATCTAACAATTGATCCTTGAATTTACTGTTGGTTTATTTTTGAACATCATCTACAATATTGAATAATAGGTAATCGTAAAATCCAGAAGGTGTCTTTAGTCCTTTTTGTAACTGATCATTTGGATGAACTTGCATTTTAAACTAAACACCAACAACGGCAAGATACAAACCCTTACAAATTAAATCATATAAAACATTGTTCTAAATATATTCGATTATTATCATTATTAATGGGATAGGTTTGTACAACTATGCGAATGGATATAAATGTTAAAAAAATACAGATATGTGGAAGACTTTTAGAGAAAACCATTTCTCGAAATTAAGCCATATGCTTTTCTGTGATGATTCTGTTATTAGAACCCGAAATAAGAATAAACTTCTTGAATTAGACTCATCTAAGTACATTTATGAATTCAGTTATCTCAATTATATTAGGTGCGCAATTCTATAACCTAGCGACTCAAATTTGAAGTAAAAACATCCTATCAGGCTAATTTAGAAAAAAATAGTTAAAATTAATCAAGGAACTATATACTGGTTTACTTAATTTAAATGGAACACCAAGTAGAGACAGTTAAAGTATTTTAAATCATTCACTGGGACCCATCCACTTTTCCGTAATGTCTACGTAGACATCTTTTAAATATAGCTTAAAGTCACTAGCATTCATCTTAATAAACCTGACATCAGTGTATAGACGAAATGCATATAATTGTTCTCTTTATCTTGACCATTAGATTGGATTATAATCATCTTATTATACTCTGTCTTTGGTCAATATCTTTTTAAGATTTTCTGATGTATCAGAAGGGGTTTGGGGGATATTATAGAAGTTTTTAATAGTTAAGATCATGAATTAATTAAAGCTAGACCATCATAGAGAACCTGGAGGTACTGGATGGCTGTTTCGTTCTATTGTGGGACTCCTTAGCAGTGCACATCCACGACCCCACCCCCTGCGAGATTCGAACCCAAGACCTATCGGTCTCGCGCGCGAACGCTTAACCTCTAGACCACAGAGCCGGCATCCATTGGTTTTAATGTATAACTTAAACTAATCCACGGAATTGAGCGACACACCTTGTTTTTTTATTATTGCATAATTGTAACATCTTCTTTCTATCCTTATGTAACTGTTATTGATATACAATCTATAACTAACTGTTTTAATTCATTCATTTATTGTTGCACCTCATTGATTGCATAGTCCCATACCAGGACGAAACGGCCATCCAGTACTTTCAGGTTTTCAATGATGGTCTAGCTCAGATCTACTTGTAAATTCAACTGTTAAAAATTACTAGTCTCCACAAATCTCCATTTTAATAATTAAATAATAATTTAGTAATAAAATTCATAAAGACTACTGAATTTTCCTGATTGTTATCTAATATATCACTATTAGCTTGGTATTGATTTTATTACTATTATTATTCTCAGATATATATGGTTGTATTATAGGCGAGATTGTCGAGACTATCGACTTTCGTAGCTGACATCACAGACTAATCTTAGTTATATAACTAATGAAAGCCAAGAAGTACTGACTAGTTATTTAGTTCGAGTAGTATACTACTCAGTAATGGATATCCATAACCTCATAGTAAATTGAATAAAGATTATTCAGATCTGAAAATGAGTGTTAAACATTTAGAGCTGAAAAGAAAGTTATGGCGAGACTATAATTTATGGACGAACCAATCACATATAAAATAACAGGTCTCGGATTTCGGTACGAAATTCACTCATCTATTTGACTGAATAGAGTTTTGGCATTATAGCTGATGTCAGTTTGCGATGAAAACCCTAAATCTAATTCCTAACCTTAATCATCAACTGTAAATTATAATTCTAATTCCTCACATAGGTTTATGACCCTGATTTGGTCGTAGTTATTATGTGGACACTCTCAAGGTCAATCTAACGTCGCCCAAATGTTATCCATAAATTATGGTCTTATCGAAAGTTATTTTTACTCTATTCATAGTATCTTTAATGTTTAAATAGGAAATTTTGATTCAGTGAAAACATATATGTACTTTTATAGAGTACCAGTTAGGTCGTACCCTGTTGATTTACGGTATATATTTTATAAATATGAGAAAATACTAGATGTTTTACTCCCTTCTGTATATGTACATGTATTCGACAGAACTGGATAAACAAATTATTCATGTAATTTTCTTTTATTCATCTTCAATATACAACGATTTATCATATTTTGTTCAAAGAGAATTCAATCAGATTTTTATATTAACCTAAACATACATGTATGTACAGTAAGTGGATAATAAGATGTAAGGTTCCTTGATGGGAAAATTAATTTGATGAGAACTGATGTTATTATGCATAATAATAATAATAATAGGGTAGTGAACATGAACACAAGTGTGGACAATCGAATGTATTTCAACACCAATTAACAGAATCTCTTAGTAAAATCTGAGAACTATACAGTAAATATTTCATTTGTAAAATATCAATCAATCGTTTCAGACATGACTGTTCTTTCGTTTCCACACCAATCATTCTTTATTCTTGTTCTCCTTTCTTTGATCTTCTTAACCTTCTACCGCCAGGTATTTCACTTTCGACTGATAATATCTACTACTTATATCTGTCGATATTAGTAGCACACACCATAATAATAGTACTAATGGTAATAATAATAAACTTTAGTGCAAATAGTAGTAGCAATCTTGGACCGGATTACTAGGCGAAACGTTGGATTTATTTAAAATTCATTCGCTGAGATTTTACAAATACATTCTTTTTCATTAATGTCTCAAATCAACTCGGCACTTAAATACTGTGAAACTTCACTTGGTATTGTTTACCTGAATATTCCCATTGATGATTAGGACTATAAATGATCAGTCTCTTATTGGCGTATGTGCATACTGTGCGTATTACCTCGATACTGCATGAAATCACAAACTTTATAAGCAAAGATGGATAGTGGCTAGCAGTGGAATATAGGATGCGCGTTTCGTTCTATTTGGGACTCGGCAGCTGGATGTATCTGCATCTCAGAGTCGATGTTCACTCCGGGACTCGAACCCAGTACCATTCGCCTTAAACTGCATCACGTTATCCACTTAGTTACTGAGTCCTGATAGCCACTAGTTTGTGCAATGAGGTGAACTTTAAATTCACTTGGTATGGTTTACTTGAATCTTCCCATTGTTTCAGGTAAATCCAACTGACGAGTCCCAAACAGGACGAAATGCGCGTCCTGGATTCCACTGCTAACCACTATCCATCTTTGCTTACTGTGAAACTATTTGATCAAATTTAGACGAACGTTTTTATAAATAGTAATAAACCATTATGTTCATATAATTATAAACTAATTTCTGAAAATCATGAAATAGTCAATTGAATAGTAGAAATATTCATGAATTCTATGTGAAAAAGAAGTAAACTTACAGATTCTGTGGTGTAGACATTAACCAACTCACCGTCAAAGCCTATTCTCATTAATTTAACTTTAAAAACTTGGTCAGTATGGTTAAATAATAGATAATATGGTATGCCTGGTACTTAAACATTTGATCATGTCTTTCTAACCACTTGTTAGTCCCTCAAGATTCTTGCCGAACAGAAGATAAAGTGCGGGAATAATGAAATAAAGCTTTATTCTCATGGCTAGTCCAAGTACAGAAAATAAGGATATTTATAGAAGATTCTGGTGAGATGCCGCAATTATTAACTGAATCGGTAAGTATCTAATCACAATACAACACTTAATTCATTGATCGTGTAGAATTCTATCAGAATTTTCGATTGAATGCCGGTAGGACGAAATATGTGACTTTCTGTATGGGGGTTGGCTGAATATTCTTGTGATCTATCTATCTATCTATCTATCTATCTATCTATCTATCTATCTTTATGTATATGGTATTGCATATTATTTTGGTGGAGTTTAATTCTCTGAGCTGGATGGTTTGATCGTGGAGCTTTCATCGTTCTTCTGAACGAAATCATCAGCACAAACTTCAGATAGAAGTGAAGTGTTCGAATTTCTCTATATGTGTTTCACAGTTCGTTCTGTGCACCTCGATGTTGATTGGTTCTTATCGACCTTAAATTTATCATTGTTTACTTCTTTGTTTCGGTTGTGTCTCCGATCGGTTTGGTTCAGCCAACCACTCCATCAAATCCCCAACACAATTCCTCGACCAAATTAAAGATATTCAAATCAACAACGACGAACTCATGATATCATTCGACGTAACAGCACTGTTCACCTCAATTGAACCACAGTTAGCAAAAGAAACTATATCCCTGCTGCTCAACAACGACACAAATCTCATTAAATACACGAAGCTTCAAATTCAAAGTCTACTGGAACTCATCGATTTATGCCTAACAACATATTTTCAGTTCAACAACAAAATCTACGAACAAACGAAAGGGACACCAATGGGATCACCAATATCAGGACTGATCGCAGAGGCAGTGATGCAAATACTAGAAGCCACTATATTACCAGTGATCAAGCCAAAAATATGGATTCGCTATGTAGACGACACCTTCGTCATCGTCAAAAAGAATGAACTGGAAAACACTTACAAACTGATCAACAACGTTTTCAATGACATCAAGTTCACAATGGAACAGGAGTCAAACAACCAACTAGCATTCTTGGATATATTGATCACTAGAACTGAAACAGGCAAACTGGAAACTCAAGTATACAGGAAACCGACCCATACAGATCAAATTCTCAACTACAACAGCAACAACCCAAGAGACCACAAAATCAACTGCGTACACATATTGTTCAAGAGGGCGAGGACACACTGCAGCACGCTGGCAGCACGAAAAAATGAAGAGAAATACCTGAAGGACATATTTCATAAGAACGGCTACCCAATGAACTTCATCAAAAAACACCAACCGCACAAAGCATCAGAACCCAAGTCAAGCGCAAAAATCAACAAAAGGATCACCCTACCGTACATACAAGGAATATCAGAAACCGCAACGAGACTGCTGAAAACCTTCGGGATAGGTGTGGCACATAAACCGACAAAATCACTACAATCAATCCTATGCAAACCAAAGAATGAAATAACAAAGGAAAACAAATCAAACATCATCTACAAAATAAATTGTACTAACTGTGACATACACTACATCGGACAAAGCGGACGCCCCCTCCACCTTGGCCTACATGAACATCAATTGGCGGTCAAACGCCATAATATCTCGTCACTTATATCAATACACGTGGATAACTACGGACACTCATTCGATTGGAAAAATGTAGAAATCTTAGACAGAGGAAACTCCAAAAACACCAAAGAATTTTTAGAAGCCTGGCACTCAGGTCAATCAGCAATCAACAAACATTGAAATCAATCCAATTTATCAACCAATCAGGAAAATCATGCATAAATATGGGAACAAAAACCAAACCAATGGGAGACACAACCAAAACAAAGAAGTAAACAATGATAAATTTAAGGTCAATAAGAACTAATCAACATCGAGGTGCACATAACGAACTGTGAAACACATAGAGAAATTCGAACACTTCACTTCTATCTGAAGTTTGTGCTGATGATTTCGTTCAGAAGAACGATGAAAGCTCCACGACCAAACCATCCAGCTCAGAGAATTAAACTCCACCAAAATCATCCACCTGAGCTACAAATCTTCTCCACCATTGCATATTATCTTGTTCCATCATTCTATAGTTTCTTTATAACTTATTTCTTATGAACGTGTTCAAGGGATAATATGACTATGTTTATTTATAATGTTTTTAGCATTCAATAAGTGTCCTATTGTCAGTACTTTCAGTAATTTTTCCAATTTTCCTTATAAATGCTTAATATTATTTGATTTTCATTAAAAATATCATTTTTAACAATTAAAAATGATCGGTAATTGAGCCAGTAATACAAACAGAAAAAATGATTGAAGTTTCTAGGCGGAATATCCTCAGTAAATAGTAGAAATATTCCTGATAACCATCATAGAAATTACCTGATCATCTTTGATTTCCTATAAGTTATGAATTAAATAGTAGACTGTACCATTAAATGTCATTACATAGACGAGAATAAAATGAATGAGTTTATAGGATAAACACACACACACACTCACACGTGCGTGCACAACGAACACTTAAACAACAATAGAATAAGATAAACTCTTATTTAATTTTATATATTTGTACCGTCTACTTGTTTATTAAAGAATGAATCCCCATTTGACCTTTGTCACAGAAACTAAACAATGTATATATATATATATATCTGTATATTTTAATGACTATAACAGCTGTAATATTTTTAATGCATAATTCACTTACTACTGAAATGACGTTTGATTATTTTTATATACATGTGTGTGGTTTCACATCACAGTTCATTATCCAATTTCGCTAGTTGGCTTCCTATTTGTATGTGTGTGTATTTGCTTAGTATTTCTTGGTTAAATATTCTTATAGTCAATATTGTATCTAACTACATTTCAAACAATATTTTCATATACACAAATATTATAATAAATCCATTTAAATAAATGAGAATTCCACAAATATTTGAAAATGTCAACCATAAAACCAATTATCAGATAAACACAACAAAAAGCAAATAAGTTTACCATTGACCATTTGTAGTCTAGTATATAAAAAAACAAAGGAGAAATTACAAACTGCTAGAGATTTCGCTCTTTGAAGTGAAGAGTATTGGGTTTAAGTTTCATTGTGAACATCAACACTAGAATGTAGGTAGTATGTCCATTTGAGGAGTCTGATATAGGATGAAACGTGTGTATTGGATCCCTCAGATAGTCATATATCAAATCAATCAAAATTTTTGATGTAACTTATATTGAATTCATTCATTCAAGATGTACGTATGTCAGACAACAGAAACCGACAAATTGTAGTCATGAATATGAATAACAGGAAATGATGAATCCTATGATTTTCTGTTCATAAATGATTTTATGATGACTTATAAATAAGTGATTATATAGCCGTTTTTATTCATTGATTACACTTGAATAGAGTTTAATAATGCTAAATTAATATTAAAACAAGTTTCATTAATCAAACAGTATCAGTTATTGGATCATTGAAAATTACTGTAGAATCGAATGCGTTCCAGTTAATTGAAATGTTTGATAGGCACAGTCGATTGTTAGAAGCAGGCTAACCGTGAAATCTAGGACACAGATTTCATGTTATCTGAGACTTGTTACCTTGATGTACTTGCTTCTCAGAGAGAAACTGATCAGTTTCCGTCCTAAACATCAATGAGAAGATTCAAACAACCAATACAAATGAATTAAACTTCACACCATTGCGCAAACTAGTGTCTGTCTAGACTCCGTAATTAAAAGAATAACGCGATGGCATTTGAAGCGAATGGTAACGGGTTCAAGACCCAAAATAAACATCAACTCTGGAATCCAAGTACATTAATCTGACACGTATCCAATGGGTCGAAACTGGAGTCCTCCACACTACTTCCAGCCACCATTTAATTTTATTTAATATGCTTGTGATTTAATAGTTATATCAAAGCAATCTGCAGAGGATGCACATATAACAATAACAGACTGATCATTTCCAGTCATCAACGTCAATTGGAAAATTCAAACGACTAATATATATGCATTAGAATTGAGTGCGTTTTAGTTTTTAGATGATTCCCTGGTTCATTTTGCTTCCTATTTTTGAAAATATCTTTTAATTCTTCAGCTTTTTCAAAGTTAGTTGATTTAATAGCAGAATCAAATGTAAACAATAATTAGATATATTTGTACGCAGGCAAATGTAGGGATTGTAATTATGATTCTGTTAGGTGGTTAGAATGAGTTGAAATGAAACCTTGGACTAATTTTTTCATCCTAGATCTTACTCATCAACGAGGCATACATGTTATCTTGAGAGAACCACTGCTCTCAGGGGAAATAGAACCCGTGTCACACAATCTCATAGTTTTGAATGTTGCCACTTAGACTAGTGGCCATATTACAACTTCAGTAATAAGATTCAACCAACAGTAAAGGATCAAACGAACATGAGCTTCGTCACTACTCAATGATCAATCAATTGTTACAATCATAAATTACATTGTGCATTGTCATTTTTAGTAGTTTAACTATTTAAGGCACATTCGAATTTTCAACTACATGAATAAACAATTTTGATGAATCAGTCCAAATGTAACTATTATTGCGGCTAATCGGTACGATTTAGATCCACATATACATATTTTATGAACGAGAATTGTGGTGGAGATGAGTTTAGTATTCAATGCAGAAAAACAGTAATTTAGTGAAATGTGAAAATCATAAATCAAAAACATCATTTATACATCTTTGAATTGTCTCTTACAAGCTTCACTGTTCCTTCATTGCTGTTGTTATCTTGATTGCTTTCAGTTTCCTTTTCTTGGCGAGACTATAATTTATAGATAACCTTTGAGCGACGCTAGACTGACCTTGAGAGTGTCCACATAATAACCAGGAACATATGAGAGTCATAAACCTATGTGAAGAATTAGAATTATAATTTACAGTTGATGATTAAGGTTAGGAATTAGATTTAGGGTTTTCATCGCAAACTGACATCAGCTATAATGCCAAAACTCTATTCAGTCAAATAGATGAGTGAATTTCGTACCGAAATCCGAGACCTGTTATTTTATGTGATTGGTTCGTTCATAAATTGTAGTCTCACCCTTTGCTTTTCTCTTCATTTCGAATTCCTAAACCTTCTGCTCTCAGACACTTCACTTTCAACTGGTGTTGCATACTATTTATATCTGCAAACATAAGTAGCATACACCACACATACACTATAATCGTTAATAACATTTCCAAAAAATGTTGAAAATCTGAGAAATTTCTCCGTAAACTAGATTCAATCTATGGAAAATCCAAAATTAAATGTGCTTTAGTTATGTCATATATAATGAAGACTCTGATTCAATACTTTTCACTACTTATATATTGTTTTGATATGCGTACATTGTAAAAACTGAAATGTTTAAGTATTTTTTACAGATTATAATCTTTTTCAAAGGGGAATCCAAAATATACTCCATAGCCTTTGGTTACTGGCATCAACTAAGAAGTTGGTGAATCGTCTATCTGTCAAATAAAGGATGAATATACTGCGCAGCAGTTAGTATTGTGCTAATTCATGAGCATGAAACGTGACCTTTAACAAAAGAAGACATTAGTAGATTATAAATATCTGGTCATAGGTATATTTAAAATGTAGCTTATGTAAGTTGGAACCACCGACTAAGTAATAGGGAAGTAAAATACACACTACTGGTTAAGGACTACAAATCGGTTGGTAAGGTAGCAAATCACCATAAACTAAGACAGTTAAGGCATGTGTTGCGTATGCCTAACCACCGCTTACCTCACCATGTGATATTTACTGGTTTGAGTTGGTTGGAGAAAGGTTAGTACTTTTTTGACAATCTAATTTTCTTTCTGTTAGTATGAGTTTTTGAGGATTTTCAATTGTAATTGAGATCACTAGCCGATCTAGGTTAGGAAACCACTAGATGGTCGTTGAGTCCTAGTCTCAACTCTTCAGCAGTGCACACCGATGGCCCCATCACAAGAACTCGAATCCAGAACCTTCAGCCTCACCAAGAACGCTTGACTTCGAGAACGCCATTCTAGAATCTAGTGGTATACAACTCTGGTTTCAACTCATCTGCGATATTGAGCAACCAAGTTCCATTGTCTTCGGTGGAAAGTTACCCTCACCCGATACGGTTGAACACCAATGGTCATTACTTCTCACTTCCAATGAGCTATTCACTAGTGAGCGAATGATGCGGGGTCGTGGAAGTGTACTACTGATGAATTTAGTACTGAGAATTAACTGGCTTTCAGTGCTTTCGGGTTTTCAGTATTTGTCTAGTACGGAGTTTTACATGGATTTTTTGTTGTTTCTTAATTCTAGTACACGAAAGTAATCCACTTTCAGACTAAAGGGTGTTATAGATTTTTTATTCAGATAATTCAACAGCGAAACACTTGTCAAATGACTTCAAGGTGCTCACCTACTCTAAATATTACGTTAAACAATGGTTATTGTTTTTTTTCGATGTTCAATGATTGAAGTCAATTGGTCAGAAAGTCTGTTTGAATTAAATTTCACTCTAGTTTGCACTTATCAGCTAGAAGCATTTAGAATCTTAAGGAAATAGACAACTTCTTGGTGGATTCGAACCTTGGCTACTTAGTTTTACAATTTGATAGGCTAACATTTCAACTATCAGTCAGTCAGTAACAAAGTAGAACTTCGTACGTACGTACGTCAGTTTGAGTTGCCATACCACATTAGCACAGAGATGCAGTGGTCGATTCAAATCCCGTAGTGGTAGAGGTAGTAAAAGTATAAGCAGTGATCGGAAAGATTAGGGTTTGAAGATGTTATTCAAGGAGTATAATGCAGTTAAATAAATTCGGGAAGAGAAAAAAAGACAAGGAGGATTCGGGAGATTAAAATTTGGGAGAACACAAAGAGTGGATGCACCTGCGCCATTGCAAACGATTTTGAGCCATGTCATTCAGGGTCTCTCTAACCATCGGTTGCTATCATCTAGCGGTCCCTAACCAGGTAGTCTACACCTACCAACATGACTCAGTCCACTTGTCAGTTACTTCATGGACTTGTGCCATGTTTTGGTCTGGCCGCCCCTAACTTTCTTCCAACCTACTCCTACACCATTGAACATCGCACGTCGAGGCAGTCGGTGGTTGGGCATACATAACACGTGTCCCAGCCATCTCAACTGATGAGGTTTCACCACTTCATCAATCGATTTGCCATCCTTACCTAGTACCCGTTTCCTAACAACTGCGTTACTTACTCGATGGTCCTAGGATTTACGAGCAATGTTTCGAAGACACCTATGATCGAATACTAGTAACCTACGAATATCCTCTACTCTTACCGGCCATGTTTCACTGCCATAAAGTAAGACGGAACGAACTATACTAGTTGTACTATTTAATTTACTGATAGTAAAGTTTTCGTTTGGTAATTTTTATAATTATAGGACATTATTATTAGATTATTGGTCTGATTAACTTACTTACTCATTTCTATATAAGTTTAGAAAAGAATCTTAATACATTGTACCCTAGAGATAGGTCTAATCAACAAGTATTTATCTGAAAATCAATACATCAATTTTAATTATTTTCTTTGCATTATGTATTTGTTTAACATTTATCTACGCTTATTATATTGAATTAAGAAAAAAGAAAGAAAAAGATAACGGAAAACATTGAATTATTAACATGGAAATAAAATACGCCCGCCCATGATGTTATTCATTCATTCATTCAACTGTATTCTTATGTAAAGTTGGCATAGTTAAATTTTAAATTGATAAAACTAAGGGAAAGAAAACAGAGCAAGAAAATCATTAAGATTAGAGGGCATTTTAGTACTAAATTTTGCCGAATCTGTCTCCCAAATTAGAGACGCCAAATGTTATATATATATATATATATATATATATATATATATATATATATATATATATATATATATATATATATATATATAAGCGCATATAGACCACCCAGTTACTAAAGTGAATATATATTGACTAAGAACTTGTGGTCAATATTAATGAATATGAATATATATCACCATAATGGTTTACTACGTATTTTATAGACTAATTTAGACAGTTTAATTTATTCTAGGTAAACTGTGATGAGAGACAACCATCATAGTCAATATATATATATATAGTATCGAACTTTTAACTCTTTCGATTTTCACTTAGTTTGCTTTGATTTTTCATAAGTACCCCACCCTTTTACTAACACCATCTTCTTTTAACTTTTATCTCCGACTTTTTTTCTTTTTTTCATCTTTAAAACATACACTTCTAGCCACTTATCAACGTATACAAAAAAAGAGAGGTTTACTAGTGATTCATTTTTCAAGGTCAACACAAAAATAGACACACACACACACAATAATCATTGACAATATTAAAAGTAAAAGAAGTAGCAAACAAGATAATTAGTTTATTATTATTTTTTTACTTTACTAGAGTTCGACTTTTTTTGGCATTTAAATAAACTAACTAACATAGTAACAATAACAAGATGCATAAGTTAATAAATGGGGTTGATTGTTTTCATGAAAGTTTTGTCTGTATCCAAGTGTTTATGTTTCAGTATTCATATGATTTGAAAAAAACATGAAGTAAACCCAATGAATTTCATAGTTTACATAACAAATTGACCCTAGTTAAACATTCTAATAAGGATCAAGAAGTATTAGATTGCTATTTCGTTCTACTGTGAGACTCTTCAATGACAGTGTGGATCCAAGGTGTCACGGGAGATTAGTACAAAGGCTTTTAAGTAACTCAAGGAGCGTTTAACATTTAAACCATTAACTGAGTTGACATTTAAGGATTTTTATGTTTAACTCTAATCATTTAGAGGATAGAGGTTTATGGAGAGCTTGTGTTCGACCGTGGATGAGATTGTGGGTCAATATTATCTAAGGAGTTCCATATTAAGACGAAATAGTTACCAACGGTTGTTTAACTTTACTTGGATTTTAACTCCAATAAAATGTAATCAAATTGCTTAGAAGGAAATAATAATAATAATAGTTTATCAACTCAATAGATGTAAAGATAACATTATGTAATTAGCTAATTCTTGGAATTTGTTGCATAAGTATGGGGGGTTCAGTAAGTTCGAAATCAAGCAATTGCTTATAAATGCTTAGAGTTATTTGTGATTAATTAAACTTGTGAAAAGAAAATTGGCTTATAAAATTATTCCGATAGATAGATCATATAAAATGAAGTTATAAATTAACTTACTTACTTGACTTACGCCTGTTACCCCTCGTGGAGGAGCATAGGCCGCCCACCATTATAAAATAAAACTGAATAAAACTAAAAAAAATTGAAAACAGAAGGCTATGGTAATTTACGAGGCTGAACTAAACATTCTCTGTAAATAAAGATTAAGTTTATTGTTGTGTATATCTATGATTTCTGCCGTATATAAAAGACAAGGTTTGGAAATATAAAGCAAGTTTGATGGAATTCTATACATAACTTTGAAAGCTAAATTTGTATCAATTCGGTGACCGATATCTACTAACTAGACCAAAAAATAAAGCTTCTTGTTGTTCTGTTACTCCTTTGATCAACCAAGAAGGGTAGTGTTCAAAGATTTAATGATGTATTTTTTGTTGAAAAAATATAACTTCTAGGTTGCTTCAATAGGATATATAATATTATAATATTGTGAGGTAGTGGTTAGGATCCATTTATTCGTAGTTGGGAAACTGTGACTTGCTGTGGAAGTATTAATGGTGCATTAAAGGATTATTTCAGTACCATTATAGGATAACTATAATTATTTGTAACTAGAGAAAAAAAGTGGACACAAAGAACATTAACAGCAAAATTACTGTGATTCGTCTGTCGTTATACATATGACTTATCAAGTTAGATAAGTGTTATTTAATTAATCAATCAGGGGATAGTGTGAGCGCAAAGTAACTGCAAGAAAGTAAGTTTAGTAAGTATGCCCAGTATTAACAGTGATTAAACAATTAATTCCATTAATAATCACATGTTTAAGTGAATTGTTTTCAGTCATTTTCAGAGTATAGACAACCATCGATATAACAAGCAAATGTTGGTAATGACTCTATGTCATGGACAGATTTGTAGTGAACTGTTCCAACAAAGTCTTGAAAATTTACTTGTAAAATGATTTATGTCGAGAGAGGATTTAGAATTTGGGTCGTTTCAATTTCCATACAGAATTATAAATATTGCCATTAAATGATTTTGCATATTGGATTAGAGCGGGTTAGTTTATTTGGTGTTTAAAACAAAAAATTGAATTTAGTCTAATAATTGATAAATGAGTGGTTCCTAGCATTCTAGTGAGAAGCCATTACCAGTGGAGCTCGATCCGTGTCGGATGGAGACAGTTATCTACCTCAGATAATCGATGAATGGTTTCTAAATATTATGGATTGAATGAAACTAGACATTAATGACTTTGGATATCGGTTCAGGGGTCTACAGGTAGTGTTCGCTCGCAAGTTTGAGTCTCAAGTGCGAGATCGTGGATGAGCATTGTTAAAGAGCCCCATACTAGGACGGAACGGCAGTCCAGTGCTTCCAACTTAGATCGATTCATAAATTCTATTATTAAGATTAAATCTAAGTTTAATACTTCTGGATTTATAATGTATTATATGTACTTCATATATTATGTATGAATGTCTTGAAATGAACCCTATAGTATCCAACCTCTGTGAAGTTTATAGTTAAAATGATTTAATCGTTAAAGTATTCATGATTTCAAATGTTTGAATTTTTTTTGTTTGGTGAATGGATGAAATTTCTTTAGTTTGAAAAAGAAAAGTATTTTACACTAAAATCATTCCAATCGATATTTTGTCTCTATATGGTAATATAGTTACATTTCATGTGCAACTGAAAGGGGTATAATAGTTTCCTTGGAAATAAGAATTTATTGAAAAGAAACAGTTGTGTTTAAATTCAATAAAATAAAGCCATATATTAACTTCTCAAAACAATGTTTCCAACCTTTACAAAATACTATCAAGCATATTGAATGCAAGGTTAACTGTGTTTTTTTTAAAGTAGGAAGATCAATGATTGTCTCTCTTCTAGTCATGAAGGTTGATAAAATCTTTAAGGGAAGTCAACTGACTTTGCTGGACACCTATCAGGGCTTACAGATGTTTTCAGTGAGGAGCCATCTGATAAAAAACCCCAAGAGATAAGCTATTAGGATCTGGTGTTGTAGATTGGATAAGATGGATACCAAGCTCCTCACTTTAGAAATTACCCATTATATCCACACCCGTAATACACTAATCCAGGATGAATGCACTTTATGGAACACATATAAGAGTAAATGGTATCCTTGTAGCAGTTTTTGTTCAACTTTACACTACATGCACATTTGAAGTACACTAGTTGAATAAAACTACGTATCCAATAACATACCTATTGACATAAATACTAAACCCTGTGTATCCATGACGAAAAAAAAACTAATTTATTCTAAGGCTAAGATGGAGTAGTTAATTAGGGTGCTCTCTATTGATTGCTCAAGTTAGTTTATGGATCACAGTCGCACTATTCCTCGAACTCCACACAAAGATATGAAATGGATTTCGCTTGGAGAAATTGATAAACATGTTACTGAAATATAGATATCAATAAATTTTCAGTAGTGAGTTTCATTTAATAAAAAATTCAACCTTTTAAATTACAAAGATTTACAAATATTGTATTCGGTAGATATTTTTCTTGAATATTCGATGAAACTATAATTTATGGACGATCTTTGAGTGACGTTAAAATGACCTTGAGAATATCCACCTACTAACTAGGATTAAATGAAGGTTGTAAAGCAAAGTGAGGAATAAGAATTGTGACTTACAGTTGATGGTTAGGGTTAGGAACTAGGTTTAGGATTTTCATCACGAACTGACATCAATGCCAAAACGTTATTTAGCCACACGTATGAATGAATTTCATGCCAAAATCGAAGACCTGTTATCTTATACATGATTAGTTCGTCCATAAATTATACTTTTGCCAAATATTCTTCTCAAAAGTGATTACATTGTGGGATGTAAATCCTTCTTATCAAGTAATTACAATTAATCCAACTCAATCCACTGAATGTTGTCACCATATAGCTTGTATTAACAACTGGAATCATACAATGATGTATTTGATTTATAGTCAACATGTTTAAGAGTAGTTTTGTATTTTTTTAATGATAAAAGTGTAAAATATGACAGTAGGCATGAGGTATTTTTAGTGAGAAGTTCATTTGCGTCTTTTGGTGTGTTTTGACATCTGAACTGTCTTCTCGACTGGCCTCTAAGTGTTCTGTCAACACTATGCTTTCGATGCACTAAAACTTTCCACTCTGTCTGACAACTGTTGCAACATCGGAACCACATTCTGCTACACACTACTTACAAACATTCTTATGAGCAGTGTCCACTAGATAAGTACATTTAGGATGGAACGCATGTTAAGATAGGATAAGTATCTGTGAATGTGTAATGCATGCGTTTTCCAATGCTCAATATACATGAGGTTTCAAGCGTTTCAGAGCAATTTTCTGTCCATTTAGTGAATGAATGTTGAATTTATGAGTAGAATTTCCGCTGAGGATTTCATTTTAATTCTAACTTTCAATTTATTTGCTTTTTTATTCTGAAAATTGGGATGTTGTACAGCAAATTAGTTACAGAAGACATTTATTGATAGGTTTAGATAATTGAATTGAAATGTGAAGTGAAAATTGTGCTCTTATAAATAACACTGATATATTAAATAAACGGGAACATACTGGAAAATGATAGATATTACACTTTTGAACATTGAATGAAGGATAGATAACCTCACACACATGATTATACGTTATTAATATCTTTTTAAATCTGTTGTTTACATTTCAAAATTATAAGTAAATAAAGAACTTTAAGTTTTTCAAACTTTTCTCAAGCCGTTTTGATGACAAGTTTAAACATATCCAAAAATTTTACCAGTTGAAATCATGAGTCAATTAAAGCTAGACCACCATGGAAAACCTGGAAATACTGGATAACCGTTTCGTCCTAGTATGGGACCCCTCAGTAGTGCGTATCCACGATTCCTCCCCCCGCGAAATTCGAACCCAGGACCTATCAGTCTCGCGCGCAAGCGCTTAACTATTAAACCACTGTACAATCGTTAGTTTTGTTTTCCCCCAGTGATCTCATTTCCATTAGAGATTGTTATGGTCTTTTATCATGAGCTTAATTATGATTTCTACTATTTTATCTCTCAGTTTTGACTTTTGCTCAACTAGTCTACATAACATATGGCATATATCTGCGATTTCGTGGAAAAAAATTCTGTTTACATGCTTTTCTCTTCTTGAATGATTCAATTTGTGAATAAATAAACATTCAAATAATTTAAATTCTCTCACATTTGTTCAGTAAAATTTCATTCATCATGTTTTGGATTTGAAGTGTGTACACGTGTTTCATTTCAATGAATGGTACTGCTGTGGACAATAACATAGTGGAGACAACCGTTTTCCTCTTGGTAAAATATAAAAACTATACACTGAATAAACGAAGATGGATAGTGGCTAGTAGTGGGATCCAGGATGCGCATTTCGTTCGACTTGGGACTCGCCAGCTGGATGTACCTGTATGTCAGAGTTGATTTTCACTCTGGGACTCGAACCCAGTGCCGTTCGCCTCAAACGCCATCACGTTATCCACTTAGCTACTGAGTCCTGATAGCCACTAGTTTGTGCAATGAGGTGAAGTTTAAATTCAATTGGCATTGTTTGCTTGAATCTTCCCATTGTTATTTAGGATTGCAATTGATCAATCTCTTGTTGGCATATGTGCATCCTGTGCGGATTGCCTCGATATTGTCTTAAGTCACAAGATTTATAAGCAGAGATTAACGTTGGCTAGCAGCGGAATCGAGGACGCGCGTTTCGTTCTATGTGGGACTCGTCAGCTGGATGTGCCTGCATTCCTGATACAAGATACAGGTAAAACAACACCAAGTGAACATATACTGAATATTTCATTTGCAAATATCCATCATTTGTCCATCACATTCTGTATGATTCTTCAAGTTCATAGTTCTTTTATATTTTCCCTTCCATTCTCTTCTACTCGATCTTCTTAGCCTTCTGCTGCCAGGTTTTCCACTTTCGATTGATGTTACATACTACTTATACCCGTCAACATAAGTAGCATATATCACAATACTATTATTTCTATTTTGTAAGTAGTTTACAAGAATCCACAATGTAACTGAACTCGTGAATTGTTCTACTGCCATCTTCATTATTCCTTCTACTCAAAAGTGACATTGTTTAATTGTTTCTATGATTAAATAATATTATTTGTATAGAAATGTTTTTTTTATGTGATCATATTGAAAATAAATCTATTCTTCCAACTAGTATTCCTATTGGTTGAGATCATGAATCAATCGATGTTAGACTAACATTGAAAACCTGGAAGCACTGAACGGCCGTTTCGTCCTGGTATAGGACTCCTTAGTAGTGCGTATCCACGATCTCGCACGCCGGATTCGCACCCAGAACCTTCGGTCTCGCGCGCGAACGCTTAATCTCTAGTGCTTCCAGGTTTTCAATGGTAGTCTAACATTGATAGATTCATGATCGCAAACAAAAACTTAACAACCTCCACAACTACATACTGATAGTAATCTTATCCTTGATTATCAGTCATCCGTGAGTTATATCATCAATAATTCAATTTCATGAACTGTCATTATTCAACCTTGTTTTGGTATGCTCTACTTATGATGATAGATATAAGTACTATGTAGCAGGAATTGGAATTGGAATGCTTACCAGAAGACGATTGCAATAAAGAGAAGAGGAGGAAAATTAAAAAAAAGCAAACAGATTAACAACAAATTTTGACGAGTGATGAAATATATAAAGGACAATTCAAGGAAAATGTGCAAATGATGTATTCAATGTATGATTTTCATATTTTACAAAGGAATGGTTAGTCATGTCCGGAGTTTCGTTCACCTCAACAACATAGTATTGCATTCTCTCTTTTTTTGGTCGGTTAAATCATCAACTCTTATTCTATAACATTCTATAGCTTTGTATTCATATTATTCTGGGCCAAAATATTGATAGTTATAATAAATCAGAATGGGTTTTGTGGAAATTTTAGAAATTTCATAGATTGGTGGTCTAGCTTCAACTGACTCATGATTTCAATCTATGGAGTTATAATAAATATTAATAATTTCAAGGTAGGTGGTCATATCAGAAATCGAAAAAGAAGACATCAATCAGAGATTGGATTTTTCAATTAAGAAGAAAAAGAGAGAGAGAAAGTAATAAACAAATAAATCCACTTGACATGTCAATTGTCTCCATTATCTTTTTATGATCTCAACTTGGTTGGGGCTACTCACAGTAGTGGGGTTGTTTTTTTAACATTTCTCTATGTGTAATTAGTAAATAAATAAGTAATACGTCATCATTTTATGCATAAGTAGTATGTTTCACGAAGAAGAATGGTTGTTATGCTGTGAAATAGAAAATGCAGATAATACACATTAAAGAAACGTAAATTTTGTATGTGTGTAGGTGTGTGTGCGTGTGTGTGCCTGAATATCTATGTTTATAAAAGCTTGTTTCTGTGTATGCATGTAGGTGTATCAATATTTAGTAGGATTCGGATATACAGTATGCATGTTGTGCGTACATATATATATATATATATATATATATATATATATATATATATATATATATATATATATATTCGTTCTTGCATGTCAACCAACGCTCAAGACGAATTGTGTATGACAACAATTTCAATTATAAAATTACGAAGACCATAAAAATATAGGAAGCTTTTAAAGAATAACAGAGATGTACAGTTTTGTTAGTTACCACTATTTAATTTTTTTTTCATTTTTCAAAATTACTTATCTGTAGATATTCTCTCTTTCTCTCTCTGATACACACATTGACTTATTCACTCCCGCTATTTCACTATATGATGATGCTTTTAAGCCAACTGTGTATGTGGTAGGTAGGTAGGTAGGTAGGTGGACACAATAGCCAACATGGAATATACATTTATCAGATTTGTTTGTATTCATAATATGTATACTTGTTTATCTAATCTTCTATGTATATGACAAAAGATTTTTCCTTTTAAGTAAAAATTAGTACTCCATCTACGTACAGAATGACAAACAAAGATACTTCTTTTATGATGATGATGATAATGATGATAATAACAACAGTACTTTCAAAACAATACTTTCGAGTTCTTTCAATATATAATGTATATATTCATTAATATTTCACCTTTATAATGAAAATACAGTTGGGATGAGATAAAAGGTTGAACTTTGTAAAAGAATAGATAAAAAATGTATAAATAACAATACACTAATGGATAGTTAATTTGTTAAATAATAATAATAATAGTAATATTGTGGTCAGACTGAAAAGATAGTAGCTGCATAGATTGTATAAATTGTAGAATTTTTCACTTATTTAGCATATATGACTATGTAACTTTAAGTGTCCAGTAATTGAATTTCATACGATTCATTAGTAGTTTTGAACATGATAATATCTTCATTAAGCAACCGATCACTAGTTGAAATAATGAGTCAATTGAAGCTAGACTGCCATGGAAAACCTGAAAGCATTGGATGTCAGTTTCTTCCTAGTATGAGACTCTTCATCAGTGAGTATCCCCAACCCCAGCCCCCGCAAGATTCGAACCCGGCCCAGTGGTCTAATGGTTAAGCTCTCGTGCGCGAGACTGATAGGTCCTGGGTTAGAATCTCGCGAGGCTGGATCGTGGATGCGCACTGCTGAGGAGTCCCACAGTAGGACGAAATGGCCGTCCAGTATTTCCATGTTTTCCATGGTGGTCTAGCTTCAAATGATTCGTGATTTCAACTATTGAAATTTTTAAAATTTCCACAAAACCCCTTCTGGTAAAAGAATATGTTAGATTCCTGGTGTTTTAACTAAATAGCAAAAACAAATCTGTTATATTCACTTGGTATTGTTTGTCTTGTATCTTCCCATTGAGGTTTAAGACTGAAATTGATCAGTCTGTTATTGGCATATGCCTCCTGGATTCAACTGCTAGCCACTATCCATCATTGTTTACAAAGAAAATCTGTTATAGTTTGATCCAAGAGGAAAAGGGAAGAAAATAAATGGATGAGGAAGAAAAAAACATCAATTTTGAAAATTGCACTTTGATTTAAAGTTATTTTTTATTCAGTTAACTTTTAATGTATTACGTTTTATTGATAAATTCATTTTGATTTTGGGCTAAGTGACTGAATTGTTGAAGCTCTATTGAGAAGCTGTGACCAGTAAAGTTCAATCCGTGTCAGACATAAGATGGTTATTTATTTTAAACAACGGATGAGAGTTGCATAATATCGTGAATTGATTAAGGTCAAGCATGTATACCATTTGATGCTAGTGCTGTGGTTTAAAGGTTTGGTGTTTACGAGTGAAATCTAGGTTTAACTCCCAGTAGCAGGGTCATAGATACATACTATCGGGCAGTCCCATACTAGAACGAAATGGCCATTCAGTACTCCCAGGTTTCTAGTGGTGGTTTAACCAAGATCATTTCATGATTTAAACTATGAAGTTTATTTACTAATCGATATGTGATTTGAATAGACTTGAATGCAGTTCAAAGCTCTTGAGGTTTTCACCAATAGATATATCTCTCTGACAAAACTTCTCTCTATTCCCAAAATGCAATAGATCACCAATGAAGTGTTGTATACCAGTCATCCGTCCTGTCAAATTACAATAGATCCTATTCTTTATAGAAAGAATCTTCCAATAGTCCATAATTCAGAAATTACCGAACCCAATTCTAGTTTACAAAGCAAAATATAGTTTTAAGAATAATTACTGTATCCTAATTCCCTGGGATGGAATAAATCAATTGTTCAGTATTCAATTGTTTGCATGTCATCTGTTTAAATAATTTTGACTTATAGTAAATTCCTTTATTCAAATAGTGATATGAGCTATTAGTATATCATGAATATTTGAGTAAACAACTTGTGTATTTATATCGTCTACCAAATAAATTTTAACAAACTGTATCAGAAACAACATAGAACAAAGTGGACTTCTCCTTCACTTTTGCGTTCACGGATACAAACTATTAGTGAGACGTTATGATATGTTACCATTGATATTAGTGTACTCAGACAACCAGAGGCATGAATTTTGACTGAAAAAAAAGACCAAAAGTTTGAAACGACAGAATCCTAGGAATGCCAGAGACCTTCTAACAACACAATATTCAGGTCAATCGACAATCAGTAAATACATTGAGGCAGACATGACTTATCGATTCTTATAAAAATTGCAGTGCGAAAGCATAAAGAGAGGTCAGCCTAAGAAGACGGATAACTTGAATGCAAGTATGAATGAAGACATTAAAACCTATTAAACAAAACAGCCACGAGAGTGGATACCAAAGCAAAACGATTTAACACTTGTGTAATAAGAAATAAGTTCACTTATGCAGAAAATAAGCTCTAGTTAGACTGACTAAAGTGAAAATGAAAGATTCACAATTAAAACATCTAGCTTGAAGAGCTGAACAACACCAAAATTACTAAATAGTTCGATTTGTAGAAGTCTGAAAGACCATATAGTTATCTAATAACCGAACACGGAAACAAAATATTAAGTTCACTTACTAAACCCTTTCAAGGAAGTAACCCAGATTTCAAACGTTCCACAAACAACTATCCTGTTATATTTGTATTAATGTCAAAATGACTCATTATCAATAAAACTTAGTCAGAAAGTGACTAGAGTATTTGCTGTATATATATACCGTCTTATTAAATCGAATATAGTCACGTAGCAAGGTGATGGTTGGTGGTAATCGACTGTAAACCGTAAACCTGAGTTTCGTGCTCTTCGGCACTTGTCATCAAGGTGAATCTGTAATTTTTAGGGAACTAGTGCTCCCTGGAGGATTCGATCCCGTGTCATCCAAATCCATAGTCAGTTGTAAATAGTCACGCAGTCTGTGATAACATAGTAAATAAAATGTTTAACTGAAGGAATTTGTAGGTTGTGTTTGCTACAGATTGATTACAATTGGGGTACCATTAAAAAACTAAGTTGCATTAAACAGTATAGGACCTTTTACCAATGATTTGAAAAGAAGGAATAAATTCAAGAAATAAGAATTGTAAGATAACTTTGAAAATAAGGATCCAAGGAAAGAAAAAGAATAGACGAGTATTTGTTGTTGCGACCGATTCCTAGCTATTTTATCCAACATCTTTTACAATTGGTTACACCAGTCGGTCGGACTTCAGTCATATATTATGCACTTAACTAGACAGCCCAATCCAACAGTCAGTAATTTCATGAACCGGTACTGTCTTCGCTTGGATAATAGACATCACTTGTCAAGGTAAGCGGTAGTTGAGCATAATTAATACATGTCACAGTTACTTTGATCGATAAAGATTTATTATCTTATTTATCAATTTAGTATCATCTTCTAGATCAATGTCTGTCAAATTGGATGATATGAGTTGATCTTATATTTATATTCAGTTGGAAAAAATGAGACTGATGATGAAACAATTACTTATGAATTTATTAATATATACTTCTCAGCGATCATTATTAGTGACAGTATGTTCTCTAATAGATTTTCCTTTCTATTACTGATACTCGTATATTAGAAAAGTTACTGACCTATATATTATAGAAGAGACTTGATGTTATGAATGAAAAAGAGAGATTTCATTTTCTAATACGACCCTGCCTCGCGAGATTCGAACCCAGGACCTGTCGGTCCCGAGCGCGAGCCGGATGGGATCCAGCGGTGTTAATGTCTAACTTCAAACAATCCACGAAATTGCGCCACCGTCCACCATTGTCTTCAGTGAGCTGGTATCTCACAACAGATCTGATTAAACTTCACTGGCTAGTGCTTCTCACTAGAACTCCAGGAAATGCCTCTTGAAGTCAGTCACTAGTGAGCAGATGATTATTATCCACAAAACCCCTTCTGATAATAATACTATTCTAATTAATTTGAAAAGTTACTTAATTCAAAATTACTTATGTATAAATCGAACTATCTGAAGTATAACTTAATTGATGTAATGTATAGTAACTTACATAAATAATTTGTTTGCTATGGTATATATGGCCTAAAACGTAATGATTTTTAATCATGACAGTGTTGATTTCACAGATAACCTACATAATTTGTAGTTATTTATGAGAAGTTTAATAAAAAGACTGATAACTTTAGTTCGATTCAAGAAATTACACATCTAAATCATGGTTTATCTGTCTTATCAGTTCATTGTGATCCAGTTTAATCTCATTGGATTCATTCTATTAAGCAACTCAAATCCTCTTTTATTCCAACCAATCTGATTCAAAATGACTTAGGTTTGCATACATTTTACCAAAATTTGTATCATGCTAATAATTTATAAAACCTGGAAGCACTGGACGATTGTTTCATCCTAGTATGGAACTCCTCAACAATGCGTGCCCACGATCCTGCTCTCGGAATTCGAACCCAGGGCCTTCGGAATAGCGGATGAATGATTAATCTGTAGACCACTGAGCAGTTTTATACTTAACTGTAGTATACATTACAAATAGTTAAAAAATGCAGCCAGAATTACAACCATTAAAAAATTAAAGACTACTGATTATAGCAGATAAACATAAAAATATTTTAATCATAGAAAGAAACGGACTATATTAGTAGTTCTATGATATAATCGGATTTTCAACGTAACAAGTTATTTACACGAATGCATGTATCGTAGAAACAAAAGGGACTAGATGCAGCCCAAAGAGTTGGATTTGAACGTCTGGAACTGTGTAACTTAATTAATAGGATATGAATCCGTGATGGGGGCATCAGTTCTAAAAGATTACAGGTACGTCTTATTAATGAGTGCCAATTAGCATGAAACACAAGATCAAAACGGTGTTTCTTATTGACTTTCAGTCATTTAGCATGGAAAAATGGTATCTTAAGAAACTTTGTCAAACGTGCTCATTAAAAACGAAACATCTATGTGATTTTAATTATAACCGATTGGTGTTGTCATTATAAACAGATAATTTGATCTCAGGGATAGATGTAAATCACCAAGATTCAATTGTTGATAGCTGGTTGATAGTGTGGAATTATTTAAGATGATTATAATTCATTTTGTATTGTTTGTTTGGATCTTCCTACTGATGTTTAGGACTGCAATTAATCAGTCTCTTATTGGCATATGTGCAACCTATACGGATTACCTCGATATTACCTTAATTCACAAGAATTCTAAGCAACGGTGGATGTTGGCTAGCAGTGAGATCCAGGACGTGTGTTTCATCCTGTTTGTGACTCGTCAGCTGGATGTACTAGAGGGAACACCAATTCTGGGATGTAGGTACATCCAACTGATGACTTCCGAATAGGATGAAACGCGCGTCTTGAATTCCACTATTAACCACTATCCATCATTGCTTATGATGATTATAATTGTTTGTTACTTTTTGGTTAGTTACAACATGTTAAAACAAATCATAATTGGTCAATTACCATAAAAAATGACATTAAATTAGGTTAAAAAAACATTAATTAATTCCATGGTAAAACACCAGATGATATTTTTCGCTCATTATTATGATTAGTATTTACTGCTATGAATACACTTTATTAATGCAACCATACTATCACTACCATTATTATTATTATTATTATTATTATTATTATTATGTTGTATATGGAGACAAACTTGTTGACATGTGAAATTGTCTTTGCTATGTCTGATGTATACCGATTTTGTACCTGGTTGATTGACATATGGTTTTCACAGTAGGGTGTCTGATTTACAGTTATAGCAATAATACACAGCATATCTGTTGTTTTGTGTGTTTGTGTGTGTGTGTGTGTGTGCGAGAGACAAAGAGAGGGAACTAGAGGTGTAACAGTTAAATAAACAATATGTTTTTTCTCATTATATCTCAATTTTTTATTTGTTTACAAAACTTGTCAATATAGCATAACATTTTCAAAGTCGGCAGATGCTAATTTTTAAATACCGACCTATTTACAAATGTCTATAGGATTTAAATTAAGTGAATAGTGTATATAACTGAAAAAAAGTAAAACTACTAGAGGCTTTTCAAGTGTTGACCTTTTTATTTGTCAAGTTATAGGAAAAAGAAACAATTTACACTAATAAAGACCACCAAAAATTTGTTTTTCATCTAGCTACAAAGAAGGTATAAGGTTGTGAAGATAAGTTATTTCCTTGGTTCGAGTCCTGAATGCGTACTACTGAGGAGTTCTATACTAGGACAAAACGGCCATTCGATGCTTCCAGGTTTTCAATGGTGGTCTTACATCAATCGATTCATGATCTCAATCAATAATTGTCTTTCTATATGAGTTTATTTGTATTATATATTACTAGCAAAGAAACAATAATTGACGTTTGTTTCATTTTAGACCCCAATCATCAAAAATAGTGTATTTACAATCTTATGGAAATTCTTTCCTTAATGACCGAATTAAACTATCGTAACATAGTAATTCAATCAGAAACATAATTATGAAACTCTTTAACCGAAACTAATCATGTGTGGGGGGAATCGAACTTAATGATTGATTATTCAGTGTTTTTGTATGTCACAATGTCTATTCCTCAGTGTTTACTGATTTCTAGTCAACAATTTATCTCTGCCCAATTTGTTTAATGTCTTGACAACATACATTCTATTTTCTGTTGAAATCTACTTTAATATTATTCTTATTATAAATTATGAGCTAAGTAGTTTGTAACTACACGTTTTAATGTTAACTGATTTTTAGATGGTGGTTGGAGGTAGTCGACAGGAAACCCTGGACCCGAGTCACCTGGACTGGTGGCCACATTGCAGCCTGATCGATAGCATTCGATCTGCACTAATAAGGACTAGACACGCATGACATGGGTCACCACCCAGTGATCAGTCAATTGCGTTAACTGATTTTTTTCTTTAAAATCAATAAATGAGCAACGTTTAAAATTTCAGGTTGATTATTAAATCTTATTATTCTTATATCATGACTTTTCTTGACAGTGTAAAGAAAAATATACACTTAAACTATACAGAGTTTTTATAATAATACTGTAATCTTTACACGACTAAAGTTCGACATTAACACTCTTGGATGCGAGTTCAATGGTCTAGAGGTTAAGTGTTCGCGTGAGTGACTGAAGGTTCTGGGTTCGAATCCCATGTGTCAGATCATAGATGCCCATTTCGGAGGAGTCCCATACTAGGACGAAACACTCATCTAGTGCTTCCAGGTTTTCAGTGGTGGTTCAACATCAATTGATCGATAATCTCAATCAAAATTTTTCTTAAAAATCTAGAATGGCTGTATAAAATTAACACTTCAAGATCATGTCAGAATCTGATATGAAATAACTAACAAAAGGTGTTTAGAAAGTTTTAAAACATTAAATAATAGAAGTATTCTAGTTCTATCTAACCAATAGACAGATTAATAAATTTGATTGTTGAAATAGCCTAATGCTAAAAATCTGTTTAAAACACTTAAGTTGTTCAGACCACCCAACATTTAAATACTAAACATTGATGAAGATAGTAATCGAGTTTTTGGTAAAGTTTTGTTCTCTGAGCTTCACTTCTACCTGAAGTTTGTGCTGATGATGTCGTTCAGAAGAACGATGAAAGCCCCACGACCAAACCATCTAGCTCAGAGAACAAAACTCCACCAAAATAGCAATCGAGTACATAAATTATTCGAAAGATTGTTTCATCATGTCTAAAGTATCTAAGTTCATTTATAAGAAAAATATTGAATCAGTCATGATAATAATCTTCTCTCATATTAAAGAAGAAAAGAAACTGTTAATTCACCGTATCATAATGAATTAATGTTGTAGTTAAGTAATCCATTAAGTAAGCCCCCATTTTAACATACATAAATTTGAAATATATATAACTGAGTTAATGAGTTTAGACGCTTCCTAACTTGATGAATGTTGACTGTCATGTCCGTTGAAAACGTCAGTGTCTATATGAACTCAGTAACTCGGTGAATAACATTTTGGGTTTTTGAAGTGAAAGATACTGGGTTTGAGTTTTAGTGTGAACATCGACATTCCTCGAATATATCTACCATATTTAATAAATAGATACTGAAAGAACACTGGTATGAGTAAGTTATCTCTAAGCCTTGTGCATTGAACATCTTATTCACTTCTAAATTGTAAATTTGTATATCAATTCACGCTGAATCATTTCAAGATGTGTATTAAAGATCTATTATGTCAAATGTTCTATATCGTTTTTCTGATATGTATTTTATTCATAGAAATTAAGTTATTTCTGTCAATTTTTTAAACAATACCCTTTTAACTCTGATAAAGTGAAATTGGATTGATTTTTAATAATAAGGGGGGTATTTAAAGAAAGGATGTATTAAGTAACTGTTTGATTCTAATATGGGACTCAGCAGTCCACATCCACAACCCAAACTAAGGACCGAACCTAGGATCTTTACGTGTCTCACGGTGAGCTCTTAACTATTAGAACCACTTGATCAGAGTACAACAGTACAATTTCATTTTCCGTCAACTAACGATCTAGCCTGATGAACATCTAATCCCATTTATAACAACTGTATAATAAATCAAACAAAATATTACTAAATAAGCCAGTGCTTTTAACTAAGAATCTTACAGCTTTACATTATGGACTAACTTTAGTTAAACAACAATCGAAAACCAGGAAGCATTAGATAACACTTTTGTTCTAGTATGAGACTACATAACAGTGAGCATTCACGACTCTAATAGTGATCAAATCTAGTTATTTCGAGCGATGCAGTAAGCTTTCAACATTTTGACGACTGAGTTGGTATCGAGTGGTTCATATTTTCAACTTCAGTAAATTATCAATATTGTTGAATCATCATTGGTTGTCATAAAATTATAACTGTCTCACACCTGATATAGTTAAGTTACACTGGTGAAGTCTTCTCACTAGGACTCAGGGAATAACTTGTCGAAATTACTCAATAATAAAAACATGAAAAAATACGAAATTCAACAATCTCCAAAATTCCCTGAACTAAGTTATTCAAAAATCCGCCATTAGTTACAAAAGGTCGGATATAATCATCAATATATCTCTAGATGCAACGACTGAAATTTTTAAAGAGTAAAGTATTCTAATCTAATAAACATAGTTAGACGCTTTTGAGTCAAGAGTTTGACAGTTTTATTCCATCATTATGGTGATTTGTGGAGATTGCAGTATTTTAACAATTGAATTCACGAGTCAATCAATAATGGTGTAGCTTAGATTGACTCGTGAATTCAATCATTAAAATAATGCAATCTCTACAAATCCCTACAATAATAATAATAATAATAGTAATAATCATATGCTCACTAGTGACTAGCTTTAAGATGAATTTACTGGAGTTCTAGTAAGAAATCGTGACAATTTAAGTTCAATCTGTGTCGAGTGTGATACAGTTATCCGCCTTAGACAATGGATGAAGTGTTGTGCAAGATCATAGATCGCTTGAAATTAAATATTAACACCGTTGACGGTTCACTGGTCTAGAGGTTAAGTGTCCGCGCGCGAGACCGAAGGTTCTGGGTTTGAGTCCCACATAAGGGATCGTGAATACACACTGTTGAAGAGCCTCACCCTGGGACGAAACAACCGTCCATTGCTTCAAGGTTTTCAATTTTCGTCTAGTTTTATCTTAGTTTCAACGGATAAATCAGAGAAAATATGACTATTTTTATATACCTTAAATTTAAGTGACTATATTGAATATACAACTTTTTAAGTAAACAGTTATAATTGTTATTCAGTGAAAATAAAACTTATAGTTCAATATTTAACAGTTTTGAGTAGAGAAGTTTGGGTGAGTTCATATCCCATTCAGGACTTATTAAAAGTCATAGTTCTTGAGAATATCAATTAGACATAATAGTAAACCAGTGTAAATCGATTTTCGAATCCATTACATCAGTTTAATCAGCTTAATAAAGAATAATTTAACTAGTTTTAAGCAACATCGCTGTTATGCTGGTTGTCTGAAGGAAACATCTTACTGCTGTTACACCTCTGTACAGTTTGTTGCTTTTAGTCTTACCGCCCTTCAACAGACCTGTCTGACATGATAGGACCTTGAGGAGCGGTCGTTCCAGCCAGTATAGCTCGGTTGCTTCATCACGATAGGCAAACCCGACCACCACGTCAAGGTAGCAACAACGGTCGGGACTAATTACTCACTACTAGTTAATCTCTGTAAGCTGAACATACATTTGTACAGCTTCTTCATATAATCCAATATAAAAAATGGAAACAGATCTGTTTTTAAAAAAATTATCATCTCTAACCGATAGGAACTGAAGGATAATTCACCAACAAAAATATAATGAGCGGTTACTTTTTCCTATTTCCAGAATTATTAAAGACTGAAGAAATAGATTGCTAGATTTAAAAATTTTGACTGATGGTGTCAAGTCCACTGGGAATATCTTTGGTTCAACCTTATCCATGATTGAAAATACTATACTTACGAATACCAATATTTAATTTTAAAAAATTGCCCCGTCAATTCTTAGTTTCTAGGGATTCCAAATGTAATAACGTGATTGTTTTCTTTGAAATGATCAATTCTACACAAAAATACAACTGTCAGTGTGAGGTGTTGCAGATTGTTAAATTTCATTAAAATCATTAAGCAATATAATTTGGACAAACACTGAAAACCAAGGAGTACTGAATATCCGTTACCTCTTTGTGTAGGACTCCTCAACAGTCGATACACACGACGCTGCAATAAGTAATTGAATCCAGAACCTTTGGTCTTGTGCTCGAACGTTTAACCTATAGACCACTAAGGTGGGATCTAATGGTGTACAAGTCTAACCTCAATCAATCCACAATATTGCGTGGCAATACTTCGCTATCTTCGGAGATACTTTCCTCATGTTCAGAAATTTTCTCTCAAAGCCAGATACCAGTGAGCACATGATGCAGGGTCGCGGATTCCCACTGATTAGGAGTGCTTTACTGGGACAAAAATTGCTGTCCATTACTTCCAAGTTTTGAGTGATTATCTCAATTATAATGGTTTGTGATTTCCATTCACATCCCATGTTTAACGACCTATAGTCCAATGTTCAGATTTTACTGACTGAGATGTTACTATAAGCTGACAAAAGTAATAACAAGCTAAACTATAAAAACTTTTTAATTTTTACATTTTTAGGGTTGTCGAGATCGACTGATCAAATTATCGACACAGATACATAATACATGGGCTAAACAAGATGTTATTTTACGAGTGATACGTTCTTGGGTTAAACCGCCACCAAATTACAAACCTCTTCCACAAGATGATAATGTAGAAGATAATCATGAAGACTCACCGTTACTTTATGAGAAAAACTCTAAACTGGAAAAAGTTTCAAATGGTCGTAATCCAGTATTTGTGGGTAATTCACCAACAGTTTTTTCTGGTCAAAGAGCATTACCATTTGTACCAGTTAAATCAAGACAATTTCTTGATGCACCAGTTATTGATATGACACCAGAAATGATGGATGGTGAATTCATTCAAATCAATTCTCATTCAAATAAAGTTGGAACACAATCGAAAAATTTAAAATTTAATCAATTTATTCCATCATCAAAAAGTATTTCAACACAGACTAATCGTTGGCCTTCAACAAAAAATAATCCAAATTATATCACACATCTTTCTTCTTTACCAAGATCATCTTTTTCATCATATCCAACACAAAATCCTCATTCACATCAATCTTTGTCGTCACCAACATCATCATCATCATCATCATCATCATCATCGTCATCAACATCATCTAGATATTTTTTTAATCCAAACAAAGTTTCATCATCTTTACCAGACTCTTCATATGATACGATGATTCGATTGCCAAGACATGTTTTACTTAAACAATCAAATATGATAATTTATCGTTTAAATCAAACAATGAATGAAATTTATTCATCTAATCGAAGCGATAAAGCATTACATAAATTAGTTGAACGTTCAATTAATACAATCTATACATCCAATACTGATCGGAAACATCGTAATTATGATTATCATTCTAACCAAAATCATTTAATCACTAATAATAATAATAAATTAAATGAATTACGTATGGAAGAATTTCATTATGCTGGTAGAGCTGTAGATATGGAATTAATTACACGACAATATGGTAGACCACATAATTCAGATTTACATTTAGGTGTATTAGCACAAATAGCATATTATGTAGCACATTTTGATTGGTGTTTTTTTAATCGTGCTGGTCATGTACATTGTTCTGTTAAACCTGGTTAGTTAATTGATATCATATAATTAATGAATTATTTTTGATTGAGATCATGAACTGGTTGATGTTAGACTACTATTGAAAATCTAGAAGTACTGGACGACGGTGTCGTCCTATTATGGGACTCTTCAGCAGTGCGGATCCATGATCCCGCTTGTGGGACTTGAACCCAGGGCCTTCAGTTTCGTATGCGAATGCTTAACCTACTAGACCACTTAGCCGGCATCCCATGGTGTTAATGTCTAACCTCAACCAATCTACGTAATTGCGCGACCATCTTCCATTGTACTGATGTTATATAATTAATTAATTATTTATTTATTTTGCTTTTATTTAGAGATCATAAATGGTGTATTAACTTTTTTTAAAATGACACTTATAAATTCCCCCCTGATTAATACAAATTTTCAGTTTAGGGTTGTAGAGATTGTTGAGTTTTGATCGATATCATAAATGGATGAATGTTAGACCACCGTTGGAAAACCTGTATGCATCAGACGACTGTTTCGTCTAGTATGGGACTTCTCAGCAGTGCGCATACACGATCCCTTATGTGGGACTCGAACCCAGGATTTTCGATCTCATGCGTGAATGCCTAATCTCTAGACCACTGAGTCAGCATTTAACAGTGTTAATGTCTAACTTCTACCAATTCACGATATTACGCGACCGTCCACTGTTGTCTTCGGCGAGTAACTGCTTCCCAACAGATGCGGTAGAACTCCACTAGTGACGGCTTCTCACTAGAACTCCATGAAATTCATCTTGAAGTCAGTCACTAGTGAGCACATAATAATTATAAGTATAGGGTTGTGAAGTTTGTTGAGTTAGACGTTTGCACGTGAAACCGAAAGCCCTAGGTTCGAGTCCCACATGGGGGGCCATGGATGTGTACTGCTGAGGAATCTCACACTAGGACGAAACGGTCATCCAGTGCTTCTAGGTTTTCACTGGTGGTGTAACATTGGTCGACTCATGATCTCAATAGGAAAGATAGTTCACTGAGGGTGATTTCATATATATAAGTATTAAGTCATCAGAGAGTTCGACTTCTTTTTCATTAGTGAACTATGCTGTTTGTTTATTAACTTCATTTACAGTAAAATACGTTAAAGTTTTTACCATGTTCTAAGATTATAATAAGATAGTTATGTATCATTAGAAAACAAAACAAAACAGTTGGTCGAAGTGAAAAACTATACTGATCTATTAATCAATTGAATAGTAAATTCAATAGATAAGCATTTCTATAAAATTCTTTATGATGGTTTAAGAAAAGATGCAATGAACTAAATTTTTTCAACGGAAACTCTGTTTATCAATAGTCAACAATTTAGTAGTTGAATTCATGAGTCAGTTAAAGCTAGAACACCATGGAAAACCTGAAAGTACTAGATGGCCGTTTCGTCCTAGCATGAGACTCCTCAGCAGTGCGTATCCCGCTAGTGAGATCGTGAATGAACACTGCTCTCGAGTCCCATACTAGGACGAAACGACCATCCAATGCTTCTAGGTTTTCAATGGTGGTCAAGCTTTAATCGACTCATAAATTCAACTATTAAACTTATTACAGTCTCTACAAAAGCTCTTTCCTAATAATAATAAAATCAGTAAGTCAGCAATTAAATAAATTTTCATTTTGGAAAATATAATAACCCATTAATTAACATTAAAATTAAACATAAAAATTGATTTCACTGGTTGAAATCATGAGTCAATTGAAACTAGACCACATGGGAAACCTGGAAGCACTGGACGGCCGTTTCGTTCTAGTATGGGACTTCTCAGCAATGCGCATCCACTATCTCGCCCCCGCGGTATTCGAACCCAGGACCTATCAGTCTCGCGCCAGGCGCTTAACCAACTAGACCACTGAGCCGACCGGCAGCCAACGGTGTTAATGTCTAACTTAAACCAATCTAAAATTGATTTATCTCAACAAGACAGTATAACACATGTGTAGTAGAAAATTTGGCGAAAATATTGAACATTAAATACAAGCGAAGCGATATGGCGCTCAGTAGAGAAGGCGTGTTAGCCAATTCCATTTAATCAGGTTTAACCAATAGTTATAGCCAGATAAAAATAGGTCGCAGATAATGTGATGAATAGGATAAGAAGTGCACATACATAAGCTCATATAAAAACAGTCAAGATTGCTAAGCGAATAACATAAATCAAGAAGAATGGATAAATTGGCCTATTCCGAAGCTAGAATAAGTCATATGGATTGAATATAACAACCGACACTACAAATACATCAGAACTTATCAACAACTATTGAGAAGACTTTAAAAGAATAATTTGTCATCAATATTAATCTTAGTGAACTGGGAATTGAAAGAATAGATCACCATATTTCTCAAATGATTCAATATTAAAACTATAAAGATTTAAACATACTTAGTAACCGTGAGATTGTTTATTTGTGGGTGGTCACTATTAAAAAAACTGTAAAACTAAGTAAATCTTATTTTCAATGGTTAAGATGAGTCAGTTGAAGCTAGACCACCATGGAAAACCTGGAAAACCATGGAAAACCAGTGCAATTCAATCAGGTCTGTTGTGAGATAGTAACTCACTGAAAACAATGGTGGGTGTGTAGCTCAATTTCGTGGATTAGTTAAAGTTAGACATTAACACCGTTGCATGCCGGCCGGCTCAGTGGTCTAGTGGTTAAGTGCTCGCGCGCGAGACTGATAGGTCCTGAGTTCGAATCTCGCGGGGGCGAGGTCGTGGATGCACACTGCTGAGGAGTCCCACAATAGGACGAAATGGCCGTCAAGTGCTTCTAGGTTTTCCATGGTGTTCTAGCTTTAACTGACTCATGATCTTAACCATTGAAATTACTATAATATCCACAAAACCCATCTGATATAAATCTTATTAAAATAATATATTCATGAAGAATATGAATTGATAACAATTATTGAAGTTTATTTTATGAACTTGTGTTAACCATGTAGGTGATATAAAATGAATCATAAATCACTATTTATATTATTTATGTACAAATGAAAAACCGGTTATAATTGAGTAACAGTTCTTTAGACGAAATATGTTGAAGATGTGGTTGTGAATTAAAGAAAAAAATAAATTTATATCCGTATTTCCTGTGTAACTTCCATTAAACTAAAATACATTCTTATAGTTGAAATCACGAATTGATTCAAGTTAGACCACCATTGAAAACTTGGAAACACTGAACGGCCGTTTCGTCCTATAATACTACTTTTTTGAAGTGCATATCCACTATCTTTTAAGCGTAGACATTAACACCATTGGATCCTGACTAAATAGTCTAGAGGTTAAGCAATCGTGCACGATACTATCGATCCCAAATGATTGTGGATAAGCATTTCTGAGGAGTTCCATACTAAAATGGAACAGCCGTTCGGTGATTTCACTGGTGGTCTACCTTAGATTAACTCCGCAAATCTCAATACTATCATAATACATTCGTTTATAATTCATCCACTTTAAATAAATAAGAATAAATAATAGTGTATGTAATATTTCAAATCATTCTAAAATTATATAACTAAACTTAATTGTTAAATTCGTGAGTTAATTGAAACTAGACCATCATGGAAAACCTGGAAGCACTGGACGGCCGTTTCACCCTAGTATGGGACTCCTCAGCAGTGCGCACCCGTGACCCTGCCCCCCGCGAGATTCGAACTCAGGACCGATCAGTCTCACGCCAGGCGCTTAACCAACTAGACCACTGAGCCGGCCGGCATGCGACGGTGTTGATGTCTAACTTCAACTAATCCACGAAATTGAGCTACACATCCACCATTGTCTTCAGTGAGTTACTACCTCACAACTTACCCGGTCGAACTCCACTAGTCACTACTTCTCACTAGAACTCCAATGCTTCCAGGTTTTCCATGGTAGTCTAGCTACAATTCACTCATGAATTCAACAACTAACCTACTATCATATCCACGAAAAAATTCTTTTTTCTTTTTAGATTCTATTGTTACATCTCAATGGTTTGGTTGTTTTCCTAGTGAATCAAAAGTATATAAATCAAATGGTCAATTAATATCAATGAAAGATTTAAAAATTGGTGATTATATTATAACACAAAATCCAATAAATGGTCATATAACAAATACATTAGTTTTTGGTTTCCTTGATTATGATCAACATGCATGGAGTCCATTAATAGAAATTAAATATCAAATTCATTCAAATTTAATACAACAACAACACCAACAACGAGAACACCAACAAGAAGAAGAAGAACAACAACAAAATAGTATTTATTTAACTGAAGATCATTTAATTTTTATATATGATAATACTACCATGGTAAATAGTAATAATAATAATACCGAAATGATGAATAAGAAAGCTGTATTTGCATCGACTGTTAAAAAAGGTCAAATCATTTTTGTTTATAATCATCATCATCATTATCCTCATCATTTGAATGAATTAATCCAAGCAGAAATTATATCAGTTCAATTAAGAAATTCTTTATTGATTAATCATACACAATATGAAAATCGATATAAAATTGGTTTATATGCACCAATTACTGATACTGGTACAATGATTGTAGATAATGTTTTAGTATCATGTTTTGCTTATATATCTAATCATCAATTAGCATCATATATTATATCACCATGGAAATTAATTTACAACTTATTATTCTATATGAATAGATTTATTAAATTATTTCAATATAATGAATATAATGATGAAATAGATTCAATCAATTCAAATGGTATACCATGGTTTATTCAATGGATTTACAAATTCATGTATCAAATTTTACCGGATTCACAGTTTTATAAAAGTACATTTTTGATTTAAATATTAACCAAATAGCATTTATATATGAAATATATAACAGTGTATCACAACGTAAATCTATCTATCTAACCTAATCTATCTATCTATCTATCTATCTATCTATCTATCTATCTATCTATCTATCTATCTATCTATCTATCTATCTATCTATCTATCTATCTATCTATCTATCTATCTATCTATCTATCTATCTATCTATCTATCTATCTATCTATCTATCTATCTATCTATCTATCTATCTATCTATCTATCTATCTATCTATCTATCTATCTATCTATCTATCTATCTATCTATCTATCTATCTATCTATCTATCTATCTATCTATCTATCTATCTATCTATCTATCTATCTATCTATCTATCTATCTATCTATCTATCTATCTATCTATCTATCTATCTATCTATCTATCTATCTATCTATCTATCTATCTATCTATCTATCTATCTATCTATCTATCTATCTATCTATCTATCTATCTATCTATCCTCCATTATTGTATCTATGGGAATTATAATTCGAATGAATTTTACATACGATTTTAAATATATCATTTTATTCTTTCAAATGTTTTGTAAACAAACTCTGAATAGATCAGTTAAAATACTTGTCAAAACGTCATAACTCGTTAAAGATTGGATAAATTACTTCTTTAATTAATGATCATTAATAGTGAACTGCAAAAGTAATAATTCATGGATTGTAAATGTTTATACATTCACATAAAGACTATAAATACCATTTATTTGCATATTCATAATGGAAATACTATTTCCATCAGTATTAGTGTTTATTAAATACACTGAAATTTGCATTAGTACTAAGTTATACATATAAATATTCATTTAATGGACACATGGAAGAGAAATATTTATAAATGAATAAATCAATCAATCTAATACCTCATATTCATAAGAGTATATCTTGTCATAAATCGAAAATGCTCTTTCTGATGTCACTTGTTTACAAATTTTCAATCAACCATTAAATTCAATTGTATATAGTGTTGTTATTATAAATATACAGTATGTTGTGATAATAATATTATTATTTAATTTAAATAATCAAAAGACTTCAGTCTGTTGTGAAGTGTGGTAAAAAGTTTGAGATTTCATCTATACTACTAATAAAAGTTATAAGTAGCTTAACAAATATAGCTCAAATGAATGTACTGAAGTACTATAAGAAATCATGCTTTTTTGTGGTCAAATTCAAATGGACTAATATCTGCTTTGAGTACCAAAACTCTGGAGTACGGCACAACAAATCTATTTAAAAATGTTGGGGAACTACACATCAAAGTACCTTACTAATTAGGATTCTGTCAGTGAGTATTGAAGACATCACTTGAAACCGTTTATTGTCCGGATAAAGAGATAGAGGAGACTGCAGTCAACTGACAGTGAATGAGCTGTGCATTCTAGTCAATGAACCATGACTGCGGTTGGATGTAAGTGATTCTGTTCTGTGAGCTACTTAGATTTACATAAGTAGTATATGACGTTAGTCAGGAACAGAATATCTGGTAGCAGAAAAACAAGAGCATCGAACAGTAAAGAATGGGAACAGATTGCAACTTATATGAAAATACAAAAACAATAAAGTGTGGGCCATTTTGAGACAACTGATGGTCGTTTTACAAATTGAGCATTTACTATACTGGTTGTTAGAATTTATTAACGGGTTCTGTAATTTGTTGTGAAATACATTCGACTGTTCCCCACTGGTGTTCTTGTTCACTACAATTTGACTATTGGTGTTACAGTCTACTGAATTAGGTTTTATCACAAAATACTACGTCGTAAACCAAGATTCGAATTCTCTTTACTAAGTTTATTAGTATCCAAACAACTTTTATTATTATTATATTGTTCATTTTGTTTGTTGTGTTTTACACTTTGATGGCGACCATTTTACGCCGGTTTTTCGACCCAGTTAATAAAGTTATTCGGCCATTACCTTTTCTGTTGGATGACATGGTTTCTGTTTTTGTGGATGATAATTCATTATGCTTTTTCTTAGGCTTTGTGAAGCAAACATTTAAAACAGAAAGTGATAAGTGTTATAACGTCAAAATAATCTTAATCAACTAATCTTAGACAATTTTTCTTATGGAGTATCCTCCTGCTGAGGAGTTCCACACTAGGATGAAACAGCCATCCAGTGCTTCCAGGTTTTCCATGATGATCTAGCTTAAATTGACCTATGATCTCAACTATTGAAATTACTATAATATCCACAAAAAACCCCTTCTGATAATAATTAAAATGTTTAATCTCTGTTAAGGAGGATACTTTCGATGAATCCCTTAGATTATAGGTAGAATACTGAAAATTTTAGGCCTACTTGAAATTCATCAAAAAGCAAATTGGATTTCGGTACAAATTTCAGTGATTTGGTGTCATTATGTATTATACTTAGAGTCTGGTATTCTGAATCATATTACCCTGATTATTTGGTTTCCTTAGTAATGAGAACACTGTCATTTTAATACTGAAATAAAAAGGGGGGTACTGTAAGGAATCATTAATTTATCATCCTTATAGAAAACACGTTTCGTGACTTCATTGATCAAACAGACCAAAGAAACTAGTTGGCATGTATAACTTGAAGACTAGGAGTTTTTAAAGATGGAATTTTAAGAGGTTAATGTGCTAAAATTACACTTCCTTTATATGACTGATCAATCACTGATCAGTGATGATGACGCCAGTAACTATGAAGCTAAGTGAAAGAGGATCAACTCCAATGGAGAGAAATAGTTTTTTCAAGATTATAAAGGTATATCTTGTTGATGAGTTTCAAATAGCACGAAACCCAAGACTGGGGTTTCTGTCAACTACCTCCAACCACCACCCTAAATATACTCTCTTAGCTTTACTTATTTAAAGAAGATTGAAAGAAAGATGCAAAAATAAAGGGTGAGGTGGATAAATGAGTTTTGATTGCAGAGGTTCTATGACAATTAATTTTCCACTTTTTTAAACCATTCTCAGGTACTACAATTAAACTTCCGTTAGAAGGTCTGACTTACGGAGTAGGGTTTTAAAATAACAGTGTACAGAATTAGAAGTAAATACAACAGATGTCGATCGTCAGGATACTCGTTTCCTCACCTAGTACATAGACTCATATTGTTGGTGTGTAAAATGACACGACTGTTTATTCATCTATCTGACTAATGGAAATTAACTAGATTAATCAGCTTTCTAGTGTATTTATTTCAATGATATTTCCGATCAAAGCAGAGTACTGTCTTTCTATGTTCCCCTTGCATGAATGTAGTACGAAATACTAAGAAAGGAATTATCATTTACAATCGGTAGGTATTCATCTATGTATTATGTTTGGTGCAAGTATATTCAGATACCATTATCATTAATTGTCGAATAGCATCATGTACACATTTAATTAAATACAATTTGAATCCCTGATAGATATGCCATAAATAAAACTGGAAATATACGTTGATTGTAATTTTATTAACCTAATGATGAATTCACAAAACTGTTCATCATAAAGAGATTAGTTGTTCTAACATATTGCTTGGCGAATTTCACGATCAAACATTTAGTCACAGGATCGAGTTCTTTATAACTTACAACGATTGAAGCAGTAAGTCATTCTTGCCATTCTTGAAAAAAGTAGATATCCTTATAATAGTTTAGCAAATGAACAGTCTGTAATGAAAATGAAAAGTATAAGACAGGCTTTAAACTGCATGGATTTTTAATATGAATTAGACAAAGTTTAAAACGATAAGTTTAATACCGAAATATACACATTAATGAATGAGCAAATAGTTAGTCCAAAAAAAGACTATCCTAGAGCGTGTAAACATAGATTATTTACAAATTCCCACAAAACGTCTTACGAAACGACAACCACCTGTTGAAGAAGACGATGATGATAATGATGATGTTGATGTTGATGATAATGATGATGATGATGATGACAACAATGATGATGGTGGTGTTGGTGTTCGCTTGTCAATATATTTTAATCCACAAGATGACTTATGTAAAGTCTTTTTAAAAGTGAATTTATGTCTGACTATTGTTGGTGATCTATGTTTAAAACAATGTATCTCACAGAATTTTAAATGCTTTAAACAAATTGACATTATTTATAAGTATCAGAATGGGTTTTGTGAAGATTTTTAGAAATTCCACTGGTTGAAATCATGAGTCAATTGAAGCTAGATCACCATGGAAAACCTGGAAACACTGGACAGCTGTTCCGTCCTATTGGAGGACTCCTCAGCAGTGCGCATTCACGATCCCGCCTCCCGCGAGATTCGAACCCAGGACCTATCAGTCTTGCGCCAGGCACTTAACCAACTAGACTACTGAGCTAGCTGGGATCTAACGGTGTTAATGTCTAACTTCAACCAATCCACAAAGTTGCGCCACCGTACACCAATTGTCTTCAGTGAGTTCTTATCTCACAACAGACCTGGTTGCTGAGGTGTCCCATACTAGAACGAAACGGCCGTTCAGTGCTTCCAGGTTTTGAGGTGGTGGTTTTCCATGTTGGTCTAACTTCAATTGACTCATGATTTCAGCCAGTGAAATTATTTATAAGTGTTATCAACAACAACAAAAAATTAGAAGGAACGATAGTAGGTGTGATGTAAAAGTTGTCAGATTTACAAATCGTAAAGAAGAGACATGGATCATAATTAGAACAAGCATCATTGAATAGATCTCATAAGTGCATGTAACTATTCAATAGAATAATCAGACAATCGGTTATTTTACCTTAACAAGGGCATTCTATTGATCTACACATGTAAATAGTCAATTCAGTATTATTATTATTATTATTATTATTATTATTATTATTATTATTATTATTATTATTATTATTATTGAAGCTTATTGATAGATGTCAGTCCTTTGTATTCTACTGATTATTATACCCTAAAAGTTATTTGATTTCAACTCAGATTATGTCACTGCCCGATTACACAGGTAGGTGATCCGTTACGCAAATCATGGTTGTTTTTTTTTTCATTTCCAATTCAGTTAGTTATGTTGATAGAGGTATACAACTATTTAGTGGAGAATAGGAATAAGCATCATTAGCTGTTTGTCATCAAATGACATGAAAAGTGATATTGATAAGCTTTTTGTTAGAGAATCTTGAGATCAATTGATAAATTAGCTAACTTGCATATCGATTATTTTGATTCACTGAAAACCTTTAGTCACGGAGTCAGGTTTTGTATCCTATTTCTTTTGTATGAAAATGGCGCAATATGTGCTTTTTGTTTAAAATAATTTCTAGTTTGAATTATTTTTTCAGGTTAGCATTTGTTTAGCGAGTTAGCATTCTACGGGATGGGGTCGCTAACCGCATGTCAGACCCTCCACCTTTATCCGAGCTTGAAACCGGCAGTAGCCCCAGGAAGTCTCCAGGTGGCGACTTATGCTCCATTGAGAGTAACAGGCGTAAGTAAGCAAGTAATTTCTAGTTCCCAGTGAATATTGTGAATAACGCCAACTTTGAATACACGTTATTTTTGGAAGATTTGTGCAGAAATATAATGAATTCCAATACAGAACCCTTATCACTGAGATATTAGAATTGCAGTGTCGGTTATTATGTTAAGCTCATATACTTTATTCTAGTTTTCGAACAGCCCAATCTATTCATTCTACTTGAGTCATATTTTGACCTTTTTAATAATTATCCGTTTATCAATCTTGACTGTTTTTATATGAGCGCGTAGGTGTGCGTACATTTCTTATCCCATTACTCATCACATGTCTGTAACTTATTTTTGTGTGACTATAAATATTAATTAACGGTTGGCTAAATGGAGTTGGCTTACCCGCCATCTTCACTGCGCGTCGTTTTGCTTCTCTCTGTTCTATTTGTTTCATACAAAAGTCCATTCTCGTTATTTGATTTATTTAATTCCGTTATCGACTAACGCCATTTAAGTCGATGATTATAAACGAGTATAGGCGACATATACATACGACAGCAATGATTCAATAACAATCATTCATACGATCTATTTGGAGTCAGAACTCGGGCAACTAAAGTGGAGAGTCCGTCGACAACATCGCCCGATCTAAATGACGACAAAATAAAGGGCCCCACAGAATAATGATTAACGTAAAATGAAATTGGCTACTACTTGTTCCACTGAAATCTATGTTTTGATGATCAATACTAAAAAGTCACTAGTAACTTTGTGACTTTCAAGATGAATCATATATTTTGTGAATAAACTGTAGTTTTTATTTTTTAAAAAGAATATATTCTTAGTCAAGTAGTCAGTAGATTCGCCTTCTGAAATATATTCAACAAGGAGTCAGGAAAAATTTCGTGAGCAATTATTAACTAGGTTTATAGTGCTGACAGTTAAGACATAATGAGTTAATTGTTGATCATGGAATAATCATCACAGGTTTTAAATGAAATAACTCAATCGTAATTTATTCACTATGAGAGATCTACCTTTTAATGGTTAACTAATAACAAGCATTTTAAACTTGAATACGAACTAAGAAGTGATAATTGTTAGTTTCTGAAAACAATTTCACAAATTCCATTGAGATCTAATACATTGAAGCTAGACTGATAAGTCTTGTCGATTGAACGCTATATTCGTTTCCTAAGCTATTCTGGTAACCCGCAAGCTAGAACTACACCTGAACACCAGAGAGAAGACGCAAAGTATGAGAGAAATACTTTACTCCAAGGTTCTTTTTTGTACAGAAAACATGGGTATCTATAGATGTTAGCATTTGTTAAATCAACATCATATTTCGGTCAATCCATTAACAACATATTACGCTACTGACCAATAATAGCACGCCACGTTGGAATTCTAGAATGCTCCATCATGCTCTGATTGGCTAGAACTCTTCGGCTACTTTTGGGCCTCTGGAGGCTCTGTCGAAGTTCTCTGAATGCCGAAAGACTATCATGGAGAACCTGGGAGCACTAGACAGATGTTTCGTCCTATTGTGGGACTCCTCAACAGTGCGCATCCACGACCCCGCCTCGTGGGATTCGAACCCAGGACTTGTCAGTCTCGCGTCAGGCGCTTAACTAACTAGACCACTGAGCCAGCTGGGATCCAACGGTGTTAATGTCTAACTTTAATTAATCCACGAAATTAAGCGACATATCCACCATTGTCATCAAAAAGCTTTATATGGCCTAGATTTTATTGACTTTTCTCATATAGTTCACAAGTCAACTTTACGTCACATTACTAATTACAATAGAAAATAATGAAATTGTAAGTAACTTTCATTGTGAAGTGAGTTCTATTCACAGTCATATTAAGTGATCAATAATTGTGAAATATTTCTCAAAAAAAATTTTTTTTCTTTTTTTCTTTAGGATTTAAACTGACACCATGTTCACGGGTGAACTGATATGCTTAATTACATCAACAGTAATCGATTAACTATGAAGATAAAAGAAAAATTATCTTCACAATAGGTTTTTGATAAATAAACCTTTATCTCTTATCAGAAAGGGTTTGTGGTTGATTTTTGAAAATTTACAGATTGAAATCATGAGTCAATTGAAGCTAGACCATTATGGAAAACCTGGAAACACTGGACGGCCGTTTCATCCTAGCATGGGACTCCTCAGCAGTGCGCATCCACGATCCCGCCTCTCGAGACATTCGAACCCAGGACCTATCAGTCTCGCGCGCGAGCGCTTAACCAACTAGACCACTGAGCCGGCCGGTATCCAACGCTGTTAATGTCTAGCTTTATCTCTTATTCAAAATAGATTAATATTAAGAGGAGAAAGTTTATTTTGTCATTGGATAATGAAAGGAACACGTTTTGAAAGCAAAAATAATGCAGATTATGTTTTATATCCCAATAAGAATAATGAATGTTAATTTTTCGGGATCCATTTATGGACTTACTTACTACTTAGCTACTTACGCCTGTTACTCCTAATGGAGCATAGGCCGCCGACCAGCATTCTCCAACCCACTCTGTCCTGGGCCTTCTTTTCTAATTCCATCCAATTCTTGTTCATTTTTCTCATCTCTATCTCCATTTCTCGGCGTAATGTGTTCTTTGGTCTTCCTCTTTTCCTTTGGCCTTGAGGATCCCATGTGAGGGCTTGTCTCGTGACGCAGTTCGGTGCTTTCCTCAATGCGTGTCCAATCTACTTCCAGCGCTTCTTCCTAATTTCTTCCTCCGCTGGGATCTGATTTGTTCTTTCCCACAGTTGGTTGTTGCTAATAGTGTCCGGCCAACGGATCTGAAGTATTTTGCGTAGACAACTGTTAATAAACACCTGTATCCTCTGGATGATGGCTTTCGTAGTTCTCCAGGTTTCCGTCCCATACGGTAGAACTGTCTTGACATTTGCATTGAAAATCCTGACCTTGGTGTTGGTTGACAGTTGCTAAAAAAATACTAACCAGAAAAAAATTATGGACTAATATTCTATAAATATTCTTATTGTATAATTATTCAATAATTGCATTATGTGTATTTATAAGTTTTAATTTGACCCATAGACTATTACTATACGATTTATCATTCTTGAGTTATGACCTGTCTATTAATTACTACCTCCCTCATGCACAGTCACTTTTCGGCTTTATTGTGTACACATGTTATTTTCTATTTTATGGTACGCTGTGGTCTGTCTGGTTAATAGGTAAACCGAGTATGTTTGAAATAAATGATTCATATTTACAGAAGCTGGTATTGTGTTCTGGACTCAAGTGAACAGGCTAGGAGGACATAGGACCAATAAGGACGCTTGGCTGGTCATACCGGTTGAAAGTCATTGGTTTGGCACAGTGCTAAGATCGTATAAGTCGTGTTTTGATTGGTGGATATATCACGTGATAAAAGCCGGACATAAAATAGTAACAGATTATTTATTTATTTGAATATATAAATATTATTACATAGAGGCAACGAATACATATACGCCACACAATTCACTTGATTTGTGTTTGGACTGTATTACTTCACAGGTGCTCAGACCGAGGCAAGTGGTTTTCTTAGAAGGTCACACCCGGAGCCATCAACCTAAAGGTCTAACCCACAAGGTAGTGGAGCAACGTCAAGAGATGCAGTCTCATTGTAGCGGGTGACGAAAGATGAGATTGATATGCGTTTGATTCCTTAGAATCCTAGAGCTCATGTGCACGATTGGTTTGAAATCAGGGTTTTCCAACTCTCCTAGGTGGATCCTCAATATCCACCAACCCGGTTAAAGTGCCGATCATTCGCTTTTCGTCCTCTCAATTTCGTAAACAACACCCCCGCCATGAGAAGGCAGAAAATAGGACTTCCCTGGCAGTGGTTGTATGCACGTGGCCATGTGCGAGCATTTCGACAGGGAGAGCGAACTATTCATACTCTCGGCAGTACTGGGGCATTTGGGGGCAAATATTGCAGAATTTACACCTGATGCGAATTCTATACGAAATATACTTCATTCACTATGATTTACCTCGAAATTAATGAAGCGAAGGGTATTTCGAATAATAGGAACATTTAAGTCGTTCAAGTTACCTAGAATATTACAGATTTCATTCACATGATAACACCGTTTTGTTAACATTTGAGAGAGTTCGCAGTGAAAAATTGTAAAAACTATAAAAACTCATTAATGAAATTATTTATACATAATAAGAGATAAACATATACTGACTTGTAGAATAAATGAGTTGTCACAATTGATTGATCACTGGGTGGCGATCCATGTCATGCGTGTCTAGTCCTTATTAGTGCACATCGAATGCTATCGATCATGTTGCAATGTGGTCACCAGTCTAGGTGACTCGACACTGCGGGCACTATATATATCTTGGGATTTAGATGGTGGTTGGAGGTAGTCAATAGGAAACCCTGTCGACTACCTCCAACCACCATCTAACAAATGAGTTGCTTTGGAGTAATTAAAACTGATTAAAAAGTTACGTAAAATCCACCGTTGGAGTCTAAATGTTATCACATTTTCAGTTACATATACTTAGTTCGAACATCTTCATGTTCATCATTTAGTGCTGGTCGTATAAATTTCAGAATCAGTTTTAACATCACTCAATTTGAAAAAAAAACAAAGTAAACTTTCCAGCTTAAAGCCTATTATATTTCATATACATAATCATTGTAAAGTGCATATTGTGGTCCAATAATATTAAGCTAATGTTGTTGTCAACATCTGATGAAATGTTAACCGAAAGAATTGTGTAAGAGTTCTTAGATATATATCAAAATGTACTGTCGGCTTGTCTAAGAAAATGATGAATGTCACTGAAGACGAATAACTAATACAATGAAAAGACTTAATTCCTAGTTAATTCCATTTCGAACATAATCATATATGAAGATATACTAAGAAATATCACAGTATCAAAATAGTTACTGATTGATAACAGACTATTTATTAAAATTCTTAGTATAGGTAATAGGGCTTTACAGTTCTAATTGATCATATTACCATATACAAGATGGTAAGATTCAAACAAAATACTTTATGAACAATATTTCACCATAGAGAATTGGGTATTTGTTCTGGTAATTTGAAGGTTAGTAGTCAAGACCTAGACCTGTTTTTATGAATAACTTTGTAATCAATATTTTTTAGAAGTGGAGTTATTTAGATAACAGTATGCAAACTTTCTTAGTTAGTTAGCGTTCTTTCTGCATTCATACTTCAATGGTCTAATATAGATTTATTCAATACTTGTTACTTGTTTCTTATGTACAATAATTAATAGGGTAGATTAGACAAGCGCTTGAAAAAAACACAGGAAAAATCTACGTTTTAAAACTATCGACAACATAATGCCTTTCTATTGCTTTGTCAGTCTCCTACATTAATAATCATATAAGAGGGAACGGCGAGACTCTAATTTATGGACGACCCTTGAACGAATCTTAAGTGACCTTGAGAAATATTCGCCAATCAGCAAACAGTCAGTATAGAGTAAAAATATATTATACAAAACCAAGGAACTAAAGTGGATACACTTCTTATACGTGGTTCAAAACTTGTCAAGGTTAAAAAGAGGTTCAGAGGTCCTAAAATCGTAATTCATGCAGTAGAGGAAATCATCCATAGGTCCACAGAATAGTCGGCCTCTGGAGCCAAGATAAAGTCTCAAAAACTCTTTCAGCCTCGACCACATAGCTTCAATATTGTTTATGTGCACTGCGGTTGTTGAGTACACAAAATGCCACTAGTGGATAACGACACGATGCACATAACCAAGCCTATTTAGGAGTCTGTACGCTCTCTAATCGTCCGTACATATTGTAGTACCTGGCTGCAGCCAGTGTTGCTGGTGCTTTTATTATCCAGTTCGCAATAGTTGTCATAATTTGCCTTAGTTAGCAATTATATATAGGTATTTCATCATGAACTGACATCAGCTATAATGCCAGAAATTTATTAAGCCAAATGGATGAAAAACATTCGTGCCAAAACCCGAGATCTTTTATCTTATACCTGATTGTTTCCTCCACAAGTTATAGTCTCGCCGTTTTGTTTGTTACAGCCGCCCAATTATCACATTTTGCATAAAATCCCCTGTAAACCGATCGTACGTTAGCATTAGGCACTGAAGTTGGCGCCGTAACCTTGATATCTCTAAAACGCTTCTGATTGGCTCGTCCATAAATTAGAGTCTCGCTGAGGGAACATTTTACGAGTCAGTAATAAGGAGTATATAGAGAGATATTTATGATTAATGATAAGTTTAACGAGTTAGAAATGAAAATTTATAACATTGATTAAATCTATAGTAACCCAGAAACTGATATTCACTTCTAATTTCCATTAATATTCAGATCTAATGATGAGAAATTTCCCTGAATATTGGTCATCTATTAGAATGATCTCTTTTAATTCACTTAATGTTAGATCTGTTAAATGAACAGTTGTTACTTAACCAGTAGATTATATATTCAAATTCATTTCACTTTACTCAATATAAAGATTTATGACTTTCTCATAGGTTATATGTAACTCAGTGTATAGTGAACATATACATGATTATAGGTACTGGATAGGATCATTAAAAGTTTAAGAGTAGTAGGATATACAAGGATTTTAGGTGCCATATATAGCAAGCTTATTTATAGAAAAAAATATTAAAAAAACTATTGATTATCCTCTTCTAGACAGGAATATTTTTAAAGAGAGTTCATCATAGTGAAAGCATTAACGGACTAGATTATCAAGGAAAAAAACAACACTTGAACTATTTAATTTCAATAGCTGACATTTCTATATATATATATGATGAGATATTTATTATCAAAAGCAGTGTGGTGTGTGTTGCTTATATTGATATAAGTAGTATATGACGCGAGTTAAAAAACGTAATGTCTGGCAGCAGAAGATGGGAGAAGATCAAGAAAGGAAGAGTGTGAGCGCAATGCAATTTGTAAAAAAATGCATGGGCAATAAAATATGAGACAATAGATTGATGAGTGCAACAGAAACAGTCCGGTTTGATATGATGGATCAATATTTTGCAAACTAACGATTTACTATAGTGTTTTTCTATTTTACAGAGTAACTCTGTAATTTTGTGCTAGTTACATTTGATTGTCCCCACCTGTGGTCTTGTTCGCTACAGCAGTACATACCTTTTAAAACTGAACTCAAAGAGTTAAATCATTTCAAGGTTTTGTGATAAAGCACGAATGTTTAGTAATCAAGTTGATCACAGCTACGATGAATGATATTACACTCTAGTTCATACTGTTTGTATAATTCTATTCATCAGCGAGTAAATTATTAACACTGGTAAAGGCCGAACGTAATTCGACAGCCGTTTCATCCTAGTTTGAGACTCTCTAGTGATAGATACAAATGATCTCATATGATATTAAGCTTCTAGCATATCGTTATGAACCAATTCAGATATACTAGCTGGAATAATCGTTCCTCAAGGTCCTACTATGCTATACAAGTCGGTTGAAGAACCGTAAGACTAAAAGCAGCAAACCCAAAGTTCGAAGATGAAGTCGTACTGCTGACTGTACGGAGGTGTGATTTCCTTCAGACAACCAGCATAATAGCGATGCTGCTTTCCCACAAGGAAGAACGATGTTAGAAAAGGTCAACCCTAAAAATGCACACCTCGCGGATCTCCGTCTCCGGCGGTAAGGTCTTAAAATGTACTCGAAGTTTACGCACAGAAAGGTTGTGTGTGACCGGGCTCAAGTAGTTGTCCCTTGGGCACTACAGTTACGCTCTCAATCACTAAGATCACGTCGAATCCAATATCCTTTTCAGGTACCTCCAGGAAAACCTTTCCATGGTGTGAGCAACCGGAAAGTGATAACCGCTTGCATACAACTAACAGCACTCTTTTTTCCTGTACTATATCTTTTGTATATTACCGCCATTGAATTATCTACTTCTATGAATTTGGTGTTTTTCTTTTTATGCTAATGAGGTATGGCAATTTGGGCCGATGTATATATATATGTGGCTGATCCTACTTTGCAGCTGATTGACTGACTGGCTGTTTAGAGTTCTATATATTCTTCAACTGTAGGAATCTTTCCCTTACTTTGCACATCCTTGCCTTTACATCTGCATCGGACCCTCTTTGTTCATCGATGATGCTGATCAGTCAAGTATGTGAGAGTTTAAACCTGTCCCAGAGCTTCTCCATCAAGTGTGACTGGGTTTGTGTTCTCTGTGTTGTACTTAAAGATCTTGCTTTACATCATGTGCACGTTGAGACCGACTGATGCAGAGGCTGCTGTCACACTGTTTTTGTTGACTTGCACTTGTTGATGTATATGGGATAGAAAAACCAGGTCATCTGCGAATTTCGAATCGTTCAATCATATGCAATCTGTCCACTCTATTCAGTGATTCCAATGAGATGTGGAAGTCTTCATAATCCAGTCGACCATCAGGAGAAAGATAAATAGAGAGAGAGTAAGCAACCTCGTCTGACACCAGTAATCACTTGAAATACGGCTGTCAGCTTTCCTCCTTACACGAAATTGCAGGGTAGTCCGTCATATGAATTACATATGATATTGACGATTTTCTCAGGTCCACCATACGATGCTTTGATGATTCTGAATCTATGAGATTCTCATCCCATAAGTGCTTTTCGGGCTTCTTTAGACAGCATCAAAGCAACTCCTTGAGTGTGCGAAGCATTTCCTTCTTCATAATAAAGGGGTAATAACTAAAGTGGTGGTTTATACCATGGTAAAGTGTGAGATTAAACGTATCGCTTTGTACATAGAGGTTAGATTGAAACTGTTGGACTGCTAAAGATTCTACGGTATACAAATTTTAATTCGTACTTCATATAAACCACTCTGTTTCATTGTATGAATGACTTGAATGAAAGACTCCGATTGAGAAGTGTGGCTAGTGTTTATGAGATGTATATACTAAACACTTATCACTTTGAAAAGATATAAAACTATTGATTTCAGGATATTTCAAAGCAAGTAAATAGTGTGAGATTGTTTTATGTGCTAAGATAAAAACCTTAGTATTGTAATCGGAAAAATTGCAGTCCAAAAATTATACACAACATTTTTTATGGTATTATGGTGTGCATTACTTATATATACATAAGTGGTATATAACGATTATCAGGAATAGAATGTTTTTCAGTAGAGGGTCGAAAAGGAAAAAAACGGGAACAGAAAGCGATTGATATGAAAATGCAGGAACAATGAAATCTGCGACGATAGACTGATATTTGCAAAAGAAACAGTCAAGTTTGAGTCAATGGATTAATATTTTGCAAATTAAGTATTTACTGTATTGTTCTTAGATTTTAATGAGATTTTCTGTAATTTCGTGATCAAATACAGTTGGTTGTCCCCGCTCGTGTTCTTGTTCATCATAGTGTGTATTAAATACATGTAATATATGAATTCATGAGTTAATTGAAGTCATACCATCATTGAAAACCTGGAAGTGCTGGATGACCGTTTCGTCCTAGTACGACACTCTTCAGCATTGGGAATCCATGTAAATCAGTTTGTGTATTTTCAAAGAGTATTTTTCAGACATATATTTTATTATTATTTTTTAATTTCAATTCTCGATATCTTTTTGAACCATTAGTCATCGTTATATTTTCATAAACAACTTTAATTTACTGAAACGAAAGTCATCATCCAGAAGATACAAGTGTTTATTAACAGTTTTCCACGTAAAATACTTCGGATCCGTTGGACAAACACTATTAAGAGTAACCTACTATGTGAGAGAACAAACCAGATTCCAGAAGAGTAAGAAATCAGTAAGAAGCGCTGGATGTGGATAAAACATACATTGAGGAAGGCACTCAAATGTGTCACAAGGCAAGCCCTTACTTGAGATACTCAAAGTCAACGGAGAAGAGGAAGATCAAAAAAACACATTACACCGAAAAATGGAGACAGTCATAAGAAGAATGAACAAAAATTGAATAGAACTAGAAAGAAAAGCCTAGGATAGAGTGGATTAGAGAACTCTGATCTGCCACTTATGCTTCATTGAGAATAACAGGCATAAGTAAGTAAATACTATTATCTCTTCACCATTTCACTTTACTATTATCTACATGAAAACATTTATTTACGTGTAGTACAAATAACTAAGCATCCACAACGAAAAACAGAACAAAAAAAAAGAAAAAAAGAGAAAAAGAAAAGGCATTCATCCATCTATGATAATAATTATTAGTTTCGTTCCTCTGCAGTACAAAAGGAATCATATTAAGACACTGTATCATAGAATAAAGACTATATGCTCTGTGGATACGATTGAAGATGAAAAAAAGGCATTATGCACAATCCTGAGGGAAAATGGATATCCCTAGAAATTTATAAATAAAAACATGGCCAATAAAAGACAGGCATAGAAAATGCCCAACTGTAAATAAAATGCTTCTGTATATACGCTTACAATTCATAGGCGATGCACCGAGTCAAATGCTAAGACTGAAGTTAAGCAGTTGAATCCAAAGGACATTTGATGCAGGTAAACTACAACTAATGTTTTCCACGCTTCCAATAATCACTCCGAGGTCGAAAGATAAATTGCCTAGACTAGCCACCCTTTTCTGTATCTACTGCTCCTGTGGAGCAAGTTATATTGGCAGATGTTCTATGAATTTGTACTTTCGGGCTCGTGAGCACCTCTTCGTGTGATTAAGCAAAGGTGTAGTCAAAACAGTTAACAGCTCCATTTTAGACCATCTAGTTCAGATGTGACATATAGCCAACATGGAGCAAGCTTTCGCAATAATATATCGTGTTAACGGCAGTCTACCTAATTACGTCAGACTGAAAATCCTACAGACGACTGAAGCAATTGCTATTCGGATCAAAAAGGCAAAGCTTTGCATCCAAAAGAAATATGTTCAGCCACTTCTTTTACCCTGGCCAACTTTGGGGCCAACTAGTTATTAATCTTAAACAGTTGAGATCATGAGTCAATTGGAGCTAGACCACCATGGAAAACCTGGGAGCACTGGACGGCCGTTTCGCCCTACTGTGGGACTCCTCGGCAGTGCGCGCCCACGACCACGCCCCCCGCGAGATTCGAACCCAGGACCTATCAGTCTCGCGCCAGACGCCTAACCAACTAGACCACTGAGCCAGCTGGGATCTAACGGTGTTAATGTCTAACTTTAACTAATCCACGAAATCGAGCGACACATCCATCATTGTCATCAGTGAGTTACTACCTCACAACTGACCCGGTTGAACTCCACTGGTCAGTGCTTCTCATTAGAACTCCAGGATATATATCTTGAAGCTAGTCACTAGTGAGTATATGTCGATTAGTATCAGAAGGGGTTTTGTGGAGATTGTAGTAGTTTCAAACAGTTGAGATCATGAGTCAATTGAAGCTAGATCACCATGGAAAACCTCGAAGGACTCCTTCCACAACAAGACGAAACGGCCGTCCAGTGCTTGCAGGTTTTCCATGGTGATCTAGCTTCAATTGACTCATGATTTTAACTATTAAAATTAATACAATCTCCACAAAACTCCTTCTGATAGTTATTAATCAATATTATAATATGGTGACGTAATTTGATTAAGGTTCATTTTATGTCCTAAAATTACTATTATCTTTACCATTGTCATTATCATCTTTATCATTGTTATTATTATTATCATTACACTTGATAACTGTTTGAGGAATTTATCCAGTATTCAACCCTATCTACTATATTTAACCTAATTCATATTATTCTACATATTTACGTAATTGCTGATTTTTATTCCATTATTTTCTCTCTCACACCATGTTGACCATATTTATTCTGATCATTATTTATCTCACAATTTCATTTCGCTTATAGACTGATTCAGGTCAACAACTTCATATTAGTCAGTCCCAACATGAACGACTTGATTTGATTTGATATGACAAACAACAATTCTTGGTTCATATGGACAAATTTAAATGATGTACTTTGCCTTAAACTTGACCAATTATACAGATTATTAATTTGGATTTATAATCGTAGAACATGAAAAAAGGGGGGAGAGGGTAAATAATTTTTAATTTTTTATTGGGCAACTATTTTCAAAATAATTTTTTCCTCCAAAATTAATACAACTCAAGTAAGATAGAGAATGATATTTCTTTACCTTCAGACATAGTAGAATAGCGATGCATTTCTCCAAAAAAAAAAAAGGCTTACCTTCAGAGTGAAATGGAGAATAGTGGTCGATCATCTATGCTCAATTGTCATTAACAGGCATAGTAAGTGATATAATAGAAAGAAAAGTTAAAATTCTATTGATTTATTCATTATGAGTTTTGTTCAACATTATTACCGTTTTGATTCAATGTAATGATTACTCAATATAGTAGATGTTTTCTTTTGTCGTACGATATTTTATTCTATATAACATACGATATTCTTGTATTTCATTGACATGAACTATGCTCAGAATGTGATGTGTTATAACTCGAAGTATTTTTCATATCTGTGATTTCATCTTAATTATTAATCAAAATGGATGTAAAATCATTATATAAATGAGTGTATTTTCTACTAGAATAGTCGTCGTCGCGTCGTCGTCGTCGTCGTCGTGTTTTGTTGTTAATGAAGCTTCGAATATACCACTCTTACTGTTTATAATATCGAATCGTGGCAATTGAGGAGTTCCTAAATTCCTCAATAAAAGTGATGAGCTATTGCAACATTACAAACATCGACGATCAGAAATAAGCAGTAGAAAACAAAACACGAGAAATAACAATTTCAGAGTGGCATATAAAACAAAGAGAAAAAGCACTGAAATCAATATATAAAAAAAATCTAGTAAGTAAGTAAATAAACGAGTAAATAATTAAGTAATAATAATAAAAATAATAATAATGATATTATTACACAAAACCATGAAGAGAGTCTTGCATCTCACTTTAGCTTCTTCTCTAAATCTTTATCATTTTCGGTTGCTTTCAATTTATACCAATTGAATAATGATTGTAATGTGATAATTTTCAATGTTACATCATGACAATAAACTAGATGGTCTTGTTCATGTTGTTTAGTTCAATTGATTTCATTTCATTGATATCATTGTTGTTGCTGATGTTGATGTTGTGTTTTTCTCTAATAGATTTGCTATTTGTATCTCGTTGAGACAAGCATTAGAACGGTGATGGTGCTGCTCGTCCCACAACGACAGTCGGTGTTCAAATAATTCTGTATTGGATGTCGAAAATGAAGAACCGCGGCAGAGTGGATTGGAGAATTCTGGTCGGTCACCTATGCTCGATTGGCAGTGAAAGCCACAAGTACGTAAATGAGTAAGCAATTTGGTAAGTTAGTAATTAAGTCAGTAGTATTATTATTATCTCTTACCTATTGCACTTTACTATTATCTACATATAACCACTCATTTCCATGAAGTGTAGATAGCTGAAGATCAACAACAGAAATGAGAAGGGAAAGAAGAAAAACAGAAAACAGCAGAAGAAGGCAATCATTCATCCATCCATCCATCCATCCATCCATCCATCTATAAAATAATCAAGTGAGTCTTGCATCTCACTTTAGCTTCTTCTCTAAATCTTTATCATTTTCGGTTGCTTTCAATTTATACCAATTGAATAATGATTGTAATGTGATAATTTTCAATGTTACATCATGACAATAAACTAGATGGTCTTGTTCATGTTGTTTAGTTCAATTGATTTCATTTCATTGATATCATTGTTGTTGCTGATGTTGATGTTGTGTTTTTCTCTAATAGATTTGCTATTTGTATCTCGTTGAGACAAGCATTAGAACGGTGATGGTGCTGCTCGTCCCACAACGACAGTCGGTGTTCAAATAATTCTGTATTGGATGTCGAAAATGAAGAACCGCGGCAGAGTGGATTGGAGAATTCTGGTCGGTCACCTATGCTCGATTGGCAGTGAAAGCCACAAGTACGTAAATGAGTAAGCAATTTGGTAAGTTAGTAATTAAGTCAGTAGTATTATTATTATCTCTTACCTATTGCACTTTACTATTATCTACATATAACCACTCATTTCCATGAAGTGTAGATAGCTGAAGATCAACAACAGAAATGAGAAGGGAAAGAAGAAAAACAGAAAACAGCAGAAGAAGGCAATCATTCATCCATCCATCCATCCATCCATCCATCCATCCATCTATAAAATAATCAAGTGAGTCTTGCATCTCACTTTAGCTTCTTCTCTAAATCTTTATCATTTTCGGTTGCTTTCAATTTATACCAATTGAATAATGATTGTAATGTGATAATTTTCAATGTTACATCATGACAATAAACTAGATGGTCTTGTTCATGTTGTTTAGTTCAATTGATTTCATTTCATTGATATCATTGTTGTTGCTGATGTTGATGTTGTGTTTTTCTCTAATAGATTTGCTATTTGTATCTCGTTGAGACAAGCATTAGAACGGTGATGGTGCTGCTCGTCCCACAACGACAGTCGGTGTTCAAATAATTCTGTATTGGATGTCGAAAATGAAGAACCGCGGCAGAGTGGATTGGAGAATTCTGGTCGGTCACCTATGCTCGATTGGCAGTGAAAGCCACAAGTACGTAAATGAGTAAGCAATTTGGTAAGTTAGTAATTAAGTCAGTAGTATTATTATTATCTCTTACCTATTGCACTTTACTATTATCTACATATAACCACTCATTTCCATGAAGTGTAGATAGCTGAAGATCAACAACAGAAATGAGAAGGGAAAGAAGAAAAACAGAAAACAGCAGAAGAAGGCAATCATTCATCCATCCATCCATCCATCCATCCATCCATCCATCTATAAAATAATCAAGTGAGTCTTGCATCTCACTTTAGCTTCTTCTCTAAATCTTTATCATTTTCGGTTGCTTTCAATTTATACCAATTGAATAATGATTGTAATGTGATAATTTTCAATGTTACATCATGACAATAAACTAGATGGTCTTGTTCATGTTGTTTAGTTCAATTGATTTCATTTCATTGATATCATTGTTGTTGCTGATGTTGATGTTGTGTTTTTCTCTAATAGATTTGCTATTTGTATCTCGTTGAGACAAGCATTAGAACGGTGATGGTGCTGCTCGTCCCACAACGACAGTCGGTGTTCAAATAATTCTGTATTGGATGTCGAAAATGAAGAACCGCGGCAGAGTGGATTGGAGAATTCTGGTCGGTCACCTATGCTCGATTGGCAGTGAAAGCCACAAGTACGTAAATGAGTAAGCAATTTGGTAAGTTAGTAATTAAGTCAGTAGTATTATTATTATCTCTTACCTATTGCACTTTACTATTATCTACATATAACCACTCATTTCCATGAAGTGTAGATAGCTGAAGATCAACAACAGAAATGAGAAGGGAAAGAAGAAAAACAGAAAACAGCAGAAGAAGGCAATCATTTCCATCCATCCATCCATCCATCCATCCATCTATAAAATAATCAAGTGAGTCTTGCATCTCACTTTAGCTTCTTCTCTAAATCTTTATCATTTTCGGTTGCTTTCAATTTATACCAATTGAATAATGATTGTAATGTGATAATTTTCAATGTTACATCATGACAATAAACTAGATGGTCTTGTTCATGTTGTTTAGTTCAATTGATTTCATTTCATTGATATCATTGTTGTTGCTGATGTTGATGTTGTGTTTTTCTCTAATAGATTTGCTATTTGTATCTCGTTGAGACAAGCATTAGAACGGTGATGGTGCTGCTCGTCCCACAACGACAGTCGGTGTTCAAATAATTCTGTATTGGATGTCGAAAATGAAGAACCGCGGCAGAGTGGATTGGAGAATTCTGGTCGGTCACCTATGCTCGATTGGCAGTGAAAGCCACAAGTACGTAAATGAGTAAGCAATTTGGTAAGTTAGTAATTAAGTCAGTAGTATTATTATTATCTCTTACCTATTGCACTTTACTATTATCTACATATAACCACTCATTTCCATGAAGTGTAGATAGCTGAAGATCAACAACAGAAATGAGAAGGGAAAGAAGAAAAACAGAAAACAGCAGAAGAAGGCAATCATTCATCCATCCATCCATCCATCCATCCATCTATAAAATAATCAAGTGAGTCTTGCATCTCACTTTAGCTTCTTCTCTAAATCTTTATCATTTTCGGTTGCTTTCAATTTATACCAATTGAATAATGATTGTAATGTGATAATTTTCAATGTTACATCATGACAATAAACTAGATGGTCTTGTTCATGTTGTTTAGTTCAATTGATTTCATTTCATTGATATCATTGTTGTTGCTGATGTTGATGTTGTGTTTTTCTCTAATAGATTTGCTATTTGTATCTCGTTGAGACAAGCATTAGAACGGTGATGGTGCTGCTCGTCCCACAACGACAGTCGGTGTTCAAATAATTCTGTATTGGATGTCGAAAATGAAGAACCGCGGCAGAGTGGATTGGAGAATTCTGGTCGGTCACCTATGCTCGATTGGCAGTGAAAGCCACAAGTACGTAAATGAGTAAGCAATTTGGTAAGTTAGTAATTAAGTCAGTAGTATTATTATTATCTCTTACCTATTGCACTTTACTATTATCTACATATAACCACTCATTTCCATGAAGTGTAGATAGCTGAAGATCAACAACAGAAATGAGAAGGGAAAGAAGAAAAACAGAAAACAGCAGAAGAAGGCAATCATTCATCCATCCATCCATCCATCCATCCATCCATCTATAAAATAATCAAGTGAGTCTTGCATCTCACTTTAGCTTCTTCTCTAAATCTTTATCATTTTCGGTTGCTTTCAATTTATACCAATTGAATAATGATTGTAATGTGATAATTTTCAATGTTACATCATGACAATAAACTAGATGGTCTTGTTCATGTTGTTTAGTTCAATTGATTTCATTTCATTGATATCATTGTTGTTGCTGATGTTGATGTTGTGTTTTTCTCTAATAGATTTGCTATTTGTATCTCGTTGAGACAAGCATTAGAACGGTGATGGTGCTGCTCGTCCCACAACGACAGTCGGTGTTCAAATAATTCTGTATTGGATGTCGAAAATGAAGAACCGCGGCAGAGTGGATTGGAGAATTCTGGTCGGTCACCTATGCTCGATTGGCAGTGAAAGCCACAAGTACGTAAATGAGTAAGCAATTTGGTAAGTTAGTAATTAAGTCAGTAGTATTATTATTATCTCTTACCTATTGCACTTTACTATTATCTACATATAACCACTCATTTCCATGAAGTGTAGATAGCTGAAGATCAACAACAGAAATGAGAAGGGAAAGAAGAAAAACAGAAAACAGCAGAAGAAGGCAATCATTCATCCATCCATCCATCCATCCATCCATCCATCCATCTATAAAATAATCAAGTGAGTCTTGCATCTCACTTTAGCTTCTTCTCTAAATCTTTATCATTTTCGGTTGCTTTCAATTTATACCAATTGAATAATGATTGTAATGTGATAATTTTCAATGTTACATCATGACAATAAACTAGATGGTCTTGTTCATGTTGTTTAGTTCAATTGATTTCATTTCATTGATATCATTGTTGTTGCTGATGTTGATGTTGTGTTTTTCTCTAATAGATTTGCTATTTGTATCTCGTTGAGACAAGCATTAGAACGGTGATGGTGCTGCTCGTCCCACAACGACAGTCGGTGTTCAAATAATTCTGTATTGGATGTCGAAAATGAAGAACCGCGGCAGAGTGGATTGGAGAATTCTGGTCGGTCACCTATGCTCGATTGGCAGTGAAAGCCACAAGTACGTAAATGAGTAAGCAATTTGGTAAGTTAGTAATTAAGTCAGTAGTATTATTATTATCTCTTACCTATTGCACTTTACTATTATCTACATATAACCACTCATTTCCATGAAGTGTAGATAGCTGAAGATCAACAACAGAAATGAGAAGGGAAAGAAGAAAAACAGAAAACAGCAGAAGAAGGCAATCATTCATCCATCCATCCATCCATCCATCCATCCATCTATAAAATAATCAAGTGAGTCTTGCATCTCACTTTAGCTTCTTCTCTAAATCTTTATCATTTTCGGTTGCTTTCAATTTATACCAATTGAATAATGATTGTAATGTGATAATTTTCAATGTTACATCATGACAATAAACTAGATGGTCTTGTTCATGTTGTTTAGTTCAATTGATTTCATTTCATTGATATCATTGTTGTTGCTGATGTTGATGTTGTGTTTTTCTCTAATAGATTTGCTATTTGTATCTCGTTGAGACAAGCATTAGAACGGTGATGGTGCTGCTCGTCCCACAACGACAGTCGGTGTTCAAATAATTCTGTATTGGATGTCGAAAATGAAGAACCGCGGCAGAGTGGATTGGAGAATTCTGGTCGGTCACCTATGCTCGATTGGCAGTGAAAGCCACAAGTACGTAAATGAGTAAGCAATTTGGTAAGTTAGTAATTAAGTCAGTAGTATTATTATTATCTCTTACCTATTGCACTTTACTATTATCTACATATAACCACTCATTTCCATGAAGTGTAGATAGCTGAAGATCAACAACAGAAATGAGAAGGGAAAGAAGAAAAACAGAAAACAGCAGAAGAAGGCAATCATTCATCCATCCATCCATCCATCCATCCATCCATCTATAAAATAATCAAGTGAGTCTTGCATCTCACTTTAGCTTCTTCTCTAAATCTTTATCATTTTCGGTTGCTTTCAATTTATACCAATTGAATAATGATTGTAATGTGATAATTTTCAATGTTACATCATGACAATAAACTAGATGGTCTTGTTCATGTTGTTTAGTTCAATTGATTTCATTTCATTGATATCATTGTTGTTGCTGATGTTGATGTTGTGTTTTTCTCTAATAGATTTGCTATTTGTATCTCGTTGAGACAAGCATTAGAACGGTGATGGTGCTGCTCGTCCCACAACGACAGTCGGTGTTCAAATAATTCTGTATTGGATGTCGAAAATGAAGAACCGCGGCAGAGTGGATTGGAGAATTCTGGTCGGTCACCTATGCTCGATTGGCAGTGAAAGCCACAAGTACGTAAATGAGTAAGCAATTTGGTAAGTTAGTAATTAAGTCAGTAGTATTATTATTATCTCTTACCTATTGCACTTTACTATTATCTACATATAACCACTCATTTCCATGAAGTGTAGATAGCTGAAGATCAACAACAGAAATGAGAAGGGAAAGAAGAAAAACAGAAAACAGCAGAAGAAGGCAATCATTCATCCATCCATCCATCCATCCATCCATCCATCCATCTATAAAATAATCAAGTGAGTCTTGCATCTCACTTTAGCTTCTTCTCTAAATCTTTATCATTTTCGGTTGCTTTCAATTTATACCAATTGAATAATGATTGTAATGTGATAATTTTCAATGTTACATCATGACAATAAACTAGATGGTCTTGTTCATGTTGTTTAGTTCAATTGATTTCATTTCATTGATATCATTGTTGTTGCTGATGTTGATGTTGTGTTTTTCTCTAATAGATTTGCTATTTGTATCTCGTTGAGACAAGCATTAGAACGGTGATGGTGCTGCTCGTCCCACAACGACAGTCGGTGTTCAAATAATTCTGTATTGGATGTCGAAAATGAAGAACCGCGGCAGAGTGGATTGGAGAATTCTGGTCGGTCACCTATGCTCGATTGGCAGTGAAAGCCACAAGTACGTAAATGAGTAAGCAATTTGGTAAGTTAGTAATTAAGTCAGTAGTATTATTATTATCTCTTACCTATTGCACTTTACTATTATCTACATATAACCACTCATTTCCATGAAGTGTAGATAGCTGAAGATCAACAACAGAAATGAGAAGGGAAAGAAGAAAAACAGAAAACAACAGAAGAAGGCAATCATTCATTCATCCATCCATCCATCCATCCATCCATCCATATAAAATAATCAAGTGAGTCTTGCATCTCACTTTAGCTTCTTCTCTAAATCTTTATCATTTTCGGTTGCTTTCAATTTATACCAATTGAATAATGATTGTAATGTGATAATTTTCAATGTTACATCATGACAATAAACTAGATGGTCTTGTTCATGTTGTTTAGTTCAATTGATTTCATTTCATTGATATCATTGTTGTTGCTGATGTTGATGTTGTGTTTTTCTCTAATAGATTTGCTATTTGTATCTCGTTGAGACAAGCATTAGAACGGTGATGGTGCTGCTCGTCCCACAACGACAGTCGGTGTTCAAATAATTCTGTATTGGATGTCGAAAATGAAGAACCGCGGCAGAGTGGATTGGAGAATTCTGGTCGGTCACCTATGCTCGATTGGCAGTGAAAGCCACAAGTACGTAAATGAGTAAGCAATTTGGTAAGTTAGTAATTAAGTCAGTAGTATTATTATTATCTCTTACCTATTGCACTTTACTATTATCTACATATAACCACTCATTTCCATGAAGTGTAGATAGCTGAAGATCAACAACAGAAATGAGAAGGGAAAGAAGAAAAACAGAAAACAGCAGAAGAAGGCAATCATTCATCCATCCATCCATCCATCCATCCATCCATCCATCTATAAAATAATCAAGTGAGTCTTGCATCTCACTTTAGCTTCTTCTCTAAATCTTTATCATTTTCGGTTGCTTTCAATTTATACCAATTGAATAATGATTGTAATGTGATAATTTTCAATGTTACATCATGACAATAAACTAGATGGTCTTGTTCATGTTGTTTAGTTCAATTGATTTCATTTCATTGATATCATTGTTGTTGCTGATGTTGATGTTGTGTTTTTCTCTAATAGATTTGCTATTTGTATCTCGTTGAGACAAGCATTAGAACGGTGATGGTGCTGCTCGTCCCACAACGACAGTCGGTGTTCAAATAATTCTGTATTGGATGTCGAAAATGAAGAACCGCGGCAGAGTGGATTGGAGAATTCTGGTCGGTCACCTATGCTCGATTGGCAGTGAAAGCCACAAGTACGTAAATGAGTAAGCAATTTGGTAAGTTAGTAATTAAGTCAGTAGTATTATTATTATCTCTTACCTATTGCACTTTACTATTATCTACATATAACCACTCATTTCCATGAAGTGTAGATAGCTGAAGATCAACAACAGAAATGAGAAGGGAAAGAAGAAAAACAGAAAACAGCAGAAGAAGGCAATCATCATCCATCCATCCATCCATCCATCCATCCATCCATAAAATAATCAAGTGAGTCTTGCATCTCACTTTAGCTTCTTCTCTAAATCTTTATCATTTTCGGTTGCTTTCAATTTATACCAATTGAATAATGATTGTAATGTGATAATTTTCAATGTTACATCATGACAATAAACTAGATGGTCTTGTTCATGTTGTTTAGTTCAATTGATTTCATTTCATTGATATCATTGTTGTTGCTGATGTTGATGTTGTGTTTTTCTCTAATAGATTTGCTATTTGTATCTCGTTGAGACAAGCATTAGAACGGTGATGGTGCTGCTCGTCCCACAACGACAGTCGGTGTTCAAATAATTCTGTATTGGATGTCGAAAATGAAGAACCGCGGCAGAGTGGATTGGAGAATTCTGGTCGGTCACCTATGCTCGATTGGCAGTGAAAGCCACAAGTACGTAAATGAGTAAGCAATTTGGTAAGTTAGTAATTAAGTCAGTAGTATTATTATTATCTCTTACCTATTGCACTTTACTATTATCTACATATAACCACTCATTTCCATGAAGTGTAGATAGCTGAAGATCAACAACAGAAATGAGAAGGGAAAGAAGAAAAACAGAAAACAGCAGAAGAAGGCAATCATTCATCCATCCATCCATCCATCCATCCATCCATCTATAAAATAATCAAGTGAGTCTTGCATCTCACTTTAGCTTCTTCTCTAAATCTTTATCATTTTCGGTTGCTTTCAATTTATACCAATTGAATAATGATTGTAATGTGATAATTTTCAATGTTACATCATGACAATAAACTAGATGGTCTTGTTCATGTTGTTTAGTTCAATTGATTTCATTTCATTGATATCATTGTTGTTGCTGATGTTGATGTTGTGTTTTTCTCTAATAGATTTGCTATTTGTATCTCGTTGAGACAAGCATTAGAACGGTGATGGTGCTGCTCGTCCCACAACGACAGTCGGTGTTCAAATAATTCTGTATTGGATGTCGAAAATGAAGAACCGCGGCAGAGTGGATTGGAGAATTCTGGTCGGTCACCTATGCTCGATTGGCAGTGAAAGCCACAAGTACGTAAATGAGTAAGCAATTTGGTAAGTTAGTAATTAAGTCAGTAGTATTATTATTATCTCTTACCTATTGCACTTTACTATTATCTACATATAACCACTCATTTCCATGAAGTGTAGATAGCTGAAGATCAACAACAGAAATGAGAAGGGAAAGAAGAAAAACAGAAAACAGCAGAAGAAGGCAATCATTCATCCATCCATCCATCCATCCATCCATCCATCTATAAAATAATCAAGTGAGTCTTGCATCTCACTTTAGCTTCTTCTCTAAATCTTTATCATTTTCGGTTGCTTTCAATTTATACCAATTGAATAATGATTGTAATGTGATAATTTTCAATGTTACATCATGACAATAAACTAGATGGTCTTGTTCATGTTGTTTAGTTCAATTGATTTCATTTCATTGATATCATTGTTGTTGCTGATGTTGATGTTGTGTTTTTCTCTAATAGATTTGCTATTTGTATCTCGTTGAGACAAGCATTAGAACGGTGATGGTGCTGCTCGTCCCACAACGACAGTCGGTGTTCAAATAATTCTGTATTGGATGTCGAAAATGAAGAACCGCGGCAGAGTGGATTGGAGAATTCTGGTCGGTCACCTATGCTCGATTGGCAGTGAAAGCCACAAGTACGTAAATGAGTAAGCAATTTGGTAAGTTAGTAATTAAGTCAGTAGTATTATTATTATCTCTTACCTATTGCACTTTACTATTATCTACATATAACCACTCATTTCCATGAAGTGTAGATAGCTGAAGATCAACAACAGAAATGAGAAGGGAAAGAAGAAAAACAGAAAACAGCAGAAGAAGGCAATCATTCATCCATCCATCCATCCATCCATCTATAAAATAATCAAGTGAGTCTTGCATCTCACTTTAGCTTCTTCTCTAAATCTTTATCATTTTCGGTTGCTTTCAATTTATACCAATTGAATAATGATTGTAATGTGATAATTTTCAATGTTACATCATGACAATAAACTAGATGGTCTTGTTCATGTTGTTTAGTTCAATTGATTTCATTTCATTGATATCATTGTTGTTGCTGATGTTGATGTTGTGTTTTTCTCTAATAGATTTGCTATTTGTATCTCGTTGAGACAAGCATTAGAACGGTGATGGTGCTGCTCGTCCCACAACGACAGTCGGTGTTCAAATAATTCTGTATTGGATGTCGAAAATGAAGAACCGCGGCAGAGTGGATTGGAGAATTCTGGTCGGTCACCTATGCTCGATTGGCAGTGAAAGCCACAAGTACGTAAATGAGTAAGCAATTTGGTAAGTTAGTAATTAAGTCAGTAGTATTATTATTATCTCTTACCTATTGCACTTTACTATTATCTACATATAACCACTCATTTCCATGAAGTGTAGATAGCTGAAGATCAACAACAGAAATGAGAAGGGAAAGAAGAAAAACAGAAAACAGCAGAAGAAGGCAATCATTCATCCATCCATCCATCCATCCATCCATCCATCCATCCATATAAAATAATCAAGTGAGTCTTGCATCTCACTTTAGCTTCTTCTCTAAATCTTTATCATTTTCGGTTGCTTTCAATTTATACCAATTGAATAATGATTGTAATGTGATAATTTTCAATGTTACATCATGACAATAAACTAGATGGTCTTGTTCATGTTGTTTAGTTCAATTGATTTCATTTCATTGATATCATTGTTGTTGCTGATGTTGATGTTGTGTTTTTCTCTAATAGATTTGCTATTTGTATCTCGTTGAGACAAGCATTAGAACGGTGATGGTGCTGCTCGTCCCACAACGACAGTCGGTGTTCAAATAATTCTGTATTGGATGTCGAAAATGAAGAACCGCGGCAGAGTGGATTGGAGAATTCTGGTCGGTCACCTATGCTCGATTGGCAGTGAAAGCCACAAGTACGTAAATGAGTAAGCAATTTGGTAAGTTAGTAATTAAGTCAGTAGTATTATTATTATCTCTTACCTATTGCACTTTACTATTATCTACATATAACCACTCATTTCCATGAAGTGTAGATAGCTGAAGATCAACAACAGAAATGAGAAGGGAAAGAAGAAAAACAGAAAACAGCAGAAGAAGGCAATCATTCATCCATCCATCCATCCATCCATCCATCCATCCATCTATAAAATAATCAAGTGAGTCTTGCATCTCACTTTAGCTTCTTCTCTAAATCTTTATCATTTTCGGTTGCTTTCAATTTATACCAATTGAATAATGATTGTAATGTGATAATTTTCAATGTTACATCATGACAATAAACTAGATGGTCTTGTTCATGTTGTTTAGTTCAATTGATTTCATTTCATTGATATCATTGTTGTTGCTGATGTTGATGTTGTGTTTTTCTCTAATAGATTTGCTATTTGTATCTCGTTGAGACAAGCATTAGAACGGTGATGGTGCTGCTCGTCCCACAACGACAGTCGGTGTTCAAATAATTCTGTATTGGATGTCGAAAATGAAGAACCGCGGCAGAGTGGATTGGAGAATTCTGGTCGGTCACCTATGCTCGATTGGCAGTGAAAGCCACAAGTACGTAAATGAGTAAGCAATTTGGTAAGTTAGTAATTAAGTCAGTAGTATTATTATTATCTCTTACCTATTGCACTTTACTATTATCTACATATAACCACTCATTTCCATGAAGTGTAGATAGCTGAAGATCAACAACAGAAATGAGAAGGGAAAGAAGAAAAACAGAAAACAGCAGAAGAAGGCAATCATTCATCCATCCATCCATCCATCCATCCATCTATAAAATAATCAAGTGAGTCTTGCATCTCACTTTAGCTTCTTCTCTAAATCTTTATCATTTTCGGTTGCTTTCAATTTATACCAATTGAATAATGATTGTAATGTGATAATTTTCAATGTTACATCATGACAATAAACTAGATGGTCTTGTTCATGTTGTTTAGTTCAATTGATTTCATTTCATTGATATCATTGTTGTTGCTGATGTTGATGTTGTGTTTTTCTCTAATAGATTTGCTATTTGTATCTCGTTGAGACAAGCATTAGAACGGTGATGGTGCTGCTCGTCCCACAACGACAGTCGGTGTTCAAATAATTCTGTATTGGATGTCGAAAATGAAGAACCGCGGCAGAGTGGATTGGAGAATTCTGGTCGGTCACCTATGCTCGATTGGCAGTGAAAGCCACAAGTACGTAAATGAGTAAGCAATTTGGTAAGTTAGTAATTAAGTCAGTAGTATTATTATTATCTCTTACCTATTGCACTTTACTATTATCTACATATAACCACTCATTTCCATGAAGTGTAGATAGCTGAAGATCAACAACAGAAATGAGAAGGGAAAGAAGAAAAACAGAAAACAGCAGAAGAAGGCAATCATTCATCCATCCATCCATCCATCCATCCATCCATCTATAAAATAATCAAGTGAGTCTTGCATCTCACTTTAGCTTCTTCTCTAAATCTTTATCATTTTCGGTTGCTTTCAATTTATACCAATTGAATAATGATTGTAATGTGATAATTTTCAATGTTACATCATGACAATAAACTAGATGGTCTTGTTCATGTTGTTTAGTTCAATTGATTTCATTTCATTGATATCATTGTTGTTGCTGATGTTGATGTTGTGTTTTTCTCTAATAGATTTGCTATTTGTATCTCGTTGAGACAAGCATTAGAACGGTGATGGTGCTGCTCGTCCCACAACGACAGTCGGTGTTCAAATAATTCTGTATTGGATGTGGAAAATGAAGAACCGCGGCAGAGTGGATTGGAGAATTCTGGTCGGTCACCTATGCTCGATTGGCAGTGAAAGCCACAAGTACGTAAATGAGTAAGCAATTTGGTAAGTTAGTAATTAAGTCAGTAGTATTATTATTATCTCTTACCTATTGCACTTTACTATTATCTACATATAACCACTCATTTCCATGAAGTGTAGATAGCTGAAGATCAACAACAGAAATGAGAAGGGAAAGAAGAAAAACAGAAAACAGCAGAAGAAGGCAATCATTCATCCATCCATCCATCCATCCATCCATCTATAAAATAATCAAGTGAGTCTTGCATCTCACTTTAGCTTCTTCTCTAAATCTTTATCATTTTCGGTTGCTTTCAATTTATACCAATTGAATAATGATTGTAATGTGATAATTTTCAATGTTACATCATGACAATAAACTAGATGGTCTTGTTCATGTTGTTTAGTTCAATTGATTTCATTTCATTGATATCATTGTTGTTGCTGATGTTGATGTTGTGTTTTTCTCTAATAGATTTGCTATTTGTATCTCGTTGAGACAAGCATTAGAACGGTGATGGTGCTGCTCGTCCCACAACGACAGTCGGTGTTCAAATAATTCTGTATTGGATGTCGAAAATGAAGAACCGCGGCAGAGTGGATTGGAGAATTCTGGTCGGTCACCTATGCTCGATTGGCAGTGAAAGCCACAAGTACGTAAATGAGTAAGCAATTTGGTAAGTTAGTAATTAAGTCAGTAGTATTATTATTATCTCTTACCTATTGCACTTTACTATTATCTACATATAACCACTCATTTCCATGAAGTGTAGATAGCTGAAGATCAACAACAGAAATGAGAAGGGAAAGAAGAAAAACAGAAAACAGCAGAAGAAGGCAATCATTCATCCATCCATCCATCCATCCATCCATCCATATAAAATAATCAAGTGAGTCTTGCATCTCACTTTAGCTTCTTCTCTAAATCTTTATCATTTTCGGTTGCTTTCAATTTATACCAATTGAATAATGATTGTAATGTGATAATTTTCAATGTTACATCATGACAATAAACTAGATGGTCTTGTTCATGTTGTTTAGTTCAATTGATTTCATTTCATTGATATCATTGTTGTTGCTGATGTTGATGTTGTGTTTTTCTCTAATAGATTTGCTATTTGTATCTCGTTGAGACAAGCATTAGAACGGTGATGGTGCTGCTCGTCCCACAACGACAGTCGGTGTTCAAATAATTCTGTATTGGATGTCGAAAATGAAGAACCGCGGCAGAGTGGATTGGAGAATTCTGGTCGGTCACCTATGCTCGATTGGCAGTGAAAGCCACAAGTACGTAAATGAGTAAGCAATTTGGTAAGTTAGTAATTAAGTCAGTAGTATTATTATTATCTCTTACCTATTGCACTTTACTATTATCTACATATAACCACTCATTTCCATGAAGTGTAGATAGCTGAAGATCAACAACAGAAATGAGAAGGGAAAGAAGAAAAACAGAAAACAGCAGAAGAAGGCAATCATTCATCCATCCATCCATCCATCCATCCATCTATAAAATAATCAAGTGAGTCTTGCATCTCACTTTAGCTTCTTCTCTAAATCTTTATCATTTTCGGTTGCTTTCAATTTATACCAATTGAATAATGATTGTAATGTGATAATTTTCAATGTTACATCATGACAATAAACTAGATGGTCTTGTTCATGTTGTTTAGTTCAATTGATTTCATTTCATTGATATCATTGTTGTTGCTGATGTTGATGTTGTGTTTTTCTCTAATAGATTTGCTATTTGTATCTCGTTGAGACAAGCATTAGAACGGTGATGGTGCTGCTCGTCCCACAACGACAGTCGGTGTTCAAATAATTCTGTATTGGATGTCGAAAATGAAGAACCGCGGCAGAGTGGATTGGAGAATTCTGGTCGGTCACCTATGCTCGATTGGCAGTGAAAGCCACAAGTACGTAAATGAGTAAGCAATTTGGTAAGTTAGTAATTAAGTCAGTAGTATTATTATTATCTCTTACCTATTGCACTTTACTATTATCTACATATAACCACTCATTTCCATGAAGTGTAGATAGCTGAAGATCAACAACAGAAATGAGAAGGGAAAGAAGAAAAACAGAAAACAGCAGAAGAAGGCAATCATTCATCCATCCATCCATCCATCCATCCATCTATAAAATAATCAAGTGAGTCTTGCATCTCACTTTAGCTTCTTCTCTAAATCTTTATCATTTTCGGTTGCTTTCAATTTATACCAATTGAATAATGATTGTAATGTGATAATTTTCAATGTTACATCATGACAATAAACTAGATGGTCTTGTTCATGTTGTTTAGTTCAATTGATTTCATTTCATTGATATCATTGTTGTTGCTGATGTTGATGTTGTGTTTTTCTCTAATAGATTTGCTATTTGTATCTCGTTGAGACAAGCATTAGAACGGTGATGGTGCTGCTCGTCCCACAACGACAGTCGGTGTTCAAATAATTCTGTATTGGATGTCGAAAATGAAGAACCGCGGCAGAGTGGATTGGAGAATTCTGGTCGGTCACCTATGCTCGATTGGCAGTGAAAGCCACAAGTACGTAAATGAGTAAGCAATTTGGTAAGTTAGTAATTAAGTCAGTAGTATTATTATTATCTCTTACCTATTGCACTTTACTATTATCTACATATAACCACTCATTTCCATGAAGTGTAGATAGCTGAAGATCAACAACAGAAATGAGAAGGGAAAGAAGAAAAACAGAAAACAGCAGAAGAAGGCAATCATTCATCCATCCATCCATCCATCCATCCATCCATCTATAAAATAATCAAGTGAGTCTTGCATCTCACTTTAGCTTCTTCTCTAAATCTTTATCATTTTCGGTTGCTTTCAATTTATACCAATTGAATAATGATTGTAATGTGATAATTTTCAATGTTACATCATGACAATAAACTAGATGGTCTTGTTCATGTTGTTTAGTTCAATTGATTTCATTTCATTGATATCATTGTTGTTGCTGATGTTGATGTTGTGTTTTTCTCTAATAGATTTGCTATTTGTATCTCGTTGAGACAAGCATTAGAACGGTGATGGTGCTGCTCGTCCCACAACGACAGTCGGTGTTCAAATAATTCTGTATTGGATGTCGAAAATGAAGAACCGCGGCAGAGTGGATTGGAGAATTCTGGTCGGTCACCTATGCTCGATTGGCAGTGAAAGCCACAAGTACGTAAATGAGTAAGCAATTTGGTAAGTTAGTAATTAAGTCAGTAGTATTATTATTATCTCTTACCTATTGCACTTTACTATTATCTACATATAACCACTCATTTCCATGAAGTGTAGATAGCTGAAGATCAACAACAGAAATGAGAAGGGAAAGAAGAAAAACAGAAAACAGCAGAAGAAGGCAATCATTCATCCATCCATCCATCCATCCATCCATCCATCTATAAAATAATCAAGTGAGTCTTGCATCTCACTTTAGCTTCTTCTCTAAATCTTTATCATTTTCGGTTGCTTTCAATTTATACCAATTGAATAATGATTGTAATGTGATAATTTTCAATGTTACATCATGACAATAAACTAGATGGTCTTGTTCATGTTGTTTAGTTCAATTGATTTCATTTCATTGATATCATTGTTGTTGCTGATGTTGATGTTGTGTTTTTCTCTAATAGATTTGCTATTTGTATCTCGTTGAGACAAGCATTAGAACGGTGATGGTGCTGCTCGTCCCACAACGACAGTCGGTGTTCAAATAATTCTGTATTGGATGTCGAAAATGAAGAACCGCGGCAGAGTGGATTGGAGAATTCTGGTCGGTCACCTATGCTCGATTGGCAGTGAAAGCCACAAGTACGTAAATGAGTAAGCAATTTGGTAAGTTAGTAATTAAGTCAGTAGTATTATTATTATCTCTTACCTATTGCACTTTACTATTATCTACATATAACCACTCATTTCCATGAAGTGTAGATAGCTGAAGATCAACAACAGAAATGAGAAGGGAAAGAAGAAAAACAGAAAACAGCAGAAGAAGGCAATCATTCATCCATCCATCCATCCATCCATCCATCCATCCATAAAATAATCAAGTGAGTCTTGCATCTCACTTTAGCTTCTTCTCTAAATCTTTATCATTTTCGGTTGCTTTCAATTTATACCAATTGAATAATGATTGTAATGTGATAATTTTCAATGTTACATCATGACAATAAACTAGATGGTCTTGTTCATGTTGTTTAGTTCAATTGATTTCATTTCATTGATATCATTGTTGTTGCTGATGTTGATGTTGTGTTTTTCTCTAATAGATTTGCTATTTGTATCTCGTTGAGACAAGCATTAGAACGGTGATGGTGCTGCTCGTCCCACAACGACAGTCGGTGTTCAAATAATTCTGTATTGGATGTCGAAAATGAAGAACCGCGGCAGAGTGGATTGGAGAATTCTGGTCGGTCACCTATGCTCGATTGGCAGTGAAAGCCACAAGTACGTAAATGAGTAAGCAATTTGGTAAGTTAGTAATTAAGTCAGTAGTATTATTATTATCTCTTACCTATTGCACTTTACTATTATCTACATATAACCACTCATTTCCATGAAGTGTAGATAGCTGAAGATCAACAACAGAAATGAGAAGGGAAAGAAGAAAAACAGAAAACAGCAGAAGAAGGCAATCATTCATCCATTCCATCCATCCATCCATCCATCCATCTATAAAATAATCAAGTGAGTCTTGCATCTCACTTTAGCTTCTTCTCTAAATCTTTATCATTTTCGGTTGCTTTCAATTTATACCAATTGAATAATGATTGTAATGTGATAATTTTCAATGTTACATCATGACAATAAACTAGATGGTCTTGTTCATGTTGTTTAGTTCAATTGATTTCATTTCATTGATATCATTGTTGTTGCTGATGTTGATGTTGTGTTTTTCTCTAATAGATTTGCTATTTGTATCTCGTTGAGACAAGCATTAGAACGGTGATGGTGCTGCTCGTCCCACAACGACAGTCGGTGTTCAAATAATTCTGTATTGGATGTCGAAAATGAAGAACCGCGGCAGAGTGGATTGGAGAATTCTGGTCGGTCACCTATGCTCGATTGGCAGTGAAAGCCACAAGTACGTAAATGAGTAAGCAATTTGGTAAGTTAGTAATTAAGTCAGTAGTATTATTATTATCTCTTACCTATTGCACTTTACTATTATCTACATATAACCACTCATTTCCATGAAGTGTAGATAGCTGAAGATCAACAACAGAAATGAGAAGGGAAAGAAGAAAAACAGAAAACAGCAGAAGAAGGCAATCATTCATCCATCCATCCATCCATCCATCCATCTATAAAATAATCAAGTGAGTCTTGCATCTCACTTTAGCTTCTTCTCTAAATCTTTATCATTTTCGGTTGCTTTCAATTTATACCAATTGAATAATGATTGTAATGTGATAATTTTCAATGTTACATCATGACAATAAACTAGATGGTCTTGTTCATGTTGTTTAGTTCAATTGATTTCATTTCATTGATATCATTGTTGTTGCTGATGTTGATGTTGTGTTTTTCTCTAATAGATTTGCTATTTGTATCTCGTTGAGACAAGCATTAGAACGGTGATGGTGCTGCTCGTCCCACAACGACAGTCGGTGTTCAAATAATTCTGTATTGGATGTCGAAAATGAAGAACCGCGGCAGAGTGGATTGGAGAATTCTGGTCGGTCACCTATGCTCGATTGGCAGTGAAAGCCACAAGTACGTAAATGAGTAAGCAATTTGGTAAGTTAGTAATTAAGTCAGTAGTATTATTATTATCTCTTACCTATTGCACTTTACTATTATCTACATATAACCACTCATTTCCATGAAGTGTAGATAGCTGAAGATCAACAACAGAAATGAGAAGGGAAAGAAGAAAAACAGAAAACAGCAGAAGATTCATCCAATCCATCCATCCATCCATCCATCCATCCATCTATAAAATAATCAAGTGAGTCTTGCATCTCACTTTAGCTTCTTCTCTAAATCTTTATCATTTTCGGTTGCTTTCAATTTATACCAATTGAATAATGATTGTAATGTGATAATTTTCAATGTTACATCATGACAATAAACTAGATGGTCTTGTTCATGTTGTTTAGTTCAATTGATTTCATTTCATTGATATCATTGTTGTTGCTGATGTTGATGTTGTGTTTTTCTCTAATAGATTTGCTATTTGTATCTCGTTGAGACAAGCATTAGAACGGTGATGGTGCTGCTCGTCCCACAACGACAGTCGGTGTTCAAATAATTCTGTATTGGATGTCGAAAATGAAGAACCGCGGCAGAGTGGATTGGAGAATTCTGGTCGGTCACCTATGCTCGATTGGCAGTGAAAGCCACAAGTACGTAAATGAGTAAGCAATTTGGTAAGTTAGTAATTAAGTCAGTAGTATTATTATTATCTCTTACCTATTGCACTTTACTATTATCTACATATAACCACTCATTTCCATGAAGTGTAGATAGCTGAAGATCAACAACAGAAATGAGAAGGGAAAGAAGAAAAACAGAAAACAGCAGAAGAAGGCAATCATTCATCCATCCATCCATCCATCCATCCATCCATCTATAAAATAATCAAGTGAGTCTTGCATCTCACTTTAGCTTCTTCTCTAAATCTTTATCATTTTCGGTTGCTTTCAATTTATACCAATTGAATAATGATTGTAATGTGATAATTTTCAATGTTACATCATGACAATAAACTAGATGGTCTTGTTCATGTTGTTTAGTTCAATTGATTTCATTTCATTGATATCATTGTTGTTGCTGATGTTGATGTTGTGTTTTTCTCTAATAGATTTGCTATTTGTATCTCGTTGAGACAAGCATTAGAACGGTGATGGTGCTGCTCGTCCCACAACGACAGTCGGTGTTCAAATAATTCTGTATTGGATGTCGAAAATGAAGAACCGCGGCAGAGTGGATTGGAGAATTCTGGTCGGTCACCTATGCTCGATTGGCAGTGAAAGCCACAAGTACGTAAATGAGTAAGCAATTTGGTAAGTTAGTAATTAAGTCAGTAGTATTATTATTATCTCTTACCTATTGCACTTTACTATTATCTACATATAACCACTCATTTCCATGAAGTGTAGATAGCTGAAGATCAACAACAGAAATGAGAAGGGAAAGAAGAAAAACAGAAAACAGCAGAAGAAGGCAATCATTCATCCATCCATCCATCCATCCATCCATCTATAAAATAATCAAGTGAGTCTTGCATCTCACTTTAGCTTCTTCTCTAAATCTTTATCATTTTCGGTTGCTTTCAATTTATACCAATTGAATAATGATTGTAATGTGATAATTTTCAATGTTACATCATGACAATAAACTAGATGGTCTTGTTCATGTTGTTTAGTTCAATTGATTTCATTTCATTGATATCATTGTTGTTGCTGATGTTGATGTTGTGTTTTTCTCTAATAGATTTGCTATTTGTATCTCGTTGAGACAAGCATTAGAACGGTGATGGTGCTGCTCGTCCCACAACGACAGTCGGTGTTCAAATAATTCTGTATTGGATGTCGAAAATGAAGAACCGCGGCAGAGTGGATTGGAGAATTCTGGTCGGTCACCTATGCTCGATTGGCAGTGAAAGCCACAAGTACGTAAATGAGTAAGCAATTTGGTAAGTTAGTAATTAAGTCAGTAGTATTATTATTATCTCTTACCTATTGCACTTTACTATTATCTACATATAACCACTCATTTCCATGAAGTGTAGATAGCTGAAGATCAACAACAGAAATGAGAAGGGAAAGAAGAAAAACAGAAAACAGCAGAAGAAGGCAATCATTCATCCATCCATCCATCCATCTATAAAATAATCAAGTGAGTCTTGCATCTCACTTTAGCTTCTTCTCTAAATCTTTATCATTTTCGGTTGCTTTCAATTTATACCAATTGAATAATGATTGTAATGTGATAATTTTCAATGTTACATCATGACAATAAACTAGATGGTCTTGTTCATGTTGTTTAGTTCAATTGATTTCATTTCATTGATATCATTGTTGTTGCTGATGTTGATGTTGTGTTTTTCTCTAATAGATTTGCTATTTGTATCTCGTTGAGACAAGCATTAGAACGGTGATGGTGCTGCTCGTCCCACAACGACAGTCGGTGTTCAAATAATTCTGTATTGGATGTCGAAAATGAAGAACCGCGGCAGAGTGGATTGGAGAATTCTGGTCGGTCACCTATGCTCGATTGGCAGTGAAAGCCACAAGTACGTAAATGAGTAAGCAATTTGGTAAGTTAGTAATTAAGTCAGTAGTATTATTATTATCTCTTACCTATTGCACTTTACTATTATCTACATATAACCACTCATTTCCATGAAGTGTAGATAGCTGAAGATCAACAACAGAAATGAGAAGGGAAAGAAGAAAAACAGAAAACAGCAGAAGAAGGCAATCATTCATCCATCCATCCATCCATCCATCCATCCATATAAAATAATCAAGTGAGTCTTGCATCTCACTTTAGCTTCTTCTCTAAATCTTTATCATTTTCGGTTGCTTTCAATTTATACCAATTGAATAATGATTGTAATGTGATAATTTTCAATGTTACATCATGACAATAAACTAGATGGTCTTGTTCATGTTGTTTAGTTCAATTGATTTCATTTCATTGATATCATTGTTGTTGCTGATGTTGATGTTGTGTTTTTCTCTAATAGATTTGCTATTTGTATCTCGTTGAGACAAGCATTAGAACGGTGATGGTGCTGCTCGTCCCACAACGACAGTCGGTGTTCAAATAATTCTGTATTGGATGTCGAAAATGAAGAACCGCGGCAGAGTGGATTGGAGAATTCTGGTCGGTCACCTATGCTCGATTGGCAGTGAAAGCCACAAGTACGTAAATGAGTAAGCAATTTGGTAAGTTAGTAATTAAGTCAGTAGTATTATTATTATCTCTTACCTATTGCACTTTACTATTATCTACATATAACCACTCATTTCCATGAAGTGTAGATAGCTGAAGATCAACAACAGAAATGAGAAGGGAAAGAAGAAAAACAGAAAACAGCAGAAGAAGGCAATCATTCATCCATCCATCCATCCATCCATCCATCCATCTATAAAATAATCAAGTGAGTCTTGCATCTCACTTTAGCTTCTTCTCTAAATCTTTATCATTTTCGGTTGCTTTCAATTTATACCAATTGAATAATGATTGTAATGTGATAATTTTCAATGTTACATCATGACAATAAACTAGATGGTCTTGTTCATGTTGTTTAGTTCAATTGATTTCATTTCATTGATATCATTGTTGTTGCTGATGTTGATGTTGTGTTTTTCTCTAATAGATTTGCTATTTGTATCTCGTTGAGACAAGCATTAGAACGGTGATGGTGCTGCTCGTCCCACAACGACAGTCGGTGTTCAAATAATTCTGTATTGGATGTCGAAAATGAAGAACCGCGGCAGAGTGGATTGGAGAATTCTGGTCGGTCACCTATGCTCGATTGGCAGTGAAAGCCACAAGTACGTAAATGAGTAAGCAATTTGGTAAGTTAGTAATTAAGTCAGTAGTATTATTATTATCTCTTACCTATTGCACTTTACTATTATCTACATATAACCACTCATTTCCATGAAGTGTAGATAGCTGAAGATCAACAACAGAAATGAGAAGGGAAAGAAGAAAAACAGAAAACAGCAGAAGAAGGCAATCATTCATCCATCCATCCATCCATCCATCCATCCATCTATAAAATAATCAAGTGAGTCTTGCATCTCACTTTAGCTTCTTCTCTAAATCTTTATCATTTTCGGTTGCTTTCAATTTATACCAATTGAATAATGATTGTAATGTGATAATTTTCAATGTTACATCATGACAATAAACTAGATGGTCTTGTTCATGTTGTTTAGTTCAATTGATTTCATTTCATTGATATCATTGTTGTTGCTGATGTTGATGTTGTGTTTTTCTCTAATAGATTTGCTATTTGTATCTCGTTGAGACAAGCATTAGAACGGTGATGGTGCTGCTCGTCCCACAACGACAGTCGGTGTTCAAATAATTCTGTATTGGATGTCGAAAATGAAGAACCGCGGCAGAGTGGATTGGAGAATTCTGGTCGGTCACCTATGCTCGATTGGCAGTGAAAGCCACAAGTACGTAAATGAGTAAGCAATTTGGTAAGTTAGTAATTAAGTCAGTAGTATTATTATTATCTCTTACCTATTGCACTTTACTATTATCTACATATAACCACTCATTTCCATGAAGTGTAGATAGCTGAAGATCAACAACAGAAATGAGAAGGGAAAGAAGAAAAACAGAAAACAGCAGAAGAAGGCAATCATTCATCCATCCATCCATCCATCTATAAAATAATCAAGTGAGTCTTGCATCTCACTTTAGCTTCTTCTCTAAATCTTTATCATTTTCGGTTGCTTTCAATTTATACCAATTGAATAATGATTGTAATGTGATAATTTTCAATGTTACATCATGACAATAAACTAGATGGTCTTGTTCATGTTGTTTAGTTCAATTGATTTCATTTCATTGATATCATTGTTGTTGCTGATGTTGATGTTGTGTTTTTCTCTAATAGATTTGCTATTTGTATCTCGTTGAGACAAGCATTAGAACGGTGATGGTGCTGCTCGTCCCACAACGACAGTCGGTGTTCAAATAATTCTGTATTGGATGTGGAAAATGAAGAACCGCGGCAGAGTGGATTGGAGAATTCTGGTCGGTCACCTATGCTCGATTGGCAGTGAAAGCCACAAGTACGTAAATGAGTAAGCAATTTGGTAAGTTAGTAATTAAGTCAGTAGTATTATTATTATCTCTTACCTATTGCACTTTACTATTATCTACATATAACCACTCATTTCCATGAAGTGTAGATAGCTGAAGATCAACAACAGAAATGAGAAGGGAAAGAAGAAAAACAGAAAACAGCAGAAGAAGGCAATCATTCATCCATCCATCCATCCATCCATCCATCTATAAAATAATCAAGTGAGTCTTGCATCTCACTTTAGCTTCTTCTCTAAATCTTTATCATTTTCGGTTGCTTTCAATTTATACCAATTGAATAATGATTGTAATGTGATAATTTTCAATGTTACATCATGACAATAAACTAGATGGTCTTGTTCATGTTGTTTAGTTCAATTGATTTCATTTCATTGATATCATTGTTGTTGCTGATGTTGATGTTGTGTTTTTCTCTAATAGATTTGCTATTTGTATCTCGTTGAGACAAGCATTAGAACGGTGATGGTGCTGCTCGTCCCACAACGACAGTCGGTGTTCAAATAATTCTGTATTGGATGTGGAAAATGAAGAACCGCGGCAGAGTGGATTGGAGAATTCTGGTCGGTCACCTATGCTCGATTGGCAGTGAAAGCCACAAGTACGTAAATGAGTAAGCAATTTGGTAAGTTAGTAATTAAGTCAGTAGTATTATTATTATCTCTTACCTATTGCACTTTACTATTATCTACATATAACCACTCATTTCCATGAAGTGTAGATAGCTGAAGATCAACAACAGAAATGAGAAGGGAAAGAAGAAAAACAGAAAACAGCAGAAGAAGGCAATCATTCATCCATCCATCCATCCATCCATCCATCTATAAAATAATCAAGTGAGTCTTGCATCTCACTTTAGCTTCTTCTCTAAATCTTTATCATTTTCGGTTGCTTTCAATTTATACCAATTGAATAATGATTGTAATGTGATAATTTTCAATGTTACATCATGACAATAAACTAGATGGTCTTGTTCATGTTGTTTAGTTCAATTGATTTCATTTCATTGATATCATTGTTGTTGCTGATGTTGATGTTGTGTTTTTCTCTAATAGATTTGCTATTTGTATCTCGTTGAGACAAGCATTAGAACGGTGATGGTGCTGCTCGTCCCACAACGACAGTCGGTGTTCAAATAATTCTGTATTGGATGTCGAAAATGAAGAACCGCGGCAGAGTGGATTGGAGAATTCTGGTCGGTCACCTATGCTCGATTGGCAGTGAAAGCCACAAGTACGTAAATGAGTAAGCAATTTGGTAAGTTAGTAATTAAGTCAGTAGTATTATTATTATCTCTTACCTATTGCACTTTACTATTATCTACATATAACCACTCATTTCCATGAAGTGTAGATAGCTGAAGATCAACAACAGAAATGAGAAGGGAAAGAAGAAAAACAGAAAACAGCAGAAGAAGGCAATCATTCATCCATCCATCCATCCATCCATCCATCCATCTATAAAATAATCAAGTGAGTCTTGCATCTCACTTTAGCTTCTTCTCTAAATCTTTATCATTTTCGGTTGCTTTCAATTTATACCAATTGAATAATGATTGTAATGTGATAATTTTCAATGTTACATCATGACAATAAACTAGATGGTCTTGTTCATGTTGTTTAGTTCAATTGATTTCATTTCATTGATATCATTGTTGTTGCTGATGTTGATGTTGTGTTTTTCTCTAATAGATTTGCTATTTGTATCTCGTTGAGACAAGCATTAGAACGGTGATGGTGCTGCTCGTCCCACAACGACAGTCGGTGTTCAAATAATTCTGTATTGGATGTCGAAAATGAAGAACCGCGGCAGAGTGGATTGGAGAATTCTGGTCGGTCACCTATGCTCGATTGGCAGTGAAAGCCACAAGTACGTAAATGAGTAAGCAATTTGGTAAGTTAGTAATTAAGTCAGTAGTATTATTATTATCTCTTACCTATTGCACTTTACTATTATCTACATATAACCACTCATTTCCATGAAGTGTAGATAGCTGAAGATCAACAACAGAAATGAGAAGGGAAAGAAGAAAAACAGAAAACAGCAGAAGAAGGCAATCATTCATCCATCCATCCATCCATCTATAAAATAATCAAGTGAGTCTTGCATCTCACTTTAGCTTCTTCTCTAAATCTTTATCATTTTCGGTTGCTTTCAATTTATACCAATTGAATAATGATTGTAATGTGATAATTTTCAATGTTACATCATGACAATAAACTAGATGGTCTTGTTCATGTTGTTTAGTTCAATTGATTTCATTTCATTGATATCATTGTTGTTGCTGATGTTGATGTTGTGTTTTTCTCTAATAGATTTGCTATTTGTATCTCGTTGAGACAAGCATTAGAACGGTGATGGTGCTGCTCGTCCCACAACGACAGTCGGTGTTCAAATAATTCTGTATTGGATGTCGAAAATGAAGAACCGCGGCAGAGTGGATTGGAGAATTCTGGTCGGTCACCTATGCTCGATTGGCAGTGAAAGCCACAAGTACGTAAATGAGTAAGCAATTTGGTAAGTTAGTAATTAAGTCAGTAGTATTATTATTATCTCTTACCTATTGCACTTTACTATTATCTACATATAACCACTCATTTCCATGAAGTGTAGATAGCTGAAGATCAACAACAGAAATGAGAAGGGAAAGAAGAAAAACAGAAAACAGCAGAAGAAGGCAATCATTCATCCATCCATCCATCCATCCATCCATCTATAAAATAATCAAGTGAGTCTTGCATCTCACTTTAGCTTCTTCTCTAAATCTTTATCATTTTCGGTTGCTTTCAATTTATACCAATTGAATAATGATTGTAATGTGATAATTTTCAATGTTACATCATGACAATAAACTAGATGGTCTTGTTCATGTTGTTTAGTTCAATTGATTTCATTTCATTGATATCATTGTTGTTGCTGATGTTGATGTTGTGTTTTTCTCTAATAGATTTGCTATTTGTATCTCGTTGAGACAAGCATTAGAACGGTGATGGTGCTGCTCGTCCCACAACGACAGTCGGTGTTCAAATAATTCTGTATTGGATGTGGAAAATGAAGAACCGCGGCAGAGTGGATTGGAGAATTCTGGTCGGTCACCTATGCTCGATTGGCAGTGAAAGCCACAAGTACGTAAATGAGTAAGCAATTTGGTAAGTTAGTAATTAAGTCAGTAGTATTATTATTATCTCTTACCTATTGCACTTTACTATTATCTACATATAACCACTCATTTCCATGAAGTGTAGATAGCTGAAGATCAACAACAGAAATGAGAAGGGAAAGAAGAAAAACAGAAAACAGCAGAAGAAGGCAATCATTCATCCATCCATCCATCCATCCATCCATCTATAAAATAATCAAGTGAGTCTTGCATCTCACTTTAGCTTCTTCTCTAAATCTTTATCATTTTCGGTTGCTTTCAATTTATACCAATTGAATAATGATTGTAATGTGATAATTTTCAATGTTACATCATGACAATAAACTAGATGGTCTTGTTCATGTTGTTTAGTTCAATTGATTTCATTTCATTGATATCATTGTTGTTGCTGATGTTGATGTTGTGTTTTTCTCTAATAGATTTGCTATTTGTATCTCGTTGAGACAAGCATTAGAACGGTGATGGTGCTGCTCGTCCCACAACGACAGTCGGTGTTCAAATAATTCTGTATTGGATGTGGAAAATGAAGAACCGCGGCAGAGTGGATTGGAGAATTCTGGTCGGTCACCTATGCTCGATTGGCAGTGAAAGCCACAAGTACGTAAATGAGTAAGCAATTTGGTAAGTTAGTAATTAAGTCAGTAGTATTATTATTATCTCTTACCTATTGCACTTTACTATTATCTACATATAACCACTCATTTCCATGAAGTGTAGATAGCTGAAGATCAACAACAGAAATGAGAAGGGAAAGAAGAAAAACAGAAAACAGCAGAAGAAGGCAATCATTCATCCATCCATCCATCCATCCATCTATAAAATAATCAAGTGAGTCTTGCATCTCACTTTAGCTTCTTCTCTAAATCTTTATCATTTTCGGTTGCTTTCAATTTATACCAATTGAATAATGATTGTAATGTGATAATTTTCAATGTTACATCATGACAATAAACTAGATGGTCTTGTTCATGTTGTTTAGTTCAATTGATTTCATTTCATTGATATCATTGTTGTTGCTGATGTTGATGTTGTGTTTTTCTCTAATAGATTTGCTATTTGTATCTCGTTGAGACAAGCATTAGAACGGTGATGGTGCTGCTCGTCCCACAACGACAGTCGGTGTTCAAATAATTCTGTATTGGATGTGGAAAATGAAGAACCGCGGCAGAGTGGATTGGAGAATTCTGGTCGGTCACCTATGCTCGATTGGCAGTGAAAGCCACAAGTACGTAAATGAGTAAGCAATTTGGTAAGTTAGTAATTAAGTCAGTAGTATTATTATTATCTCTTACCTATTGCACTTTACTATTATCTACATATAACCACTCATTTCCATGAAGTGTAGATAGCTGAAGATCAACAACAGAAATGAGAAGGGAAAGAAGAAAAACAGAAAACAGCAGAAGAAGGCAATCATTCATCCATCCATCCATCCATCCATCCATCCATCTATAAAATAATCAAGTGAGTCTTGCATCTCACTTTAGCTTCTTCTCTAAATCTTTATCATTTTCGGTTGCTTTCAATTTATACCAATTGAATAATGATTGTAATGTGATAATTTTCAATGTTACATCATGACAATAAACTAGATGGTCTTGTTCATGTTGTTTAGTTCAATTGATTTCATTTCATTGATATCATTGTTGTTGCTGATGTTGATGTTGTGTTTTTCTCTAATAGATTTGCTATTTGTATCTCGTTGAGACAAGCATTAGAACGGTGATGGTGCTGCTCGTCCCACAACGACAGTCGGTGTTCAAATAATTCTGTATTGGATGTGGAAAATGAAGAACCGCGGCAGAGTGGATTGGAGAATTCTGGTCGGTCACCTATGCTCGATTGGCAGTGAAAGCCACAAGTACGTAAATGAGTAAGCAATTTGGTAAGTTAGTAATTAAGTCAGTAGTATTATTATTATCTCTTACCTATTGCACTTTACTATTATCTACATATAACCACTCATTTCCATGAAGTGTAGATAGCTGAAGATCAACAACAGAAATGAGAAGGGAAAGAAGAAAAACAGAAAACAGCAGAAGAAGGCAATCATTCATCCATCCATCCATCCATCCATCCATCTATAAAATAATCAAGTGAGTCTTGCATCTCACTTTAGCTTCTTCTCTAAATCTTTATCATTTTCGGTTGCTTTCAATTTATACCAATTGAATAATGATTGTAATGTGATAATTTTCAATGTTACATCATGACAATAAACTAGATGGTCTTGTTCATGTTGTTTAGTTCAATTGATTTCATTTCATTGATATCATTGTTGTTGCTGATGTTGATGTTGTGTTTTTCTCTAATAGATTTGCTATTTGTATCTCGTTGAGACAAGCATTAGAACGGTGATGGTGCTGCTCGTCCCACAACGACAGTCGGTGTTCAAATAATTCTGTATTGGATGTCGAAAATGAAGAACCGCGGCAGAGTGGATTGGAGAATTCTGGTCGGTCACCTATGCTCGATTGGCAGTGAAAGCCACAAGTACGTAAATGAGTAAGCAATTTGGTAAGTTAGTAATTAAGTCAGTAGTATTATTATTATCTCTTACCTATTGCACTTTACTATTATCTACATATAACCACTCATTTCCATGAAGTGTAGATAGCTGAAGATCAACAACAGAAATGAGAAGGGAAAGAAGAAAAACAGAAAACAGCAGAAGAAGGCAATCATTCATCCATCATCCATCCATCCATCCATCTATAAAATAATCAAGTGAGTCTTGCATCTCACTTTAGCTTCTTCTCTAAATCTTTATCATTTTCGGTTGCTTTCAATTTATACCAATTGAATAATGATTGTAATGTGATAATTTTCAATGTTACATCATGACAATAAACTAGATGGTCTTGTTCATGTTGTTTAGTTCAATTGATTTCATTTCATTGATATCATTGTTGTTGCTGATGTTGATGTTGTGTTTTTCTCTAATAGATTTGCTATTTGTATCTCGTTGAGACAAGCATTAGAACGGTGATGGTGCTGCTCGTCCCACAACGACAGTCGGTGTTCAAATAATTCTGTATTGGATGTGGAAAATGAAGAACCGCGGCAGAGTGGATTGGAGAATTCTGGTCGGTCACCTATGCTCGATTGGCAGTGAAAGCCACAAGTACGTAAATGAGTAAGCAATTTGGTAAGTTAGTAATTAAGTCAGTAGTATTATTATTATCTCTTACCTATTGCACTTTACTATTATCTACATATAACCACTCATTTCCATGAAGTGTAGATAGCTGAAGATCAACAACAGAAATGAGAAGGGAAAGAAGAAAAACAGAAAACAGCAGAAGAAGGCAATCATTCATCCATCCATCCATCCATCCATCCATCCATCTATAAAATAATCAAGTGAGTCTTGCATCTCACTTTAGCTTCTTCTCTAAATCTTTATCATTTTCGGTTGCTTTCAATTTATACCAATTGAATAATGATTGTAATGTGATAATTTTCAATGTTACATCATGACAATAAACTAGATGGTCTTGTTCATGTTGTTTAGTTCAATTGATTTCATTTCATTGATATCATTGTTGTTGCTGATGTTGATGTTGTGTTTTTCTCTAATAGATTTGCTATTTGTATCTCGTTGAGACAAGCATTAGAACGGTGATGGTGCTGCTCGTCCCACAACGACAGTCGGTGTTCAAATAATTCTGTATTGGATGTGGAAAATGAAGAACCGCGGCAGAGTGGATTGGAGAATTCTGGTCGGTCACCTATGCTCGATTGGCAGTGAAAGCCACAAGTACGTAAATGAGTAAGCAATTTGGTAAGTTAGTAATTAAGTCAGTAGTATTATTATTATCTCTTACCTATTGCACTTTACTATTATCTACATATAACCACTCATTTCCATGAAGTGTAGATAGCTGAAGATCAACAACAGAAATGAGAAGGGAAAGAAGAAAAACAGAAAACAGCAGAAGAAGGCAATCATTCATCCATCCATCCATCCATCCATCCATCTATAAAATAATCAAGTGAGTCTTGCATCTCACTTTAGCTTCTTCTCTAAATCTTTATCATTTTCGGTTGCTTTCAATTTATACCAATTGAATAATGATTGTAATGTGATAATTTTCAATGTTACATCATGACAATAAACTAGATGGTCTTGTTCATGTTGTTTAGTTCAATTGATTTCATTTCATTGATATCATTGTTGTTGCTGATGTTGATGTTGTGTTTTTCTCTAATAGATTTGCTATTTGTATCTCGTTGAGACAAGCATTAGAACGGTGATGGTGCTGCTCGTCCCACAACGACAGTCGGTGTTCAAATAATTCTGTATTGGATGTCGAAAATGAAGAACCGCGGCAGAGTGGATTGGAGAATTCTGGTCGGTCACCTATGCTCGATTGGCAGTGAAAGCCACAAGTACGTAAATGAGTAAGCAATTTGGTAAGTTAGTAATTAAGTCAGTAGTATTATTATTATCTCTTACCTATTGCACTTTACTATTATCTACATATAACCACTCATTTCCATGAAGTGTAGATAGCTGAAGATCAACAACAGAAATGAGAAGGGAAAGAAGAAAAACAGAAAACAGCAGAAGAAGGCAATCATTCATCCATCCATCCATCCATCCATCCATCTATAAAATAATCAAGTGAGTCTTGCATCTCACTTTAGCTTCTTCTCTAAATCTTTATCATTTTCGGTTGCTTTCAATTTATACCAATTGAATAATGATTGTAATGTGATAATTTTCAATGTTACATCATGACAATAAACTAGATGGTCTTGTTCATGTTGTTTAGTTCAATTGATTTCATTTCATTGATATCATTGTTGTTGCTGATGTTGATGTTGTGTTTTTCTCTAATAGATTTGCTATTTGTATCTCGTTGAGACAAGCATTAGAACGGTGATGGTGCTGCTCGTCCCACAACGACAGTCGGTGTTCAAATAATTCTGTATTGGATGTCGAAAATGAAGAACCGCGGCAGAGTGGATTGGAGAATTCTGGTCGGTCACCTATGCTCGATTGGCAGTGAAAGCCACAAGTACGTAAATGAGTAAGCAATTTGGTAAGTTAGTAATTAAGTCAGTAGTATTATTATTATCTCTTACCTATTGCACTTTACTATTATCTACATATAACCACTCATTTCCATGAAGTGTAGATAGCTGAAGATCAACAACAGAAATGAGAAGGGAAAGAAGAAAAACAGAAAACAGCAGAAGAAGGCAATCATTCATCCATCCATCCATCCATCCATCCATCCATCTATAAAATAATCAAGTGAGTCTTGCATCTCACTTTAGCTTCTTCTCTAAATCTTTATCATTTTCGGTTGCTTTCAATTTATACCAATTGAATAATGATTGTAATGTGATAATTTTCAATGTTACATCATGACAATAAACTAGATGGTCTTGTTCATGTTGTTTAGTTCAATTGATTTCATTTCATTGATATCATTGTTGTTGCTGATGTTGATGTTGTGTTTTTCTCTAATAGATTTGCTATTTGTATCTCGTTGAGACAAGCATTAGAACGGTGATGGTGCTGCTCGTCCCACAACGACAGTCGGTGTTCAAATAATTCTGTATTGGATGTCGAAAATGAAGAACCGCGGCAGAGTGGATTGGAGAATTCTGGTCGGTCACCTATGCTCGATTGGCAGTGAAAGCCACAAGTACGTAAATGAGTAAGCAATTTGGTAAGTTAGTAATTAAGTCAGTAGTATTATTATTATCTCTTACCTATTGCACTTTACTATTATCTACATATAACCACTCATTTCCATGAAGTGTAGATAGCTGAAGATCAACAACAGAAATGAGAAGGGAAAGAAGAAAAACAGAAAACAGCAGAAGAAGGCAATCATTCATCCATCCATCCATCCATCCATCCATCTATAAAATAATCAAGTGAGTCTTGCATCTCACTTTAGCTTCTTCTCTAAATCTTTATCATTTTCGGTTGCTTTCAATTTATACCAATTGAATAATGATTGTAATGTGATAATTTTCAATGTTACATCATGACAATAAACTAGATGGTCTTGTTCATGTTGTTTAGTTCAATTGATTTCATTTCATTGATATCATTGTTGTTGCTGATGTTGATGTTGTGTTTTTCTCTAATAGATTTGCTATTTGTATCTCGTTGAGACAAGCATTAGAACGGTGATGGTGCTGCTCGTCCCACAACGACAGTCGGTGTTCAAATAATTCTGTATTGGATGTGGAAAATGAAGAACCGCGGCAGAGTGGATTGGAGAATTCTGGTCGGTCACCTATGCTCGATTGGCAGTGAAAGCCACAAGTACGTAAATGAGTAAGCAATTTGGTAAGTTAGTAATTAAGTCAGTAGTATTATTATTATCTCTTACCTATTGCACTTTACTATTATCTACATATAACCACTCATTTCCATGAAGTGTAGATAGCTGAAGATCAACAACAGAAATGAGAAGGGAAAGAAGAAAAACAGAAAACAGCAGAAGAAGGCAATCATTCATTCATCCATCCATCCATCCATCCATCTATAAAATAATCAAGTGAGTCTTGCATCTCACTTTAGCTTCTTCTCTAAATCTTTATCATTTTCGGTTGCTTTCAATTTATACCAATTGAATAATGATTGTAATGTGATAATTTTCAATGTTACATCATGACAATAAACTAGATGGTCTTGTTCATGTTGTTTAGTTCAATTGATTTCATTTCATTGATATCATTGTTGTTGCTGATGTTGATGTTGTGTTTTTCTCTAATAGATTTGCTATTTGTATCTCGTTGAGACAAGCATTAGAACGGTGATGGTGCTGCTCGTCCCACAACGACAGTCGGTGTTCAAATAATTCTGTATTGGATGTCGAAAATGAAGAACCGCGGCAGAGTGGATTGGAGAATTCTGGTCGGTCACCTATGCTCGATTGGCAGTGAAAGCCACAAGTACGTAAATGAGTAAGCAATTTGGTAAGTTAGTAATTAAGTCAGTAGTATTATTATTATCTCTTACCTATTGCACTTTACTATTATCTACATATAACCACTCATTTCCATGAAGTGTAGATAGCTGAAGATCAACAACAGAAATGAGAAGGGAAAGAAGAAAAACAGAAAACAGCAGAAGAAGGCAATCATTCATCCATCCATCCATCCATCCATCCATCTATAAAATAATCAAGTGAGTCTTGCATCTCACTTTAGCTTCTTCTCTAAATCTTTATCATTTTCGGTTGCTTTCAATTTATACCAATTGAATAATGATTGTAATGTGATAATTTTCAATGTTACATCATGACAATAAACTAGATGGTCTTGTTCATGTTGTTTAGTTCAATTGATTTCATTTCATTGATATCATTGTTGTTGCTGATGTTGATGTTGTGTTTTTCTCTAATAGATTTGCTATTTGTATCTCGTTGAGACAAGCATTAGAACGGTGATGGTGCTGCTCGTCCCACAACGACAGTCGGTGTTCAAATAATTCTGTATTGGATGTGGAAAATGAAGAACCGCGGCAGAGTGGATTGGAGAATTCTGGTCGGTCACCTATGCTCGATTGGCAGTGAAAGCCACAAGTACGTAAATGAGTAAGCAATTTGGTAAGTTAGTAATTAAGTCAGTAGTATTATTATTATCTCTTACCTATTGCACTTTACTATTATCTACATATAACCACTCATTTCCATGAAGTGTAGATAGCTGAAGATCAACAACAGAAATGAGAAGGGAAAGAAGAAAAACAGAAAACAGCAGAAGAAGGCAATCATTCATCCATCCATCCATCCATCCATCCATCTATAAAATAATCAAGTGAGTCTTGCATCTCACTTTAGCTTCTTCTCTAAATCTTTATCATTTTCGGTTGCTTTCAATTTATACCAATTGAATAATGATTGTAATGTGATAATTTTCAATGTTACATCATGACAATAAACTAGATGGTCTTGTTCATGTTGTTTAGTTCAATTGATTTCATTTCATTGATATCATTGTTGTTGCTGATGTTGATGTTGTGTTTTTCTCTAATAGATTTGCTATTTGTATCTCGTTGAGACAAGCATTAGAACGGTGATGGTGCTGCTCGTCCCACAACGACAGTCGGTGTTCAAATAATTCTGTATTGGATGTCGAAAATGAAGAACCGCGGCAGAGTGGATTGGAGAATTCTGGTCGGTCACCTATGCTCGATTGGCAGTGAAAGCCACAAGTACGTAAATGAGTAAGCAATTTGGTAAGTTAGTAATTAAGTCAGTAGTATTATTATTATCTCTTACCTATTGCACTTTACTATTATCTACATATAACCACTCATTTCCATGAAGTGTAGATAGCTGAAGATCAACAACAGAAATGAGAAGGGAAAGAAGAAAAACAGAAAACAGCAGAAGAAGGCAATCATTCATCCATCCATCCATCCATCCATCCATCCATCTATAAAATAATCAAGTGAGTCTTGCATCTCACTTTAGCTTCTTCTCTAAATCTTTATCATTTTCGGTTGCTTTCAATTTATACCAATTGAATAATGATTGTAATGTGATAATTTTCAATGTTACATCATGACAATAAACTAGATGGTCTTGTTCATGTTGTTTAGTTCAATTGATTTCATTTCATTGATATCATTGTTGTTGCTGATGTTGATGTTGTGTTTTTCTCTAATAGATTTGCTATTTGTATCTCGTTGAGACAAGCATTAGAACGGTGATGGTGCTGCTCGTCCCACAACGACAGTCGGTGTTCAAATAATTCTGTATTGGATGTGGAAAATGAAGAACCGCGGCAGAGTGGATTGGAGAATTCTGGTCGGTCACCTATGCTCGATTGGCAGTGAAAGCCACAAGTACGTAAATGAGTAAGCAATTTGGTAAGTTAGTAATTAAGTCAGTAGTATTATTATTATCTCTTACCTATTGCACTTTACTATTATCTACATATAACCACTCATTTCCATGAAGTGTAGATAGCTGAAGATCAACAACAGAAATGAGAAGGGAAAGAAGAAAAACAGAAAACAGCAGAAGAAGGCAATCATTCATCCATCCATCCATCCATCCATCCATCTATAAAATAATCAAGTGAGTCTTGCATCTCACTTTAGCTTCTTCTCTAAATCTTTATCATTTTCGGTTGCTTTCAATTTATACCAATTGAATAATGATTGTAATGTGATAATTTTCAATGTTACATCATGACAATAAACTAGATGGTCTTGTTCATGTTGTTTAGTTCAATTGATTTCATTTCATTGATATCATTGTTGTTGCTGATGTTGATGTTGTGTTTTTCTCTAATAGATTTGCTATTTGTATCTCGTTGAGACAAGCATTAGAACGGTGATGGTGCTGCTCGTCCCACAACGACAGTCGGTGTTCAAATAATTCTGTATTGGATGTCGAAAATGAAGAACCGCGGCAGAGTGGATTGGAGAATTCTGGTCGGTCACCTATGCTCGATTGGCAGTGAAAGCCACAAGTACGTAAATGAGTAAGCAATTTGGTAAGTTAGTAATTAAGTCAGTAGTATTATTATTATCTCTTACCTATTGCACTTTACTATTATCTACATATAACCACTCATTTCCATGAAGTGTAGATAGCTGAAGATCAACAACAGAAATGAGAAGGGAAAGAAGAAAAACAGAAAACAGCAGAAGAAGGCAATCATTCATCCATCCATCCATCCATCCATCCATCCATCTATAAAATAATCAAGTGAGTCTTGCATCTCACTTTAGCTTCTTCTCTAAATCTTTATCATTTTCGGTTGCTTTCAATTTATACCAATTGAATAATGATTGTAATGTGATAATTTTCAATGTTACATCATGACAATAAACTAGATGGTCTTGTTCATGTTGTTTAGTTCAATTGATTTCATTTCATTGATATCATTGTTGTTGCTGATGTTGATGTTGTGTTTTCTCTAATAGATTTGCTATTTGTATCTCGTTGAGACAAGCATTAGAACGGTGATGGTGCTGCTCGTCCCACAACGACAGTCGGTGTTCAAATAATTCTGTATTGGATGTCGAAAATGAAGAACCGCGGCAGAGTGGATTGGAGAATTCTGGTCGGTCACCTATGCTCGATTGGCAGTGAAAGCCACAAGTACGTAAATGAGTAAGCAATTTGGTAAGTTAGTAATTAAGTCAGTAGTATTATTATTATCTCTTACCTATTGCACTTTACTATTATCTACATATAACCACTCATTTCCATGAAGTGTAGATAGCTGAAGATCAACAACAGAAATGAGAAGGGAAAGAAGAAAAACAGAAAACAGCAGAAGAAGGCAATCATTCATCCATCCATCCATCCATCCATCTATAAAATAATCAAGTGAGTCTTGCATCTCACTTTAGCTTCTTCTCTAAATCTTTATCATTTTCGGTTGCTTTCAATTTATACCAATTGAATAATGATTGTAATGTGATAATTTTCAATGTTACATCATGACAATAAACTAGATGGTCTTGTTCATGTTGTTTAGTTCAATTGATTTCATTTCATTGATATCATTGTTGTTGCTGATGTTGATGTTGTGTTTTTCTCTAATAGATTTGCTATTTGTATCTCGTTGAGACAAGCATTAGAACGGTGATGGTGCTGCTCGTCCCACAACGACAGTCGGTGTTCAAATAATTCTGTATTGGATGTGGAAAATGAAGAACCGCGGCAGAGTGGATTGGAGAATTCTGGTCGGTCACCTATGCTCGATTGGCAGTGAAAGCCACAAGTACGTAAATGAGTAAGCAATTTGGTAAGTTAGTAATTAAGTCAGTAGTATTATTATTATCTCTTACCTATTGCACTTTACTATTATCTACATATAACCACTCATTTCCATGAAGTGTAGATAGCTGAAGATCAACAACAGAAATGAGAAGGGAAAGAAGAAAAACAGAAAACAGCAGAAGAAGGCAATCATTCATCCATCCATCCATCCATCCATCCATCCATCTATAAAATAATCAAGTGAGTCTTGCATCTCACTTTAGCTTCTTCTCTAAATCTTTATCATTTTCGGTTGCTTTCAATTTATACCAATTGAATAATGATTGTAATGTGATAATTTTCAATGTTACATCATGACAATAAACTAGATGGTCTTGTTCATGTTGTTTAGTTCAATTGATTTCATTTCATTGATATCATTGTTGTTGCTGATGTTGATGTTGTGTTTTTCTCTAATAGATTTGCTATTTGTATCTCGTTGAGACAAGCATTAGAACGGTGATGGTGCTGCTCGTCCCACAACGACAGTCGGTGTTCAAATAATTCTGTATTGGATGTCGAAAATGAAGAACCGCGGCAGAGTGGATTGGAGAATTCTGGTCGGTCACCTATGCTCGATTGGCAGTGAAAGCCACAAGTACGTAAATGAGTAAGCAATTTGGTAAGTTAGTAATTAAGTCAGTAGTATTATTATTATCTCTTACCTATTGCACTTTACTATTATCTACATATAACCACTCATTTCCATGAAGTGTAGATAGCTGAAGATCAACAACAGAAATGAGAAGGGAAAGAAGAAAAACAGAAAACAGCAGAAGAAGGCATCATTCATCCATCCATCCATCCATCCATCCATCCATCTATAAAATAATCAAGTGAGTCTTGCATCTCACTTTAGCTTCTTCTCTAAATCTTTATCATTTTCGGTTGCTTTCAATTTATACCAATTGAATAATGATTGTAATGTGATAATTTTCAATGTTACATCATGACAATAAACTAGATGGTCTTGTTCATGTTGTTTAGTTCAATTGATTTCATTTCATTGATATCATTGTTGTTGCTGATGTTGATGTTGTGTTTTTCTCTAATAGATTTGCTATTTGTATCTCGTTGAGACAAGCATTAGAACGGTGATGGTGCTGCTCGTCCCACAACGACAGTCGGTGTTCAAATAATTCTGTATTGGATGTCGAAAATGAAGAACCGCGGCAGAGTGGATTGGAGAATTCTGGTCGGTCACCTATGCTCGATTGGCAGTGAAAGCCACAAGTACGTAAATGAGTAAGCAATTTGGTAAGTTAGTAATTAAGTCAGTAGTATTATTATTATCTCTTACCTATTGCACTTTACTATTATCTACATATAACCACTCATTTCCATGAAGTGTAGATAGCTGAAGATCAACAACAGAAATGAGAAGGGAAAGAAGAAAAACAGAAAACAGCAGAAGAAGGCAATCATTCATCCATCCATCCATCCATCCATCCATCTATAAAATAATCAAGTGAGTCTTGCATCTCACTTTAGCTTCTTCTCTAAATCTTTATCATTTTCGGTTGCTTTCAATTTATACCAATTGAATAATGATTGTAATGTGATAATTTTCAATGTTACATCATGACAATAAACTAGATGGTCTTGTTCATGTTGTTTAGTTCAATTGATTTCATTTCATTGATATCATTGTTGTTGCTGATGTTGATGTTGTGTTTTTCTCTAATAGATTTGCTATTTGTATCTCGTTGAGACAAGCATTAGAACGGTGATGGTGCTGCTCGTCCCACAACGACAGTCGGTGTTCAAATAATTCTGTATTGGATGTCGAAAATGAAGAACCGCGGCAGAGTGGATTGGAGAATTCTGGTCGGTCACCTATGCTCGATTGGCAGTGAAAGCCACAAGTACGTAAATGAGTAAGCAATTTGGTAAGTTAGTAATTAAGTCAGTAGTATTATTATTATCTCTTACCTATTGCACTTTACTATTATCTACATATAACCACTCATTTCCATGAAGTGTAGATAGCTGAAGATCAACAACAGAAATGAGAAGGGAAAGAAGAAAAACAGAAAACAGCAGAAGAAGGCAATCATTCATCCATCCATCCATCCATCCATCCATCCATCTATAAAATAATCAAGTGAGTCTTGCATCTCACTTTAGCTTCTTCTCTAAATCTTTATCATTTTCGGTTGCTTTCAATTTATACCAATTGAATAATGATTGTAATGTGATAATTTTCAATGTTACATCATGACAATAAACTAGATGGTCTTGTTCATGTTGTTTAGTTCAATTGATTTCATTTCATTGATATCATTGTTGTTGCTGATGTTGATGTTGTGTTTTCTCTAATAGATTTGCTATTTGTATCTCGTTGAGACAAGCATTAGAACGGTGATGGTGCTGCTCGTCCCACAACGACAGTCGGTGTTCAAATAATTCTGTATTGGATGTGGAAAATGAAGAACCGCGGCAGAGTGGATTGGAGAATTCTGGTCGGTCACCTATGCTCGATTGGCAGTGAAAGCCACAAGTACGTAAATGAGTAAGCAATTTGGTAAGTTAGTAATTAAGTCAGTAGTATTATTATTATCTCTTACCTATTGCACTTTACTATTATCTACATATAACCACTCATTTCCATGAAGTGTAGATAGCTGAAGATCAACAACAGAAATGAGAAGGGAAAGAAGAAAAACAGAAAACAGCAGAAGAAGGCAATCATTCATCCATCCATCCATCCATCCATCCATATATAAAATAATCAAGTGAGTCTTGCATCTCACTTTAGCTTCTTCTCTAAATCTTTATCATTTTCGGTTGCTTTCAATTTATACCAATTGAATAATGATTGTAATGTGATAATTTTCAATGTTACATCATGACAATAAACTAGATGGTCTTGTTCATGTTGTTTAGTTCAATTGATTTCATTTCATTGATATCATTGTTGTTGCTGATGTTGATGTTGTGTTTTTCTCTAATAGATTTGCTATTTGTATCTCGTTGAGACAAGCATTAGAACGGTGATGGTGCTGCTCGTCCCACAACGACAGTCGGTGTTCAAATAATTCTGTATTGGATGTCGAAAATGAAGAACCGCGGCAGAGTGGATTGGAGAATTCTGGTCGGTCACCTATGCTCGATTGGCAGTGAAAGCCACAAGTACGTAAATGAGTAAGCAATTTGGTAAGTTAGTAATTAAGTCAGTAGTATTATTATTATCTCTTACCTATTGCACTTTACTATTATCTACATATAACCACTCATTTCCATGAAGTGTAGATAGCTGAAGATCAACAACAGAAATGAGAAGGGAAAGAAGAAAAACAGAAAACAGCAGAAGAAGGCAATCATTCATCCATCCATCCATCCATCCATCCATCTATAAAATAATCAAGTGAGTCTTGCATCTCACTTTAGCTTCTTCTCTAAATCTTTATCATTTTCGGTTGCTTTCAATTTATACCAATTGAATAATGATTGTAATGTGATAATTTTCAATGTTACATCATGACAATAAACTAGATGGTCTTGTTCATGTTGTTTAGTTCAATTGATTTCATTTCATTGATATCATTGTTGTTGCTGATGTTGATGTTGTGTTTTTCTCTAATAGATTTGCTATTTGTATCTCGTTGAGACAAGCATTAGAACGGTGATGGTGCTGCTCGTCCCACAACGACAGTCGGTGTTCAAATAATTCTGTATTGGATGTCGAAAATGAAGAACCGCGGCAGAGTGGATTGGAGAATTCTGGTCGGTCACCTATGCTCGATTGGCAGTGAAAGCCACAAGTACGTAAATGAGTAAGCAATTTGGTAAGTTAGTAATTAAGTCAGTAGTATTATTATTATCTCTTACCTATTGCACTTTACTATTATCTACATATAACCACTCATTTCCATGAAGTGTAGATAGCTGAAGATCAACAACAGAAATGAGAAGGGAAAGAAGAAAAACAGAAAACAGCAGAAGAAGGCAATCATTCATCCATCCATCCATCCATCCATCCATCCATCTATAAAATAATCAAGTGAGTCTTGCATCTCACTTTAGCTTCTTCTCTAAATCTTTATCATTTTCGGTTGCTTTCAATTTATACCAATTGAATAATGATTGTAATGTGATAATTTTCAATGTTACATCATGACAATAAACTAGATGGTCTTGTTCATGTTGTTTAGTTCAATTGATTTCATTTCATTGATATCATTGTTGTTGCTGATGTTGATGTTGTGTTTTTCTCTAATAGATTTGCTATTTGTATCTCGTTGAGACAAGCATTAGAACGGTGATGGTGCTGCTCGTCCCACAACGACAGTCGGTGTTCAAATAATTCTGTATTGGATGTCGAAAATGAAGAACCGCGGCAGAGTGGATTGGAGAATTCTGGTCGGTCACCTATGCTCGATTGGCAGTGAAAGCCACAAGTACGTAAATGAGTAAGCAATTTGGTAAGTTAGTAATTAAGTCAGTAGTATTATTATTATCTCTTACCTATTGCACTTTACTATTATCTACATATAACCACTCATTTCCATGAAGTGTAGATAGCTGAAGATCAACAACAGAAATGAGAAGGGAAAGAAGAAAAACAGAAAACAGCAGAAGAAGGCAATCATTCATCCATCCATCCATCCATCCATCTATAAAATAATCAAGTGAGTCTTGCATCTCACTTTAGCTTCTTCTCTAAATCTTTATCATTTTCGGTTGCTTTCAATTTATACCAATTGAATAATGATTGTAATGTGATAATTTTCAATGTTACATCATGACAATAAACTAGATGGTCTTGTTCATGTTGTTTAGTTCAATTGATTTCATTTCATTGATATCATTGTTGTTGCTGATGTTGATGTTGTGTTTTTCTCTAATAGATTTGCTATTTGTATCTCGTTGAGACAAGCATTAGAACGGTGATGGTGCTGCTCGTCCCACAACGACAGTCGGTGTTCAAATAATTCTGTATTGGATGTCGAAAATGAAGAACCGCGGCAGAGTGGATTGGAGAATTCTGGTCGGTCACCTATGCTCGATTGGCAGTGAAAGCCACAAGTACGTAAATGAGTAAGCAATTTGGTAAGTTAGTAATTAAGTCAGTAGTATTATTATTATCTCTTACCTATTGCACTTTACTATTATCTACATATAACCACTCATTTCCATGAAGTGTAGATAGCTGAAGATCAACAACAGAAATGAGAAGGGAAAGAAGAAAAACAGAAAACAGCAGAAGAAGGCAATCATTCATCCATCCATCCATCCATCCATATAAAATAATCAAGTGAGTCTTGCATCTCACTTTAGCTTCTTCTCTAAATCTTTATCATTTTCGGTTGCTTTCAATTTATACCAATTGAATAATGATTGTAATGTGATAATTTTCAATGTTACATCATGACAATAAACTAGATGGTCTTGTTCATGTTGTTTAGTTCAATTGATTTCATTTCATTGATATCATTGTTGTTGCTGATGTTGATGTTGTGTTTTTCTCTAATAGATTTGCTATTTGTATCTCGTTGAGACAAGCATTAGAACGGTGATGGTGCTGCTCGTCCCACAACGACAGTCGGTGTTCAAATAATTCTGTATTGGATGTCGAAAATGAAGAACCGCGGCAGAGTGGATTGGAGAATTCTGGTCGGTCACCTATGCTCGATTGGCAGTGAAAGCCACAAGTACGTAAATGAGTAAGCAATTTGGTAAGTTAGTAATTAAGTCAGTAGTATTATTATTATCTCTTACCTATTGCACTTTACTATTATCTACATATAACCACTCATTTCCATGAAGTGTAGATAGCTGAAGATCAACAACAGAAATGAGAAGGGAAAGAAGAAAAACAGAAAACAGCAGAAGAAGGCAATCATCATCCATCCATCCATCCATCCATCCATCTATAAAATAATCAAGTGAGTCTTGCATCTCACTTTAGCTTCTTCTCTAAATCTTTATCATTTTCGGTTGCTTTCAATTTATACCAATTGAATAATGATTGTAATGTGATAATTTTCAATGTTACATCATGACAATAAACTAGATGGTCTTGTTCATGTTGTTTAGTTCAATTGATTTCATTTCATTGATATCATTGTTGTTGCTGATGTTGATGTTGTGTTTTCTCTAATAGATTTGCTATTTGTATCTCGTTGAGACAAGCATTAGAACGGTGATGGTGCTGCTCGTCCCACAACGACAGTCGGTGTTCAAATAATTCTGTATTGGATGTCGAAAATGAAGAACCGCGGCAGAGTGGATTGGAGAATTCTGGTCGGTCACCTATGCTCGATTGGCAGTGAAAGCCACAAGTACGTAAATGAGTAAGCAATTTGGTAAGTTAGTAATTAAGTCAGTAGTATTATTATTATCTCTTACCTATTGCACTTTACTATTATCTACATATAACCACTCATTTCCATGAAGTGTAGATAGCTGAAGATCAACAACAGAAATGAGAAGGGAAAGAAGAAAAACAGAAAACAGCAGAAGAAGGCAATCATTCATCCATCCATCCATCCATCCATCCATCTATAAAATAATCAAGTGAGTCTTGCATCTCACTTTAGCTTCTTCTCTAAATCTTTATCATTTTCGGTTGCTTTCAATTTATACCAATTGAATAATGATTGTAATGTGATAATTTTCAATGTTACATCATGACAATAAACTAGATGGTCTTGTTCATGTTGTTTAGTTCAATTGATTTCATTTCATTGATATCATTGTTGTTGCTGATGTTGATGTTGTGTTTTTCTCTAATAGATTTGCTATTTGTATCTCGTTGAGACAAGCATTAGAACGGTGATGGTGCTGCTCGTCCCACAACGACAGTCGGTGTTCAAATAATTCTGTATTGGATGTCGAAAATGAAGAACCGCGGCAGAGTGGATTGGAGAATTCTGGTCGGTCACCTATGCTCGATTGGCAGTGAAAGCCACAAGTACGTAAATGAGTAAGCAATTTGGTAAGTTAGTAATTAAGTCAGTAGTATTATTATTATCTCTTACCTATTGCACTTTACTATTATCTACATATAACCACTCATTTCCATGAAGTGTAGATAGCTGAAGATCAACAACAGAAATGAGAAGGGAAAGAAGAAAAACAGAAAACAGCAGAAGAAGGCAATCATTCATCCATCCATCCATCCATCCATCCATCTATAAAATAATCAAGTGAGTCTTGCATCTCACTTTAGCTTCTTCTCTAAATCTTTATCATTTTCGGTTGCTTTCAATTTATACCAATTGAATAATGATTGTAATGTGATAATTTTCAATGTTACATCATGACAATAAACTAGATGGTCTTGTTCATGTTGTTTAGTTCAATTGATTTCATTTCATTGATATCATTGTTGTTGCTGATGTTGATGTTGTGTTTTTCTCTAATAGATTTGCTATTTGTATCTCGTTGAGACAAGCATTAGAACGGTGATGGTGCTGCTCGTCCCACAACGACAGTCGGTGTTCAAATAATTCTGTATTGGATGTCGAAAATGAAGAACCGCGGCAGAGTGGATTGGAGAATTCTGGTCGGTCACCTATGCTCGATTGGCAGTGAAAGCCACAAGTACGTAAATGAGTAAGCAATTTGGTAAGTTAGTAATTAAGTCAGTAGTATTATTATTATCTCTTACCTATTGCACTTTACTATTATCTACATATAACCACTCATTTCCATGAAGTGTAGATAGCTGAAGATCAACAACAGAAATGAGAAGGGAAAGAAGAAAAACAGAAAACAGCAGAAGAAGGCAATCATTCATCCATCCATCCATCCATCCATCTATAAAATAATCAAGTGAGTCTTGCATCTCACTTTAGCTTCTTCTCTAAATCTTTATCATTTTCGGTTGCTTTCAATTTATACCAATTGAATAATGATTGTAATGTGATAATTTTCAATGTTACATCATGACAATAAACTAGATGGTCTTGTTCATGTTGTTTAGTTCAATTGATTTCATTTCATTGATATCATTGTTGTTGCTGATGTTGATGTTGTGTTTTTCTCTAATAGATTTGCTATTTGTATCTCGTTGAGACAAGCATTAGAACGGTGATGGTGCTGCTCGTCCCACAACGACAGTCGGTGTTCAAATAATTCTGTATTGGATGTCGAAAATGAAGAACCGCGGCAGAGTGGATTGGAGAATTCTGGTCGGTCACCTATGCTCGATTGGCAGTGAAAGCCACAAGTACGTAAATGAGTAAGCAATTTGGTAAGTTAGTAATTAAGTCAGTAGTATTATTATTATCTCTTACCTATTGCACTTTACTATTATCTACATATAACCACTCATTTCCATGAAGTGTAGATAGCTGAAGATCAACAACAGAAATGAGAAGGGAAAGAAGAAAAACAGAAAACAGCAGAAGAAGGCAATCATCCATCCATCCATCCATCCATCCATCCATCTATAAAATAATCAAGTGAGTCTTGCATCTCACTTTAGCTTCTTCTCTAAATCTTTATCATTTTCGGTTGCTTTCAATTTATACCAATTGAATAATGATTGTAATGTGATAATTTTCAATGTTACATCATGACAATAAACTAGATGGTCTTGTTCATGTTGTTTAGTTCAATTGATTTCATTTCATTGATATCATTGTTGTTGCTGATGTTGATGTTGTGTTTTTCTCTAATAGATTTGCTATTTGTATCTCGTTGAGACAAGCATTAGAACGGTGATGGTGCTGCTCGTCCCACAACGACAGTCGGTGTTCAAATAATTCTGTATTGGATGTCGAAAATGAAGAACCGCGGCAGAGTGGATTGGAGAATTCTGGTCGGTCACCTATGCTCGATTGGCAGTGAAAGCCACAAGTACGTAAATGAGTAAGCAATTTGGTAAGTTAGTAATTAAGTCAGTAGTATTATTATTATCTCTTACCTATTGCACTTTACTATTATCTACATATAACCACTCATTTCCATGAAGTGTAGATAGCTGAAGATCAACAACAGAAATGAGAAGGGAAAGAAGAAAAACAGAAAACAGCAGAAGAAGGCAATCAATCATCCATCCATCCATCCATCCATCCATCTATAAAATAATCAAGTGAGTCTTGCATCTCACTTTAGCTTCTTCTCTAAATCTTTATCATTTTCGGTTGCTTTCAATTTATACCAATTGAATAATGATTGTAATGTGATAATTTTCAATGTTACATCATGACAATAAACTAGATGGTCTTGTTCATGTTGTTTAGTTCAATTGATTTCATTTCATTGATATCATTGTTGTTGCTGATGTTGATGTTGTGTTTTTCTCTAATAGATTTGCTATTTGTATCTCGTTGAGACAAGCATTAGAACGGTGATGGTGCTGCTCGTCCCACAACGACAGTCGGTGTTCAAATAATTCTGTATTGGATGTCGAAAATGAAGAACCGCGGCAGAGTGGATTGGAGAATTCTGGTCGGTCACCTATGCTCGATTGGCAGTGAAAGCCACAAGTACGTAAATGAGTAAGCAATTTGGTAAGTTAGTAATTAAGTCAGTAGTATTATTATTATCTCTTACCTATTGCACTTTACTATTATCTACATATAACCACTCATTTCCATGAAGTGTAGATAGCTGAAGATCAACAACAGAAATGAGAAGGGAAAGAAGAAAAACAGAAAACAGCAGAAGAAGGCAATCATTCCATCCATCCATCCATCCATCCATCTATAAAATAATCAAGTGAGTCTTGCATCTCACTTTAGCTTCTTCTCTAAATCTTTATCATTTTCGGTTGCTTTCAATTTATACCAATTGAATAATGATTGTAATGTGATAATTTTCAATGTTACATCATGACAATAAACTAGATGGTCTTGTTCATGTTGTTTAGTTCAATTGATTTCATTTCATTGATATCATTGTTGTTGCTGATGTTGATGTTGTGTTTTTCTCTAATAGATTTGCTATTTGTATCTCGTTGAGACAAGCATTAGAACGGTGATGGTGCTGCTCGTCCCACAACGACAGTCGGTGTTCAAATAATTCTGTATTGGATGTCGAAAATGAAGAACCGCGGCAGAGTGGATTGGAGAATTCTGGTCGGTCACCTATGCTCGATTGGCAGTGAAAGCCACAAGTACGTAAATGAGTAAGCAATTTGGTAAGTTAGTAATTAAGTCAGTAGTATTATTATTATCTCTTACCTATTGCACTTTACTATTATCTACATATAACCACTCATTTCCATGAAGTGTAGATAGCTGAAGATCAACAACAGAAATGAGAAGGGAAAGAAGAAAAACAGAAAACAGCAGAAGAAGGCAATCATTCATCCATCCATCCATCCATCCATCTATAAAATAATCAAGTGAGTCTTGCATCTCACTTTAGCTTCTTCTCTAAATCTTTATCATTTTCGGTTGCTTTCAATTTATACCAATTGAATAATGATTGTAATGTGATAATTTTCAATGTTACATCATGACAATAAACTAGATGGTCTTGTTCATGTTGTTTAGTTCAATTGATTTCATTTCATTGATATCATTGTTGTTGCTGATGTTGATGTTGTGTTTTTCTCTAATAGATTTGCTATTTGTATCTCGTTGAGACAAGCATTAGAACGGTGATGGTGCTGCTCGTCCCACAACGACAGTCGGTGTTCAAATAATTCTGTATTGGATGTCGAAAATGAAGAACCGCGGCAGAGTGGATTGGAGAATTCTGGTCGGTCACCTATGCTCGATTGGCAGTGAAAGCCACAAGTACGTAAATGAGTAAGCAATTTGGTAAGTTAGTAATTAAGTCAGTAGTATTATTATTATCTCTTACCTATTGCACTTTACTATTATCTACATATAACCACTCATTTCCATGAAGTGTAGATAGCTGAAGATCAACAACAGAAATGAGAAGGGAAAGAAGAAAAACAGAAAACAGCAGAAGAAGGCAATCATTCATCCATCCATCCATCCATCCATCCATCTATAAAATAATCAAGTGAGTCTTGCATCTCACTTTAGCTTCTTCTCTAAATCTTTATCATTTTCGGTTGCTTTCAATTTATACCAATTGAATAATGATTGTAATGTGATAATTTTCAATGTTACATCATGACAATAAACTAGATGGTCTTGTTCATGTTGTTTAGTTCAATTGATTTCATTTCATTGATATCATTGTTGTTGCTGATGTTGATGTTGTGTTTTTCTCTAATAGATTTGCTATTTGTATCTCGTTGAGACAAGCATTAGAACGGTGATGGTGCTGCTCGTCCCACAACGACAGTCGGTGTTCAAATAATTCTGTATTGGATGTCGAAAATGAAGAACCGCGGCAGAGTGGATTGGAGAATTCTGGTCGGTCACCTATGCTCGATTGGCAGTGAAAGCCACAAGTACGTAAATGAGTAAGCAATTTGGTAAGTTAGTAATTAAGTCAGTAGTATTATTATTATCTCTTACCTATTGCACTTTACTATTATCTACATATAACCACTCATTTCCATGAAGTGTAGATAGCTGAAGATCAACAACAGAAATGAGAAGGGAAAGAAGAAAAACAGAAAACAGCAGAAGAAGGCAATCATTCATCCATCCATCCATCCATCCATCCATCTATAAAATAATCAAGTGAGTCTTGCATCTCACTTTAGCTTCTTCTCTAAATCTTTATCATTTTCGGTTGCTTTCAATTTATACCAATTGAATAATGATTGTAATGTGATAATTTTCAATGTTACATCATGACAATAAACTAGATGGTCTTGTTCATGTTGTTTAGTTCAATTGATTTCATTTCATTGATATCATTGTTGTTGCTGATGTTGATGTTGTGTTTTTCTCTAATAGATTTGCTATTTGTATCTCGTTGAGACAAGCATTAGAACGGTGATGGTGCTGCTCGTCCCACAACGACAGTCGGTGTTCAAATAATTCTGTATTGGATGTCGAAAATGAAGAACCGCGGCAGAGTGGATTGGAGAATTCTGGTCGGTCACCTATGCTCGATTGGCAGTGAAAGCCACAAGTACGTAAATGAGTAAGCAATTTGGTAAGTTAGTAATTAAGTCAGTAGTATTATTATTATCTCTTACCTATTGCACTTTACTATTATCTACATATAACCACTCATTTCCATGAAGTGTAGATAGCTGAAGATCAACAACAGAAATGAGAAGGGAAAGAAGAAAAACAGAAAACAGCAGAAGAAGGCAATCATTCATCCATCCATCCATCCATCCATCTATAAAATAATCAAGTGAGTCTTGCATCTCACTTTAGCTTCTTCTCTAAATCTTTATCATTTTCGGTTGCTTTCAATTTATACCAATTGAATAATGATTGTAATGTGATAATTTTCAATGTTACATCATGACAATAAACTAGATGGTCTTGTTCATGTTGTTTAGTTCAATTGATTTCATTTCATTGATATCATTGTTGTTGCTGATGTTGATGTTGTGTTTTTCTCTAATAGATTTGCTATTTGTATCTCGTTGAGACAAGCATTAGAACGGTGATGGTGCTGCTCGTCCCACAACGACAGTCGGTGTTCAAATAATTCTGTATTGGATGTCGAAAATGAAGAACCGCGGCAGAGTGGATTGGAGAATTCTGGTCGGTCACCTATGCTCGATTGGCAGTGAAAGCCACAAGTACGTAAATGAGTAAGCAATTTGGTAAGTTAGTAATTAAGTCAGTAGTATTATTATTATCTCTTACCTATTGCACTTTACTATTATCTACATATAACCACTCATTTCCATGAAGTGTAGATAGCTGAAGATCAACAACAGAAATGAGAAGGGAAAGAAGAAAAACAGAAAACAGCAGAAGAAGGCAATCATTCATCCATCCATCCATCCATCCATATAAAATAATCAAGTGAGTCTTGCATCTCACTTTAGCTTCTTCTCTAAATCTTTATCATTTTCGGTTGCTTTCAATTTATACCAATTGAATAATGATTGTAATGTGATAATTTTCAATGTTACATCATGACAATAAACTAGATGGTCTTGTTCATGTTGTTTAGTTCAATTGATTTCATTTCATTGATATCATTGTTGTTGCTGATGTTGATGTTGTGTTTTTCTCTAATAGATTTGCTATTTGTATCTCGTTGAGACAAGCATTAGAACGGTGATGGTGCTGCTCGTCCCACAACGACAGTCGGTGTTCAAATAATTCTGTATTGGATGTCGAAAATGAAGAACCGCGGCAGAGTGGATTGGAGAATTCTGGTCGGTCACCTATGCTCGATTGGCAGTGAAAGCCACAAGTACGTAAATGAGTAAGCAATTTGGTAAGTTAGTAATTAAGTCAGTAGTATTATTATTATCTCTTACCTATTGCACTTTACTATTATCTACATATAACCACTCATTTCCATGAAGTGTAGATAGCTGAAGATCAACAACAGAAATGAGAAGGGAAAGAAGAAAAACAGAAAACAGCAGAAGAAGGCAATCATCCATCCATCCATCCATCCATCCATCCATCTATAAAATAATCAAGTGAGTCTTGCATCTCACTTTAGCTTCTTCTCTAAATCTTTATCATTTTCGGTTGCTTTCAATTTATACCAATTGAATAATGATTGTAATGTGATAATTTTCAATGTTACATCATGACAATAAACTAGATGGTCTTGTTCATGTTGTTTAGTTCAATTGATTTCATTTCATTGATATCATTGTTGTTGCTGATGTTGATGTTGTGTTTTTCTCTAATAGATTTGCTATTTGTATCTCGTTGAGACAAGCATTAGAACGGTGATGGTGCTGCTCGTCCCACAACGACAGTCGGTGTTCAAATAATTCTGTATTGGATGTCGAAAATGAAGAACCGCGGCAGAGTGGATTGGAGAATTCTGGTCGGTCACCTATGCTCGATTGGCAGTGAAAGCCACAAGTACGTAAATGAGTAAGCAATTTGGTAAGTTAGTAATTAAGTCAGTAGTATTATTATTATCTCTTACCTATTGCACTTTACTATTATCTACATATAACCACTCATTTCCATGAAGTGTAGATAGCTGAAGATCAACAACAGAAATGAGAAGGGAAAGAAGAAAAACAGAAAACAGCAGAAGAAGGCAATCATTCATCCATCCATCCATCCATCTATAAAATAATCAAGTGAGTCTTGCATCTCACTTTAGCTTCTTCTCTAAATCTTTATCATTTTCGGTTGCTTTCAATTTATACCAATTGAATAATGATTGTAATGTGATAATTTTCAATGTTACATCATGACAATAAACTAGATGGTCTTGTTCATGTTGTTTAGTTCAATTGATTTCATTTCATTGATATCATTGTTGTTGCTGATGTTGATGTTGTGTTTTTCTCTAATAGATTTGCTATTTGTATCTCGTTGAGACAAGCATTAGAACGGTGATGGTGCTGCTCGTCCCACAACGACAGTCGGTGTTCAAATAATTCTGTATTGGATGTCGAAAATGAAGAACCGCGGCAGAGTGGATTGGAGAATTCTGGTCGGTCACCTATGCTCGATTGGCAGTGAAAGCCACAAGTACGTAAATGAGTAAGCAATTTGGTAAGTTAGTAATTAAGTCAGTAGTATTATTATTATCTCTTACCTATTGCACTTTACTATTATCTACATATAACCACTCATTTCCATGAAGTGTAGATAGCTGAAGATCAACAACAGAAATGAGAAGGGAAAGAAGAAAAACAGAAAACAGCAGAAGAAGGCAATCATTCATCCATCCATCCATCCATCCATCCATCTATAAAATAATCAAGTGAGTCTTGCATCTCACTTTAGCTTCTTCTCTAAATCTTTATCATTTTCGGTTGCTTTCAATTTATACCAATTGAATAATGATTGTAATGTGATAATTTTCAATGTTACATCATGACAATAAACTAGATGGTCTTGTTCATGTTGTTTAGTTCAATTGATTTCATTTCATTGATATCATTGTTGTTGCTGATGTTGATGTTGTGTTTTCTCTAATAGATTTGCTATTTGTATCTCGTTGAGACAAGCATTAGAACGGTGATGGTGCTGCTCGTCCCACAACGACAGTCGGTGTTCAAATAATTCTGTATTGGATGTCGAAAATGAAGAACCGCGGCAGAGTGGATTGGAGAATTCTGGTCGGTCACCTATGCTCGATTGGCAGTGAAAGCCACAAGTACGTAAATGAGTAAGCAATTTGGTAAGTTAGTAATTAAGTCAGTAGTATTATTATTATCTCTTACCTATTGCACTTTACTATTATCTACATATAACCACTCATTTCCATGAAGTGTAGATAGCTGAAGATCAACAACAGAAATGAGAAGGGAAAGAAGAAAAACAGAAAACAGCAGAAGAAGGCAATCATTCATCCATCCATCCATCCATCCATCCATCCATCTATAAAATAATCAAGTGAGTCTTGCATCTCACTTTAGCTTCTTCTCTAAATCTTTATCATTTTCGGTTGCTTTCAATTTATACCAATTGAATAATGATTGTAATGTGATAATTTTCAATGTTACATCATGACAATAAACTAGATGGTCTTGTTCATGTTGTTTAGTTCAATTGATTTCATTTCATTGATATCATTGTTGTTGCTGATGTTGATGTTGTGTTTTTCTCTAATAGATTTGCTATTTGTATCTCGTTGAGACAAGCATTAGAACGGTGATGGTGCTGCTCGTCCCACAACGACAGTCGGTGTTCAAATAATTCTGTATTGGATGTCGAAAATGAAGAACCGCGGCAGAGTGGATTGGAGAATTCTGGTCGGTCACCTATGCTCGATTGGCAGTGAAAGCCACAAGTACGTAAATGAGTAAGCAATTTGGTAAGTTAGTAATTAAGTCAGTAGTATTATTATTATCTCTTACCTATTGCACTTTACTATTATCTACATATAACCACTCATTTCCATGAAGTGTAGATAGCTGAAGATCAACAACAGAAATGAGAAGGGAAAGAAGAAAAACAGAAAACAGCAGAAGAAGGCAATCATTCATCCATCCATCCATCCATCCATCCATCTATAAAATAATCAAGTGAGTCTTGCATCTCACTTTAGCTTCTTCTCTAAATCTTTATCATTTTCGGTTGCTTTCAATTTATACCAATTGAATAATGATTGTAATGTGATAATTTTCAATGTTACATCATGACAATAAACTAGATGGTCTTGTTCATGTTGTTTAGTTCAATTGATTTCATTTCATTGATATCATTGTTGTTGCTGATGTTGATGTTGTGTTTTTCTCTAATAGATTTGCTATTTGTATCTCGTTGAGACAAGCATTAGAACGGTGATGGTGCTGCTCGTCCCACAACGACAGTCGGTGTTCAAATAATTCTGTATTGGATGTCGAAAATGAAGAACCGCGGCAGAGTGGATTGGAGAATTCTGGTCGGTCACCTATGCTCGATTGGCAGTGAAAGCCACAAGTACGTAAATGAGTAAGCAATTTGGTAAGTTAGTAATTAAGTCAGTAGTATTATTATTATCTCTTACCTATTGCACTTTACTATTATCTACATATAACCACTCATTTCCATGAAGTGTAGATAGCTGAAGATCAACAACAGAAATGAGAAGGGAAAGAAGAAAAACAGAAAACAGCAGAAGAAGGCAATCATTCATCCATCCATCCATCCATCCATCCATCTATAAAATAATCAAGTGAGTCTTGCATCTCACTTTAGCTTCTTCTCTAAATCTTTATCATTTTCGGTTGCTTTCAATTTATACCAATTGAATAATGATTGTAATGTGATAATTTTCAATGTTACATCATGACAATAAACTAGATGGTCTTGTTCATGTTGTTTAGTTCAATTGATTTCATTTCATTGATATCATTGTTGTTGCTGATGTTGATGTTGTGTTTTTCTCTAATAGATTTGCTATTTGTATCTCGTTGAGACAAGCATTAGAACGGTGATGGTGCTGCTCGTCCCACAACGACAGTCGGTGTTCAAATAATTCTGTATTGGATGTCGAAAATGAAGAACCGCGGCAGAGTGGATTGGAGAATTCTGGTCGGTCACCTATGCTCGATTGGCAGTGAAAGCCACAAGTACGTAAATGAGTAAGCAATTTGGTAAGTTAGTAATTAAGTCAGTAGTATTATTATTATCTCTTACCTATTGCACTTTACTATTATCTACATATAACCACTCATTTCCATGAAGTGTAGATAGCTGAAGATCAACAACAGAAATGAGAAGGGAAAGAAGAAAAACAGAAAACAGCAGAAGAAGGCAATCATTCATCCATCCATCCATCCATCCATCCATCCATATAAAATAATCAAGTGAGTCTTGCATCTCACTTTAGCTTCTTCTCTAAATCTTTATCATTTTCGGTTGCTTTCAATTTATACCAATTGAATAATGATTGTAATGTGATAATTTTCAATGTTACATCATGACAATAAACTAGATGGTCTTGTTCATGTTGTTTAGTTCAATTGATTTCATTTCATTGATATCATTGTTGTTGCTGATGTTGATGTTGTGTTTTTCTCTAATAGATTTGCTATTTGTATCTCGTTGAGACAAGCATTAGAACGGTGATGGTGCTGCTCGTCCCACAACGACAGTCGGTGTTCAAATAATTCTGTATTGGATGTCGAAAATGAAGAACCGCGGCAGAGTGGATTGGAGAATTCTGGTCGGTCACCTATGCTCGATTGGCAGTGAAAGCCACAAGTACGTAAATGAGTAAGCAATTTGGTAAGTTAGTAATTAAGTCAGTAGTATTATTATTATCTCTTACCTATTGCACTTTACTATTATCTACATATAACCACTCATTTCCATGAAGTGTAGATAGCTGAAGATCAACAACAGAAATGAGAAGGGAAAGAAGAAAAACAGAAAACAGCAGAAGAAGGCAATCATTCATCCATCCATCCATCCATCCATCCATCCATCTATAAAATAATCAAGTGAGTCTTGCATCTCACTTTAGCTTCTTCTCTAAATCTTTATCATTTTCGGTTGCTTTCAATTTATACCAATTGAATAATGATTGTAATGTGATAATTTTCAATGTTACATCATGACAATAAACTAGATGGTCTTGTTCATGTTGTTTAGTTCAATTGATTTCATTTCATTGATATCATTGTTGTTGCTGATGTTGATGTTGTGTTTTTCTCTAATAGATTTGCTATTTGTATCTCGTTGAGACAAGCATTAGAACGGTGATGGTGCTGCTCGTCCCACAACGACAGTCGGTGTTCAAATAATTCTGTATTGGATGTCGAAAATGAAGAACCGCGGCAGAGTGGATTGGAGAATTCTGGTCGGTCACCTATGCTCGATTGGCAGTGAAAGCCACAAGTACGTAAATGAGTAAGCAATTTGGTAAGTTAGTAATTAAGTCAGTAGTATTATTATTATCTCTTACCTATTGCACTTTACTATTATCTACATATAACCACTCATTTCCATGAAGTGTAGATAGCTGAAGATCAACAACAGAAATGAGAAGGGAAAGAAGAAAAACAGAAAACAGCAGAAGAAGGCAATCATCCATCATCCATCCATCCATCCATCCATCCATCTATAAAATAATCAAGTGAGTCTTGCATCTCACTTTAGCTTCTTCTCTAAATCTTTATCATTTTCGGTTGCTTTCAATTTATACCAATTGAATAATGATTGTAATGTGATAATTTTCAATGTTACATCATGACAATAAACTAGATGGTCTTGTTCATGTTGTTTAGTTCAATTGATTTCATTTCATTGATATCATTGTTGTTGCTGATGTTGATGTTGTGTTTTTCTCTAATAGATTTGCTATTTGTATCTCGTTGAGACAAGCATTAGAACGGTGATGGTGCTGCTCGTCCCACAACGACAGTCGGTGTTCAAATAATTCTGTATTGGATGTCGAAAATGAAGAACCGCGGCAGAGTGGATTGGAGAATTCTGGTCGGTCACCTATGCTCGATTGGCAGTGAAAGCCACAAGTACGTAAATGAGTAAGCAATTTGGTAAGTTAGTAATTAAGTCAGTAGTATTATTATTATCTCTTACCTATTGCACTTTACTATTATCTACATATAACCACTCATTTCCATGAAGTGTAGATAGCTGAAGATCAACAACAGAAATGAGAAGGGAAAGAAGAAAAACAGAAAACAGCAGAAGAAGGCAATCATTCATCCATCCATCCATCCATCCATCTATAAAATAATCAAGTGAGTCTTGCATCTCACTTTAGCTTCTTCTCTAAATCTTTATCATTTTCGGTTGCTTTCAATTTATACCAATTGAATAATGATTGTAATGTGATAATTTTCAATGTTACATCATGACAATAAACTAGATGGTCTTGTTCATGTTGTTTAGTTCAATTGATTTCATTTCATTGATATCATTGTTGTTGCTGATGTTGATGTTGTGTTTTTCTCTAATAGATTTGCTATTTGTATCTCGTTGAGACAAGCATTAGAACGGTGATGGTGCTGCTCGTCCCACAACGACAGTCGGTGTTCAAATAATTCTGTATTGGATGTCGAAAATGAAGAACCGCGGCAGAGTGGATTGGAGAATTCTGGTCGGTCACCTATGCTCGATTGGCAGTGAAAGCCACAAGTACGTAAATGAGTAAGCAATTTGGTAAGTTAGTAATTAAGTCAGTAGTATTATTATTATCTCTTACCTATTGCACTTTACTATTATCTACATATAACCACTCATTTCCATGAAGTGTAGATAGCTGAAGATCAACAACAGAAATGAGAAGGGAAAGAAGAAAAACAGAAAACAGCAGAAGAAGGCAATCATTCATCCATCCATCCATCCATCCATCCATCTATAAAATAATCAAGTGAGTCTTGCATCTCACTTTAGCTTCTTCTCTAAATCTTTATCATTTTCGGTTGCTTTCAATTTATACCAATTGAATAATGATTGTAATGTGATAATTTTCAATGTTACATCATGACAATAAACTAGATGGTCTTGTTCATGTTGTTTAGTTCAATTGATTTCATTTCATTGATATCATTGTTGTTGCTGATGTTGATGTTGTGTTTTTCTCTAATAGATTTGCTATTTGTATCTCGTTGAGACAAGCATTAGAACGGTGATGGTGCTGCTCGTCCCACAACGACAGTCGGTGTTCAAATAATTCTGTATTGGATGTCGAAAATGAAGAACCGCGGCAGAGTGGATTGGAGAATTCTGGTCGGTCACCTATGCTCGATTGGCAGTGAAAGCCACAAGTACGTAAATGAGTAAGCAATTTGGTAAGTTAGTAATTAAGTCAGTAGTATTATTATTATCTCTTACCTATTGCACTTTACTATTATCTACATATAACCACTCATTTCCATGAAGTGTAGATAGCTGAAGATCAACAACAGAAATGAGAAGGGAAAGAAGAAAAACAGAAAACAGCAGAAGAAGGCAATCATCCATCCATCCATCCATCCATCCATCCATCCATCTATAAAATAATCAAGTGAGTCTTGCATCTCACTTTAGCTTCTTCTCTAAATCTTTATCATTTTCGGTTGCTTTCAATTTATACCAATTGAATAATGATTGTAATGTGATAATTTTCAATGTTACATCATGACAATAAACTAGATGGTCTTGTTCATGTTGTTTAGTTCAATTGATTTCATTTCATTGATATCATTGTTGTTGCTGATGTTGATGTTGTGTTTTTCTCTAATAGATTTGCTATTTGTATCTCGTTGAGACAAGCATTAGAACGGTGATGGTGCTGCTCGTCCCACAACGACAGTCGGTGTTCAAATAATTCTGTATTGGATGTCGAAAATGAAGAACCGCGGCAGAGTGGATTGGAGAATTCTGGTCGGTCACCTATGCTCGATTGGCAGTGAAAGCCACAAGTACGTAAATGAGTAAGCAATTTGGTAAGTTAGTAATTAAGTCAGTAGTATTATTATTATCTCTTACCTATTGCACTTTACTATTATCTACATATAACCACTCATTTCCATGAAGTGTAGATAGCTGAAGATCAACAACAGAAATGAGAAGGGAAAGAAGAAAAACAGAAAACAGCAGAAGAAGGCAATCATCATTCATCCATCCATCCATCCATCCATCCATCTATAAAATAATCAAGTGAGTCTTGCATCTCACTTTAGCTTCTTCTCTAAATCTTTATCATTTTCGGTTGCTTTCAATTTATACCAATTGAATAATGATTGTAATGTGATAATTTTCAATGTTACATCATGACAATAAACTAGATGGTCTTGTTCATGTTGTTTAGTTCAATTGATTTCATTTCATTGATATCATTGTTGTTGCTGATGTTGATGTTGTGTTTTTCTCTAATAGATTTGCTATTTGTATCTCGTTGAGACAAGCATTAGAACGGTGATGGTGCTGCTCGTCCCACAACGACAGTCGGTGTTCAAATAATTCTGTATTGGATGTCGAAAATGAAGAACCGCGGCAGAGTGGATTGGAGAATTCTGGTCGGTCACCTATGCTCGATTGGCAGTGAAAGCCACAAGTACGTAAATGAGTAAGCAATTTGGTAAGTTAGTAATTAAGTCAGTAGTATTATTATTATCTCTTACCTATTGCACTTTACTATTATCTACATATAACCACTCATTTCCATGAAGTGTAGATAGCTGAAGATCAACAACAGAAATGAGAAGGGAAAGAAGAAAAACAGAAAACAGCAGAAGAAGGCAATCATTCATCCATCCATCCATCCATCCATCCATCTATAAAATAATCAAGTGAGTCTTGCATCTCACTTTAGCTTCTTCTCTAAATCTTTATCATTTTCGGTTGCTTTCAATTTATACCAATTGAATAATGATTGTAATGTGATAATTTTCAATGTTACATCATGACAATAAACTAGATGGTCTTGTTCATGTTGTTTAGTTCAATTGATTTCATTTCATTGATATCATTGTTGTTGCTGATGTTGATGTTGTGTTTTTCTCTAATAGATTTGCTATTTGTATCTCGTTGAGACAAGCATTAGAACGGTGATGGTGCTGCTCGTCCCACAACGACAGTCGGTGTTCAAATAATTCTGTATTGGATGTCGAAAATGAAGAACCGCGGCAGAGTGGATTGGAGAATTCTGGTCGGTCACCTATGCTCGATTGGCAGTGAAAGCCACAAGTACGTAAATGAGTAAGCAATTTGGTAAGTTAGTAATTAAGTCAGTAGTATTATTATTATCTCTTACCTATTGCACTTTACTATTATCTACATATAACCACTCATTTCCATGAAGTGTAGATAGCTGAAGATCAACAACAGAAATGAGAAGGGAAAGAAGAAAAACAGAAAACAGCAGAAGAAGGCAATCATTCATCCATCCATCCATCCATCCATCCATCCATCTATAAAATAATCAAGTGAGTCTTGCATCTCACTTTAGCTTCTTCTCTAAATCTTTATCATTTTCGGTTGCTTTCAATTTATACCAATTGAATAATGATTGTAATGTGATAATTTTCAATGTTACATCATGACAATAAACTAGATGGTCTTGTTCATGTTGTTTAGTTCAATTGATTTCATTTCATTGATATCATTGTTGTTGCTGATGTTGATGTTGTGTTTTTCTCTAATAGATTTGCTATTTGTATCTCGTTGAGACAAGCATTAGAACGGTGATGGTGCTGCTCGTCCCACAACGACAGTCGGTGTTCAAATAATTCTGTATTGGATGTCGAAAATGAAGAACCGCGGCAGAGTGGATTGGAGAATTCTGGTCGGTCACCTATGCTCGATTGGCAGTGAAAGCCACAAGTACGTAAATGAGTAAGCAATTTGGTAAGTTAGTAATTAAGTCAGTAGTATTATTATTATCTCTTACCTATTGCACTTTACTATTATCTACATATAACCACTCATTTCCATGAAGTGTAGATAGCTGAAGATCAACAACAGAAATGAGAAGGGAAAGAAGAAAAACAGAAAACAGCAGAAGAAGGCATCATCATCCATCCATCCATCCATCCATCCATCCATCTATAAAATAATCAAGTGAGTCTTGCATCTCACTTTAGCTTCTTCTCTAAATCTTTATCATTTTCGGTTGCTTTCAATTTATACCAATTGAATAATGATTGTAATGTGATAATTTTCAATGTTACATCATGACAATAAACTAGATGGTCTTGTTCATGTTGTTTAGTTCAATTGATTTCATTTCATTGATATCATTGTTGTTGCTGATGTTGATGTTGTGTTTTTCTCTAATAGATTTGCTATTTGTATCTCGTTGAGACAAGCATTAGAACGGTGATGGTGCTGCTCGTCCCACAACGACAGTCGGTGTTCAAATAATTCTGTATTGGATGTCGAAAATGAAGAACCGCGGCAGAGTGGATTGGAGAATTCTGGTCGGTCACCTATGCTCGATTGGCAGTGAAAGCCACAAGTACGTAAATGAGTAAGCAATTTGGTAAGTTAGTAATTAAGTCAGTAGTATTATTATTATCTCTTACCTATTGCACTTTACTATTATCTACATATAACCACTCATTTCCATGAAGTGTAGATAGCTGAAGATCAACAACAGAAATGAGAAGGGAAAGAAGAAAAACAGAAAACAGCAGAAGAAGGCAATCATTCATCCATCCATCCATCCATCCATCCATCCATCTATAAAATAATCAAGTGAGTCTTGCATCTCACTTTAGCTTCTTCTCTAAATCTTTATCATTTTCGGTTGCTTTCAATTTATACCAATTGAATAATGATTGTAATGTGATAATTTTCAATGTTACATCATGACAATAAACTAGATGGTCTTGTTCATGTTGTTTAGTTCAATTGATTTCATTTCATTGATATCATTGTTGTTGCTGATGTTGATGTTGTGTTTTTCTCTAATAGATTTGCTATTTGTATCTCGTTGAGACAAGCATTAGAACGGTGATGGTGCTGCTCGTCCCACAACGACAGTCGGTGTTCAAATAATTCTGTATTGGATGTGGAAAATGAAGAACCGCGGCAGAGTGGATTGGAGAATTCTGGTCGGTCACCTATGCTCGATTGGCAGTGAAAGCCACAAGTACGTAAATGAGTAAGCAATTTGGTAAGTTAGTAATTAAGTCAGTAGTATTATTATTATCTCTTACCTATTGCACTTTACTATTATCTACATATAACCACTCATTTCCATGAAGTGTAGATAGCTGAAGATCAACAACAGAAATGAGAAGGGAAAGAAGAAAAACAGAAAACAGCAGAAGAAGGCAATCATTCATCCATCCATCCATCCATCCATCCATCTATAAAATAATCAAGTGAGTCTTGCATCTCACTTTAGCTTCTTCTCTAAATCTTTATCATTTTCGGTTGCTTTCAATTTATACCAATTGAATAATGATTGTAATGTGATAATTTTCAATGTTACATCATGACAATAAACTAGATGGTCTTGTTCATGTTGTTTAGTTCAATTGATTTCATTTCATTGATATCATTGTTGTTGCTGATGTTGATGTTGTGTTTTTCTCTAATAGATTTGCTATTTGTATCTCGTTGAGACAAGCATTAGAACGGTGATGGTGCTGCTCGTCCCACAACGACAGTCGGTGTTCAAATAATTCTGTATTGGATGTCGAAAATGAAGAACCGCGGCAGAGTGGATTGGAGAATTCTGGTCGGTCACCTATGCTCGATTGGCAGTGAAAGCCACAAGTACGTAAATGAGTAAGCAATTTGGTAAGTTAGTAATTAAGTCAGTAGTATTATTATTATCTCTTACCTATTGCACTTTACTATTATCTACATATAACCACTCATTTCCATGAAGTGTAGATAGCTGAAGATCAACAACAGAAATGAGAAGGGAAAGAAGAAAAACAGAAAACAGCAGAAGAAGGCAATCATTCATCCATCCATCCATCCATCCATCCATCTAAAATAATCAAGTGAGTCTTGCATCTCACTTTAGCTTCTTCTCTAAATCTTTATCATTTTCGGTTGCTTTCAATTTATACCAATTGAATAATGATTGTAATGTGATAATTTTCAATGTTACATCATGACAATAAACTAGATGGTCTTGTTCATGTTGTTTAGTTCAATTGATTTCATTTCATTGATATCATTGTTGTTGCTGATGTTGATGTTGTGTTTTTCTCTAATAGATTTGCTATTTGTATCTCGTTGAGACAAGCATTAGAACGGTGATGGTGCTGCTCGTCCCACAACGACAGTCGGTGTTCAAATAATTCTGTATTGGATGTCGAAAATGAAGAACCGCGGCAGAGTGGATTGGAGAATTCTGGTCGGTCACCTATGCTCGATTGGCAGTGAAAGCCACAAGTACGTAAATGAGTAAGCAATTTGGTAAGTTAGTAATTAAGTCAGTAGTATTATTATTATCTCTTACCTATTGCACTTTACTATTATCTACATATAACCACTCATTTCCATGAAGTGTAGATAGCTGAAGATCAACAACAGAAATGAGAAGGGAAAGAAGAAAAACAGAAAACAGCAGAAGAAGGCAATCATCCATCCATCCATCCATCCATCCATCTATAAAATAATCAAGTGAGTCTTGCATCTCACTTTAGCTTCTTCTCTAAATCTTTATCATTTTCGGTTGCTTTCAATTTATACCAATTGAATAATGATTGTAATGTGATAATTTTCAATGTTACATCATGACAATAAACTAGATGGTCTTGTTCATGTTGTTTAGTTCAATTGATTTCATTTCATTGATATCATTGTTGTTGCTGATGTTGATGTTGTGTTTTTCTCTAATAGATTTGCTATTTGTATCTCGTTGAGACAAGCATTAGAACGGTGATGGTGCTGCTCGTCCCACAACGACAGTCGGTGTTCAAATAATTCTGTATTGGATGTCGAAAATGAAGAACCGCGGCAGAGTGGATTGGAGAATTCTGGTCGGTCACCTATGCTCGATTGGCAGTGAAAGCCACAAGTACGTAAATGAGTAAGCAATTTGGTAAGTTAGTAATTAAGTCAGTAGTATTATTATTATCTCTTACCTATTGCACTTTACTATTATCTACATATAACCACTCATTTCCATGAAGTGTAGATAGCTGAAGATCAACAACAGAAATGAGAAGGGAAAGAAGAAAAACAGAAAACAGCAGAAGAAGGCAATCATTCATCCATCCATCCATCCATCCATCTATAAAATAATCAAGTGAGTCTTGCATCTCACTTTAGCTTCTTCTCTAAATCTTTATCATTTTCGGTTGCTTTCAATTTATACCAATTGAATAATGATTGTAATGTGATAATTTTCAATGTTACATCATGACAATAAACTAGATGGTCTTGTTCATGTTGTTTAGTTCAATTGATTTCATTTCATTGATATCATTGTTGTTGCTGATGTTGATGTTGTGTTTTTCTCTAATAGATTTGCTATTTGTATCTCGTTGAGACAAGCATTAGAACGGTGATGGTGCTGCTCGTCCCACAACGACAGTCGGTGTTCAAATAATTCTGTATTGGATGTCGAAAATGAAGAACCGCGGCAGAGTGGATTGGAGAATTCTGGTCGGTCACCTATGCTCGATTGGCAGTGAAAGCCACAAGTACGTAAATGAGTAAGCAATTTGGTAAGTTAGTAATTAAGTCAGTAGTATTATTATTATCTCTTACCTATTGCACTTTACTATTATCTACATATAACCACTCATTTCCATGAAGTGTAGATAGCTGAAGATCAACAACAGAAATGAGAAGGGAAAGAAGAAAAACAGAAAACAGCAGAAGAAGGCAATCAATCATCCATCCATCCATCCATCCATCCATCCATCTATAAAATAATCAAGTGAGTCTTGCATCTCACTTTAGCTTCTTCTCTAAATCTTTATCATTTTCGGTTGCTTTCAATTTATACCAATTGAATAATGATTGTAATGTGATAATTTTCAATGTTACATCATGACAATAAACTAGATGGTCTTGTTCATGTTGTTTAGTTCAATTGATTTCATTTCATTGATATCATTGTTGTTGCTGATGTTGATGTTGTGTTTTTCTCTAATAGATTTGCTATTTGTATCTCGTTGAGACAAGCATTAGAACGGTGATGGTGCTGCTCGTCCCACAACGACAGTCGGTGTTCAAATAATTCTGTATTGGATGTCGAAAATGAAGAACCGCGGCAGAGTGGATTGGAGAATTCTGGTCGGTCACCTATGCTCGATTGGCAGTGAAAGCCACAAGTACGTAAATGAGTAAGCAATTTGGTAAGTTAGTAATTAAGTCAGTAGTATTATTATTATCTCTTACCTATTGCACTTTACTATTATCTACATATAACCACTCATTTCCATGAAGTGTAGATAGCTGAAGATCAACAACAGAAATGAGAAGGGAAAGAAGAAAAACAGAAAACAGCAGAAGAAGGCAATCATTCATCCATCCATCCATCCATCCATCCATCCATCTATAAAATAATCAAGTGAGTCTTGCATCTCACTTTAGCTTCTTCTCTAAATCTTTATCATTTTCGGTTGCTTTCAATTTATACCAATTGAATAATGATTGTAATGTGATAATTTTCAATGTTACATCATGACAATAAACTAGATGGTCTTGTTCATGTTGTTTAGTTCAATTGATTTCATTTCATTGATATCATTGTTGTTGCTGATGTTGATGTTGTGTTTTTCTCTAATAGATTTGCTATTTGTATCTCGTTGAGACAAGCATTAGAACGGTGATGGTGCTGCTCGTCCCACAACGACAGTCGGTGTTCAAATAATTCTGTATTGGATGTCGAAAATGAAGAACCGCGGCAGAGTGGATTGGAGAATTCTGGTCGGTCACCTATGCTCGATTGGCAGTGAAAGCCACAAGTACGTAAATGAGTAAGCAATTTGGTAAGTTAGTAATTAAGTCAGTAGTATTATTATTATCTCTTACCTATTGCACTTTACTATTATCTACATATAACCACTCATTTCCATGAAGTGTAGATAGCTGAAGATCAACAACAGAAATGAGAAGGGAAAGAAGAAAAACAGAAAACAGCAGAAGAAGGCAATCATTCATCCATCCATCCATCCATCCATCCATCCATCTAAAATAATCAAGTGAGTCTTGCATCTCACTTTAGCTTCTTCTCTAAATCTTTATCATTTTCGGTTGCTTTCAATTTATACCAATTGAATAATGATTGTAATGTGATAATTTTCAATGTTACATCATGACAATAAACTAGATGGTCTTGTTCATGTTGTTTAGTTCAATTGATTTCATTTCATTGATATCATTGTTGTTGCTGATGTTGATGTTGTGTTTTTCTCTAATAGATTTGCTATTTGTATCTCGTTGAGACAAGCATTAGAACGGTGATGGTGCTGCTCGTCCCACAACGACAGTCGGTGTTCAAATAATTCTGTATTGGATGTCGAAAATGAAGAACCGCGGCAGAGTGGATTGGAGAATTCTGGTCGGTCACCTATGCTCGATTGGCAGTGAAAGCCACAAGTACGTAAATGAGTAAGCAATTTGGTAAGTTAGTAATTAAGTCAGTAGTATTATTATTATCTCTTACCTATTGCACTTTACTATTATCTACATATAACCACTCATTTCCATGAAGTGTAGATAGCTGAAGATCAACAACAGAAATGAGAAGGGAAAGAAGAAAAACAGAAAACAGCAGAAGAAGGCAATCATTCATCCATCCATCCATCCATCCATCCATCCATCTATAAAATAATCAAGTGAGTCTTGCATCTCACTTTAGCTTCTTCTCTAAATCTTTATCATTTTCGGTTGCTTTCAATTTATACCAATTGAATAATGATTGTAATGTGATAATTTTCAATGTTACATCATGACAATAAACTAGATGGTCTTGTTCATGTTGTTTAGTTCAATTGATTTCATTTCATTGATATCATTGTTGTTGCTGATGTTGATGTTGTGTTTTTCTCTAATAGATTTGCTATTTGTATCTCGTTGAGACAAGCATTAGAACGGTGATGGTGCTGCTCGTCCCACAACGACAGTCGGTGTTCAAATAATTCTGTATTGGATGTCGAAAATGAAGAACCGCGGCAGAGTGGATTGGAGAATTCTGGTCGGTCACCTATGCTCGATTGGCAGTGAAAGCCACAAGTACGTAAATGAGTAAGCAATTTGGTAAGTTAGTAATTAAGTCAGTAGTATTATTATTATCTCTTACCTATTGCACTTTACTATTATCTACATATAACCACTCATTTCCATGAAGTGTAGATAGCTGAAGATCAACAACAGAAATGAGAAGGGAAAGAAGAAAAACAGAAAACAGCAGAAGAAGGCAATCATTCATCCATCCATCCATCCATCCATCCATCCATCTATAAAATAATCAAGTGAGTCTTGCATCTCACTTTAGCTTCTTCTCTAAATCTTTATCATTTTCGGTTGCTTTCAATTTATACCAATTGAATAATGATTGTAATGTGATAATTTTCAATGTTACATCATGACAATAAACTAGATGGTCTTGTTCATGTTGTTTAGTTCAATTGATTTCATTTCATTGATATCATTGTTGTTGCTGATGTTGATGTTGTGTTTTTCTCTAATAGATTTGCTATTTGTATCTCGTTGAGACAAGCATTAGAACGGTGATGGTGCTGCTCGTCCCACAACGACAGTCGGTGTTCAAATAATTCTGTATTGGATGTCGAAAATGAAGAACCGCGGCAGAGTGGATTGGAGAATTCTGGTCGGTCACCTATGCTCGATTGGCAGTGAAAGCCACAAGTACGTAAATGAGTAAGCAATTTGGTAAGTTAGTAATTAAGTCAGTAGTATTATTATTATCTCTTACCTATTGCACTTTACTATTATCTACATATAACCACTCATTTCCATGAAGTGTAGATAGCTGAAGATCAACAACAGAAATGAGAAGGGAAAGAAGAAAAACAGAAAACAGCAGAAGAAGGCAATCATTCATCCATCCATCCATCCATCCATCTATAAAATAATCAAGTGAGTCTTGCATCTCACTTTAGCTTCTTCTCTAAATCTTTATCATTTTCGGTTGCTTTCAATTTATACCAATTGAATAATGATTGTAATGTGATAATTTTCAATGTTACATCATGACAATAAACTAGATGGTCTTGTTCATGTTGTTTAGTTCAATTGATTTCATTTCATTGATATCATTGTTGTTGCTGATGTTGATGTTGTGTTTTTCTCTAATAGATTTGCTATTTGTATCTCGTTGAGACAAGCATTAGAACGGTGATGGTGCTGCTCGTCCCACAACGACAGTCGGTGTTCAAATAATTCTGTATTGGATGTCGAAAATGAAGAACCGCGGCAGAGTGGATTGGAGAATTCTGGTCGGTCACCTATGCTCGATTGGCAGTGAAAGCCACAAGTACGTAAATGAGTAAGCAATTTGGTAAGTTAGTAATTAAGTCAGTAGTATTATTATTATCTCTTACCTATTGCACTTTACTATTATCTACATATAACCACTCATTTCCATGAAGTGTAGATAGCTGAAGATCAACAACAGAAATGAGAAGGGAAAGAAGAAAAACAGAAAACAGCAGAAGAAGGCAATCATTCATCATCCATCCATCCATCCATCCATCTATAAAATAATCAAGTGAGTCTTGCATCTCACTTTAGCTTCTTCTCTAAATCTTTATCATTTTCGGTTGCTTTCAATTTATACCAATTGAATAATGATTGTAATGTGATAATTTTCAATGTTACATCATGACAATAAACTAGATGGTCTTGTTCATGTTGTTTAGTTCAATTGATTTCATTTCATTGATATCATTGTTGTTGCTGATGTTGATGTTGTGTTTTTCTCTAATAGATTTGCTATTTGTATCTCGTTGAGACAAGCATTAGAACGGTGATGGTGCTGCTCGTCCCACAACGACAGTCGGTGTTCAAATAATTCTGTATTGGATGTCGAAAATGAAGAACCGCGGCAGAGTGGATTGGAGAATTCTGGTCGGTCACCTATGCTCGATTGGCAGTGAAAGCCACAAGTACGTAAATGAGTAAGCAATTTGGTAAGTTAGTAATTAAGTCAGTAGTATTATTATTATCTCTTACCTATTGCACTTTACTATTATCTACATATAACCACTCATTTCCATGAAGTGTAGATAGCTGAAGATCAACAACAGAAATGAGAAGGGAAAGAAGAAAAACAGAAAACAGCAGAAGAAGGCAATCATCATCCATCCATCCATCCATCCATCCATCTATAAAATAATCAAGTGAGTCTTGCATCTCACTTTAGCTTCTTCTCTAAATCTTTATCATTTTCGGTTGCTTTCAATTTATACCAATTGAATAATGATTGTAATGTGATAATTTTCAATGTTACATCATGACAATAAACTAGATGGTCTTGTTCATGTTGTTTAGTTCAATTGATTTCATTTCATTGATATCATTGTTGTTGCTGATGTTGATGTTGTGTTTTTCTCTAATAGATTTGCTATTTGTATCTCGTTGAGACAAGCATTAGAACGGTGATGGTGCTGCTCGTCCCACAACGACAGTCGGTGTTCAAATAATTCTGTATTGGATGTCGAAAATGAAGAACCGCGGCAGAGTGGATTGGAGAATTCTGGTCGGTCACCTATGCTCGATTGGCAGTGAAAGCCACAAGTACGTAAATGAGTAAGCAATTTGGTAAGTTAGTAATTAAGTCAGTAGTATTATTATTATCTCTTACCTATTGCACTTTACTATTATCTACATATAACCACTCATTTCCATGAAGTGTAGATAGCTGAAGATCAACAACAGAAATGAGAAGGGAAAGAAGAAAAACAGAAAACAGCAGAAGAAGGCAATCATCCATCCATCCATCCATCCATCCATCTATAAAATAATCAAGTGAGTCTTGCATCTCACTTTAGCTTCTTCTCTAAATCTTTATCATTTTCGGTTGCTTTCAATTTATACCAATTGAATAATGATTGTAATGTGATAATTTTCAATGTTACATCATGACAATAAACTAGATGGTCTTGTTCATGTTGTTTAGTTCAATTGATTTCATTTCATTGATATCATTGTTGTTGCTGATGTTGATGTTGTGTTTTTCTCTAATAGATTTGCTATTTGTATCTCGTTGAGACAAGCATTAGAACGGTGATGGTGCTGCTCGTCCCACAACGACAGTCGGTGTTCAAATAATTCTGTATTGGATGTCGAAAATGAAGAACCGCGGCAGAGTGGATTGGAGAATTCTGGTCGGTCACCTATGCTCGATTGGCAGTGAAAGCCACAAGTACGTAAATGAGTAAGCAATTTGGTAAGTTAGTAATTAAGTCAGTAGTATTATTATTATCTCTTACCTATTGCACTTTACTATTATCTACATATAACCACTCATTTCCATGAAGTGTAGATAGCTGAAGATCAACAACAGAAATGAGAAGGGAAAGAAGAAAAACAGAAAACAGCAGAAGAAGGCAATCATTCATCCATCCATCCATCCATCTATAAAATAATCAAGTGAGTCTTGCATCTCACTTTAGCTTCTTCTCTAAATCTTTATCATTTTCGGTTGCTTTCAATTTATACCAATTGAATAATGATTGTAATGTGATAATTTTCAATGTTACATCATGACAATAAACTAGATGGTCTTGTTCATGTTGTTTAGTTCAATTGATTTCATTTCATTGATATCATTGTTGTTGCTGATGTTGATGTTGTGTTTTTCTCTAATAGATTTGCTATTTGTATCTCGTTGAGACAAGCATTAGAACGGTGATGGTGCTGCTCGTCCCACAACGACAGTCGGTGTTCAAATAATTCTGTATTGGATGTCGAAAATGAAGAACCGCGGCAGAGTGGATTGGAGAATTCTGGTCGGTCACCTATGCTCGATTGGCAGTGAAAGCCACAAGTACGTAAATGAGTAAGCAATTTGGTAAGTTAGTAATTAAGTCAGTAGTATTATTATTATCTCTTACCTATTGCACTTTACTATTATCTACATATAACCACTCATTTCCATGAAGTGTAGATAGCTGAAGATCAACAACAGAAATGAGAAGGGAAAGAAGAAAAACAGAAAACAGCAGAAGAAGGCAATCATTCATCCATCCATCCATCCATCCATCTATAAAATAATCAAGTGAGTCTTGCATCTCACTTTAGCTTCTTCTCTAAATCTTTATCATTTTCGGTTGCTTTCAATTTATACCAATTGAATAATGATTGTAATGTGATAATTTTCAATGTTACATCATGACAATAAACTAGATGGTCTTGTTCATGTTGTTTAGTTCAATTGATTTCATTTCATTGATATCATTGTTGTTGCTGATGTTGATGTTGTGTTTTTCTCTAATAGATTTGCTATTTGTATCTCGTTGAGACAAGCATTAGAACGGTGATGGTGCTGCTCGTCCCACAACGACAGTCGGTGTTCAAATAATTCTGTATTGGATGTCGAAAATGAAGAACCGCGGCAGAGTGGATTGGAGAATTCTGGTCGGTCACCTATGCTCGATTGGCAGTGAAAGCCACAAGTACGTAAATGAGTAAGCAATTTGGTAAGTTAGTAATTAAGTCAGTAGTATTATTATTATCTCTTACCTATTGCACTTTACTATTATCTACATATAACCACTCATTTCCATGAAGTGTAGATAGCTGAAGATCAACAACAGAAATGAGAAGGGAAAGAAGAAAAACAGAAAACAGCAGAAGAAGGCAATCATTCATCCATCCATCCATCCATCTATAAAATAATCAAGTGAGTCTTGCATCTCACTTTAGCTTCTTCTCTAAATCTTTATCATTTTCGGTTGCTTTCAATTTATACCAATTGAATAATGATTGTAATGTGATAATTTTCAATGTTACATCATGACAATAAACTAGATGGTCTTGTTCATGTTGTTTAGTTCAATTGATTTCATTTCATTGATATCATTGTTGTTGCTGATGTTGATGTTGTGTTTTTCTCTAATAGATTTGCTATTTGTATCTCGTTGAGACAAGCATTAGAACGGTGATGGTGCTGCTCGTCCCACAACGACAGTCGGTGTTCAAATAATTCTGTATTGGATGTCGAAAATGAAGAACCGCGGCAGAGTGGATTGGAGAATTCTGGTCGGTCACCTATGCTCGATTGGCAGTGAAAGCCACAAGTACGTAAATGAGTAAGCAATTTGGTAAGTTAGTAATTAAGTCAGTAGTATTATTATTATCTCTTACCTATTGCACTTTACTATTATCTACATATAACCACTCATTTCCATGAAGTGTAGATAGCTGAAGATCAACAACAGAAATGAGAAGGGAAAGAAGAAAAACAGAAAACAGCAGAAGAAGGCAATCATTCATCCATCCATCCATCCATCTATAAAATAATCAAGTGAGTCTTGCATCTCACTTTAGCTTCTTCTCTAAATCTTTATCATTTTCGGTTGCTTTCAATTTATACCAATTGAATAATGATTGTAATGTGATAATTTTCAATGTTACATCATGACAATAAACTAGATGGTCTTGTTCATGTTGTTTAGTTCAATTGATTTCATTTCATTGATATCATTGTTGTTGCTGATGTTGATGTTGTGTTTTTCTCTAATAGATTTGCTATTTGTATCTCGTTGAGACAAGCATTAGAACGGTGATGGTGCTGCTCGTCCCACAACGACAGTCGGTGTTCAAATAATTCTGTATTGGATGTCGAAAATGAAGAACCGCGGCAGAGTGGATTGGAGAATTCTGGTCGGTCACCTATGCTCGATTGGCAGTGAAAGCCACAAGTACGTAAATGAGTAAGCAATTTGGTAAGTTAGTAATTAAGTCAGTAGTATTATTATTATCTCTTACCTATTGCACTTTACTATTATCTACATATAACCACTCATTTCCATGAAGTGTAGATAGCTGAAGATCAACAACAGAAATGAGAAGGGAAAGAAGAAAAACAGAAAACAACAGAAGAAGGCAATCATTCATCCATCCATCCATCCATCTATAAAATAATCAAGTGAGTCTTGCATCTCACTTTAGCTTCTTCTCTAAATCTTTATCATTTTCGGTTGCTTTCAATTTATACCAATTGAATAATGATTGTAATGTGATAATTTTCAATGTTACATCATGACAATAAACTAGATGGTCTTGTTCATGTTGTTTAGTTCAATTGATTTCATTTCATTTATATCATTGTTGTTGTTTTTTTGGTGTTTTTATTATGTTGTATGTTTGTCTAATGGATTTTACATTTTTATCTGTTCGTTACCACCTTTTCTTTGGTTTATTTCGCCACTGTTTTTTTTGGTGATTTTCTTGACTGTTTTAAAATTTTCGTCTTCGTGTCGTGTTTATATTTCGTTATCTTTTTATATTGCTCTGAATTCTTTTACTCTCTTTAATATGAAACCCTTCGTATTATTTTCTTTAATGGGATGTCTGCACTCCTTTCTTTTCTACCAATTTAGTTACTTTGGGAGATAAATGTCTGTAGGTATACGGAGTTGGTGGTTACATGAAATGTATACCTGTTGACCTTTGATTCTGTGAAAAACATGTTGTCTTCGAGAGGACAATCTATTTATCTGCAGGATAAGTTTTTGTGACTGCAGTTGTTCATCTCATATTGATTTACCCTGTGACATTATCACCTTTGAACTTGAGTTGACTAAAAATAGTTTTTTTATTTACTGTAGTTTCTTTGGGTATTTTATCTTCACATTTTCCATATTTTTCAATGAATTTCAACGGGTATATCTTTCTTTCTACGAACTAATTCTTTCTTCCTCTATTATATTCTTATACGCAATTTTTCTTTTATATATTGCTACCATTGAAGTAACTACTTCTATGAATCTGGTGTTCATCTTTTTATGCTAATGAGGTGTGGCAACTTGGACTGCTGCATATATGTGCTTGGTCCTACGTTATAGCTGACTGACTGACTGACTGACTGAGTGTTTCCAGATTCTCAATGATGGTCCAACTTAGATCAATTCATGATTTCAGTGATATCATGTAAGTGTTTATGTGATTGATCACTGAGTGGTAATCAATATCCATCACTTCCAGGTTTTCAGTAGTGGTCTAACTTAAAGTGGTTCACATTTTCAATGAAATTTCGACAATTTCCACAACCATCTACAGCCAATTATTTTTATTTTTATGTTAAACACAACTTGCTTTGATCTAAAAATGTGAACTTTGTCATTTTTATGAATAGTAGTAATTAATACATAATGATGGATATGTTTAGAAAACTCACAAAATCATCATCTGTAGTTATATTATTATCCATAGCATATGAGAATCCTACTCTAACCGGGGGATCCAGATATACAATATCAGCCAACTAAACAAGTAACAAGATATTAAAAATGAGTATTAATTTTTTTTCACAAATCTTTAGTCGATCAAAATGCTACTCTTAAATGAAAGTAAAATAAGTTATATAACCAGATTTTTGAAAAAGTTTCGTTTTCATTTTAAGTAATTTTTGGATTTTACATAAAGTAGAAAGTTTTGGTTTTTACTTAAACAAAGTCAACGTGGAGGTAACCTCTTTTGTGTAGGTGGCAAACAAACTGTGAGAACAGTTCACGGGTGAACTCGAGGAAGCCCTGAGAAGCGCAGAAAGAACCGAATATGTTCCATCCAGTCATCTTTTGGAAAGATATTCCGGAATCCCGACGTAGGGCTTCCCTATTAGACAAATGCTAAGAACCCTCCCCTCAGACAATGAATGAAGGGTTGTGCAAGATCATAGATCGCTTGAAGTTAAATATTAACACCGTTGATGGCTCAGTGGTCTAGAGGTTAAGCATCCGCGGGCGAGACGGAAGGTTCTGGGTTTGAGTCCCACATAAGCGATCGTGAATGCACACTGTTGATGAGTCTCATACTGGGACGAAACAACCGTCCATTGCTTCAAGGTTTTCAATTTTCGTCTAGTTTTATCTTAGTTTCAACGGATAAATCAAAGAAAATAAGACTTTTTATATACTTTAAATTTAAGTGACTATATTGAATATACAACTTTTTAAGTAAACAGTTATAATTGTTATTCAGTGAAAATAAAACTTGTAGTTCAATATTTAACAGGTTTGAGTAGAGAAGTTTGGGTGAGTTCATATTCCATTCAGAACTTATTAAAATTCATAGTTTTTGAGAATGTCAATTAGACATAGTAGTAAACCAGTGTAAATCGATTTTCGAATCCATTACATCAGTTTTATTAGCTTAATAACGAATAACTTAACTAGTTTTAAGCAGCATCGCTGTTATGCTGGTTGTCTGAAGGAAACATCTTACTGCTGTTACACCTCTGTACAGTTTGTTGCTTTTAGTCTTACCGCCCTTCAACAGACCTGTCTGATATGATAGGACCTTGAGGAGCGGTCGTTCCAGCCAGTATAGCTCGGTTGCTTCATCACGATAGGCAAACCCGACCACCACGTCAAGGTAGCAACAACGGTCGGGACTAATTACTCACTACTAGTTAATCTCTGTAAGCTGAACATACATTTGTACAGCTTCTTCATATAATCCAATATAAAAAATGGAAACAGATCTGTTTTTAAAAAAATTATCATCTCTAACTGGTAGGAACTGGAGGATAATTCACCAACAAAAATATAATGAGCGGTTACTTTTTTCCTATTTCCAGAATTATTAAAGACTGAAGAAATAGATTGTTAGATTTAAAAATTTTGACTGTTGGTGTCAAGTCCACTGGGAATATCTTTGGTTCAACCTTATCCATGATTGAAAATACTATACTTACGAATACCAATATTTAATAAAAAAAATTGCCCCGTCAATTCTTAGTTTCCAGATGTAATTAAGTGATTGTTTTCTTTGAAATGATCAATTCTACACAAAAATACAACTGTCAGTATGAGGTGTTGCAGATTGTTAAATTTCATTAAAATCATTAAGCAATATAATTTAGACAAACACCAAAAACCATGTCTTTCTGTCGGGATTGACTAATGTTGATTCGATGTTGTAATTTTTTTATATAATGTCATGTACTACGACAATATAATGTCGTTAGTACAGTCGAACTTTTCGAAAACTTGACAAGAAGTCTTACAGAAAATTCAAGGTCATAAGGAGGGATACATGTTGGCTAGCAGGGAAACTGTGAATATACGTTTCGTCATATTTAGGACTCATAAGTTTAATGTACCAGACTAATCCGGTCCCAAATATCAGTGGGAAGAGTTAAATAATCAATATCAATAATGTTACCTCTGATTCACAAAATAGATGAGTCAACGAATTTCCATATTTATCTTGACAGGTAAAAGCTTACTTGTTACCTTACTATTCTGAAACCTAAAAGAATAGGAAATCAATGGGTTTATCTAATTTGTTATTCCTTATTACCTTTAAATTTTTGGGTAAAAAACTGGAAGAAGAAGAGTTCAGTGATTCAGGTTTCACGTTCAGTTTAGTTAACTGAATGGTGAAACACATGCATAAAAACACATAATAAACATATTATTGTCACAATTGATTGATCACTGGGTGGTGATCAATGTCATGCGTGTCTAGTCCTTATTAGTCAGATCGAATGCTATCGACCATGTTGCAATGTGCCACCAGTCTAGGTGATTCGACATTGAGTGCACTATTGTGGAATTAGATGGTAGTCGGAGGTAGTCGACAAGAAACCCTGGACCCAGGTTTCGTGCTACTTGGCACTCGTCAGCAAGGTGTACCTGAAATCTTGACGGAACCTGTGCTCCCTGGTGGATTCGATCTCGTGTCACCCAGCTTCATAGTCAGAGACGCTACCACTGAGCTATCCGAGCCGTGTTCAGATTCCAAATGAAATTCTGAGTTTGGCATAGATTACCAAGCTCTGTCTGAATTTAATAATATATTTTTTATATAGTCCTTACCGGCACAATATGTGGTTAACTATTAATTAAGTTTTATTCGGAAAATATTTTGCTCTATAGTCCAAAGGTGTTGTACAACCGAACAACAGTCAATATCATGGGCAGAGTCAGATCTGTATATGTGAAACCGGCGTTAATACAGTGAGTATAAATTTTAAAGTTCCTAAATTTTCGTTTTAATGAAAAAATCGGTGTTTAATTAGATTGTTTAACGTTTATCATCACATTTCAATGAAAAAATTAAAATTAACTTTAAACGGCTGCTTTTTTGAGTATGTTCCAATATATTTTATTTTACTTTGAGACAGCCATTCCTCTAATTCATGGAACAACAAATTCAGTCTTGTAAAACTTGTCCAGAACTAACTATTATTTAAAATTTAGTACTTTTGAAGATATGATATCTTGAAAATAATTCAGTTTCGTGAAATACTAGTGTACTATATGAAAACGACTGATTTTCAGAATGAAACGGCTTGGTAACAAGTGAAACTTTTGACGTTATAGTCGTCAGTATATAAGGATCGATTTGTATTTGGTTACTTACTTACTTACTTACGCCTGTTGCTCCTAATGGAGCATAGGCCGCCGACCAGCATTCTCCAACCCACTCTGTCCTGGGCCTTCTTTTCTAGTTCCATCCAATTCTTGTCCATTTTTCTCATGTCTATCTCCATTTCCCGGCGTAATGTGTTCTTTGGTCTTCCTCTTTTCCTTTGGCCTTGAGGATTCCATGTGAGGGCTTGTCTTATGACGCAGTTGGGTGCTTTCCTCTATGTGTTTCCTATCCACTTCCAGCGCTTCTTCCTAATTTCTTCCTCCGCTGGGATCTGGTTTGTTCTCTCCCACAGTACGTTCTTGCTAATAGTGTCCGGCCAATTGTATTTGGTACTTCAACCTTTATAACAGCCAACAACAACAAAAACATCTTCTTAATGGCAAAATGAACTCTCTATGAGACCTTTACTGTTTGTTTAACGTTTACTGAATACTGATATGATGATCATAATATTGTTAAGCGTAGTTAAATTTTCAGAGGTAGGACAGTGGTATCGTACACTTACTGCTAAGAAATTTGTCGAGATATAAATTAAGATGAACTGGAAAACCAGTTGTTAAACTTGCAGACCCCAATTTTTATATTTTAGTTTGAATAAAAGGTAAAAATAAAAGTTGTTTTTTTATCGTCAGTGGGTTTTAATCCTAGAACTCTCTTGATGTTTATTCATACAGTAGTAAAAAAGTTGGAAAAAATACAATGTTTCAGTCAGATCATCAAGTGTAGTGAAATTTTCCCAAACTAACAACATTTCACAACAATATAAATTAATTTCTGTTTTACGTAAAATCAGGAGAAAAATAATTCATTTTATTCCATGAATAGGGAATGTGTACCGGACTTGTCCCTTGTATTATTTATTTAGAAGAAAACAAGACTTAGAGCTACAATAATATTTGTTAGGCAAATGGTACTACTTAATACTATCCAATACAAATTTGGAGCCAAATTTAGATGTAATTTTTAGAAAGTGTATCAGAATTATGGTGTTGTCCCTTTGGTAAAACTATATATTATACATTATTGATGTTTTACTTTTGGGAAACCATCTCCACATTTGAAAAAACGTCAACGACTTTTATTTAAGTCAGCTCTACTCTATTTATCGGATGCAAAATTTTATAGAAACAATAGCTAATCCATTATATCTCAGTGGGTTAACATTAGATACTTTTAAGGATTCTTCTTTACTGATAATTAAATATTTGCTCTCCAAAAGTGAAACACATACTACTAATAAAACCGCAGCTAAAATACAAACTAAATTTTTTTTATATGTGAAGATTATATTTGAAATATTCTCAGCGATTGAAATTTAAATAATTCCAACGTTTCGTCCAGCTAACTTGCCTGGACTTCTTCAGGGTAATAATCAAAATTTTGAAGTCCAGACAAGTTAGCTGGACGAAACGTTGGAATTATTTAAATTTCAATCGCTGAGAATATTTCAAATATAATCTTCGCATATAATGACTTCTCTATACTCGGCGCTCAATTTCTGTCAAACTATTTGTTCTAATCTTGACAAATATTGGTATAAATTTTTTTAACCTCAAAAATAAGTCATACTTACTGTAAGTAGCGTGATATGACGGGAAGTAAAATCGAAATTCGATTGATTTACTCATTGTGATTTTTGTTTAACATCACTCCCGTTTTAAATTAATGCAATGATCATTCAATGTAGTATTCGGTTTTCTTTTCTCGTATGATATTTTATTCTGTATAATATACGATATTATTGTGTACACTTGACATAAACTATGTTTAGTATGTGATTTGTGATGACTGAGTATTTTTATATATGTGGTTTCATCTGAATTATTCATCAAAATGGGTGTACAATCATTATATGAGTGTATTTTCGACTAGTGTCGTCGTCGTATTTTGACGGGTAATAACTCTTCACTTATATCAGTCTTCGTGTACTTACACATCGTGGAACTTGAAAAGGTCCCTCGTTTCGAATATAAGTGATAAGCATTTCCAACACAACAATCAGCGACGACCATATATAACAAGTAGAGTTTAAAATTAAAACACGAATTTCAGCGAAGGGATCTCTTTTCAACGAATTTATTATCAAGCTGTACAATCGTATATATATGAAATTTTTTTTTGTTAAAGTACTAATTCCGTGAGGAAATGTAAACACCAATAACCAAGATGGCGAATAGAAGATTACAATACTAGATTACGTCATATGAATAATAACAATAACAATAGATTTAGTGAATATAATAAGACGATTAAAATGTTTTTGTTATATTAATTAAAGGTCATAGAGGTGTAAAAAATAAATTAGGTGATATAATGAGCATTTACGAATAAAATAATGAGAATATAAGACATAAGTAAAGGGGGGGAATGTAGTAATAATAATAATAATAATAATTGAATAATCAAAATACTTAAGGCCAAGGCAACGATAACGATAAGACGTACTTCTTTTGTACGTATAGTTCTGGTTTAAGCTCCTGGATGGTAAGAGCTTCGGCTATTTTTAAGAGTTGGATACGAAGAAATGTGGGCAGATTTGAACGAATCATGTAAACAACCTAAAAATCAGATTGTGGATCTGTAGAATCGTTATAGTCGATTAGGTGTTCAAGTATATAACTCCTTACTGTTTTCCTTTCACCCTTATAGAACCAAGCTGGGATATATTCCCGTATCCGAGTTGGAAGTGAGCGCTGGCTACGGCCAATGTACCTTGCTGAACCTCTTGTTTTAATTTTAATGTTTAAATGGGAGTTATCCGTCAAAAGTAGAGTTCAATCGATAAGACATATCAAGGCCTAGTGACCATATATAATTGGTTAATTTGGAAGGAAAAGCTAGCTGCAGCTAAGTATGCTAACTGCAAGACTGTTGGGTTGGTACCAAATGATAACACTTACACAGCAGGACCCAGTTTTTATCTAGATATTCATAATATTTACACCTTGATACTTAATTTAGGTTTGACAAGTTTGGTAAATTTATATTGTAATCTAAACTGTTCTGTTTAAAGATATGTAGGAAATCGTCAACAAAATAAATATTATTATAAATCAGAACGTGAATTAGTTGGTTACTAAGGTCGGATATATAATATATAATATAAAGGCACAAAGACATAGGTAATTAACATAATTAATTACATAAGAATAAAAGTAAAAAAGTGTAAAATTAAGTCTAGAATCAGAAAACTATAAATCTGAAATCATTCAGATGGTTAGATAAAGAAACAGGAAACATCAAGTTTTCTGAATGCAAGAGTCAGGTTTGTTTGAGCTCATTTCTGTGGCTTCCACAGTTTGTGTGAGGTTATGCTTGCAAGCATAAGAAAAAACTAGATGGAGTTCAATACGTGCTTTCAAATGATACATTTGCATTGACTTTATGTTTAGTGTTGACATTTTATTGTTATGGAGTTACTTTACTCACTATCATTTAACTGATAATAACTTTCATAGTTTAGTATAAAACCACATATAAGTACTAAGCTGTGATCAAAAGCTACTTTAAAGATAATCTTTCTTCACTCAAACGTTTTAAACGTCCAGGCGGAAATGTTTAAGATTTAACTGCAAAACTAATATGCCACATAAATTAAGACACCCTGCTTATAATAAACATGTAGTTTGGGAGATTATGTGGATAGACTACAAGTTATGAGTACAAAACTACATTGACGTTAGAAGGTTGCACAATTGTTGTGATAGTGTACTTCGGTGATATGTTTGAAAATGAAGTAACTAAAAACACTAATATGTATGGAAAATGGTAGAAAAGCAATGATACAGTTTTCAAATAATAAAATTTGTTTTTTGCTACGACAAAAGAGCAGTCTATCCCGTTGAAATGTTATTTGGAAAAACACCAGCTTCCACTTTAAATCCTTACGTCCGTAAACATACCTTCATTTATGGCGCATTTGAACATATTTTCAGAAAAATACTAGCTCCTACTAATTTACGTATTTTCAATATTAAAGTGTATTGTCGTTATCTACGGTAGTAAGCATCTTGGGGATTATTTTTTTTAAGATTATGTATGACATTTAAAACTTTTCGGCTATAAATAACCTATATTTCCGGTTAGAGCCAAAGCACTAACCAAAGGATCAAAACTGACGAACCAAACGTGGCGTTATTGTGTTTAGCAGTTAAAGTATATCAAATATTCTATTCCAGTCAGTGCGAATACTGTTACAGATTTCTTTGCGTGACACATAAATATATAAATAAGACCGTTTAAGAATATCTAACATTTCTAACATTGTCAACATGAGTTTAATTTGGTTCCTTACTCTAAGATTCTGACATTCACACTATATGGATCACCTATTTATAAATCATACTACTAATGATGTCATTTAGCAGTCAACTTATCCACCAAAAAAGGAAAACAATTTAGTTTAATCTTAGCTTTAACTTGAAACAGAAAAAGGAAATGTTAAAATTTTAAAATTTTCTTTGCTTCAGCAAAAGCTATATAAGCAAAATTAGAGGTGTTAGGACATTTTCTGGTTAGCATAGGCCAGTGGATGGTTGTTTAGTAAATTGTAACCCATATTAAACACCACGCTACCTAGGTTGAAAGTATTTTACTGAGCGAATTGTATCTAATTTACTAAAAATGCGGCTTTTTACATAGTCCTTAGTAAAAATGATGCCACTGAAGATGCCACAGGTATTCGGAGTTTGACAACGCCTTAACCGGTAACACTGTAGCGGTAAATAAATGACCAAAATAAAAAGCTCTGTAAGTTTTCGATATTGGACGCTGACTAAATTAGTTTTAATGGACTCACCTATCTGAAGGCGCTCGGTCATGCATCCGCACCAGATCACGAGTGGGAACGCCGTGCTCAACAACCCCTGCAATCGCTAGCCAGATTAGACCAGACAATCGTCGATATATTGATAGCCTATCAAATATATCTTCGAACCTCCTTCCTTATGTCTTTTGATTTCACTTGGTGGGTACGATTCATAATATAAGGTGTCAAACTCCGAATACCTGTGGTATGATCATTGGTGAACCTAACGTGATCTGGTACGCCAAATTGCAAACTGTGAGTCTGTTCCTTTTTGGGATTCTATATATCATTGCCTTGTTTCAATTTTTTATACACTGTGATATTTTTTCCGTGTTTTTGGATATATATATATATATTAACACTCGTTCATCTTCGTACTTCATATTTCACTATGACTGAACAGACACCCAAAGTACTTAAGCTAAAGACTATGTCCCCACCTTCGTTTCAACTGATGCCCTTCTGACCAGACAACATCGGAACCTAGTTCTGCTACGCAGAAGCGGACTTCTACGAGCACGGCATGAACGACTACGTGCACGATTCCTCGCAGTAGTCAAGGCACTACCGCGTGAATTCAGCAGGTACGTAACACCTAGTATGTTTACTAGTGATGTTTCTGGACCCTACGAAACACTGAAACGATCTATCCTCAAACGCGGAGACCTAACCGATAGACAAAGGTTAGACCAACTCCTTAGTAACATGGACCTGCAACACGGTTCTGTGATGGGCATGTTGCATCGAATGAGAGAGGTTATAGGTCAAAGAACCTTCGATGGTGGCCTATTTAAACAACTCTTCTTATCCAAACGTCCTCAACAGGTGCAAACTGTGCTGGTCTCGTTTCAAAACAACGCCTTAGACAAGCTGGCTGCATCTGCTGACCGCATTTTAGAAATCACGAAATCTAATGCCGAGGTTTTTTCAGTTAAAGAAAAGTCTCAAACAACCCAGAATGACATAAAAAAGTTATGTCATACACTTACACGTTATCTTAAATTTCGTAATGACCGTAAACGGTCAAACACCCCATGAAGAGGCACTTCACGTAAGTGATCTGTCTCTAGACCACGGGAGGCTGATAACTCAGACTGGTGCTGGTATCATAACCAGTATGGAAAGTCCTCCAGAAATTGCAGAAAACCCTGCAATTTCCCCGACTCAAAATAGACTGACACGAAAAACAATTCGGGAAACTTCCAAACCGGCACGCGTTAATGGTAACCGTAGCCGGCGAACATGGCTGCCTGCTATATGTCACAGATGTGATAACGAGAGTTCGCTACCTCGTCGACACTGGCGCAGAAGTTAGCGCCCTTACTGCAAATTCGAACGACCGGCTTCACGAATCAGTTTTAAATCTACAGGCGGCAAACAGAAAGCCTATCGCCATATACAGTAAAAGGTACGTTTACCTTAACGTGGGTTTACGCAAACCCATACACTGGATCTTTATTGTTGCAGACGTTCACATGCCAATCATTGGTATAGACCTACTACAGCACAACAATTTAACTATCGATACGTGCAAACGGAGGCTAGTAGACGGAAACACTAATTTATATGTTTGCGTAACTTCCTTTTCTGGTTGCAGATTATCTCCAGTCACAACTAAGCACACGATAGACCCGTTCTATCAACCACTACTCGATAAGTATTCTTGGTGGGGGGGTTCAAAACTGTTTCACTAACCAAATATGTAACTGAACATTGTCATAGATCCATTCAGGTAGCCTGAAAACTGGTTGAATGCTGAAGTCTGCCATTCTCTTGACAGGTCTTCGATTTTCAATCTGTAGTTATGAGATGTAAGTGTATCCCTTAAAAGCGAAATTGGGAAAACAGAAGAACGCGGTAACGCATCCCGGTAAAACCAGTGTTCAAATTCAGATTCAGATTCAGATTCAGATTTGTGTAGTAAGGACAGAAGGCCTATGGCCTATGTTATTCCTTTTCTAGTATGCTTCTGTGAGTGTCCAGTCTTCTCTTGAAAGAGTCAATTGAAGGTGCGGATACCACTGCTTCAGGCAGCAGGTTCCAAGTATTGATGACTCAGTGTGAAAACCTGTATGCCAGGGGTATTTTGTTCGTTCTTGGCTTTTCTACTCGCCTGCTATGTCCTCTGAGGTGTCCCGATCTAGTGGGAAGAAAGAGAGAGAATAAGTTAGGTCCGAAATCATTTCTCAGTATTCTGTACATCAATATTAGATCTCCCCTTAGTCTGCGACAGGACAGAGTAAAGAGGTTCAGTTTTTCAAGCCGCTCTTTATATGATAAACCCCGGAGTTCCGGAATTGCACGCGTAGCTGCCCTCTGTACCTTTTCTAGTATGTCTGAGTCACCTTTTAAACAGGGGCTTGCAGCCTGAACACAGTTCTCTAACTTAGTTCTCACTAAGGATGTGTATAATGTGGTGAACATGGTAGTATCAAGCTTAGTGAATGTCCTTTTTAAAGCCCAGAGGGTTCGAAACCCCTTAACTGCGACCTCCCGGCAATGGGCCGTCGTCTTAAGATCATTGCTTACTGTCACCCCTAGGTCCTTATGAGACCGGACTACGGGTAATGACACATCCCCTATGTTGTACGTATTAACCTTTGAATTCCCCAAGTGCATGTAGACACACTTTTCCGAGTTGATAGGCATTAGCCACTCTTTAGACCAGTTTATCATATTATTTAAGTCCGCCTGAAGAGTAAATGCGTCTGTGTCTCCAGTTATTACTCGCTAAATTTTTACATCGTCAGCGTATAATAACATTGGAGACTGTACTATACTTGTAAGATCATTAACGTACATTATAAAAAGTAAAGGACCTAGGACGGAACCTTGGGGTACTCCACTAAGTACTGGTCTCCAGATGGAGCACTTGGAATTTATTCTTACTTTTGCCTACGACCTACTAGGAAATCCCTAATCCATTTTAAAAGAGGTCCGGCAATACCAAGGTTTGCCAACTTCAATAGCAGTCTATTAGTTGGCACCTTGTCAAAAGCCTTACTGAAGTCTATGTAGACAACATCCACTGAGTTTCCGTTGTCTAGCGCATTAATCCAGAGCTCCCTAGCTATAAGGAGGTTCGTTGTACAGGATAGACCCTTTCTAAAACCATGTTGTGCCATGTTCAGCAAGTTATTGGTTTCCATAAATGCTGTTATGGTTCGTTTGATTATCCTTTCCAGTATTTTAATTACAACACTGGTGAGGCTTACGGGTCTGTAATTTGATGGAACTTGTCGTAGACCACTTTTATGTATGGGAGTGACGATTGCGTCCTTCCAGTCCATAGGTAACACACCTTGGTCAAGTGACATTTTGAATATCACAGTCAGTGGGGCTGCGATATATTCGGCAATATGTCTCAAGATTTTAGGGTGTAGTTCATCTGGTCCTGTTGACTTCTCTATGTTTAGGGTGCTAAGAGCCTTAAGCACATCGTTTTGGTCGAAGTTCACGGTGAGCAGCTGGTTTGTTGACTCTGTAATTGGGTCTGGTTCTTTCTCTAGAGGAGGTTTCTGAGTGAAAACTGCCACAAAGTAGTCAGCCATAACCTCAGCTTTTTCCTGATCTTCCTCTATCATTTCAGATTCACTTCCTACTTTAATTAGGTTGGGAATCCAGTGATGAGTCCTTGTTCTGTAGTTTATGTACGAGAATATCCTCTTGGGCTGCTTGAGTGCAGATTCTGCCAGCTGCATTTCATATTTTCTTTGCGCTTCCCGAATTTTAGTTATACACACGTTTCTTATCGATCTGTAGTGTTCCATCGTACCTGCTGTGCCAAGGCGGATGGCAACATCCCAGCATTTCTTCTTTTGTCTTAGTAAGCGTCGAATATCCCGCCCTAAACAGGGATGTCCGTGCTTCTTTTTCTTTGGGACAGTCCAGGGTATATATGGTTGAGTTACCCGATTGTATAACTGAGCACTTTCAAAGACAGTGTTAAACAATCAGTCTCCATATATACATATTCAATTAACAATATATTCGTCTAGAGCTAATATAGAGAAATTATTCTGTTTAAGTCCTCTGCTTGTCGTTCGTTCATAATTTTGTACATCAAGTAACTTCTAATATGAGTAGTCCGCCCATTTGAATTCACTAGTCTTACTGATATTGACAGTTTTTTAGAGATTAGTGTTCAGATGGTTCAAAAGAACGTTCCTAGAATAATCAGGTATTTTAAAGGGTTCTAGAAGTGCTCAGGATGCCTGAAATAGTCAAAATGATTTCTTTGATGGATGAATATCTGTTGATTGATGGAGTTCCTCACAAGTATTGAACTTTAGTTCCGAAATGCCTTCATGACTAATTTTTGGATATGCTGAAGTGCAGTCATATCCATTTGCAGTGGAAACGAAAGTAGTTCTTTGATTGGAAGGGAGGCAGATTAAACCTGAGGATTTAACATATTGTTTGTCTCTAACACCGACTTAACATATGACTTAATTTTGTAGTGTTCTGATTGCTTCAAAAGCCTTTTTGTTTCATTTGACGTTAGAATCCTATCATATGGTATCAAGATATCTCGTATTACTTTCAGCTTACTATACTTTCAAAGGCAAACTACTTTGGTTTTATGTGTAGTCTTCAACAAGTTGCGAACGGACTAATCTTCGACCGGATTGTCTTGCTGGAAACACCTAGCTGAAAGAGGTCGATCACACACCCGCACCAGGTCTCGAGTGGCTAAGCTGTGCTATGCACCCCTCACAACCGTTAACCAGCTCAGACTAAAGGCCTTCCGATATATCGGTAGCCTCTCAAATATGTCTTTGAACCTCTTCATTTCTTACTTGTGATTTGACTGGGCTGGTATATTACAAAGGTGTTACTGGTAAGAAAGTTGTCAAGCTCCGAGCAACTGTGACATCATTATGTCAATAAAATATACGCGCTAATTAGAAAGAATTCTTTGCTCTTACTGTTTGATACACATGGTTTTGAACGGTGCCGTAAAACCATGTAGTAGTTGAAAATTGACTAATTTTTGACTATTGCTGCATCGAGAGCAAAAAATCTGTAATTTGGACCTTTTTCAAATTTTCTCGTCTAAATATTTATAAAAAGAAGTGCGCTAATTGAAAAGGACAGTGGTATTTTTCTCGCTGAGTAAATTTTATTGTTTTGATCGTTTATTACGTATCAATACTACTGTTCTCACTTTAATTGAATTTATTTCAGTTAAAGCATTCGACTAGAGTATCGTTTACTGTTTCTCAATTAGTTTATCGTCGGTACTCTTGAGTTTGTCTTACATTGTTCCTACTCGTTCTCTTTCTACTCTTTTGTATATTGTCATATACTACTTATTTGCATTCAGTAAGCCGTTGTATTCCCAACAATTTTCACACTTATGTTGTAACGCAAGTTGTAATAATATTCTGGAATGTTCACATATACTTATAACGTTTACTGTACTTATCATTGTATTTATCATTATAATTACTGTATCTTAATCGTTGTAGCCATTATCCACAGTCTTGTGCATTTGTTTAAATGCAACAGTTTCCATATTGTTTTGCTCTTGGTTTGAGCTTCGGTTGCTCATAAACTGTTATCAAATTTAGACACAGCTATCGGCTGTCTTTGTACTATCGTATGTTATAATTATTCTTTATGTTACTCCTACAGGAAGCTTTTGTTATTTTCATTCTTGAAGGACGCGTTTAAACGCCTAGACACCTCACAAATTGATGTTTGTAACTACATTTTGTGTATTATTTAATAAAGAACCGCTATTGTAGACGAATCGTTGTTTTGGAAACTCCGGTTTTGCGCGTATCTCAATCGGGTGATTTGGGCGCTTCGATAGACTTAACAACTTTGTTTTCTACTGTATCTGTTAGTACTTTTGGTCCTAACAATCTACAGTTCTCCACCTTTTTGGTCATAGATCATTTTTTGTCGCTGAGCATTATTGCATCTCTCTCTTTTTACCGAAAAGGACCTTCTCTAATGACCGGACAGTGCAAAAACGCAGTTGTCAACGTCCGGGTTGTCGTTATCCCGTTGAAAGCGGCACGTAGTGCGATGAGTGCAAAGGTTGGTACCACGAAGTTTGCACGAATTTAACGCCTGCGGCCTTCAAAAGGTTCAGTAAAAGGGTAGCGTTTGGCTTTGTCGACAGTGCTTTTCAAATGCAAACAGCTTGTTAACCGAGGCCATCTCACTGCTAGACGTTGCGAAAAAGTGTTTTAGCAAGCGTAATCAGGACACATCAAACAGCACTCGCTCTGTCGACACGCAACTTGATAAGAAGTAAACTCAGGTGAGTTCGAAAATAGGTGACTCATACCGATCAAGGAAGGAAAAACAGTCTCCAAAGGGGCCTGCCTTGAACAAAATTTCAAGGAAAGTGGGTTCTTCTGTTCCCCGTCTCCCAGGTGGGATCCAACAGGAAACGCCTAGAAGTCGCAGTCGCAAGGCTCAATCGGTTTCTAGCAGGAAACATAATCTGACCTCCCAAGTCGTCGACAACCCTCCGGAATCCAACAGTAGGTTTGGCGCAACTGTTGTTGCTTCTCCTAGCACCGTTGACGAATGGGTACAGGTTGTAAGAAAGAAACAACGTAGCGATATAAAAAGGAATCCTGCCCTCCTAAATAAAGTCGGAAAATCGAAAGCTGATCACAGCGACAGATTAGTTATTTTTCATAGAATCAAGGAGAGTGAGAGCTCTGGACCAAAAGCTCGTTTTAAGCATGTCAGTGTGCTGAATAAACAGCTGCTTAATCAACTCATGCCTCAAAATATCACCCGGGTCATCTTGCTAAAGGTGCACAGACTAGGGAGTCTAGCGAACTTGAAACCAAACCAATCCAGTCTGCGTAAAGTAGTATTCAAGTCATCGAACGAACGCGACCTAATTTTACAGAATGGACATAAATTAAAGGGTTCAGGAGTTTTTATCCGTAAGGATTTACCATTAGCAGACCGCGTAAAAAGACGGGAAGCCGAGAAAGAACTACAACTTAGGTTAGACGTTGGCGTAAAGGACCTGCAAATAGTAAATTTTCGGGTTGTAAGGCTTCGACAGAGTATGATGCTGAAGCCACTCTGAGTGAAGCACGAAGCCACCCAAATAAGCTTCGGATCTGCTACACCAATGCCCGAAGCTTACTTAATAAGCGATCGGAACTAGATGTACAGATTGACTCTACAAAGCCAGACATAATCGCAGCTACAGAAACCTGGCTGACACAGGCTATAGATAGTATGGAACTTGATTTCAAGAGTTTCATGTTAGTAAGGGCCGACAGAATACAAAAGCGTAAAGGAGGGGGAGTAGCTCTATTCATCAGGAATGCCTTCCAATTTGCCATTATCGGCAGTGTATCGCATGATAGTGGGACGTGTGGATTAGTTAGTTGCCGCTTGAATGCAAGAGACAAGAGCTGCTGATCGGTTTGGTCTATTGCAGTCCAAGCTGTGAGGTAAATGAAGTCCTGCTAAGCAGTCTCAATACTTGGTCACAAAGTGGTCGATGTCTAGTCCTAGGGAACTTTAATGCAACAATGGTAGACTGAGAAAATCTGCGAACTGAATCGTCAGAAAATTCCTTCGAGCAGGAACTAGTTGATGAGGTTATCACATGTGCCCTATTGCAACATGTGAAAGAAGCGACTAGGTACGACCCGGACACTGAATCATCCTTACTAGATTTTATACTCACTCAACATATGCCACACCTAGGTAAGAGTGATCACGCAGTTTTAACTTTCGACTTCTATATAACTGTCAGTCACGAGCACGCGTCAGTCCAGTCCAGACCTAACGTCTGGAAAGCAAACATAACAGATATCATGCACTCAACATCGTTAGTAGATTGGACAATAGACCCAGAGTCCTCAATTGAAACGGCCTGGGACCCATTTCGAAATTCATACTTAAAAGGTACCACACCCCACATTCCTTGGACTATACCAAGAGGGCTGAGATACTCCCCACTATGATTCAGTAGGGAGGTCCGCATCCTTCTCCGTAAAAGAAGAAAAACGTGGGACAGATTTAGGTTACTGGGGACCGATGAGACAAAATTTCAGTACCGAAAAGCTCGGAATACCGGTGCCTCGACCCTCTGTAACTCTAGAAAGCTGCACGGAGAAAAAATTGTTGAGGAATCCATAGAATGTCCTAAACGCTTGCATTCCTATATAAACCAAAGGACAAAGAGAAGAGGAACTATTCCTGCTCTATGGGGAAACAGTACTGCCGCATCATTAATGGAGGACGACTTTGGTAAGGCTCAAGTGTTCTCGAACTACTTTAGCAATGTATATACCATAGATCCCCCTACACATACACTGGATAGCATGACCATTAAAGAACTCGATGTCTTTGGTCTACTAACTAAGCTTGACATAGGTAAATCCACGGGGCACGATGAATTACATCCTAGGCTAATAAAGTATGCAAATGACCTTCCTCGTTTCCTATCATCATCGGTCTTGCTACATGCTGACAATGTCAAGATATGGAGAACGATGCGATGTAAGCCTGATAGCTTGGAACTCCAAAATGACCTGAAGAAATTATCTGAATGGTCTCAAACCTGGCAGCTGCCGATAAATACTTCCAAGTGTCTTGTGATGCATATTGGTCATCATGGTACAGATACATACGCGATGAATAACACTGAGCTACCTGTCGTCCAGATATATAATGACTTAGGAGTCATCGTTAGCCAAGACCTAAAGACTACTGCACACTGCCGTGCAATAGCCGCCAAAATTTTTAGAACCTTATGGTCAATACGTAGAGCTTCTAGTCATGTCGACGCTAAAACGTTTTTGACTTTGTATACGGTGTTCGTACGTCCTAAACTTCAGTACTGCATACAAGCGGCTAGTCCCTGCTCTAAAAAGATAGTGAGCTTCTGGAAAAGGTTCAGAGAACGGCAACTAAGCTGACTCCCGGAATAGTGAAGCTTCCGTATGAAGCTCGACTGGCCAAGCTGAACCTTTTCCCGTTGTCATATCGCAGAACTAGAGGCGACTTGATTACAGTTTTCAAATTGCTTAGTGCCATATTCGCATCTGATATGCCCTCATTTTTCTTGTCTTCTAAAACAGAGGATTTACGAGGACACTCCAAAAAAGTTCATAAGCCCAGAACAAATTACTTGTAAGCTGACTATCAACTTTCCCATCGAATCGTCAAAGAGTGGAATTCACTACCTCAGCACGTGGTTGAAGCTCTATTCGTCGACTCCTTCAAAAGAAAGTTGTATCAACTGAGAGACCACCATTGCCAGGACTAACACAGGCCATCAAGCCTCCTGTCCTTCCCAAACTGAAACTGAAACTGAAAATCGAAGTTCTTAACAATTGTGTACAATCATTCAGAGAAAATCAGCATTCTGTGCCCATAATACTCTTTGGCCGTGAACATGTATATATACCCTTATATATCAATAATTATTCTCCCAATTTCTTCGTTTGCGCTTTCGAAATACAAATGACGAATTCTTTCAAAATTTAATTTCAATTATTTAGTACTAACGTCATGTCATGACACCGCATTTTACAGTCTCATATACTAAAAAGTCAATAGTTATGCGCGTTAAAGTTAAAAAGTTACAGAATGTTAGGTTTTCAGATCAAAGTCTGAAATATCGGTTATTTCGTTTAAATCGATCACATGATTTTTATTCACATCAATGACCTAGGTACTAATACAGAATTGTTATGAATCTGTCCGGGAGGTTTTTTGTAAAGTCGAATTATATACGGGCTGCCAAAGTAAGATAGTTTCATTTAAAATCATAATTGATTTATTTAATAGGATGAATGGATTCTGTGTGATGTAAGACTTTTAACTGATGATACCGACACATTTTTGTGCATTAAATCACTACCTTCTTCGATTTTATTGAGTGAACATAACAACTGCATAGAGAACAACGTTGATAAACTCCCTGAAAAAAGTCCGTATCGGCCAGAAAACTTTGCTACGAGACCATTCACTGCACTATGTAATCTAAGTGAATATAAATCATGTTCAATGAGAACAGAGGCCGTTAACTCGAGTGCCTCCTTTGCACTTAAACTTGTGCCTTCGAGTGTTTTCGGAAATAAAAAACTTCTCATTGCTACAGAAGATGAGAACGAGATCACCACTTGGTTGGCCATTTGTAAGACATGTATAGGGAAGAAGTCGAGAAATGGCTCTTCAAATAACAGAGACCTGGCATGTAATTTGGGAACGCTTAGCAAAGCTGGCAGCTTTATGTCACTTAAACCAAACTCACAGGCTTGTGAAAGTGAATTTGACGATGGACTAATGGACAATGAAGTTTATGAGGCATACTCTTCAGGTATAATTATTTGACCAGATGTTATAAGATATAATTTATCATATAGTAACATTTTATGTTCTTGTAAAGTATTAACATGTTTATATTATTACTTCTCATGACTGAGGTTCGATTGGTGACTTTTTGCTGTTTTAAGATTACTTTGAACACTTCTTTTTATTGTTGACACTTGTGTAAATTACTTCAAAAATTTTTCGACGCCGCATTATTCATGACGCACACTCATTTCACATCTTACAGCAGTGTCTGGTAGTTAGAAGACCTTCTTTACTGTGAGAATTTCTCCATTTACAAAACATCTACATATTTTAAGAGTATACCAAGGAATGTTTTTTGATTTTTCTTCATAGACTAAAGTCAATATAATATGGCGATTTTTAATCAGCTAGGCACAAAACTCTTGAAGCCTTGGAGTGGACAACACTTAAACAAAATTGAATCTAGCTGCATGATTCTTCTCGCCAACTTTAAAGTGGAGCCAAGACATCTTTTTGACAATAACAACACTTTATTGTGCCACAAGAGCAACGTTACTTGACAAATGTCCTACGAATTTCAGAAAGACAGTTTGACGTAGTCTACTTAATAATGTCAAGTTAGAAACCTAAGAATTAGGTATGATCAAAAGAATATCAATATATAGTACAAATGTCGAGCAACAAACGTGTAAAGCTTATAACTAATGGCGAGATATTCATAGGCGACGCAACTTGGATCAAATTAGAGTTTATTTCTTTCCTCATCCCTATCAACAACGTAACTCAGTTAATGAATACAAATTTATGCAACCTGTTTGAAGCCCTACTTTCTAATGCGATCTATTGGTACTATTCAGATGACAAAATCTCTCGAGTCGAACTACCAAGCTAATACCCCTTCATATTTCTAAAGTTCACTCAAAATCCTATTAAATTGTGTACATTATTTTTATTTGATATAATCGGTCAATGACAGAAATGTTAAAACTATTCAATGTTAATCATTTTACAACTTATACTATATATGTAACTCTGACTTAATCTTTTAAGAATCATCGTAAAAGGTTTGGTTGCACTATGATGAATTATTCACAGATCAAGTAATACGGTAGAAACACTACTGTGGTTGGAATAGAAGAGTGAAAAATTCTACTGAAAACTCAATATCCAAAAATATTAGATAGGTAATATCCTGTAGTATTGATTAGCAAAGTGACTGAAAAATCATTCTACTGGTTACTTGTTTGTACATGCTTATTCGGTTTGTAATATTTTGATTCAATTTAGCATGTTTTCGTTAGGCATTTTCTTTGATTCCTGTTCTCAAGATTTACTTTAAATTATTTTCTATTGTTTGATTAATTAATTAGTTTTGTTTTCCATTATTTTTGAAAGAGATATAGAGTCATTGTGTGTGTCCATACAATATTATGAATTTTATACATCAAGTAATGTTTGCTAAGTAATGTAAAGCGGGCGTTCATGTTATTAATATGTTATTGTACAATTTACTAGATACATTTTGCAAAACATACGAATCAAAAAACGCTACTTTAGACATATTAGATTATCTGGAGCACTGTTACAGATAAATAAAAAACCTTCCTAATTAATTACTGATAACCACAAAACCTTACTATTTTGCCTACAAAAATTTTTAATTTGTCTCAGTTTGTACTTGGAGTTCCTAATTCCTAAAAATACCCAAATAATAATTCGTTTTTATCGTCTCAACCACTTGATGAAAAACATTTTGAAGGCTTGTTTGAAGTCCAAGATGCACTTGAGTAAATCATGAAATAAAATAAATGTTAGCTATACCTCATGTTAGTTAAGTTAATGACATTATTATTGCATAGAACTGTCACTCATTATTAAAGGGGAGCCAATCATATCTGGCCTTCAATAAAATGGAAATCAACCTTTTATAAAAACATTTAATACCAGTGAATTTTTTAATGGACGTCATCTGATAGCGTACATCAAGAGCCATATGTAAAACAACTGACAATGAGGGTGCTTGAAAGTAACTATAAGAGGTCACAGAAACCTCATTTATGTACAAAATCAATACCAGTTACCTGGGCTATTAGATACATGTATAGGAGCTTTCTAATGAGACGCAGTTATTTTGGGACTCATTTGTATCTTCAGCGGTTGCAAAATAATTAATATATGTTAAACATTAATAAATAACTGCCACAACGTATTTATGAATTTCTGGAGAAATGGTAATCACCAATCATACCAAATCCGTCAGAATCTCCAATCTTCTTAAACGATGCAGTTTTGGGACCAGATTAAAATATATTTTTTACTAACTTCGGGATATTAAAAATTCCCATAGTGTAAATTTGAATAACAAATAAGCTACCCATACTGCTTTCAATTAGATATGCCTCAGAGTTTATTTTACGTGTGCATGTGCAGAATATTAACCTTATCAAGCCAACAAATGACAAATTTGAAAAGTATTAAATAAGAAAAGAGTATGAACTGATAATAAGGTGACAGGTGTAGTAATAAATATGTAAATGATAAACAGCATGATAACATGAACTAATATATTGACATAGGAATCGGGTCATGGTTTAAAAAAGTAAACTTATTTAATTGATCATGAACTATGTAATAAGGAATGAGTAAATAGTCGGTATGAATATACAAATGTTGAAGAAGAGGGGTGTAGAAAAACCTTCAAACAAAGGGTTCAAAGGATTGGTAGGGTTGTTTATTGTTGGCTATCTGTCTATATAAAAAAACTGGACTTACAAACTTCTTTTGAATACAAAGAGCGGTTGTTAACCTGCAGCTTTGATTGTGTGCAGCAGGTTAGGTCGATCCTCATCAGGAAAATGGAATGGTATGCGAAAAATCACTGAATCCCCAGTTCTACTTACCATATGATCAATATCAACGAAGTGTAAGTTAGAGGACCTTCGCAACGATTTTGTCGGAACACTTCCAAACTTTAGACCTAATGATTCAGGAAAAAACAACTTATATTTCAAGCATGGATTTGACTCATTTTGCTTGACAAATCGTACATTATAAAATGTAAATTCCTAAAGTTAGTGCGTAATTCCTGCCCCCAAAAATATGTATAGTTTGTGTCTATATTGTACATCTCATTTTGAGGAATAAATGTTATCAATAAATATTTACTGATATATGTCAAATGTTGGAACTATCCGAGACTGGTTGTAATAATCATCATTATGTGATGTTTTGTCGAGTAATGAGTACTACACAACTGCAAGAGGTAAAATAGCCTGTTTTTGAAAATGGATTTTCAAAATTCCATCGCATTGGCTTACAAACAATTTACGGATAAATTTCTCGTTTGAAGAATGTTTCTGTTGTATCTAAGGGACACTAAATGGTTCCATGAATATTTAATTCTTTTCATCATGCTTCACTCTGTAAGATTCATTTAGTTGTCCTTGTCGTAGTTTTAACGTTTATGGTTTTGGAAGTTACTTTACATTTTTAAATTTCTATATTTACCTTCTTTATAATCATGGGAAAACTGACTGACGAGAAAATCATAAAATGTTTTAGATTCATGGAATGCGCTTGTGGACAGTAAGGCGAGACTCTAACTTACAGACGACCTTTGAACGAATTTTAAGTGACCTTGAGAAATATTCGCCAAACAGCAAACAGTATAGAGTAAAAATATATTATACAAAACCATGGAAAAAAAGCGGATACACTTATATGTGGTTCAAAAACTTGTCAAGGTTAGAAAGAGGTTCAGAGGTTCTAAAATCGCAATTCATGGAGTAGAGGAAATCATCCATACGGTTACAGAATAGTCGGCATCTGGAGCCATGATTAAGTCTCAAAAACTCTGTCAGCATCGACCACGTAGCTTCATTATTGTTTATGTGCGCTGCGGTTGTTGAGTGCACAAAATGCTACTTGTAGATAACGACACGATGCACATAACCAAGTCTATGTAGGAGTATGTACGCTCTCCAACCATCCGTATATATTTTAGAACCTGGCTGCAGCCAGTGTTACTGGTCCTTTTATTATCCAGTTCACGATGATTGTCGTAATTTGCCTTAGGAATTATATATGGGGTTTTCATCACGAACTGACATCATCTATAATGCCAGAAATTTATTTAGCCAAATGGATGAAAGGCCTTCGCGTTAAAATACGAGATCTCTTATCTTGATTCGTCCACAAATTATAGTCTCACCGTTTTATTTGTTATAGCCTCTCAATTATCACGTTTTGTACAAAATTCCGTGTGAACCGGTCGTACGTTAGCATTAAGCACTAAAGTTGGCTCCATAACCTTGAAATATCCAAACCGCTTCTGATTGGCTCGTCCATAAATTAGAGTCTCGCCTGCATTTAACCCGAATAATTATGGGTGTTGACTGTGCATACACACAATAATAAATAGGCTTACGACCTATTGCGATGCTAAATACTGGGATTTTTAAACCAGAACCAAGCGCCTATTGATATGTTTTCTTCCCTGTATACCACTTAGAACGAAGTGAGATGAATATATTGGAATTTACAGATCCAATATCTAAAGAAATGAAAAAATAATCATGATACCCAAACTAATGGTATACTTTCGCCATTAGAAATAACAAACAGAAACTGAGTGTTAAAAAATCATTTTGAAAATATTATTTGTGTATAATTCTAATTCCATTGTATGTTAACGAGAAATTGACTGCAATATTACACACCTAGAATTCCCGATTGTAACAAAATGTATACCATTGAGTAAAAGTTTTACGATTATCATGTTTTCAGTCAAAGTGTGCCTTGTTCTATCTGGGAGTGACGTTGTGGAACACCGAGTAAATCATTTGTAATGGTATTTCGACCTTGAGTAGTCACTCCTAAATGCAGTTGTGATATTGATTTTTGTTAATAATAATTATTCCATACCACATGTTCAATTGAATTAAAAATTTCTCAGTACAAAACATGCAAAGTTGCTACAAACTTCCCGTTTTATATACATTGATTGAGTGAGATCTTGAACTGATTGATGTTAGACCACCATTGAAAACCTGGAAGCACTGGATGACCGTTTTGTCCTGTTTTGGGACTCTTCAGCAGTGCGCATCCACGATCCCGCTCGTGGGATTCGAACCCAAGGCCTTCAGTCTCGCGCACAAACGCTTAACCTAGTTGACCTCTGAGCTGGCATCACGCAATTTCGTGGATTGATTGAGGCTAAACATTAACACCGTTAGATGCCGGCTCAGAAGCCAAGTAGGTCAAGCGTTCAAGCGCGAGCCTGAAGGCCCTGGGTTCTAATCCCGTGAGTGGGATCGTGGATGCGCACTGCTGAATAGGCCCGTAATAGACGAAACGGCCGTCCAGTGCTTCCGGGCTTTCAATGGTGTTCTAACATCAATCGGTTCAAGATCTCAACCAATAACTTAATAATCTCCACAACCCTATACTGATAATTACATACATTTATCATGTGAGTATTCGAAAACACGTATCTGTAAAGTTTTTAAACAGAGATTAGCTGCTATTCATACTCATACGTCATTGTTTACGATCAATTTCGTTTAGTATAAAATATTTTTCATCGCTGAATATTTCTGATACACAAATACCGTAGCAATCTCCTTTCATTTCTCCAGACGACAGAGAAAGGGATTTTCCATACTACTGCGATAAGACTTATAGACTTTGTCATTACTTAGGTTTATTTTAGGATGTAAACAATTTTTGGATCGCGTAAGTGCAAGTAGATCATAGACATAATTAATAAATCAAATTAGGTTTAAGTTGAGCAATAGATATACGTTCTAAAAAATGGATGGAGGAAATGACAACGCAGAAGTTCGAGTTTTTGTTAGCCATTATGAGAATGTAGAAATTTCAAAATACATAATAAAAAGTTATCATTTTTAAACAGTCAGTCGGTAACAACGTAGAGCTTTGTATGTACGTACATCAGTTCGAGTTGCCATACCACATTGGTACAGAGATATAATTGTCAATTCAAATTCCGTAGTGGTAGAGGTAGTAAAAGTATAAGCAGTGATCGGAAAGATTAGGGTTTGAAGATGTTATTCAAAGAGTATAATCCAGTGAAAGAGAATACAGGGACATGAAGAATTCAGAGGATTAGAATTTGGGAGAACACAAAGAGTGGACGCACCTGCGCCATTGCAGATGATTTTGAGCCATGTGATTCAAGGTCTCTAACCATCGGTTGCTATCATCTCGCGGATCCCAACCAGGTAGCCTAAACTTACCAAGATGGCTTAGTCCACTTGTCTGTGACTTGATGGATTTGTGCCATGTTTTGCTCTGGCCTCACCTAGCTTTTTCCATTCTACTCCTACACCATAAAACATTGCAGGTCGGGGTGGTTCGTTGTTGTGCCTACGTAACACGTGTCACAGCCATCTCAACTGATGAAGTTTCACCACTTCATCAATTGATTTGCCATCATTACCTAGTACCCGTTTCCGAACAACTGCGTTACTTACTCGATGGTACCATGATATACGAGCAATGTTTCGAAGACACCTATGATGGAATGCTAGTAACCTACGAATATCGTCTACTCTCACCGGCCATGTTTGATTGCCATAAAGTAGGACGGGACGAACAGCCCTGACAAACACCATTTGAGGTAATCAATTCTAATGACAGTTCGCCATAAGCTCTCACTTGACCATGTGTGTTCGAGTAGAGAGCCTTTATAAAGTTAATGTACTTCTTTGGCACTTCTTTCAGTGACAAACACTGCCACAGAACCTCACGATCAACATAGTCAAATGCCGCCTTAAGGTCGAGAAATACCACGATAGTGGGACGTCTGAATATGTTTCTATATTCTCTATTTATTCAGTGAAACGGGGACGAAATTGTATTTTGGTTCAAAGCACATTCTGGGATGCGTGGTTTATCGCTGCGTGCTTCGGTATCTAGTATGAGAATTCTCTGTAGTGTGAAATTCGACCTCAGCCGGAGATCGAACCAAGGACCTTCAGTTCTCGCAATGGACGGTTAACATCTAGGTTCACTGAGTTGGCATAAACTGGTACAATTTTGAATTTGATCATTTTGTGAAAACTGTCTTATTCTTGAAATTTCTGAAGTTCATCACCCACGACCTAGTGATTCTACGGGTCAGTCGTTCCGTTTAAAATCCGAAGGTCCTGAGTTCAATCTCCGTTCAGGCCTTTGGCACATACTGATGAATAGTCTAATACTAGAATGAAACAGCTGTCCAGTGTTCTCTGGATCAACTGGTACTCCAACAGTGGCAGATACAGTTTGCAAATATGACTAACCCCCACAAAATCCCTTCAACTAACCATATTAGATTAACCAGTTTGGTAGTAAGACGGATGTTAATCAATAATATTCAATGTATACCAATCTAAGTTTCTAATTTAACGATAGTTAAAAAAATGTTAACCACAGAATTTTGGGCGAATAAGGGAATTCTACAATGCACGTAGATATTAAATCCACGGTTTTTACTGAGACCGTAGATAATCATTATTGCGAAGTCCTAAACTGTGTCGAAATAGCCGCCAAGTATTCTTTGATTTTTAATGGTGTATTATCTTTTAAACTATTAGTGTTTTTGAATTGTCTCAATAGTTCTACAAAAGTGTAAAGTGAGAAATGTTATAACTACTACTAAGGTAAATGTTTGACAACTTTCATTTTAGTGGGTGACTTACTCATTTGTAGTATTGTCTTTACTCTTTAATTGAAAGTTTCAACGAAAAAAGTCAATAAAACTACATCTATTTCTTTTTTTCCCAGCATACTTTCAACTTCTATACTCATTGATTTGTTCACTCTTCAACTATTAATTTTTTTTATAGAGGATAAAATTCCTGCACTTCTTGAAGAAGCTGGTGATTGGATGAAATTACATTTATGTCAACCAGATTGTTATTTACGTTTAACAACAGATCGTTTAGAAGTTTTGGATTTTTACAGTCATAAACCTGTACACTGGTTTCCATATCTATTGATACGTAGGTAAGTCTATAAAACAAAATAAAAATGAAAAAAATTTTCTCTAAAATTATTTATCATTGTTCATGTTTCTTTTGGTCAAACATTCTTTATTCTTTTTTTCTTGGACACCTATTTAATTGTTGGAGATTTTGAGGTTGCACTTAAAATCAATATATGATTCCTTTCTGTTGTCTATTTTAAACAAATGGGTTTTTCTGTATATTATAGTAATTTCAACGGTTAAGATCATGAATCAATTGAAGCTAAACCACTATGGAAAACCTAGGAGCACTGGACGACCGTTTCGTCCTATTGTGGGATTCCTCAGCAGTGCAAATCCACGATCCCCAACTCCCGCGAAATTCGAACCCAGGACCTATCAGTCTCGCGTGCGAGCGCCTAACCACTAAACCACTGACGATTTCCATACTAGGACGAAAATGGCCGTCCAGTGCTTCCAGGTTTTCCATGGTGGTCTAGCTTCAACTGACTCATGATCTTAACCATTGATATTTTAAACAAACTCAGATAATACAAAATTTAAACTTATAACTAATTATTAATAAACCGCATTTAAAGAAATAACATTAATTAGTTACTCTCAAATCGTTTTTGGTGTGTGAAAGTTTCTAGAAGGTGAAGTTCTCTTAGAAATTATATTGATCAATATCATTTTTGTCTTATTATTGAAATATTATAAACAGATTTGTTTATTATCAGAAGGGATTTTGTAGAGATTTTAGTGATTTCAATAGTTGAAACCTGGAAGCACTGGACGGCCGTTTTCGTCCTAGTATGTAAATCGTCAGTGGTTTAGTGGTTAGGCGCTCGCACGCGAGACTGATAGGTCCTGGGTTCGAATCTCGCGTAAGGCGGGCGTGGTCTTGGATGAGCACTGCTGAGGAGCCCCATACTATGTCGAAACGGCCGTCCAATGCTTCTAGGTTTTCCATAGTGGTTTAGCTTCAATCGATTCATGAACTCAATTATTGAGATTTAATAGTAACTTAACATGATTTTCATAATAAATTTTCCTGTGTAATTGAGGATATTTTCGAATTTATATTTGGGTAATTAATGATAATATGTTTGTCACTGAATGGAGAAAAATGGGTCTTTGATTTTGTTAAATTATTTGATATTGTATATTCTGGCCACTGAGACAATTAATACGGTCCATTAAATTTATTGTCTAGCAAATATATAGAGATATGTATGTTTAGTCAATACATATTCTTCCAGTGTGTTCATAATAGCTATCCAGAATTGCGCTTACACTGATGTCATTGAAATATCATTCTAATCGTAATGAATATATTGGTGTGAGTGGTAAATCGTAATATTTGAGTTATTATTACTATATTAGCATAGGAAGTTTGTGGAGATTGTTGAATTCTACAGTTTTCACCACAAGATAACCTTCGTTAGACAACCAATGAAAGTCGAGAGTTAGTGGACAACTGTGTTTCTTCAGTGTCTAGCAATTCTAAGCAATGCGCACATTCACAATCATTCTTAGAATCAAACCTAGCAGCCAGCGATTAATCTTTGAACCAGTGAGTTAATATTTCTAACCATATTATGTATAAGACATACATTACTTACCGACTAGATCGGAAGATGATTTCGCAATATTGCCAAATCATTAGTCTGGTAGTTAACTGTTCAATTCTGGTTCAGAAGATTCTAGGTTCGGTTTCTAGACGGGTCGTAGATGTGTACTACTGAGGATAATTCTACTAGAATGAAACAATTGTCTATTACTTTTTGGGTTACACTGATTCCCTAACGGAATACATCTTTTGACACAAATCCGGTGTTCATCTTGCTGTGCTAATACGATAAGGCAACTTGGACCAATGCATATATGTGCCTGGTCCTACATTGTAGCCGACTGACTAAATCGTAAATTACTTCAGTCAATTTATTTTCAAATGTGAAACATTTTCCAGATTCTACGTAGAATTAATCAGTAAAATGAATTCGTTTCAGGTTTCTCATATGACATTGTTTTTTACCAAATAATTTCATCATGCTGTGTAGATGCAGTTTTTCTTGTTACACTCTCTTATATAATCACTGAAATATATAAAACCGATTTAGTCTTGTTAAACAATTTTCCTAGAAAAAGATCATAGTCTTATTCAAAAGGTGACTGTTAATTTGTTGATACAATTTATTTTATTAAAATTGACTTCACAGACATCAAGTATGGGGAGTGAAGTAGTCGAACGCGTCAATAACTTCACTTATCTTGGAAGTCTGAAGAAATCTCAGCACGGATTCATAGAGCTCGTTTGGTTTTTGTCAAATTACGTCACCTATGGCAAAGGTGAGATATCCGATTATTAATTAAAGGACGAGTATACTATGCGGCAGTTCGCCCTGTCCTAATTTACGGCTGCGAAACGTGGCCATTAGGAGTAGAAGATACTTATAAGTTATTAGTATTTGACTACAGATATCTTAGAAATATTGCTGGCATCTCCTGGGATCACCGGGTGAATAATAGTGAGATCAGACGCATGTTATTGGGGAATGATGGTAAATCAGTCGATGAGGTTGTAAATCTTCATCGACTAAGATGGTTGGGCCATGTGTTACGTATGCCTGAACACCGTTTACCATGACGCATAATGCTGACTAGTGTTGGAGATGATTGGAAGAAAGTTAGGGGCGACCAAACCAAAACGTGGCATCAGTGTTTGAAGTCACCAACTTCTGATCTGAGCCATGTTGGTAGAAGCAGACTACTTGGTTGGGGTCTGTGTGATTGTCGTAACCAATGGTTTGAGACTCTGGGTGACATTGCTCAGAATCGATCATAATGGCGTCGGTGTATACACTCTTTGTCTTTCCCTAAACTATGAGATTCAAAGTGCTTTATACCTTTCTTTCTGTATTATATCCTTATATACAATCTTTCTTTTATACATTACCACCATTGAAGTAACTCCTATGAATTTGGTGTTCATCTCGCTGTGCTAATGAAGTGTGGCAACTTGGACAGATACATATATGTTCCTGGTCCTACGTTGTAACTGACTGACTGACTCAAAGACATCAACCATCAGCTCATATTTGTAGAGTACTATGTATCTAGACTTATTAAATAAATCTTAATATTTTCTTTTTCCAAGAATAGTGGTTAAGATAACTAATCGTTGTGGAACACCGAGTAAATCATTTGTAATGGTATTTCGACCTTGAGTAGTCACTCCTAAATGCAGTTGTGATATTGATTTTTGTTAATAATAATTATTCCATACCACATGTTCAATTGAATTAAAAATTTCTCAGTACAAAACATGCAAAGTTGCTACAAACTTCCCGTTTTATATACATTGATTGAGTGAGATCTTGAACTGATTGATGTTAGACCACCATTGAAAACCTGGAAGCACTGGATGACCGTTTTGTCCTGTTTTGGGACTCTTCAGCAGTGCGCATCCACGATCCCGCTCGTGGGATTCGAACCCAAGGCCTTCAGTCTCGCGCACAAACGCTTAACCTAGTTGACCTCTGAGCTGGCATCACGCAATTTCGTGGATTGATTGAGGCTAAACATTAACACCGTTAGATGCCGGCTCAGAAGCCAAGTAGGTCAAGCGTTCAAGCGCGAGCCTGAAGGCCCTGGGTTCTAATCCCGTGAGTGGGATCGTGGATGCGCACTGCTGAATAGGCCCGTAATAGACGAAACGGCCGTCCAGTGCTTCCGGGCTTTCAATGGTGTTCTAACATCAATCGGTTCAAGATCTCAACCAATAACTTAATAATCTCCACAACCCTATACTGATAATTACATACATTTATCATGTGAGTATTCGAAAACACGTATCTGTAAAGTTTTTAAACAGAGATTAGCTGCTATTCATACTCATACGTCATTGTTTACGATCAATTTCGTTTAGTATAAAATATTTTTCATCGCTGAATATTTCTGATACACAAATACCGTAGCAATCTCCTTTCATTTCTCCAGACGACAGAGAAAGGGATTTTCCATACTACTGCGATAAGACTTATAGACTTTGTCATTACTTAGGTTTATTTTAGGATGTAAACAATTTTTGGATCGCGTAAGTGCAAGTAGATCATAGACATAATTAATAAATCAAATTAGGTTTAAGTTGAGCAATAGATATACGTTCTAAAAAATGGATGGAGGAAATGACAACGCAGAAGTTCGAGTTTTTTGTTAGCCATTATGAGAATGTAGAAATTTCAAAATACATAATAAAAAGTTATCATTTTTAAACAGTCAGTCGGTAACAACGTAGAGCTTTGTATGTACGTACATCAGTTCGAGTTGCCATACCACATTGGTACAGAGATATAATTGTCAATTCAAATTCCGTAGTGGTAGAGGTAGTAAAAGTATAAGCAGTGATCGGAAAGATTAGGGTTTGAAGATGTTATTCAAAGAGTATAATCCAGTGAAAGAGAATACAGGGACATGAAGAATTCAGAGGATTAGAATTTGGGAGAACACAAAGAGTGGACGCACCTGCGCCATTGCAGATGATTTTGAGCCATGTGATTCAAGGTCTCTAACCATCGGTTGCTATCATCTCGCGGATCCCAACCAGGTAGCCTACACTTACCAAGATGGCTTAGTCCACTTGTCTGTGACTTGATGGATTTGTGCCATGTTTTGCTCTGGCCTCACCTAGCTTTTTCCATTCTACTCCTACACCATAAAACATTGCAGGTCGGGGTGGTTCGTTGTTGTGCCTACGTAACACGTGTCACAGCCATCTCAACTGATGAAGTTTCACCACTTCATCAATTGATTTGCCATCATTACCTAGTACCCGTTTTCGAACAACTGCGTTACTTACTCGATGGTACCATGATATACTAGCATTGTTTCGAAGACACCTATGATGGAATGCTAGTAACCTACGAATATCGTCTACTCTCACCGGCCATGTTTGATTGCCATAAAGTAGGACGGGACGAACAGCCCTGACAAACACCATTTGAGGTAATCAATTCTAATGACAGTTCGCCATAAGCTCTCACTTGACCATGTGTGTTCGAGTAGAGAGCCTTTATAAAGTTAATGTACTTCTTTGGCACTTCTTTCAGTGACAAACACTGCCACAGAACCTCACGATCAACATAGTCAAATGCCGCCTTAAGGTCGAGAAATACCACGATAGTGGGACGTCTGAATATGTTTCTATATTCTCTATTTATTCAGTGAAACGGGGACGAAATTGTATTTTGGTTCAAAGCACATTCTGGGATGCGTGGTTTATCGCTGCGTGCTTCGGTATCTAGTATGAGAATTCTCTGTAGTGTGAAATTCGACCTCAGCCGGAGATCGAACCAAGGACCTTCAGTTCTCGCAATGGACGGTTAACATCTAGGTTCACTGAGTTGGCATAAACTGGTACAATTTTGAATTTGATCATTTTGTGAAAACTGTCTTATTCTTGAAATTTCTGAAGTTCATCACCCACGACCTAGTGATTCTACGGGTCAGTCGTTCCGTTTAAAATCCGAAGGTCCTGAGTTCAATCTCCGTTCAGGCCTTTGGCACATACTGATGAATAGTCTAATACTAGAATGAAACAGCTGTCCAGTGTTCTCTGGATCAACTGGTACTCCAACAGTGGCAGATACAGTTTGCAAATATGACTAACCCCCACAAAATCCCTTCAACTAACCATATTAGATTAACCAGTTTGGTAGTAAGACGGATGTTAATCAATAATATTCAATGTATACCAATCTAAGTTTCTAATTTAACGATAGTTAAAAAAATGTTAACCACAGAATTTTGGGCGAATAAGGGAATCCTACAATGCACGTAGATATTAAATCCACGGTTTTTTTACTGAGACCGTAGATAATCATTATTGCGAAGTCCTAAACTGTGTCGAAATAGCCGCCAAGTATTCTTTGATTTTTAATGGTGTATTATCTTTTAAACTATTAGTGTTTTTGAATTGTCTCAATAGTTCTACAAAAGTGTAAAGTGAGAAATGTTATAACTACTACTAAGGTAAATGTTTGACAACTTTCATTTTAGTGGGTGACTTACTCATTTGTAGTATTGTCTTTACTCTTTAATTGAAAGTTTCAACGAAAAAAGTCAATAAAACTACATCTATTTCTTTTTTTCCCAGCATACTTTCAACTTCTATACTCATTGATTTGTTCACTCTTCAACTATTAATTTTTTTTATAGAGGATAAAATTCCTGCACTTCTTGAAGAAGCTGGTGATTGGATGAAATTACATTTATGTCAACCAGATTGTTATTTACGTTTAACAACAGATCGTTTAGAAGTTTTGGATTTTTACAGTCATAAACCTGTACACTGGTTTCCATATCTATTGATACGTAGGTAAGTCTATAAAACAAAATAAAAAATGAAAAAATTTTCTCTAAAATTATTTATCATTGTTCATGTTTCTTTTGGTCAAACATTCTTTATTCTTTTTTTCTTGGACACCTATTTAATTGTTGGAGATTTTGAGGTTGCACTTAAAATCAATATATGATTCCTTTCTGTTGTCTATTTTAAACAAATGGGTTTTTCTGTATATTATAGTAATTTCAACGGTTAAGATCATGAATCAATTGAAGCTAAACCACTATGGAAAACCTAGGAGCACTGGACGACCGTTTCGTCCTATTGTGGGATTCCTCAGCAGTGCAAATCCACGATCCCCAACTCCCGCGAAATTCGAACCCAGGACCTATCAGTCTCGCGTGCGAGCGCCTAACCACTAAACCACTGACGATTTCCATACTAGGACGAAAATGGCCGTCCAGTGCTTCCAGGTTTTCCATGGTGGTCTAGCTTCAACTGACTCATGATCTTAACCATTGATATTTTAAACAAACTCAGATAATACAAAATTTAAACTTATAACTAATTATTAATAAACCGCATTTAAAGAAATAACATTAATTAGTTACTCTCAAATCGTTTTTGGTGTGTGAAAGTTTCTAGAAGGTGAAGTTCTCTTAGAAATTATATTGATCAATATCATTTTTGTCTTATTATTGAAATATTATAAACAGATTTGTTTATTATCAGAAGGGATTTTGTAGAGATTTTAGTGATTTCAATAGTTGAAACCTGGAAGCACTGGACGGCCGTTTTCGTCCTAGTATGTAAATCGTCAGTGGTTTAGTGGTTAGGCGCTCGCACGCGAGACTGATAGGTCCTGGGTTCGAATCTCGCGTAAGGCGGGCGTGGTCTTGGATGAGCACTGCTGAGGAGCCCCATACTATGTCGAAACGGCCGTCCAATGCTTCTAGGTTTTCCATAGTGGTTTAGCTTCAATCGATTCATGAACTCAATTATTGAGATTTAATAGTAACTTAACATGATTTTCATAATAAATTTTCCTGTGTAATTGAGGATATTTTCGAATTTATATTTGGGTAATTAATGATAATATGTTTGTCACTGAATGGAGAAAAATGGGTCTTTGATTTTGTTAAATTATTTGATATTGTATATTCTGGCCACTGAGACAATTAATACGGTCCATTAAATTTATTGTCTAGCAAATATATAGAGATATGTATGTTTAGTCAATACATATTCTTCCAGTGTGTTCATAATAGCTATCCAGAATTGCGCTTACACTGATGTCATTGAAATATCATTCTAATCGTAATGAATATATTGGTGTGAGTGGTAAATCGTAATATTTGAGTTATTATTACTATATTAGCATAGGAAGTTTGTGGAGATTGTTGAATTCTACAGTTTTCACCACAAGATAACCTTCGTTAGACAACCAATGAAAGTCGAGAGTTAGTGGACAACTGTGTTTCTTCAGTGTCTAGCAATTCTAAGCAATGCGCACATTCACAATCATTCTTAGAATCAAACCTAGCAGCCAGCGATTAATCTTTGAACCAGTGAGTTAATATTTCTAACCATATTATGTATAAGACATACATTACTTACCGACTAGATCGGAAGATGATTTCGCAATATTGCCAAATCATTAGTCTGGTAGTTAACTGTTCAATTCTGGTTCAGAAGATTCTAGGTTCGGTTTCTAGACGGGTCGTAGATGTGTACTACTGAGGATAATTCTACTAGAATGAAACAATTGTCTATTACTTTTTGGGTTACACTGATTCCCTAACGGAATACATCTTTTGACACAAATCCGGTGTTCATCTTGCTGTGCTAATACGATAAGGCAACTTGGACCAATGCATATATGTGCCTGGTCCTACATTGTAGCCGACTGACTAAATCGTAAATTACTTCAGTCAATTTATTTTCAAATGTGAAACATTTTCCAGATTCTACGTAGAATTAATCAGTAAAATGAATTCGTTTCAGGTTTCTCATATGACATTGTTTTTTACCAAATAATTTCATCATGCTGTGTAGATGCAGTTTTTCTTGTTACACTCTCTTATATAATCACTGAAATATATAAAACCGATTTAGTCTTGTTAAACAATTTTCCTAGAAAAAGATCATAGTCTTATTCAAAAGGTGACTGTTAATTTGTTGATACAATTTATTTTATTAAAATTGACTTCACAGACATCAAGTATGGGGAGTGAAGTAGTCGAACGCGTCAATAACTTCACTTATCTTGGAAGTCTGAAGAAATCTCAGCACGGATTCATAGAGCTCGTTTGGTTTTTGTCAAATTACGTCACCTATGGCAAAGGTGAGATATCCGATTATTAATTAAAGGACGAGTATACTATGCGGCAGTTCGCCCTGTCCTAATTTACGGCTGCGAAACGTGGCCATTAGGAGTAGAAGATACTTATAAGTTATTAGTATTTGACTACAGATATCTTAGAAATATTGCTGGCATCTCCTGGGATCACCGGGTGAATAATAGTGAGATCAGACGCATGTTATTGGGGAATGATGGTAAATCAGTCGATGAGGTTGTAAATCTTCATCGACTAAGATGGTTGGGCCATGTGTTACGTATGCCTGAACACCGTTTACCATGACGCATAATGCTGACTAGTGTTGGAGATGATTGGAAGAAAGTTAGGGGCGACCAAACCAAAACGTGGCATCAGTGTTTGAAGTCACCAACTTCTGATCTGAGCCATGTTGGTAGAAGCAGACTACTTGGTTGGGGTCTGTGTGATTGTCGTAACCAATGGTTTGAGACTCTGGGTGACATTGCTCAGAATCGATCATAATGGCGTCGGTGTATACACTCTTTGTCTTTCCCTAAACTATGAGATTCAAAGTGCTTTATACCTTTCTTTCTGTATTATATCCTTATATACAATCTTTCTTTTATACATTACCACCATTGAAGTAACTCCTATGAATTTGGTGTTCATCTCGCTGTGCTAATGAAGTGTGGCAACTTGGACAGATACATATATGTTCCTGGTCCTACGTTGTAACTGACTGACTGACTCAAAGACATCAACCATCAGCTCATATTTGTAGAGTACTATGTATCTAGACTTATTAAATAAATCTTAATATTTTCTTTTTCCAAGAATAGTGGTTAAGATAACTAATCTTAGTCCGAATTAGTAAATATCTTCATTCCTAATACATAAATAAATGAAAGCTATAATTATATACAAAAGTCATTTCATTCACAGTCGAATTCACTTATGAGTACAAGTAAAGGTGATATTCAACAGAAACTTATTCAATGAAATCAATTTAACATCTGTTATAATCTTAATAATCATTTTCTTATGAAACCAACATTTTAATCTTGAAGAAATACTTCATATTCTCATCACAATCCTATATTTCAATAGAGTTTAACCGATTTAGACTGGAAAATTAACATTGGAATAATAAGACAGTCACATAAATGTATCTATCAGAGTCTTGCTTCGGTTCGGGCACCCAGGCAGTACCACAGCCTACACACAAATCAAGTGTTATGTATGACGCATATGTATTCGGTGCCCCATTGTACCAATATTTATGTGTTCAAATAAACAAATAAATAAAATTCTATCAGAGTATAAAATTTTTATGTGTTGAGACCACTGGCTAATTTCATATTTCCAATCACCAGTCGGAATCCTTATTCTAATTAGGTCTATTTAGCGTCCACTATTGCCTAGACTGTCAAGTCTCCACAAATCGACCAATCACACACCTGACCAATAGCACTGAGCCGACAACTAAGCTTCATTTATTCGCAATCTCTTCTTTATCCCTTGCATTAAGTCCAGAAGTTGCAACCGGCTTCTACAATATTTATATTTTAAATAGATATAGTTTATATACTGACACTCTTTCGTCTATAACATTTGAACTGAAAATTCATTGAATTCATGTAATCAAACATATGATTAAATTCATCTTACTATTGATGGTGACTGAACTTCAGAGGCTTTTTTGTTAGTTGATCAATCCATGTAGGTTTTTTGTAAATAAATCTTATATTACAGGGTTGTAAAGATTGTTGAATTTGAATTGAGACCAAAATTGAAAACCTGGAGGCACTGGATGGCCTTTTCGTCCCAATAAGGGACTCTTCAACAGTGCGCATCTACGATTCCGAGCTCGGGACCCGAATCAGGGACCGAATGTGGAATCTCTGTCATTTTAGCATCCATAAAGTAAATGTTTAGTTGTCATATCAAACCGTACATTTTTTCATTGGGCGACAGCTATTGAAGGTCTTTAGATTGTTACTCAAGTCACATTTATTATCACAAATAAAAGTGTCATCTGTGTACCTTTTCTAAAGGTGGAATTTGTCGATACTTGTTTTATTTTTCTGTTTTCATTGCCTTTCCGGTAACATTTCGTTTGGATTTCAATATTTTATCTTATTATGACTATAGCTTTGAAACATGATCCATGAAAGCAGAAAATATACATACGGTGTAGGTTTTCGCTTACTAATCGTGAAATAACGGAGTGAGCAATAGTGAGGTTAGAAATAGAGTACTAGATGAAGATGAAAAATCTGTCAGTAAGGTTGTAAATCTTCATTGGCTGAGGTGGTTAAAAATTGTGTTATGCATCCCCAACCATCACCTACCTTGATAGACAGTGTTAGCTAGTATAATAGTAAGTTAGGAGAAAACTAGGAGAGATCAAACCAAAGCATGGGATCAGTCTGTGAGATTGTTGACCATTGTTCTAAGCCATGTCATTAGGTGAAAACTATCCAGTTAAAGCTCACGTGATTATTGTGATCAGAGGTTAGAGACATTGAGTGAGAGGTCTCAGATGTAGTTACAAATGGACAGATACATTCACTATTTATTTTTCATATGATCTTCCGTCCAATTATTCGTACATCATCTGTGTTCATCCTATCTTTTCGAATCATATTCTCGCTTTTTTGTCCTTCATTGTGATGACTACATTATTTCGATGCCTTCACTACTCATTTATCTTGTTAATTTCATATTATCGGGTCTATATAATACGATGACTTGGGCTAATGCATATATATGTCCAAGGCTCTACAATGATGATAACTTACTGATTTAGAAATTCTAAAATCAATGCAAATGAACCCTTTTGTATATATGTGTGTATGTGTATGTGTGTGTATGTGTAAGAGAGAGTGTGTGTGTACACATGTATACAAGAATACATACTTTCATTGTATTTGTTAACTACTGAAATGAATAAGACTTTATTACACAGATACCAAAATTACAAAAATGCAAACTAATTAGAATGGACATATTATTCAATATCCATGTTCTTATTATCTATGGAAATTATTTCTTTAATAATAATACAATAATGAGTTCTTATTAAAGTATTTTTTACTTATGCAATCTTATTACTATCAATCTATCTGCACACTATTCAAAGTCTACTCAACTTTATACTATATAATATTATAATAAGGTTGAATAGCTTATCAACTAATTTCATAATGTTGTTATATTCCTTTCATGTCAATGCTTAGTTAGTTGAGCACAAAAATGATTGGTTGTTTACATGTGTGTGTGTGTATATGTGTTTGTGTGTATGTCAACGCGTAGATATCGCATGCGCTTTTCTGTCAACTTACATATTATATTGATCTCTTTTTATCGGTAGGTAGGTAGGTAGGTAGATAGGTAGTCAGGTGAGTAAGGTAGATAGGTACCTGTATCCAATACTCTCCACTTGCAAGAAATCTAATTATTATCGATTCAGTATTTTCTACAAAAGTATATTTACTGTTCATGCATAGAACTCAATTTATACTACATTCCTGATAAATGATAATATTAATCATGTCAATACAGATAGTATTGTTCGCTTTACATAAAATTGTATGTATGTACTACTAAAATGCAATTTTTAATTTAGAACATGAAGTAACCAGAACAAACATGATACTTTTTTATAATTTTGTCCTAAAAAGAGATGTAAGCTGCTGGCTAAATTGCATTGTGTTGAATCATTCTTCACTTTATATATCTATCTCATCTTTAGTTCACATTAGATCACAATTACATCATTTTTGTAGTTTTGTAGGAAAAAAAACCCATTAAGATTATTGTTTAACACTAAAAGTTTTATTGGTAAGCACCTTAGATTAATAAATTTTACTCGTAAACAACCAGTTAGGTCAAGAAGTAATATGCTGCTGGATGCTGAAATTGACAAAACATAACTGAATTACAACGATTACATAGTTGTAAATATCTCAGTCCCACAGATCATTAATCTCTGTCCGAATAGTTCACTGATAACGTCTTAGGCAGTAAAGCTGAGTTTAAGTTAAGTCGGTTTAAATTTCACTGGGAAGAATCGCTAACCTTAAGATTGAAGGTACGCCTTGCTGGAGAGTGTTAATTTATACAAAATCCAGGTCAACCTTCGAACATAGTCTGTGAGATATCGAGTCACCCAGAATGATGCCTACATTGCAACTTGATGACTAATCGGTGACTAATTAGTTGTCAGTATCATTGACGATTGAACAGTTCCATGACAATTGTTGTCAGACAATTAAATCCATTAAGGAGAGGACTGTCATTTCAAATCCATATTAAATAAAGAATAAATAAGCCGTTGAATAATGGATGAAATTTTTGGTACCTAGAAACAACTAGCATTCAGTCCACACCAATCATTCAGTACTATGTTAAATGTGATATGTTTGTTGTTAACCAAAGCGGACTTGGAGGAAGACAATCCTCATACGGTGTTTGAGTAACTAATGCAGTTAGATAAGAATTCAAATAGTTCATTATCTATGGTATGAATGTTTACCGTTTTTTAACTTGCTCCATTACTTATCCTATTCAAATAAAATTTTCACAATCATTATTTCACTTATGTATGAAACAATTCTTTTGATCACCAGCTATTTCAAGGATAAAGCTGTCACGTTTTATTGAGATCACTAACCAACCAGGTCAAACAACTATTGAAAACCTGTAAGCAATGAACTTCCTATTCACGATATGTATATTCTCAGCAGTGCACATCTACAACCCTGCTGCAGATCGAGCCGAAGACCTTCAGGTTTCACGATGAGAAATTAAATTAGACTACTGAACCGGCACCCAGTTATTTATATGACTAAATCCAACCAGTTTGTTGCATCGCTCAGTTAAATATATAAATCACTGGCCTTTGGTTGAATGTCTAAAGATTAAACTCTCATTACAAGATCATGAAGGGATTAGACCAACAAAATAATCGAATTCAGAATAGAACTTCTTGGATTTTTGCGCAAAATTCATTCATCCATATTGCTAAATTGCATTTTGGCATTACAACTAACGTCAGTTCATGATATAAACCTTACTTAAGTTTCTAATATTAAATTCTAATTCTAAATCCCATTACTGATTCCTCATAGAAATTTATAACCCTCTTTTGATTCTAGTAAGTAGGTGAATTGTCTCAAGGTCACTTTGGCACCTATCAAAGGTCATCCGTAAATTATAGTCTCACCCTTGAAGGTCCTGGATTTGATCTTGGGTAGAGTCAATGGTTGCCTTACCTTGATTGGTTATATCAATAACATTCAACATTATCCGCAACCTCCATAGTATTGCGTTTATTTAAGTTTTACTTAAGATAACATTAACTCGAATGAAAACCAACGTATTCTGTGATTATTTATCTCCTAGAGTGGAATACATACCACCTATCCTTCTTCAGTAACTGTCTTTGATTTGTGGTATATTTGATAGATTAAAATTATACAATGCAAGTTAATATATTATTTTTATCCCTTAACTACTGCATGCATCAATGTACCATTTTAATGAAACTACAGAAAAATCTTAATTATTCAGATTGGAACTTGTTAAAAATTTGTAAATTTATCCACTGTTTGACTTGTTTACATCCATATAAACGTTTTTCACTATGATTCAAAGGTGATAAAATTACAGATTGGTATATATATATATATATATATATATCTGTTGCAGAAGCTGGTCGGCAGCCTATGCTCCATTGGGAGTAACAGGCGTAAGTAAGTAAGCTGTTGCGGATACTAGATCCCCAGAACCCATTTAGTAAGTGTTTATTTTTGTGATTTTATTTTGGAAATTGAAATTTCCTTTTTCGCGTCAAAAGCGCCCATTTTCACCTTCATATCATATTTCACTCTTGACAGGACTTTAAATGTCATTGATTCGTTGTCTCTTTGAATATGCTATTTGGTGACATTTTTATGCTGTATGTATACGCTTGAGTTGTGCTTTTGTCTGCTTGTGGAATACACTTTTCCTCTTCTTACCCGGAATTGTGATACATCGGTATAGTTAGCTTATCTGGTCATTGTGTCACTGAGTTTTCGTTCCGTACTCAGGCTTAAGTGATCTCGTAATATACATAAATCGGGAGACATATAAAGACCATTTTTTACTAAATGTAATTCAGGTGATATCAATCATCTCTACCATTTATTTCAAGGAGAAAATAGTATGTTACCGAGACGTTTTCAAGTGACATATAATTTCACTAGAGTACTATTACTATCCTTATTATTATTATTATTATTAATTATATCAATAATGTACTTCACTTATTCAACTGTACTCGTATATCATAATACGAAACACATTTCGCTTTTACGTATCATCATCAATAGTTTCTGATTCCACGTATTTATTCAAATTGATCACTCTCTTTTTTATTGTCAAATATTTAATTATGAATAATTAGATATTGTCTATGTTGTATTTATAATCCTGGTTTTTATGTTTAATAAATCGATCTGAATAGACAGTCTTAGTGTAGAGAACTATCTGTATACAGACAATAAGGAGCACGTGTTTCAATGCTAACAAAGAAATAATAATAGATTGGTGCCATAAGTAATCGATAATAATGAAATATCATATCTGTAAACTACTTATTTATACTCAAGCGTATGTATTTGACGTAAGTCTTTTTTAAAAAAAAAACAAATGATAATAGAATAATGATAATAAAACATATTAGATGGAGTAAATAAAGTGTGTTTTTGATTGAGATCATGAATTGATCGATGCCAGACCACCATTAGAAATCTGGAAGCACTGAACAGCCATTTCATCCTAGTGTGGGCATCCACGATTCAGTATATGGGATTAGAAACCAGGACCTTCGGTTTCGCGTGCAAACGTTTAACCTCTAGACCACTAAGCTGGCATTCAACAATGTTAATGTCTAATTTTAACCAATCCACGAAATTGCTCGACCATCTTTCATTATCTGAGGTAGATACCTGACTCTACCTGACATGAATTAGGTCATGTATAAATATATGAGTAAGTTTATACATGAAATTGGCAAAATTCTTGTGATATTTTTATTAAAATAATATAAATTCATTAGAAGTCTCAGCCTTATTCTACGCTTATCTCTATGTTACATGGAGTGAAACTATAATTTATGGACGACCTTTGAGCGATGCCAAAATGACCTTGGGAAATTTCACCAATCTACTTAAAATTAAAGAGATTACAATCGGGGTTTAGAGTTAGGAGTTAAGGTTAGGAATTAGTGTTAGAGTTTTCATGATGAATTAACATCAGCTTTAAATGTCAAAATGCCATTTAGTCATATGAATGAATGAATGAACTTTGCATTGAAATCCAAGACTCTTGATCTTAAGTCTGATTGGTTCGTATATAAATTATTGTCCTGCCGATTTCTTAGTTTATATGTTAATAAAATAGTCAAGCAGTTCATAGATTTATAGTTTTAATTCATGGTTATTTCAAAGAATTTTTTCTTCATTCAGTAAGATGAAAATCTGTGTAAATCAATAGTGTTTTTCAAGAAAACTGTTAGTATTTAGGCGTTTTGAATAGTTTAACAGTTTCTTCAAGGCTTTAATTGTCTTATTACTGTGGCACTATCGCCATGTAACATCATTAGTAGGAATGCAAATTTATTCACATAATTGATTTCTTTGAGAATATTTCTTAAGCCTATGAACAAGTTTATAGAAAATTTATCGCCGATAATAAAACCTTAATAAATTCTTTTTTTGATTGAGATCATGAACTGATTGATGTTAGACCACCATTAAAAACCTCAACAGTGCGCATCCACGATCCCGCTCGTGGGACTCGAACCCAGGGCCTTCGGTCTCGCGCGCGAACGCCCAACCTACTGGACCACTGAGCCGGAAACCGATGGTGTTAATGTCTAACCTCAACCAATCCACGAAGTTGCGTGACCATCTTCCATTGTACTGAGGTAGACACCTGTTTCTACCCGACACGGATTAGCTCCACTGGTCACAGCTTAATAAATCCGTTGAAGTGTCATTGAGGTGAAGTTATAGGGATCACAACTGTTGTCATCATTATCGATAGGAAAAAGTCATACATAAAGATTATAATCTATTTTTAGCATTCTTGCATCACTCACTGAACTACCTTTTATTCAGTGAACCAAGTAAATTGAAATAAAAACTTATTGATTCGTATTTTATATGAAATTTCTATTTAAAAAATGAGTATTTGATACGCTTGACATTGTTGAAATAAAATGTTGGTTGGAGGTAATCAACATGAAACGCTGTCTAGGTTTTGTGCTACTTACTACTCGTCAGCAAAGGTGTGCCTTTAATATTAAGGGAATTGATACTCCCTGACGGATTCGACTCTCTGACTTCACAGTCAGAGACGTTACCACTAAGCTATCGAGGACACAACTGACATCCTGTAGGACTGAGATGTATTTACAATTGATTGATCACTGGGTGGTGATCAGTCAGGCTCTTCTTAGTGCAGATCGAATCCTACCTCAAACCACCATGTTATCTCAACATAGTGCATGCAATGTCAAGTCACCTAGACTGATGGCCACATTGCAACTTGGTCGATAGGATTTGATATGCACTAAGAAGGACCTGACATATATAACATTATTCACCACTCAGTGATCAATCAATTGTAAACTTAACATTGTCATTTTTACTCTATGATGATGAAAGAATTTTCACGATGAACATTATACATTCTGACTACTATACAATAAGATTTCTGTCCCTTATCTGTTATAAATAATACAAGTCACACATTTTCGAATTTCGCTCAAAAATTTGAAAGTTGTTTTCTTGATTCTGATTGGCTCATCCCTATAAACTACCTTTTATCAAACTGCATTGAGTTTCATTCTTACTTGTTACAATTTAAATCAATTTAAGATGGTGTTTTTTTGAGGTGATTAATAACTCCATTTTAAAAATTCTAATTAATTGTTTTACAATCCATAATAGGATGATTTCATCAAAATTACTGATTGAAACTACTACGAAACAATAATGCAAGCAAATAGTCATCAATATTTGTTAATAACACTTCAAGCTCGATTGTGTTTTTGGGATCTGGGAATATTAGTTCACAGAACTTGCCAGTAATATTCTTTATTCCACTTGTACTGTTTCAATAATAGACAGACAGTAACAACGTAGAACTTTGTACGTACGTACATCAGTTCGAGTTGCCATACCTTGTTAGTACAGAGATATAATTGTCAATTTATATTCCGTAGTGGTTGAATACGTAGTACCCGTTTCCTAACAACTGCGTTACTTACTCAATGGTACCATAATATACTAGCAATGTTTCGAAGACACCTATGATTGAATACTAGTAACCTACGAATATCGTCTACTCTTGCCGGCCATGTTTGACTGCCATAAAGTAGGACGGAACGAACCGCCGCGCAGTAAGTCCGTCTTTTGGTTGGTAGACGGATAACTCGCCTACGCCGTAAGTGACACAAGTTGGCGTAAACTAGTCGAGCCTTCTTTATCCGTGCTGAGATTTCGTCACACACCATACCAAAAAGGCTGATGAAACTCCCAAGATAAGTGAAGCGTTCGACAGGTTGAACTACTTTACCTCATATCATTAGTTCGAGTGCCGATGCAACCCAATCCTGAAGTTACATTTTGTATTTCGAGGGGGAGAATCGAAAGTTTGTGATGGAGGTGTGGTTCGAACCCACGCCTTTTCGGAATCGATATCAAAACTGTTGTGACAATAAATACATCAGTCATTATGAGTGATCATGTATAAAAAAAGACGAATGACACCTCATGTTAGGAAGAGAAATCAAATGAAAAGTAACTAACTGAGTATAGATTGGTTGTGATTTCTATTAATCTCAATAAATTATTAATCAATAAATTGTACACCCTAACCTATCACTATCATCAGACATTGACAATACTAAGATTTAATAAAGTAACATACTTGTTCAGATTGCCATGCTTTATAAAAAACATAGAATATAAAGAAAGGAATAAACCGACATGAAAATTTAGATGCCAAAAAATGTCGTAAGAGTAGGCGAAAATAACTTTACAAAAGAAATATTTCTCATTTAACCTACACACACACACACACTCAGGAGTTCTTTTTAGAGTTCACTATTTAGAGAATGATAATATCTTGCTGAAATTAAAAAAAAACTTTAAACTTAATTCTTCTTTAGTTTCATTGTTATGTTTGTAATTTTCTTCCTAATTTAAGAAATTTTTCTTTTAGTTCAGTAGCTTCTTGTTGAAGTGATATGTCAATGGTTAAAACAATTTCACTTCCAGATAGTAAATAAGTTACAAGGTCTAATTTCATTTTACATAAGTTCATTTGGATGATCTAGTAGTAGTAGGAGGAGGAGGAGGAGTTAACTTTTTCGAAATCAGCTATGTATGTGCACTGCTAAGGAGTCCTATGCTAAGACGAAAAGACTGTCCAGTGCTTACAGGTTTTCGATGTTGGTCTAACATTGATCCATTCATAATGTGAATCATTACTTAACAATCTCCACAACCCTATACTGATAGTTAACTATTATTAAGTTATACTTTGTAAATAAGTCAATATATGAAATAAATTCTAAATTTTAAAAAGACTTTATTCGGCGAGACTATAATTTATCGACGAACCTATCAGATTTAGCATAACAGGTCTTGGATTTTGGCGCGAAATTCACTCATCCATTCGTTCAAATAGCGTCTTGGCATTTTAGCTGATGTCAGTTTATGATGAAAACCATAAACCTAAATCCTAACCATCACCATCAACTGTAAATCATTATCTTTATACCTCAAACTACTTTATAACCTTCATTTAACCCTTTGAAGTATGTAGACTCTCTCAAGGTCAATTTGGCGTTGCTCATAGGTCGTCCATAAATTATAGTTTTACCCTTTATTCATCTAAACGAATACTAATTATGAAAAGTTATTGGAGGAAATCTTCTTTATAGAATTCATGCTTTAATTGATATGTACATAGTTTGATCTAATCTACAACAGAAATTAGAACTTAACGTTGAAGTCATCATTACACATAATCAGGAGTTACTTCTTAGCTAAAGTAGAACTAATTCTCTTTGAATAACAGACTATGAAGATTAAAACTAAATAATCAATAAGCACAAATCGAAAAGAATCTAACAGATGTTTTATCAACAGTGATAACACGCCGTTGACAATCGGTTCCAAATGCTTTCTACCATAATTTATATGTTGTGAAAATGTAATTGCTTCATATTGTCGATGACATTAGTAATGTATTATGTTATCAGATAACATTCAAAAGGAAGGTCGATATTCTGTTGAAAAGAACTTAAGCTAAATAGTGAAAAAGATCTATCGTTTGAAGTTGGAACTATAAAAATTCCCCTAACGATTTCACGAAATGCAGCAACGAAACGATGACAAATATATACCATATTCTCAAAAATAAATAGTTGTGAGTTTATTTATCTATCTAAGCACACAAAATTTGATATGGGAAGGCACCAAATATATATTCTTTAAGATTCGTCATTCGATTTATGCGAGAGCTGGAATACTGCCCGGGTGCTCAAACCGAAGCAGGTGGTTTTCTTAAGAGGCCACGACCCGAGCCTTCGACCTAAAGGTCTAGTCTACAAGGAAGTGGAGCAACGTAGGGAGATGCACTCTCATGGTAGCCGATGACTAACAATAGGTTCACATGCCATTTGTTCCCTTAGAATCCTGGAGCCCGCGTACACCACTGGTTTGGAATTATGTTTTTCCAACTCCCCTAGGTGGACTCTCCGTGTGCACCAACCCGGTCAAAGCACCGGACATTCGCTTTCCGTCCTCTAAACTTCGTAAACACCCCTATTGAGAGATGGTAGTGAGTAGGTCTCCCTGACAGTGTCTGTAAACGTGTGGCCATGTGAGAGCATTTGGAGAGGGAAAGTGGACTCTCTCCATCCTCGGCCGTACCAGGCTTATGCATAACTTGTAAATCCAAATATATACCTTCATTTCAAAGTGAATAATATCTCACATCCAATATGTGTTTATAAAAAGTCAGACATTTAGGAATAATTGTTCTGAAACATCTATTAGATAAAATTTTAAAATAAATATGAGTAGTGTCATAAATGAATATGCTTAAACATTGAAAATGCAAAAATTCTAGCTTGTTTCTTATGGTTCGTGTGTATTATTTGTTTGTAACCAAATGGCAATATCGAGCCAATTCGCACAGGGTGCATATATGTCAAAACAGGCAAATAGGCATCATCCTTAAATCCTAACCTCGAACCTTTAATTGTAAAATAAATTTCAACCTGGTGGCTTTATATTTTATTTCATATTTTTGCTCGAAATTCATTCATCCATTCGGTTACAGAGCTTTTTACATTATGGCTGTTGTTAATTCGTGATGAAAAACTTGGATTTAAATCCTCTAACCTTAACTAAGGACAGTATAGAAACTTTTCGGAAGTCTGTTTAGATTCTTGCAAGGGTTTAAGAAAATTGATAATCTATATCCATATATATTGCTTTCTTCTAATTACTGACTGCGTAACTTATAAAAAACATCATTAGATTCATTATGTAACATTTATTTTAACTTTATAATTGTATTTTTTTATTATCTACAAACTATCCATCCATAGAAACTGCCCTCTAATTGACTAACAACTGACTTGATATTTATCAAAACTGTTTTAATCACGACCCCCCTCCAAGGCCATTTTTGTTTTATTTCTCTTTAACAAAGAGTTAAGTTGATGACAATTAGAGAATTTGTGAATGAGATTATTCCCCTAATGTAGATCCATCCTCTAAAACATATATAATTGGTTCTAAAAGAATGTTTTTTATATGTTCGTTATTGGTATAAAGAAAACTCGTCAGTAATACTGTAATGTAGATTGATAATAATCCATATGTAAGAACTCAAACATGAACTCATTATTTTATCACTAAGTATATCATGGTTTTACTATTAATGAATAAGTTAATTTGCTCACTATTTTAAGTCATGTAAATAACTTTGATTGAACAAAGCACTATTTTTATTGATTTCTTTTTATATAGTAATAACATTGATTAGAAAAAGTGTATCGTAACAAATCTATGATCTTTTTCACATAGTAACAAGAATTATAAAGTTTTATCACTTATCATAATATATTGATATTTCCAGAGTTTTGAAGTAAACATAGTTTAGTGGTTATACAATTCATTCATATAATCAATCAATGACATAATGTACTTATCATAGTGATAAAGACCACACATTATGATTGATTTAGTCAGTTTAGTAAATGACTCAATATTGTACAGTATTATATTTGATAATAAAAGTAATAAAACTAGTTTTCTATGCTACATAAAGTACAACAATCATTCGATTGTGAAAATTTCTAAAACTCTCCACAAAACCCATTCTGATAATAATCAACTGCTCATTAGTGACTGACTTCAAGAAAAACTCCTGGAGTTCTAGTGAGAAGCCGTTACCAGTGGAGTACAACCGGTCTGTTGTGAGATAACAACTCACTGAAGACAATGGTGTACGGTGGCGCAACTTCGTGGATTGGTTGAAGTTAGACATTAACACCGTTGGATGCCGGCTCAGTGGTCTAGTGGTTAAGTGCTCGCGCGCGAAGCCAGTAGGTCCTGGGTTCGAGCCCCGCGCGGTGCGGAATCGTGGATGCACACTGCTGAGGAGTCCCATACCAGGACGAAACGGCCATCCAGTGCTTCCAGGTTTTCCATGGTGGTCTAGCTTCAACTGACTCATGATTTCAATCTGTGAAAATTAACATCATTGGAAAGATTTAATTAAGGTCCTTATTGGTGAATACTAAACAAAATACAATTTTGAATGAACACTTTCCAGTATCAATTTTTATGGATGATCTTTGAATGATATTAAATTAATTTAGGGAAATTTCAGTCAATTGAATCATGAATTAGTGTAAAAAAACAGTATCAGAATTTTGAATTAGGGTTGGAAATTGCATTTCCAGTTTTTATCATGAACACTATGATTTCAACTGAAATACCAGAATTCATATGGATGAATGAATTTTGCACTGAAATCTTCTATAAGGGATCAACTGAAATTCAAGTGATTTGTCCTTAAATTCTAATCCCAATATTGTAGATTCAAGGAGTACAATCAATTGTCGTCTAGAATAAATAAGACTTGTCTTATTTTTCTAAATCCTTTATTACATGTATCAAAAGTAATAATATTTATCAGTATGGGGTTGTATGGTGATTGTTGAATCTTATTGCGATCACAAACCAGTCTAAGATAGACATCCATTAAAAATCTGGAAGTACTGGTGCTATGTTGGGGTATATACTAGATAATGTTGAACTTTAGGAAAGGTTCTATCTGATGTTATTGTTTATATATTTATTCTAAAATTATTGAATACTTAAACACTTGTATTTCTGTATTCTCCAACCTGTAAGCATTTTTGTGATGCATAAACAGTGACTATGTGTTGTAGCCTTCTTAAGTTACTGTTACTTTATTACTGATCCATTACTCAATTCCTTTCCACTTATGGCACAGTTATGCCTATATTGTAATCCCTTAATTATTCTGATTTTTAGTCAAATCATTAAATACCCTGCATTATTGTGTGAGTGGCTCATAAATTCTGGTTGTATGATTAGAAGTTGTTCGCTTATAATGTATTCAAATCGGTCAATTGGGGTAAACGAGCTTAGGTGATCACATTCTGAACCAATAGTCATTAGGTGTTATTTTTGACTGTTATCTCAGTGTCATCGTGTCACAGGTTGACCGAAGGTCATTTAGATTTGATAGACAGTTTAAGGAAACTAATCAACTTTCAGACTAAATCAATACAACTGCTCTCCTGTCTCATGGTCTGATCACAGGGACTCCAAAAATAACTAATGGGTGATCTGATTTTTGCCGTCACATCGACTGGATGACCGTTTTTCTGTAGTTTGGGACTCCTCAACTGTTCACGTCCATGACCATACAACCAAGAATCAAACCCGGGACTTCTGGCCTCACGCTCAAACACTTAATTTATTACGCATGATATGATGAAACTTCAGTAAAGCATTATATGACGTAATTAAGATCTGAACAATCGTTGTTAATTTATACTTTTTACAAATAAATAAATAACCAATGATCTAATCTCATGATTGGTGAGCGCATAATAGGTAAAATTAGTCTGTTTAAAAGGAAATAAATGTTCGAATTCCCATTTATCCAATCTTTGTAAAACTCAATTTTGTTGACTTAGTAAGGAAAACCATTTTTTCATTATTGAATTATCTCCCTCATCTAATATTAATTCTGAGATCTGTATCAATATCAAACAATTTCCGCTACCAGGTTGGTGCCCACATAATTACCTTAACCAAATAATTTATGATAACATAGTTTAGAATGAGTTTCAATTGTCCAAATGTATTCGCTCCTTTTCTTCAGTTTTAAAATTATCTCATACTTTTTATTCTACGAATTTATTGTTTCTCCTCTAATCTTATTTTCTGTGCTTGGTTTGTTCTACTACCACTGATATTATTATTATTATTATTATTATTATTATTATTATTATTGCTATCCCTCATTGCTGTAATCCAAGTGAAGAATGTATTAACCAAACAGTTTTTGAACAATAACACTTTAAACAATCTAAAATAATAGATATATCAATCTAATACATTTAACATAACTATTCATAGAATAATAATTGTACCTTTAAACTAGAAGGAATTCTAAAATAATCTCGAGAATATATATTTGCTACTTTGGGTTTTGTTGTTATTATTGTTGCTGGTGGTGGTGGTGGTGGTAATTTCATCTCACTTATACTAATATAATGTGATAGGTTGAAATGATGATGACGACAATGATGATGATGATGATCCAAGTTCTACATCATTTATGATCGATTGATAGATAGTACTTTATATAAAACAGTTTTTACTTCATGTCAAATTATTGATTAAAACAGTTTAAAAAAATAGATACCATGTAAACTATATATAACGTATCATTATTCATTAAATTACTATGGTTATGTATATAAATCATCAAGAATTTAACATTTCTATAGATGAAATTATTTACTTTAGAGATTAGAAATTCTCATTAAAACCAGTGGTAGTTATTCTAGTTACTTAGTTTAGTGTGAATATATGAAAATGAACTCTAACGTATGTCTATATATATATATATATATCGGGGTTGGGGGAAGGGGGTTAGGGGCTCATACGATAGTTACTTGTTCATTGACAAAATATGTGGCATAAGTAACGTGTTTTTTTTAAAAAAATTTATTTAACTTGGAATTGTAGTTATACAATGAAAACAAATGTTTACAAATGTCTAGACACAACGAGAAATTTTATTCATAACCAAATGATTAAGTAATAATGATAGTAGTAATAATAATAATAATGGTAGTGGTGGTAGTAATAATACTAATAATGAGAATACAAGTTGTTCATTAATTGTGCTTATTATATATAAATAGGAATAAGAATTGGTCGAATTCCATATATGTATAAATTTACTTCCAAATTTTTATCTAAAGTAAGCAATGATGGATGGTCGGTAGCAATGGAACTCAAGACGCGCGTTTCGTCCTACCTGGGACTCGTCAGCTGGATGTACCTGCATCTCAGAGATTTGATGTTCGCTCTGGGACTCGAACCCAGTACCATTCACTTCAAACGCCATCGCGTTATCCACTCAGCTACTGAGTCCTGATAGTCACTTGCTTGTGCAATGGGGTGAATTTGAATTCACTTGGTATTGTTTGGCTTGTATCTTCCCATTGAGGTTTGAGACTGCAATTGATCAGTTTGTTATTGGCATATGTGCATACTGTACGTATGCCTCGATATTACCTTAATTCATAAGCTAATTGTAAGCAATGATGGATAGTCGCTAGCAGTGGAATCCAAGACGTGTGTTTTCGTCCTATTTGGGACTCGTCAGCTGGATGTACCTGCATCTCGAGGCATACGCACAGTATGCACATATGCCAATAACAGGATGATCAATTGCAGTCTTAAACCTTAATGGAACGATACAAGCCAAACAATACCAAGTGTATTGAATGTTTATTTTATGGATTGTAAAGATTGATTTGATGTTGAAGATGGTTTATGGAGATTATTGAATTCTTATGGTTTTGCATTACGAGTTAATCTTAGTTAGTGTTGTGTCTTTATGGTCAATCAAAATACGACTTATTTGCCCTTGTACTGAACTAAACCAATGACATTCGACTGGTATGAACAGCCTAGCATCCTTATTAGTCCGTTGCTCACCTAGCCCGTCCAATTGAGTCCAGAATGCTAATAGCAGCCTTCACTATACGAATCATTTACTTCAGACATACCGGGTTTACATATATAACAAAACAGACCGTAACGCGCATCATAAGATAGAAAGTAACATTCATACACAATAAAACCAAAATGTAGCTGTGAACGTGGGAGACAGTAATTACTAAACTGAACATAACTTAAGAACTGTAGGTCGTACAATAATGATCTATAGGTCAAAACGAAGCTTATAATAAGATGAATATAAATATACACAATCTAGTTACTGAATAGTTATACCATAAGGATATATAAATAATATTAGTCCATTATTAGGTCTCAGAAGTTACTCGTAATTTAATCTTCGCTAGGGTATATATATATATATATGACCAAAATCAGGGTCGAACTCAGGTCCTTCAAGTGTTGTAGTAAGCATTCAACCTCTAAATAATTGAGGTGACATCTAATGATTCCCATTTCTAACTTCAATCAATACGTGATTTTGTGCTGATGAGTATCGGCCTCTTACTGGAAATGGTTGAACTTTACTGATGCAGACTTCTTATTGGGATTCCGAGAATTATCTCTTAAAGTTATTCACAGGATTTTTTTCGAAGATTGTTGAGTCTAAGAGGTCACATCTTGAACTGATCAATTAGAGGACTAGACCAAAGGGGAAACAAGACTTTGTCTTAGTTCTCTACCACCAATGACGGTCAAATCCCAGACGAACTTTGAGTTCCTAGTAGACAACACGATTACAATCATTATTGTAATCAGCATTAGAATCTCCCAACTATAATTAATTTTTTTAATGTAATTGATCTATTGTTTATTGTTTAAGGTGGGTGAATAATCAAATTTTATATTGACTCGAAATGAATTCATATTAGTCGTTATTGAATAATATCCCAAATTCAAGTTCTAATAAAATGTTATTGATTGAGATCATGAACCGATTGATAATAGATCAGTATTGAAAACCTGGAAGCACTAGACGGCTGTTTCGTCCTACTGTGTGAATCCTCAGCAGTGCGTATACACGATCCCACTCGCGAGATGGTTTTGACTTCTATGTGATGACAATTGTACAGATTAATGAAAGTAGTTCGCTTGATTCTGAGAGTTCTGACTAAATATTGTCAAATAGAACTGTTAGGAAGTAGGTAAGTGAAATAAGCTGATGACGTATTGTGCAAAACATTTTCTATTTTAGATTTTAGTTTTGATGCTTCATGGTATGAATAATCTGACTAAATAGTTTTCATTTTTTTTATCAATTGACTAGTCAGCATAATTCCTTCAACCATTTTTTCCCTACTATTTTTTCATTCAATTAAGTCCAATAAAGCGTGAACAATAGTCGTTGTTAGCTATTATTCAAATCCATTTATTACATGGTTTTCATTCACACCATCACACATAAGTTGGGAACAATAATATTAATTTTTAAAAAGGAAAACAGTTTTAGATACTTTTTTTATCACATTGACATAGACTTTTAATAAAGGTTGGAGGATGATATGTATGCAGTTTCAAAGAATTACAGTATACCTTATAAAAGGATTAAAAGAATCATTTGTGCTCTTGACTTCTTTTCGCCTAATTCTCTATAAGCATCCTAGAAGAAGAAGAAGAAGCTGAGAAGGGCATGGAGACAAGATCTAAACAATGATGGAGTGATATAATAGGTCACGTAATTGTTTTGTTTAAACAGTTTTAAACACCATTCTTTTGTTATTATCAATTTTTAGGAGTTTCTTTTGTGTATGTTATGCATGAAGTCAATCAGGTTTTATTAGCGTATAGTAATTATTTATAATTTCATTTTAATAGTGTTTTATGTTTCCGAACTGATAAAATGGCCATGAGAGAGCTGGCTCTCGACCCAATCTTAATATATATCTTTATGTAAGCTACTGGTTGGAGACGATCGAAAATAGACCCAGAACCTAAGTTCCGTGCTTTCTATCACTCGCCAGTAAAGTGTGCTTGTAATCTTGAGGTGATTGATGCTCTTTAGTGGACTCGATCCCATATTGCCCAGTTTCACAGTTGCAGACTTTGTCACTGAGCTATTTGGTCAGTGACTAACTTCTTGTCGAACTGTTCGATAGATGTATTCATGAACCAAGTCAGTTGATCAAAATCAAATCATGAATGGAAAATACTCATATACAGCTGTCCCTCTTTTTAGGATATATAATACTTATTCATCAGTCTGATTATTATATTCTATTATCTAAAGAAATTTCCTGCTGTATGTTTTATTAAAAAGAAATATGCTACCATTTAATTTGTTTACCTGAGTTAATCATCATCTCATACACGAAGCCTAAACATGTAGTCGGTACATCAGATTAAAGCTAAAACACTTATTAGCAGTAAAATCTGAGGTGGTGATAACCGACATTTGACAAGGTATATTCCTCTCATTGATGTGAATACATATATATGTAAGCTTATAGTTATCTAGATAACAAGTTTCACATAACTATCTACCTACCAACTTGCTTAGCGTGAAACCTGTAATATCATAATTTGAATCTATTTTCTTGTCTCACAATTTATATTTTTGTATATGTGCTATAATGCTAGTGCTATGAAGTGTCCGGATTAGGATATACGCAACTTTATTTAATCAACCTAATGTGAAGAATTTCACGATTGTGTGTATACTTTTTCATATATGGTTAGATTAGTTGTATTATATACATGCGATTATTATTCATTATTACTAAAATATTTTCATGGTTTATATGACTAACAGACCTTAGTCAGGATGCACTGGATAGCTGTTTCGTTCTAGTACGCGACTTCTCAGACGTGTACATTCACAACCCCGCCACCGGGAACTGAAACTAGGGCTAGCAGTTGTTCAGTGCATCCAGGTTTTGAATGATTGTCTAAATTTGATAGGTTGGTAGTCTCAACAATCAACAATCTCCGCGGAAATTATACCGACAACTTAAACTATGCTGGTTATCAGTTTCAATGCTTCCAAAATAAAGAAATAATTAAAATGCTTTGACAAAACACTGGTTATAGTAGGCTCTGCTTTAAAAAAATATTAAGACTATCCTTTTCTACACAACTCATATCATTCTTGTTGACTGACAGTTGTGTTGTTACTTTACCCTAATAATAATTACATAATACATAAGTAAGATCATCCTAGAAAACGTTTTAAACATCTCAATACTAAACATGAATTCGTTAAAGACTATAAAGGAAATTGTTGTATTTCTAGCAACATGGTTAATATTTCTACTCATTCTAGATTCTTATGCACGTTTTGATTACATTACACAACTGTTTTTATTTGATACACTCTCTCAACTACTTTGAGTTTAGATGAGAATAATGTTGTTATGTTTCTTTTAATTCCTAACAATCACTGTCACCAGCCAATACACTAACTTAATTCATGATCAGATTTGTTTTGTATTTAACCATGTAGTTAGAAAGTGGGTAATTTTGTACTTATCAAGGTTAGCTATATTATTAAGGTTGCGAAATGGTATATCTTAGAAATGAACCCTATAATAGGTACGTTTTGGCTTAAAACAAGTCGACTCCTCCAGTCACATTTTGGCATCAATATGAACCTAACTATGTTTAACTACTGAAATATTGGTATATAGGGATTAATAAAACAGTTTATTGTCATTGCGTAGTTGAGATATATTAATTTGTAGAGATCTGTACCATCAGATTTGATATAAAAAAGGGATGCTATGCCAAGCAACTTGACAACATTTATTTTGCATTGTTTAAAGTATCCAAAAACCTTATCATAGTGTTGTACTTATCATACTTAGTGACATTAACTTGATCTTACTATGCTTGAATCTACATTATTAATGTCCCTACTAAATGACCTGATATTTTAACGCTTATTGGCTAAAACAAAATCCCTATTCACAAGAGCCAATCAGAACATGAGAATAAGGTAGATGGTGTAATAATAAAATATTACATGTACCTTGTTTCTTCAGAATGGAGATTTGTGTAGTAATTTTAATGATTGAATTCATGAGTCGGTCTAAGCCAGCCCACCATTGGAAACCTGGAAGCACTGGAGGCCGTTTCTTCCTAGTAAGGGACTCCTTGGCAGTGCGTATCCACGGACCCACACATGGGACTCGAGCCCAAGGCCTTCGGTTTCGCGCGTATACGCTAAACCTCTAGACCATTGAGTTGGCATCCGACGGTGTTAATGTCTAACTTCAATTGATCCATGATCTTGTGCAACTGTTCATCAATTGTTTGAAGTGGATAACTGTCTTCAACTGACACAGATTGAACTCCATTGGTCACGCTTTCTCACTAGAACTTAAGAAAATCCATCTTAAAGCTAGTCACTAGTGAGCACATGATTATTATCAGAATGGGGATTTTTGCAGATTGTAGTAATTATAATAGTTGAATTCATGAGTCAATCTATTATATAAATGCTTGCTATAATTAACATAACTTTATTCCCGTTACATATGTCTCACAAGTAGTTTATGATTAACGCCCAAAATTTCGTCAACTGTGGTTATATTTTTTTAAATCTAGTGAAAAGCAATTTTAATATTTTTAGGTTTATATTTAAATAAATAAACTATAAGGTTGATTATTTTAAGCTGATGATAACACTCTAGATACTTATGCATCACCTAAAATCTGACTAGTGAGGAGATTATAGATTCTTTGATTTATTGCCTTGTGGTTGTTTATTCCTTTTTCTCATCGGGTAATAAATCGAATCTATTTAAATATATCGATAGTTGCTGATTGATCTGAGTGCTTGGTTTTTGGAATTTATCTCATGTTGCAGCTGTTCAATATTTTGACGCTTCCACAGTCGAACTCATGATCATAATTACCCACATGTATATAAAGTGAAGTAGTTTAGGAGGGAGAGTTTTTATTTGAATTAGATAAAAATTAGTAGGTTGCCTGATTAATTCATGAATAACCATCAATAAAGGGGAGTGTTTACATGTTGATTATGTTCAAATACAACTCAACCCGATGTTCATCGTTGGTTAGTAGATCGAAATAAAACTGATGGCAGCCTGACTAATGGCTTAATATTATTCCATACTTTTTATTTTCGATCTTGTTCATTCGTTTTAACTCATAGATGTATATTTTAATTTCCACTGAAATGATGAGATTCACTGTTTCCACTCTTCTGTTTTTCATTTATGTAACCTCTTCTAACTCTGTACTTATTTGAAACATGATGCTTTGAACCAATACACATATTTGTGACTGACATTACATTTTAAATGTCTGTCACAATCTCGCGGGGGGGGGGCGACATCGTGGATGCGCACTGCTGAGGAGTCCCATACTACGACAAAATGGCCGCCCTGTGCTTTCAGATTTTCCATGGTGGTCTAGCTTCAATTGACTCATGATTTCAACTATTGAAATTACTAATTTACCAGTTGATATAGTAACCCTTGTTATTATTCCTTACTTTCATAGTTTATTTTTCACTAAGAGCGTATACTTCTTATGTAATAAACGAGAAGACAATTAGGGAGAAATAAATGAGTTTGAATAGAAAATTTCAGAATCTCTTAGTAAAGTCTGAAAACTATACAGTAAGTACTTCATTTGCAAAATTTCAATCAATTGTCTCAGACTTTATTGTTCCTTCATTTCCATACAAATCGCTCTCTGTTCTCATCTTCTTCTCTTCGATCTTTTCAACCGACTGTCTCCAGGCATTCCACTTTATATTGATGATACATACATCTATCGACATCAGTAACACATACTACACTAATACCACTATTATTAAGGGTTCTAAACAAATACTTTCACGTTTATAGTTGTTTCCCAATCAATATCAGGTTTTAGTCAAAACTATTTTCAAGATGAACAATCTTCAAAACCATGTAACTGTGACGATGGACCACCGATGAACTCGATGAAGTTGTAAGAGGCTCAGAAGGAGCCGAAGATGTTCCATTCAATCACCTTTCGGAAGAATACGCGGTATATCAAGAAACCAACATTCAAGATATAACATCTGGCGACGGGGATGGGATTCGAACCCACACGGGAAAACCCCAATAACAGTAACTTAATACTACTTTAAATACATTTTTAATGTTCAGCTTAAGAGAGTTGATTTCAATTAATATCAATCTCAAATTGTTATTATCAAGTACTAAACATCGAATTTTCTTCTTATCTGAATCTTTTTTTTAATATCTGTCATATATATTGATATCAGAATGGGTTTTGTGGAGATTTTTAGAAATTTCACAGGTTGAAATCATGAGTCAATTGAAGCTAGACCACCATGGAAAACCTGGAAGCACTGGACGGAGTTCAACCAGGTCTGTTGTGAGATATCAGCTCACTGAAGACAATGGTGTACGGTGGCGCAACTTCGTGGATTGGCTGAAGTTAGACATTAACACCGTTGGGTGTCGGCTCAGTGTTCTAGTGGTTAAGTACTCGCGCACGAAACCCGTAGGTCCTCGGTCCGAATCCCGCGTGGTGCGGGATCGTGGATGCGCACTGCTGAGGAGTCCCATACCAGGACGAAACGGCCATCCAGTGCTTCCAGGTTTTCCATGGTGGTTTATCTTCAATTGGCTCATGATTTCAACCTGTGATATATATTGATAATTGAATTGAGAATTGGCTGATCTTTAATTCAAGAAGTGTAAGTTACACAAAATTAGTAAGCTTTATCTATTTTACTCTGTTATGCATAGAACAAATACCCTTTTTCACATAGATATAAATAAAACAGTCTCTTAAAACTAGACCATTTTTATGATTATATATATAGTTCATTCATCATTTTCTAAATGAAATTTTAAACCTAATTGTTGTTTCTTCAAAATCGGTCAAAGACCATAAATAAAAATGTATCAGTGATCATTGTACATATATATGGTCTCCCAATTTGAGTGTACATTAATCAATTGAAGACTAAGTATATTGTCTTAATGTGTAATACTATATGTTTTTCTTTGTAGAATTACTATTCAATTAAAAGACAACTTTGATTTCAGTAAAATAGGTATAGAGTTTCTGATATAATAGAATAATAGAAATATTTTTTCTGTTTGCTATGTTATACTACTATTATAAGCTAGTACATTTGATGACTGAGATGATGTTATTGTTAGATTGTAGACATTATCGATATGCTATTCAAAGACTCGGATCATGTTAAACCAGACACATGATTCACGACAAATTATAAAGAACCAAAGTATAAAGTAGACAAATCTTTATTGAATATAATATATCAAGTAGTCTATATTCAGTGAATTCAGAGTTGAAATCAATAATGGGAAGGAAATCACAAAATACTAATTCGTTAATAATCTGTGTTTGTCATTTCACGCTCGGTGGCCAAACATATTTACTTTCACTGTCAACATATCAATGTCTTTAAAAAGTTTTAGACAAATTAGAGTCTAGAATTATTGGCTTCTTAGAAGAAAATTTACAATGGTAGATATCTGTTTTAATTCAGACCAACATTCCACTAACTTCTCTATTACTGAGTAGTAACCGATTTCGTATTTGTGTATATTCCCTTGGTACTGACCAAATCCTATCGATCAAACTGCAATATAGCCACCAGTCGAAGTGACTAAACATTGCGTGGATTATTTTTTGGTGTCCTAAGTTATGGTGAGAGTCAGCAGAAAACCCTAAACATAGATTTTAGACTGGTTGATACTTTTCAGATTGATGTAACTGAAACTTTTATGTAACTGATACTCCCTCCCTCCACAGAATCCGAATGCACATAACCTATATTAATGGTTTGAGACGTTAATTCTGAACTATTCAGTCTGTGACTAATCCCCTGTAGGACTTTGGTATTTATTTGATAAATTACACTAAATTACTTTACTGAAAAATAAACATACTACTATTACTTCAATATCCACTTATTTGATAAAGTTTTAGTGTCAAGTCAATCTCTGGATAGATGTTTCTTCTTAATATGGGACTAATCAGTAATACGCGTCCATGACCTCTCCACCGGAGATTAAACTCCAGACTTTCAAGTCTTGCAAAAAACGTTTAACCTATAAATTAATGAATTCGACGTACAGTGGTTGACGTTTTCCACTCTAAACAACTTTTGATGTTACCCAACCATCAGTCAGATCTATTAGTGGTTAAATCTCTCACCTAGACAATGATTGAACTGTACTGGTTATAGCTTCTCACTAGAACTCTAAGGAATACCTCTTGAAATTAATCACTAGTAAACACATGATTATGATTTTTGAAGATATATTCCCACTGTGAATCCATATCGAGTGTTAACACTAAAACTGATTAAGTGAATTAGTGTTATATCCCAATGAGAATAATGAATGGTAACTTTTGGGATTCATTTATGGACTAATGCTAGACGTATATTTTTATCGTAAAATTGTTAAGTAACTAAACTATTCATACTCGTGTCCTTCTAATTATGAGCTTTATTTTGACCTATGAACTATGATTATACGATTTACTATTCTTAAGTTATTCCCAGTTTATTAATTATAGTCTTCCACATTCACAGCCACATTTGACTAAATCTTGTACAAATGTTGCTTCCTATTTTATGGTACGATATGGTCTTTTTGGTTGGTTTATATACCCAGTATGTTTGGAATAAGTGATTCATATCTCAGAGGCTGAGATTGGTGGCTAGGCAGGAAGCTGGACTAATAAGGACTCGAGACTACTCGTACTTGTTTTTATGCGTCATTTGTCCGGTCGATTACATTATACATTAATAGAACACAGGGCACAAGTTATAACAATTAGAGAAGCATCAGATTCGCAAAATCACTTCATGATATGAAATAAACTTACATCCAATTTCCAATTATTGTTTTTGGCACATCTTTACTATTTGTGTAAAACATTAGAAGTTATTCTAGTAAAAAGAAAGTACTTGACATATGATTCAAAACTGAAGTCATTAATAGTCTAGTGTAAGTTTCCTTTTTTTTATTCTTTTTATATACAGTCTAATGTTTCTTTCTTCTACCCCCCGCTCCTCCTGAAAAACTAATTCCTCTCGTGTTTACGTTCACTTTCTTAAAAGCTTACAGACTTAAAACTGTACAAATCACAGATTTTATAAACAATAAAGACATCTATTTAGCCATAATCACAGTATCATTCATGCTTAACGTCTTTGAACTACACTAAAAACAAAAAAGTTTCTATCTATAATGCTGTATTTCATTCCCATTTGTCTTATTTATTTATTTGGTTCTTTATAGACTGAAAGAAATTTCTACTGATATATATATATATATGAATATTTATGCATTACCTACCATGTAGTAAACAAAATAACGGCCAATTTCAGCTTTGTATTCACCATATAAACAGATGAATGTACTTGATTTTAGTTTATCACTTAGTTACACAAAATTAATAAAATGTGTTAACTCTTTCAATAATAATAAACTTTGTACGGAATGTAAGTCATTAGTTACCAAGTATTATAGTACAATACAGAGGGGGGCGTATATAGTAATGTTTTCTTGAAATCTGATAAGTTAGCACACGTTAATTATTTACATACATATATAACTGTTACATGAAGCATTAAAATAATGTACACTTTAGTTTCTCTTTTTTCATAATTGGTGAATGAGTTTCTCTGTTGATTTGTTGGTTTGCCCGTTTTTTTGTTTTTGTTGTTGTTGGAACTTTTAAATGTAAGAAAAGTTTGAATTTCGGATATGTTTGATGCTTTATCATGTTTGTGTGTGTGTGTGTATGTTTCTGTCCGTCTGTGATAAAGAAAGCTGCAACCGTCATATTTAATTAGTGTTTCTATTTTTTTTCTCTTTCAATTTTATACAAGTTCCATTGTTTGCAATGGATTAATCACTGGCTAATGACTAATGTTATGTTTATCGAGTACTGTAGTGCTACTAATGAACTGAAACGACAATGCAAATGTTAATATAAGTGACTTGATATCATTCGGACAGTGCTGAAATGTAAGATAGTTGGCAGGATACTTAATCTGACCTCGGTTTAGTGCTGTTTGGCAATTGCCAACTAAGCATATCTGTAATTTTGATGAAACTGATTCTTTCTGTTCGTTCGAACAATTGTCACCGAGCTTCACAAATTACTTTGAAAATTGATTGACAGAATTTGATAAACAATAAGGAACTTGACAAATATAACATCGGTTATTGCTTTATGACCTACCAGTCGTAAATAACAGTCCTACATAAAGTCAATCAAGGCCTGAATAGCACAATGGTAATGTCTCAGTCTTGAAGCTGGGTGATATAGGCTTGAATGTCACGGTGAACGAATCATTGACTATTGGACTGAATCGTGTTGGTATGTTCTGTTTATCAAGTTGTGGTTCTCGAGATTACCGTAATAATGGTCGTAGATTTTGGGTGAAATGACTGAGAATTAATCACAATGGCACAGATTGATTTACCTTTTGTCTTCCTTTAGATCCCGAAATTTAAAGATACCTAAAATTTACTATCCCACGAATTCACTATTTCTTCTTGAAACATATTTTCTGTATATAATATTCTCTACCATTGTTACTGCCACTTATTCTAATACTCTAACATTTACGCTAATAATTTCATTTTATTAGGTTTTTATGATGTGGTTACTAAATTGATGCGTAGATGTGTCATTTTCTCTGTTGCTTATGTTTGACTGAATGGTCTGACAGTTTGTCTTAAAATGGCTTATCAGTCAGTAGATATCTAATTTGAAACGTATGCGACCGTGTGAAGTATTGTGAACTGTTCAGTTCCATATATATATATATATATATATATATATATATATATATATATATATATATATATATATATATATATATATATATATTAGATCTGACATTGAAGAACATGTCCTGTAATAACTTCGTGAATATGATAGATTTTAAGTAAATGGCAAAGGTCAAAGTGTTTGTTACACTTTATCTTCTTGAATACCTCTTTCCACAATAGATTTGATACGTTTATATTTTAATGTTACTTTTTTCAAGTTGAGAAGTGATTCCATTGAAATATATATTTCTCAGTAATATAAAGCGTTTTATTAAGGTTTTTCTTTAGAATTTCATATTTAATAGTTGAACTCATGAGTTGATCTAAGCCAGACCACCATTGAAAACCTGGAAGCATTGTATGGTCATTTCGCCTTCAGCAGTGCACATCCACGGCCCCGCACAGAGGACTCGAACCCAAGGCCTTCGGTTTCGCGCGTATACGCTAATTCTCTAGACCATTGAGTTGGCATCTAACGGTGTTAATGTCTAACTTCAATTGATCCATGATCTTGTGCAACTGTTCATCAATTGTTTGAGGTGGATAACTGTCTTCAACTGACACAGATTGGATTCCATTGGTCACGGCTTCTTACTAGAACTTCAGGAAGCTAGTCACTAATGAACACAATGACGAAACGGCCGTCCAGTTCTCTCAGCTTAAATCGACTCATGAATTCAACTGTTAAAATTAACTACAATCTCCACGAACCCCCATTCTCTAATTTTATTGTTAACTTGATATACACTAAGCAAATGATAGGAGTTTGGTTTAAGGTTCTCTATGACCAAGTCCTGAAATAAATGAAAAATCACTTAATGTTGAAATATTGGCACCTCATTACTCATAACGTAAGGTATTATAATTTTCCACTGGAATTATCCGCTAAATTCAATAGTGATTGTGTCTAATCTCTTTAATGCATAAAATTTCTTCTCCTAGAATAAGTATTAACTTCGTTCTATTTGGTTAAACGTATGGATCAATCATAATTCATGGTATGTTCCAGTTCCTCATAGTTTATATTCTTAAGTTTGATTAGCTGACCTAACGTACTGTTGAAATGATTTTAATAATAACCATTTGACGATTAGTTCTTCTTAGTAGCTTCAGATCCTAGAAGTTCTTTTCTAGCTTGAAAGAACTTTTAATCTTTGGGAATGTTATATGAAAGCATAGAAAACCCTCATTACTACTCATATACGAACTTCTTCAATTCTTTTCGCTAGTACTGAATGTGACTAGTCAGGATAAATGTTTTGAATTCAGGACCTTTTAATTTTGCCCCCTTTGATAGAGTCCCTTTTTGACTCTCTCTCTCTCTCTCTCTCTATATATATATATATATATATATATATATAGTATACAATAACGAAAGTAATAGTAATAATCATATATATTAATTGCCAGTAGAATGATTTTCAAAAGTCCTATTTGTTTTAATGAACCATTCATATTTAACAATAACAAATTTTTTGTACATTTGTAGATTTGGTGCATCCAATGGTGTATTACGTGTTGATGCTGGTCGAAGATGTTCCACTGGTGATGGCAAATTCTTCTTTAGATGTAGTCCACCAAATGGTCAACCAGTTGATGCTTTAGTTACACAAATACGACAATTAGCATTGGAAGCGAAACAACGTACTAAACGTAGTCAATTAACATTGAGTAATTTAGAGTTACATGCCAATAACAATACTACTAATAATAATAATGATAGTGGCACTCTTCCTAATAATATTAATCATCATACCAAAGTAGGCGAATCATTAGTTAATACAAATGATAATTTGGATAATGATCAATTAGATGGTAGTATTCATGGAACATTACCACGTGCAAGATCTAAGCGTACAAAATTACCAAGTGAATCTGCAATGCTACGATCTAGTTCAAATTCTATTAATGGTAGTAATAGAAGCAATAATAATAATGGAAGCAGTGGTCTATCAGAGTCTTTTCCTCCGAAAGCCACTCCGGAATCATCGGATGATGTCGATTCACAGGTAATTCCATCAAATACCAATGATAAAAATGAAGTATTTAAAGCGACTTTGTGTAAAGCAGCAGTAGTAAGTTGGTGTTCGTTACTCTTTTGAACGTTATTTTTTAATCTGTAAATTCATTTTTGCGTTTATCTAAACACTAGAGTAAATGACATTTAAGTTTTTGATTTTACCGGATTCTCTAAGTTATATGATGTAATCATAAAACTTTTGTTGTCATTCTGGATAATATTATCGACTTTTACTTCATATAGAGTTTATCTCCATAGTTATTCTATAAGCGGTCAATTAGTTCGTCTTGATGACTTTGTGAATAGTTATTTTACTGAATTCCGTTGTTTTTATTTGTCATTGTATTCAAGTTAACTGTCTTATTCAACCTACCTCTGACTATATGACTAATTGACCTTCTTCATATTGGCTCTATAAGTTAGGTCTCTAGCAATATATCTACTAATTATCGATTTTTCTGAGTGCCTTGCTTCCAAACATACTGTATCATGCTTGGAATTTCTCTGGTCGAGAACTTTGAACTTTTCTCAGTTGAATTCAGATCCGTAATATTCCACCCCCAACACAACTTATCTTACATATTTACAGTACCCCTTTTACTTTTCGTGGGAGCATAGGCCGCCGACAAGGATTCTCCAATGAACTCTGCCCTGAGCTGTCCTTTTCAGTTGTTTTCAACTGCTGGTCATTCTTTTGATGTCTGCCTCCAATTCCCGATGCAATTTGTATTTTGGTCTTCTTCATTTCCTTTTGCCTTCAGGATTCCAAGTTAGCGCTTGCTTTGTGATGCAGTACGATGATTTCCGTTATGTATATCCTATCCACTTCCATCGTCTTTTCCTAATTTCCTCTTCAGCTAGAAGCTGGCTTGTTCTATTCCACAAAAGGATGCTTCTGATGGCATTCCATCAACGGACATTAAGTATCTTGCGTAGACAATTTTCTAGAAATACCTGTATTTTTTATGATGGTTGTAATAGTCCTCTAAGTTTCATCTCTGTATAGTAGAACTGTCCTGACGTTCGTATTGAAGATTCTGATTTTGATATTGGTTGACAGTCGTTTTGAGTTCCATATGTTCTTCATCTGTAGTAATTCTGCTCTTGCTTCGCTGATTCGTGCATTCAAATTTTCAGATTCTCCCTATTTATAAACGATACTGCCAAAGTAAGTGGACGTTTCCACCTGTTCCAGAGCTTCTCTATCAAGTGTGATTTGGTTGATGTTCTCCGTGTTGTATTTGAGGATCTTGCCTTTTCCTTTGTGAATATTGAGGCGTACTGCTGCAGAGGCTGGTGCCACACTGGCTGTCTTTACCTGCACTTGTTGCTGTGTATAGGATAGGGGAGCTAGGTCATCTGTTTAGTACAAATCGTCTAGCCGCATCCAAGTAGTCCATTGCATTCCGTGATTCTCCTTAGATGTGGAAATCTTCATAATCCAATCGATCACCAGAAGAACGAAAAGGAGGGTAGGCAGCCTTGTCTGACACCAGTCTTCACTTGGAAGGCATCTGTGAGCAGTCCTCTATGCCAAACATTGCAGTGTAGTGCGTAATATGAATTCTGTTTGATGTTAACGATTTTCTCAGGCACACTATAGTGTCGAAGAAGGTTCCGTGAAGTCCTTTTATCCACACTATCAAACGCCTTCTCATAATCAAGAAAGTTGATGTACAGTGCTTCTTTAGGTTCAGTCACGTTTTGACCACAACCAGGTGGTGATCTGAAGCTACATCCGCTCCTCTCTTTGTTCTTACATCTCCCATGGATCTTCTGAAATCTAATCAATTTGGTTCTATGTAGCGTGATCCGTTTAGACCCTTGTAGCTTTGTCTATGTGTTTGTGGGGTAATGTAGTGTCGCCTATAACCATTTTGTTGAAGGCACATAAATTCGAAAATCTCTCACCATTGTAGTTCATTTCTTCCAGTCAATGTCGTCCCATGATATCTTCATACCTGTTGTTGTCCATTCCAACCTTGACGTTTAGGTCTCCCATCAGGATGGTCTTTTTTCATTGGTATTTATCGGTGATCGACTGCAGCTTTTCATAAAACTGATTTTTATCGTCTTCATTTCTATCATTGATGGACGGATAGCACTGGATAATATTCATTGTAACCCCTTTTTCTTCATTTCGAAGATTCTAGGTCAATGAGATCATTTAAGCGCTCTTCGTTCTTCTTTGGACAGCTTCAATGCAACTTCTTGAGTGTGCAGAGCATTTTCTTCTTCGCGACCAGAGTACAGCAACATCTCTCCTGAAGAATACCGTCTTTCACCATGAGGCGTCATTATTCTTCTAAATGAAAACTATTCAGCCCTCAGAGCAGAGTTTAAATGGTTTAAATGACTTTCCTAGTTAGTGCTTTTTTAAGTAAGGTTTGTCTCTACGGGATGGGGTTGCTGACCTCATGTCCAACCCCCTCCTTATCTGGGCTTGGTACTGGCATTAATCTTCTAAAGACCACAGGTGGAGTTCAACTTTTCTTATGTTTTTAAATATATACCTTATTACTAGTCACAGTCAAAAATAAGCACTATGCACATCTGAAGTTGTTTTTTCTGTCAGATATCGGATACAAAATACACTGTTCTAAAATGTTGAAACATTTTACTCATCATTTTAACTACACGATTTGAGGCGGAGTTTCATTATAGTGAAACTACTACTATTACCAGATATTTGCTCCCTATTTTTAGTCAGTCTCAGATGAAACTGAAGATGTTAGATTTTTGTCAGTTACATTCGACCTCTTGTAACAATTATTTTCTAGTAGTTTTTGTATATACTTAATTAATGCGTCTTTAAAGTGTATAACTTTCAACAGGAATCCTTTTTTGAAAGCGTTATTGATGATGCCTGAATAAAAGCAGCGTAATATTTGTAACCGAATGGTCGTACAGTGATGTCTTCAGAATACAACAGCCCGTTTTCTGATAATAATTATCATGTGCTCAGCAGTTACTAGCATCAAGACGGATTTCCTGGAGTTCTAGTGAGAAACAGTGACCAGTGGAGTTCAACCGCGTCTGCTTTGAGGCAGTAACTCACTGAAGACAATAATAGACGGTGGTGCAATTTCATGGGTTGGTTGAAGTTAGACGTTAACACCGTTGGATACCGGCTCAGTGATACAGAGTTTAAGCGTTCGCATGAGAGACCATCAAGTCCTGTGTTCGAGTCCCACGAGGTGGGATCGTCAACACGCACTGCCGAGGAGTCCCGTAGTAAGACGAAACGGCCATCCAGTACTCTAGATATTTCATGATGGTCTAGCTCTAACCAACCTCAACATACATATTAGTTGAGATAAGTAGTTTATTGAGTATGTGGAAGTATCCAACTGATGATTTTAGAGCTTGGACCTTTGACCTTCGGGAACAAAGGGAATATGGTCTATACTGCAAACTCCTAAATTTAGAAGACTGTAAATGTTTAATTAATGACTCAATATTATAGATTATATCATGGAAGCACTGGACATCTGTTTCTTCTTAGTATGCAACTCTTCGGTAGTCTACATGTACGAACACACTCAGACCATTGTGTTAGTATTCGATTTCTAAGATGTCTAACTTGAACTAATTCTCTGTTACTGGACTCTCATTTATTGTCATTATTGAGTATCTGTCTCACTCCAACAGCCTCAGCTTCTCATTAAAAGGTCAAAACTATGTCTAAAAATTAGTGAATAATTAGCATATGGACGCTTATCACACAGCAGCCCTATACTAGGACGAAACAACTATCCAGTGCTTCCTAGCTTATAAGGCTCATATGTTACGAAGGCCAGTTATTGATGTAAACTATACATTTCAACAATCTGTCCCACACTAATAATTAAATAAATGCGCTATCCGAAGTCACTTTCTGTTTTTCCAGTAATTTTTCGATAACTAAAGGATCTTTCTGGGTTTTTTTTCATCCCAGCTACCAATTTATTTCTTTATGGCTGTAACAGCATTTGCTATCTAATCTTTTGATCTTATTTTTGTCATGATACAAACTTCATTTGAATATCTAAAAGCTAGTTTATAAACCGGTCATAATTTCACTCGTTTAAAATGGATTAAAAGCAAAACAACCTTTAACTATCAAAAATGTGACTCATTCAATAGTATCGGTGTCATTCTTCACTAGTCTCTGTCTACATGTCATCCATATTCACCAAACCTGGATGTACTTGTATGGTATAGGATTCCTCAGAAGTGCACGTGCACGACCACAGGAACTTCGGTCTCCCGCACGATCGCTTAACCTCTAGACCACTGACCCGGAATCCACTGGTGCTATTACCTAACTTCAATCAATTCACGATATTGCGCAACCAAATTTCTTTTGGTTGTGGTAGATAACTACCTCGCATCTGATATAGACATCCAACACCCACAGGTCACAGTTTCTCACTAGAACTTAAAGCTAGTTACTAGACAGTGAATAATTATTAGTAGTAGTAATAGGAGATTTGGAGTGACTGTAGAATTTTCATAGTCTCAACCATAGGTCCTGGGTTCGATTCCCAGGTACAACGTTGTGGGCGAGTCCTGCTGAGTCACATACACTAAGATGACACAGTCTTTCAGTGCTTCTAGGTTCCAACGGTGTTCTAAGCGAAACCAGTCCATGATATAAACTATGAAAATTCTACATTATCCACAAATATCTATATGCTAAAATTGGTTATTACTTTCTTTTTGAATGTTAACTACATGAAAAACATGCCTGTTAACTATTTAATTTGTTTGAACATATTTTTATTGAACACCGATTATGTGACTCATAAGTAATGAATGCAAAAAATGGTTCACTTGTTTTTATGATATTTTGTCTGTTCGGAATTGATTATCGTCTTATTAGTTTTAAGACAAAATGAGTTTTGGTTGAATGTATATAATTTTTGATCGTTTGTATGAAAATTCAGTATATCGACTACTTATAACAGATAAAGTAGTCACCCTACAAGTAATAGGTACTTATAACTCCGGATTTATCATTGTTTCTTCGATCTCTTAACTGTCTAACCATTATAAGCAAAAATGGATAGTGAATAGCAGTGGAATCCAGAAAGCGCGTCAGTTAGATTTACTTGCATCCCAGAGTTGATATTCACTCCGGGACTCGAACCCAGTACTGTTCGTTTCAAACGCCATCGCGTTCTCCATTAAGATACTGAGTCCTGATAGCCACCTGTATGTGCAATGGGGTGAAGTTTAAATTCATTTGGTGTTGTTTTACTTGTATTTTCCCATTGTTATTTAGGACAAGTAAAACAACACCAAGTGAATTTGTCCAGCCATTATTTTATGTATACGAACACTTAATTGAGCATCGAATTGTGACGGAATGATTCGGTGTTAATTATTACAACTATAATTATACGCTGTGATTGGCAAGGGTTTAAATGATTTTGTTATTGATATTCACGAGTGAATTTCGATCAGTCTTTACTAACATATATGCACATCCTGAGCGAACTGACTGGATGAGGTTATTTTGCCGTAGGTTTTTATTACTAGTTGTAAGCAGAAAATATATACCATACATTTGGATTCAGATTTTCAACTCCAAATATCTGACAGAAAATAATATTTCCCCCCATTTTTTCCTATTTGGGACTTAAACTGAATGTAATTGATTACCAGTGCTGATATTCACAAAGAGATTCGAACCTGGCACCTCTTGCTTTCAACGTGTCTATGTGATGAGTGCGAAACTGAACAAAAATGGCATCCTGGATACCACTACCAGCCATTGTTCAACTTCAGAATGCACATATCCTAATGGAACCAGATCTCTTCCAAATATTGACATCAATACCAAGAAAATAAAAACCCTTATAAATCAATATTTTAATAGTTTTGGGTGTACTTTAATATTTGTGTATCGATTCATTCAAATGAGTTGAATCTATTGTATTAGTGGATACATTTGTAAAGATCCTGTTTTTCGAAATGATTATATTGTTTTTACATTTTATTTCTTTTCTTTTTTCTAGCCTAAGAATGATGAAGAATCAGTGAATATATCATCAAATCTTTATGATAATCTACCACGTCCACCACGTCGTGGTTCACGTTTAGCAGGAGCAATTAATGTACTTCCATTACCGGCACGTAGTCACAAACAAAAAGATTTACACAATTCTGCAAACATTGAGACACCAATTAGCACTAATGATACACAGTTTTCTACAGATACTCTTGATAATTTAGTAAAACTTAATTCTAAGCATATAAGAGCACAGTCTTCATTAGGATCGTTAACATTATCGTCATCATCACCAACATCAACGATAACTACAACATCACCAGCAGTTACTCCATATACAACACCAAATGAATCATCTTCAATGGTAACTCCATCAACTATTTCTTCACCTTCTTCATCAGTATCATCATCACCATCGGTATCTCTAGCCTTTATGAGTAAAAAAGCGGTGACTCCTACTTGTCTATCACAATCCTCGTTAGCACCATCCAGTCGTCTTCATTTGTACAGTAGAAGTAATGAAACTAATAATACATTAACATCGTCTTCGTTATCATCGATAAACTTTATAGACAGTTCAGAAATAAAGACAACTGATGCATGTTCTTCCATTCCAACATCTACGATAAAGACAACAATGACCGCAACGACGCCGATTTTGACGACTCAGACACTAACATCATCCTCACCATCATCCAATTCAGTTGTTAAATCTTTAATACAATCGTATACTTCTATATCGTCAAATAATTCAAACTACTATGCTAATAATCACTCTGTTGATGATAATCTGACAAATAAATCAAAGCCTTCTTCATTGTTTGTCCCAGTTACCACCATCACCACCACAACAACAACAATATCATCATCATTAAAATTTCCAGCTTCAATTTCGTTTTCCTCAGCAGTTAAAACTACACCAACTAATGGTTACAATAATGATGGTGAATCAAGAACAGGCAATCATAATTCAACAAATAAACTGTTAAATTTAAGTGGAAAAATGCGGGTACCCTCATCGATGAATTCACAGTCAGGTAGGTATGCGCGTGATGTATTTATGTGGGTGACCTAGAAATATATATATTGTTATCTCGTTTTTTCTCTCATGATTCTGAAAACACTTATGATACCGGTTCTTTTTTTTTCATAATGATTTTGCATAGTTTATCCTTTATTAGTATGAGAAGGGTGTGCATATTTATTACAGAAACGTTTAACACCTCAATAATTATTTTAATCAATATTGACTTTTTTTCAATTTGTTTGTAATTAATTCACTTAATATCGAATTTTCTTTTGGTTTAGACCGGAGTCATTAAGTAGGGTTGAATTGTTTGCCAACAGTAAGATCAAATTTTAGACGTATGTGTAAGGGTTTGAGTTTGTCTGTAGTTGATATTGAAGATTAGAATTAACCAGCCTTTATTGTCAGATGTACACCCCCTGAGCATGAACTATCTGAATATTTCTTTTAAATACAGATTTCATCAAGGTTGAATTTTGACTATCATTTTAATCCAGGACATGCGTTTCGTTCCATTTGGGACTCGTCACTTATATATACCTGGATCTTAGTATTGATATTCATAATGAGAATTGAACAGGCAGTATTGAGTTAATCCGTTCAGGGTTCATATATGGCAACAGAGGCTAACAAATGCAGTATTTTATATTAACAACAATAGAACTCAAACCTTTACATCTATATACATCAGTAACTTAATACTCGTTCAATACGTTTGTGGCTATTCGAGCTCATTGGCTCCATGGATAAGATAATGCGTTAGAGGTTTTGATCGAAAGATATTTGGTTCGTGTCTCAATATGAACATCAACATCGGAGTACAGGTACACTCAATTGACAAGTCTCAAGCATGATAAAACGCATGTCCTATATTCTACTGTTAGTTGCATACCAGATATACTAAAACATTTGTGACATAACTTCGTATCGACGCTATCTGTTCAGGATACCCATATGGAAATGGAGACTGATCAACTGAGGTTTCAAAAATCAACAGTGAAAGATTACAAACTTTTAACATAATGATCAACATGACTCAATTTAAGAATGCATAACCTCTCTGAGCTTCACTATATGGAAGCTTTTCATAGCTTCCTCACGTGAATCATACACTTCATTGAAAGTAAACATACGTTATGTATCATAGATCTTAAAAAAACTTAGTGTTCCTCCCTAATATAGACACTAAATGTCTAACCTTCACAATTGGACCGTTGATAAATCAACAAATTTAAACAAAACATCTGTAGAAGTATTTCTCTATTCATCTAAATTTTGTGCTGATAGATGTCATTCAGAAGAACGATGAAAGTTTAACGTTCAAACTATCCAGATCAGAGAGTAAACCTCTACCAACATTTATTTATTTTATTATCAAAATATCATAACTGTATTCAATCGTTACTTAATCAATTTTTCTTTATCAGAAGGAGTTTTGTGGAGATTTTAGTAATTCCAATAGTTGAAATCATGAGTCAATTGAAACTAGATCACCATGGAAAACCTTGAAGCACTAGACGGTCGTCTCGTCCTACTGTGGGACTCCTCAGCGGTGCACATTCATGATCCTACCTCGCAAGATTCGAATCTTATCGATTCGAAACCTATCGATCTTGCAAACGAACGTCTAACCTCTGGATCACTGAACTGGCATGTAAAGGTGTTAATGTCTGACTTCAAGTAATCCACGAAATCGAAACGTTCATCTAGTGCTTTCAGGTTTTTCATGATGTTCTAGCTTCAATGAACTCATGATCTCAACCATTAAAAAATTTTTTTCACCTCAAGTTTTATCCCCCTTCTCCTGTACTTTTATATTGAATTTTATTACAATCGATTTGTTTCTCTCTATTTTATTTCACTAACTGATTAAAAAATATAGTGAAACAATGAAGGAATTATGAAAAGAAGTTATCTTTTTCACTTTCTAGTTACGCCTATCTCTGTTTGTTTTTTTGTTTATTCAGTTTATAGTTAATGCTTACTTTAAGCGTTACATACGAATAGAGATAATCATTTTCAGTGTTTATATTCAATGAATTGATGATTAACTCATTTGCCTCAAAACTATATACATAGAGAATATAAACATTGAAATATTTCAATTTAAGGACAGTTCTGTTGAGAGAGATGTTCAAGAGACCTCCACCTCTTTCAAAAAAGGAAAAAAGAAAGAGAAGCAAAGAAAATGGAAAGATAATTAATGTACTTCTTTTTAATTTGAAGTTCTATGAAGAAACTAATTTAACTGATAACATGATTGAAATATATTACGAACAAATATAGGAATCATTCATCTGAATGTAGTAAAACTGTTATCACAATTGATTGATCACTGGGTGGCGATCAATGTCATGAGTGTCTAGTCCCTATTATTGCAGATCGAATGTTATCGATCATTGCAACATGAAAAGTAGCACGAAACCCGGGTTCAGAGTTTCCTGTCGACTACCTTCAACCACCATCTAATCTCAATATATAGTGCACGCAGTGTCAAGTCACCTAGACTGGTGGCCACATTGCAACATGATCGATAGCATTCGATCTGCACTAATAAGGACTAGACATGCATGACATTGATCGCCACCCAGTGGTCAATCAATTGTGATTACATCTCAGTCCTACAGGAGGTCGGTCGGGGCTCGGATAGCTCAGTGGTAACGTCTCTGACCGTGAAGCTGAGTGACACGAGATCGAATCCGCCAGTGAGCACCAGTTCCCTCAAGATTATAGGTACACGTTGCTGACGAGTGCCAAGTAGCACGAAACCTGGGTCCAGGGTTTGCTGTCGACTACCTCCAACCACCATCTAGTAAAACTGTTAGTAATAAGTGTTAAACCGAACAGTATATAAATCATGATCGATATAAGACAGTTGGTTTAGTCTGAATAACCAGATAAGTATGTAATGGACCAAAATATTCACTTATAATTGTCGGTCACGAACACTAATGAAAATCAAAGTAATTAAATATAGTTGAGGTAGTTTCTAATACCATTCACTTTCATTTGTAAATTGAATACATCATAGATATGTTTCAGTTTGAGTACCATTAATAGTTAGATAGTATCTAACAGCTGTTTCGTCTTAATATACGGTTTCTCAGTGGTGTACATTTACCAACTGACTGAAGATCAAATGTAGCATCTTCAAATCTTTTGGTGAAGGCTTAATCAATAACATACATTTCTAACTTTAATCGATTTACGGTACTGAATTTCTTTGTTGATGGCTTTTCACTAGAACTCCAGGAAATATATCTTAAAAAATTGACTTTAATAATAGAATGGAGGGTTTGTGAAGAGTGTTTAATTTCCTTATTTTCCTTACAAGCAGACCTTAATTAAACAACCATTAATCACCAGAAAACATGGGACCGGTGTTTCGTCCCAGGCAGTTCTCATCCATGACTCTTCATAGAGGATATAATCCAGGATTTGCTAGTCACACAGAGATTCCTTAACCCTCAGATAATATTACTGTCAAAATGTATTAACATTACATTTGTTGCACTAAACACTTATTCAATTCATTATCTCTCAGTTATTAGTAAATAAACGACCCCGCTATACTTCTATAATCATAATAATTCTCGACAATATATGGTTTAATATTATAACAAGATAGTATTTTAATCAAAGAGGGGTTTTGTGGATATTATAGTAATTTAATGATTGAATTCACGAGTCATTTGAAGCTAGACCATCATGGAAAACCTGGAAGCACTGGAGAGCCGTTTCGTCTTAGTATGGGATTCCTTACTAGTGCACATCCACAATCCCACCTGGTGAGATTCGAATCCACCCCTAGACCACTGAACCGGCATCCAACAGTGTCAGAAAATCTAATTTTTTACAACAGTGTTAATGTCTAACTTCAACTAATCCATGAAGTTGCGCCACTGTCCACCATTGTTATCAGTGAGCTGATATCTCAAAACTGACCTGGTTGAACTCCACTGGTCGTGGCTTCTCACTAGAACTCCAGGAAATACCTCTTGGAGACTGTCACTAGTGAACATATTATGATTATAAACAAAGAGGGGTGTTTTGTGGATAGTATTTTATCCTTTCCCGATAATATTATTATATTTCCATCAAAATAAATAAATAAATAAATAAATAGATAAATCCATATCACAATTTGATATATAAGATTATTTCTAGAAGCTTTAAGTAGAATAAAAATCCTTAACTAGAAACAGATAAAAACAAAATGAAGTGTGTTACCATAACAACTGGTCATAAAGTAAATAGTTTTACTTCCCTTTTATTGCATTCACCTGCAAAATGTATTTACATTAACTCTCTACAATCAGTATCTGTATTTGTTCTAACACACACACACACATATATATATATATATATATTCTCCTTTTCCCTTCGTTACTTAAATAAGTAGATTTCACTTAATGTAAGTAAGTTGATCACATGACTTACTGCTCCAAGGTTAATAATTAATAACACTATGACGTTAAAATATGAAGCTAAAATTATTATTATTATTAGTATAGATTGATTGAAAACTTTATATATCTGGTAAAAGATCATTATAGTTTTATACTTATCCATTTACCCTAATACACATTGAAAAGATAGTTAGCTTTAATGAATAAAAAGCCTAATATCATTGTAAGATATTAGGTAATTGATATTGAACACCTATTTGTCAATATTCGATTAATGTTAATATGTTTGATCTGTTCAATGATTTCAACTATTGAAATTATTAAAATCTCCATAAAAAACCCCTTCTGATAATGTTAATGTGTTTGATGTATTCAATGATTATGTATGAACAACTGATTGATTTCCTTGATACATTGAATAATTTTGACTTTGATAACTTGTCCTAGTTAGTGTTAGCTATTAGTCGATAAAAGAAAATCAGTCTTCATCTTCCACTGTAATACAAACATTATAGACAGAGGTTGACGATGACTAGAAGTGGAATTCAGTACCGTTCACTTCAAACCCCATTTCTTTCTGGTTATTTGAAATCAGTAAGTGTATAATGTAATTACATTTGAGGCAAACGGTACTGTGTTTGAATTGTGAAATAGACACTAAACCTCGGATCTAGGCACATTCAGCTGATGAGCCCCAAAGAAAACAAAACGTGCAAGTTGAACGTGAGCAACTTAACATGTTGCTTAGTATAAATGATGTCGAGTTACTTAAACTATTGACCAGATTGGATTTTAATCAATAGCATTTGATAACTACTAAAAGACTGAGCAAATATAACCTTGGTCATTATACTGTGATCAGTCAACTGTATAACTAACTGGTTTATCAGAATGGGTTTTGTGGAGATTTTTTCAAATTCCACTAGTTGAAATCATGAGTCAATTGAATTTAGACCACCATGGAAAACCTGAAAGTACTGGACGGCCGTTTCGCCGTAGTATGGGACTCCTCAGCAATGCGCATCCAGGTTTTCCATGATGGTCTGGCTTCAATTGACTCATGATTTCAACCAGTGTAATTGGTTTATCTTTAAACTATCTTTTAATGCTAGTACATAACTTTAAACCTTATAAAAATGATTCAAAATTAAGTGATTTCCATATAGAAATTAAGCAATTCACCGATTGATTGAAATATACAGAGTATAAGAATCTAAGTTTCATTGAATTGCTCAAACTTTAGTAGTATGTGAATGTCAATAAACTTCTATGTGTTTTTCTATTTTTAAACATGCGGTTATTTGATTACAAAATACTGTCATTCTTAAACTAAATATACATTCAAGGTTTCGAAATTTCTTTGAAAGCTATGAAAATTTCAAAACTACAATTGACATCAATTTATATTTAGAAGTCACTTGCCTTAGGAGAAATTCAAGTAATTTGAATATGGAAATACGTATATCGTGTTTTATTTTCAAGTCAATATATAAACTAAAATCTGTTGACAGGGAATTATTAGCTAATTGTATAACATGATGACGTTTGAAGGGAATGTTACTGAGTTTGAGTCCTGGAGTGAATATCAACTGTGGGATGCAGGTACATCTAGCTGAAAAGTCTCAAATAGGACGACATTTGCATCATGGATTCCACTACTAGCCATCATCCATCTTTGCTTGTGAGTACTGGATACTGAAGTGTAATTTTCACTAAAGATTACATCTTCAGCATCTGGAAATATTTGTAACTGTTCACTATAAGCAATATTAGTTCAGAATAGTCTAAAATACGAAATAAAAAGAAACATACATTGTAAATTAGGGTTCAACATGAAATCTCTAGTGTAAATAACGTGATAATATACAATATTTATCCGTTGAATCAATCGTGGAATAATCGGAAATGCTGAATACAACATACTTATTGAACATTGAAACTCTTACTGGATCTCTTCAGTTAAATTATTTTAGAAATTCTTCTTTTCAAAGCATAGTTCAACTGTTCTTCTTTTCTAAAAATACAGTATTTGTACTTTTGTCATTAATTTTGAACACTTTTTAAATGATTGAAATTGTTTCAATCAAGCTGAAAATGATAAAATATTCAAATGTCCATTATTCGAATTTCGTAAATTAGTTTATAATTCTTTTTGGATATAAATTTTTAATAAAAAAAAGGGTATACGCTTTTTTATGAGAAATAATCACGTATTCAATGAACTAAATCAAGATATGTGCCTTCAAGCAGTTCATATTATGATTTGATTCTCATGTTGTTGAGTTTTCTAAGTTCAATGATTCATTTTACTAAGCTTTCATTAGTTGTTCTGAATAATATCATCAAGTGCTTATTTACGGGTACTAGGTAAGGATGACAAATCAGTTGATGAAGCAGTGAAACTTCATCAGATGAGATGGCTGGGACACGTGTTAAGTATGCCCAACGACCGACTGCCTCGACGTGCGATGTTTTATGGTATAGGAGTAGGTTGGAAGAAAGCTAAGGGCAGCCAGAGTAAAACATGGCACAAATCCATCAAGTCATTGATAAGTAGACTGAGCCATGTTGGTAAGTGTAGACTACCTGGTTGGGGTCCACGAGATGATAGCAACCGATGGTTAGAGACCTTGAATCACATAGCTCAAAATCGTTTGCTATGGTGAAGGTGCATCCACTCTTTTTGTTCTTCCAAATTCTAATCTTCTGAATTCTTCATGTCCCTGTTTTCTCTTTCACTGGATTATACTCTTTGAATAATATCTTCAAACCCTAATCTTTCCGATCACTGCTTATACTTTTACTACCTCTACGACTACGGGATTTGAATGGGTAACGGCATCTCTGTGCTAATGTGGTATGGCAACTCGAACCGATGTACGTATGTTACTAACTGACTGACTGACTGACTGCTTGCTTCATATAGAAATGAACACTTTAGTTATTCCATGTGTCTTACATCAGTTTGTTCTGGATGTTTTGACTGTGATTAGAGACCTTCATAACTTTCATTAGCTTCAAGTGTCCTTGTATTCAAATCATTGACCTTTGATCAGGTTAATGACTGACATTTTTCGTATGTGTTCATAGATTGAGTTTAAAGTGGTGGATGGAGGTATTCGATAGGAAAATCTGGATCTAAGTTTCGTACTTTTTGTCACTTGTTAGTAAGGTGTACTTACAATCTTGAGTGAACTGATGCTCTTTGAAGGATTTGATCCCATGTCATCTAGCTTCACAGTTACAGACATTACCTTTGAGCTGTTAAATTGTATTTAAAATTGATTGGTCACTGGGTAGAGATCTGTACTAAGGACTTGACATAAATAACATCGATCACTACCTAGTGATCAATCAATTGTAAGATTTAGTTTAATACTATGTGTCTTTTTATTTCTGATCAATCTAAGTATCATACTTCCAGAAATTCTTTGCCGGTTGTACATAGTCAGCAAGATATAATAAACTTTAATAACTCTAATATCTCACACTGCGAAGTCCGATGAATGGATGTTTAAATTTTACAGGGAGTATCAGTTTCCTGAATATTGAACTTATGCTGCGATGACGAGTATCAGCTAGTATGAAACTTAAATCCAGGTTTTACCTTCGACTACTTCCAAACATTTCAACATAATGCGCTTAATGTTAAATCCCCCAGGACTTTTGATTACATTACATCTTACTTAACATAATTCAATCAACAGTGAAGTATTGAATAAATATAGCATTGATCATGATGGAGTTTTGTTCTCTGAGCTGGATGGTTTGGTCGTTGAGCTTTCATCGGTTTTCTAAGTGATATCATCAGCATAAACTTCAGGTAGAATTCAAGCTTCACGACCAAACCATCCAGCTCGGAGAACAAAACTCCATCAAAATCATCCACCTGAGCTACAAATCTCCACCATCTCAAAATAGCATTCATCACTATTCATTAATCAATTAATTAGTGATTAATCATTAAAAAAACTTTTCACACGTTAAATTGCTTTTCTCCAAAATATTTTACGAAACAAATTAGTTAGTATCGGAAGAGGTTTTGTGGAGATTGTAGTAATCTAATAGTTGAATTTATGAGTCAGTTAAAATCCCTTTCTGATAATAATCATCATGTGCTCACAAGTGACTAGCTTCAAGACGAATTTCCTGGAATTCTAGTGAGAAGCCATGACCAATGGAGTTCAACCAGGTGAGATAGTAACTCACTGAAAATAATAATGGACGGTGTCACAATTTCGTGGATTGGTTGAAGTTAGACGTTAACACCGTTGGATACCGGCTCAGTGATACAGAGTTTAAGCGTTCGCATGAGAGACCAACAGGTCCTGTGTTCGAATCTCGCGAGGCGGGATCGCCAATGCGCACTGCCGAGGAGTCCCGTAGTAAGACGAAACGGCCGTCCAGTACTCTAGATATTTCATGATGGTCTAGCTCTAACCAACCTCAACATACATATTAGTTGAGATAAGTAGTTTATTGAGTATGTGGAAGTATCCAACTGATGATATTAGAGCTTGGATGTTTGACCCTCGGAAATTAAGGGACTATGGTTTTTACGGCAAACTCCTAAATTTAGAAGACTGTAACTGTTTAATTAATGACTCAATATTATAGATTATATCATGGAAGCAGTGGACATCTGTTTCTTCTTAGTACGCAACTCTTCAGTAGTTTACATGTACGGTCTGTTATGGATGCTGAGGAAAAATATACCAATAATTATCGTGTTAAGTCTATGGTGGCCTTGGACCTTAAATGTACATTTCCCATTGGTCGATGTTTGTTTCACTTGTTAAATATTGTGTAAATGTTGTTTTCTAGTTTATGGTACGATGTGGTTTGTTTGGTTAGTATATAAATATAGTATGTCTGAAATACAACGATTCATAACTCAGAGGCTGTGACTTGTGTTCTTGACTCAACTGGCTAGGACAGACAGCGAAGCAGGGCCAATCAGGGCACTAGGTCGTCCGTACGTGTTATACGTGTCACTGTGATCGATCGGTAAATACTCTGCTTATCAAAACCTGCAGTCCACCCGTTACAACACGGTCCCACCTTCAGACCACTGTGTTAGTATGCGATTTCTAAGATCTCTAACTTGAACTAATTCTCTGTGTTACCCGACTCTCATCCATTGTCATTATTGAGTATCTGTCTCACTCCCGATATAGCTGAATTCCATCAGTCACAACTTCTCACTAAAACTTCTAGAGGTTGAGCGCTACGTGCAAGACCAGAGGTTCTGTGTTCAAATTTTGCGAGAGGGATCGTGGATGCGCACTTTTGAGGACTTTTATACTAGGAAAAACAGCTATCCAGTACTTCTAGGTATTCTATGGTAGTTTAGCTTTAACTGACACATGAATTCAATTATTAAAGTTAGTTAGTATTCAATTGTACTTTTATCTCAATGTCAATTATTCAAACAACTGACCTTATATCTAAACACTCACTATTATAATAATAAATCCAATCTGATTACATTTTAGATTTTCATGATACAAAGTTATTCAATAGCTTCTATATGTTGATTAATTAAATTGCTTCAAGTGAACGAAATAGGTTTATACATTGGAAGTTCCAATCGACTTATACTTTTAGCCTTGTAAGGAGTAATAAAGCTTATTTTAATGAATTCAGGGAAACAATTGATGAATTAATTGTTTAATTTAAAAAAGGGTCATTCATTCAAACAATATTTTTTTAATTACTATGATGTCAATGGTAACCATACATATGAAATAGCGGACTGTAATAGAAAGTCTTCTTTTTTCAAAAATACATAATCTTTTGCCTTATACATGGGGATTAAACTCTCATTTGGAAGTTCCAATTATTTTTTTTGTTATTTAAGTAAGAACATTCTTAATAGTACAAACAAGTTATCACAACTGAATGTTTTTATACTAAGCTGTAAACATAATAGCCATAATGATGATCACTTGCTTACCTGATCATAGCTACTACTTTGGATTGCTGATCCGATTTGTCTATTGTGATCACCCAATCAAGCTATGTTGGCTAGAGTATTTATTCCGTTTTAGTTCTACTATTACAAACAGGTTGACTGGATGCGGTAAACTAAACGCATCGGCTAAAGTTCAGGGGGGGGGCGGAATTGTACTGCTGACTGTAGTCGATTGTAACGATATTAATTTGTTTCCTTCAAAAAAAATAGCATCTTCAGCGATGATACCTTTTCATAAAAGTGCTGCACCTTACCTTACTCCATGAATTTCCATCACTGACGGTAAGGCTAAAACAAAGTAGGACTAACCCATAAAAATGGCCAAGCAGTTATTCTTAGGATTTTGTGATCACTCACAATGATGGTCAAAACCATTCCAAACCCATTTTCCTATATAAGTAATTCAGTAAGAATAATTCTTCTACAGTGTTGGCAAACAAGATAATGACAAGCACCATATCCCTTTAGCAACAATCGAGATCGCCATGTTCGCGGTGAAATATTTCGATCACTTTTTACTATTTATTCTGTTCGAACTATCGATTTACGTAAACCCAATCCTAAAATTGAATGTAAACTTATTCTCAACGAACTTCTGTATTAAATATCAAAGTTATGCCTCAACGATTTGACTTTTGCATAGATGCAGTTCTAAATGTCACTCATTGAGTAAAGTTTTAGTTTCTTTACTAATAATTACCGCCACAATACACTGATGATTATCCTGACGTACTTTCAACAATATCAAATATACAAGATTGTACGATTCATATGAATACTCTGAATCATCTACCAAGGTTTCTTTTTAAAGATTTCATATAATTTAAAGGTAATTTTCATTACGAACAGGTATCAAGTAAAATCCCATGAAAAACACAGGCTGGATGGAATAATAAACAATTAGTTCTTAATATTAATAATTGAGATCATGAGTCAAATGAAGCTAGACCACCATGGAAAACCTGGAAGCACTGGACGGCCGTTTCGTTCTATTGTGGAACTCCTAAGCAGTGCGCATTTATGATCCCACCTCGCGAGATTCGAAACCAATAGTTTAAAACTTTTCAATAGTGATAGCTTACTTTTCACAACAATGAAATTGCAAGGAGCGTACAATACCCTTATTGAGCTATTGAATCATAATCTAGGCCATAGTTTCAACGTTAATATATTTTCAATATATAGCATGAGGTATTTATCGCTTCAAACTGGTCTTGTTTGATCCTAAACGTTACAGCGTCTTTCATTCCTAGATTATAAATTACCTTCGAGTGATATACAATATGTAGAAAATTATTTTTCAAAAATCGTAAATACATTCATATATCAATGTGGGGTTTTGGAGGCGTCCAATACCAGGATGAAAAGGCTGTCCAGTGCTTCTGGGCTCTCAATGGTGGTCTAACATCGATCGCTTTACAATCTTAATCAAATTACTTTTATATATCAGTGTGGGATTGTGAAGGAGTCCTACACTAGAATGAAACGGCTATTCAGTGCTTTCATGTTTTCAATGGTAGTCTAGCATTCATCGATTCATGATCTCAATCAAAATACTTTCATATAATTTTATATAACCAAATTTTCAAAGCTCAATTATTTACAAACTCAACAGATAACTAATTCAATTTGAAATGGTTTGAATTATCTCATTGTTGATATTTTTGACTGAAATTTGATTAGTTTTAGTTAGACTTTTGAATATCCTATACGGTTAGCATTAAAATAACCATTATGATGCAAGTTTACATAGAATAAATGGAATGTAGCTGGCCCTGGAATTCAAAACTCATGTTTCGTCCTATTTGGGACTCATCTGCTAAATGTACCTACATCCCAGAGTGAATGTTTAGTTTTCTTTTCATTAATAAACTATGCTACTCTATGCTTTCTTATAATAGACGATAGAGAAAAATGATTTGTTTATATATAAAGGTAGGTGGTAATATAGTCTCAAATATATATATAAAGATATCAGTGAAGATTTTAGTTTGTAAAAGTGTTACCGATTTCAGAAAAAGTCTGATTGTTTTCTTTCCTTTTCCTTATAACATGTCACTTAGTTAGTGACTAATCTAAATACATAGAGATATCAACTCAGTAGGGTGCTTCCATCTGATTTCATGAATATAGACATTTTTCTATACATTTTATCTTTTATCAGATACTGTATACATTCTGTGATTCATTCATACATGTCTTTTTTATTATGATGAAACTAACTATTTGAAATTGTATAAAACATTATATAGTTAATGTTTACATCTTCTTTTCTTATTGCAAACATTCACAATATTCATAGATTGTTTGCATTTAGTATCATTTTGTTGAAGATGTTCATGATGTATATCCTGGAGTTCTAGAGAGAAGCAGTGACTAGTGGAGTTCAACCAGGTCAGTTGCTAGATAGTAACTCACTGATGTCAATGGTGGATGTGTCGCCCAATTTTATGGATTAGTTGAAGTTAGACATTAACACCGTTGGAATCCGGCCGGTTCAACTGTCTAATGGTTAAGCGCTCATGCTCGAGATTGATAAGACCTCGGTTCGAATCCCGCCGGGCAGGGTGGTGGATGCTCACCGCTGGGAAGTCCCACAATAGGACCAAACGACCGTACAGTGCTTTCAGGTTTACCATGATGGTCTAGCTTCAATTGACTTATGATCTCAACTATTGAAATTACTACAATCTCCTCAAAACCCCTTCTGATACTCATTTTGTTGAACTCTTACTGAATATTCTTTGAGAATATCAAGAGTAAAATTAAATTAAAAAAATTACCAAAGTTAAGAACTGACTGATCTTTTTGGTAAAGTAACATTCAATATGAAATACTGATATCATTAGACATTTTCTAGTCAAATATAAACATTGGACACAGTATAGACCCAAAAAAAAGTTATGTAATACAAAAATGATTATTTACTTAGCTACTACATTAAATTAGCACAGTGAAATTAAATTACCAAGGCAGTCAATCCCAGAGTGTAGTAAAAGCCAGTACCATTATCAATGATGATAGAAAGGTTTAGAAATGGACAATATGATTCTAGATGATAGAATGAATTAGTGAAATGAGAATTGTATAAGTATTTCCAGACAAAAACTGAATGTATATATGACTAATTCTGGCTTACGTGAGCCAACATCTCGAAATATAATCGCGTATACCCCACCTAGGTAGTCTGGTACATACATACAACCACTGCCAGGGAAGTCCTACTCGCTGACTTCTCGCGGCATTATTATTGTTTACGAAATTGAGAGGACGAAAAGCGAATGTTCGGCGCTTTAAGCTGATTGGTTGATATGGAGGATCCACCTAGGGAAGTTGGAAAACCCTGGTTCTAAACCAATGGTGCACATGGGCTCCAGGATTCTGAAAGAACAAATGGCGTATGAACCAGTCGTTGGTCACCGGCCACCATGGGACTGCTTCTCGTTACGTTGTTACACTGTCTTGTGGATTAGACCTTTAGATCAAAGGCTCCGGGTGTGGCCCTTTAAGAAAACCACCTGCTTCGGTTCGAGCACCCGGGCAGTATCCTAGCTTTCACACAAATCGATTGATTTGTGTGGCGCATATCTATTTGGTGCCTCCTTGTACCAATGTTTATGTGTTCAAATAAATAATAAAATACATGCCTATCTACATAGCTCAACTCAACAACTAATGTTTTAAAAGATATTTGTTGGTTTCACCACCTCTAGCTTCTTTCAATTTACTCCTATATCAGCAAACATTGCATATCAATCTGGGTAGTGGATAGATATACACAGTTTATGTCCTAGCCGCCTGAACACAATCTCTTCATCCGATACAGAATTAGAATTCAAGACGACAAATTACATAAAACAAGCAATTAGTCATTCAGATATATTAAGTTAACACTCTTACTACATTGCAGCTATCATACAAAAGTGTCAATGAGGATTCGTTAATATTGCCAAACTAAAATTTCACATTACACCACTTTTCAGAAGCTGCAAAAGATTTGTTGAGATTATTGAATTTTGTAATTTACTTCTCGAACTTATCTAAGCTAGACAACCATTAGAAATCATGAAGTATTGGAGATTTGTCCCGTCCCAGTTTGGAGCTCCCCAACAGTGCGCATCGATATCCTCACTGAGGATCGCATTCAAAACTTCTAAGTTTCTGTGTGTTGTTTAGGATACAGATTGCTGTTGTGTTTCATACTAGGATGTAATAGTTTTCGAATGTTCCTCGGTTTCTGGTAGGTTATCCAACTCAAGTTAGTCCGTCATGTGAACCACGAAATTCAATATTCTTCCCCAAAGCACTACCCATACTAAATGAATATTCATGTTTATATCCAGTTTGACAACACTCTAATAAATAAGTCCCATAAAAATAATGTAATAACTCAAATCCACCTGAATGAATAAACTTCTTACTGGTAGTAGTGTCTTCTCTCGCTTCTCCTCCGGTCTCTACAAAGTCCTGCACACGCTGTGCCTTCTGACTTTATAAAACACTTCTCCCCAACTGTCGGCTGTGGCGAATTCCACGCGGTGTACCTCTACATACTACTTACAAGCAAACCACAATAATAGCTTCATTTTATTCATCTGTTCATTGGTAATTGATAATATTGTGTTACTTTTTTTCAGATGTTCCTGATCCTCAACAACAGAAACAACATCTTCCAAGTAACTTTTCCCACTTTACCAACTCCAAATCTAGTACAGCTTCATTATTTCTATCTGGACCTCATCCAACATTAAAGCAACAACATACAAATGTTACTTCTAGTCCTTCTTCTTCGTCATCTTGCACATTGTCAACATGTTCACCAACTACGAACAACAGCATTGTTAAACCAATTTCTTTACCAGTTAAAGTAGATTCAGTATTCCGAGCTGAAAAGACTATTCCCCGTAGATCCTTAGAGGTAAACAACAATAATGCTACCATCCACAATAACAACAACAACAGTGAATCAGTACAAAGTCCCATTAATAACCCTGTACTAAATTCTCATAATAAAATACGAGTGACAAAAGATGATTCACGTCGATATTTAAGTGAATTAGATAGTGTAATTAAAGAACTCTGTGAAGCTAATGAAGCAGCTGTACAAGCTACACGTGAAGCAGCACAAAGAAGACAATATCTAGGCTGGTCATCATCAACGAATTCACAATTGAAATTAACACCAACAAATGAACCAAATATAATACCTATCCCAAGTAGTACTAATGCCTAATAACTAGGTATCTATGTCTATGTGTCCGTATGTGTATGTGTGTGTGTGTGTGTGTGTGTACTTAGTAATATACGCTTATTCATTAAAATAACATTTTTCTTTGCTCATTCAACAGACAGAGTGCAAATCTTATCGTACAAAATGAAAATTATTATTCATGAATACATTTCCTTTTAATCTATTAACTTTTGATATGGCACACAAGAAAGTTGTCGTGATGTTTTTCACACTCACACATAAACGCACACACACTCACACATATACATACTTTACTAGATTTTCACATTTTCATACTTTATATTCATGGTGTTGGAGATAATTCATTACATGATTATTTTATTTATGAACCATGTTTATTGTTTGCTTATAGAGTTTTCTTTATTTCTATCTCGTTACATCTATTTCATAATCCCTATTGCTCTAAGGAGAAAAGATAGTTCCATTCGTACCTTTTTTCTCGCTTATTTAATTTATGTATCATTTCTATATACAGAATACCGTATGATGATGATGATGATGATAATAATAATGACTTATTTGTTTCATTTTTAATGAGAATGTTTCATCAATAGTTTACAAATTGTAATAACTATTACATAAAGATTACGATTACATTAAATTGATTATGCAATATATGTCATACATACTGTGCGTTAGTAACAAGAAAGATATAAATAATTATAGTTTACCTGTCAAATTGATCAATCCAATGCTGTATTGTGGCTTCTATATTTTATTTTACATCTTTGTCTTCTTTTGGGTTTCATTTCGAATTGTGTTATTAAATTGATGAAACTACTGTTTAGCTATAAGAATTTCCATTTGTTTGCATAAGTGTTCATTGTTTAACATACTTTGTTTTAATCTGCTTATTTAAAAGAAGTCATTATTATTATTACTATTATTATGATTAAATATAATACTTTAAACAGGTTTAATACTTACCAATTGACTATGCTCTTTATATTATATTATCGGGAGGGGTTGAAGTTAGACATTATCACCGTTGGGTGCCAGCTTAGTGGTCTGGAGGATAAGGGTTTGCGCGTATAGACCGGCAAGTCCCAGATTCGAGTCCCGTGGGGGGAGTCATGGATGCGCACGGCTGAAGAGTGCTATACTAGGTTGGAACAGCCGTCCGGTGCTTCAAGGTTTTGCATGGTGGTCTAGCTTTAGTTGACTCATGAATTCAACTATAAAAGTTCATATTGTAGACAATACTTTATAGTCACCATATATACAGAAATGTTTATTTGATCATTTTAAAATCTTAAAGGAATTTATCATTCTAATTAACCTCTAACGGGAAAATTGACTGTATCATATCATCAACACAGTAGTCAGTTCAATTTTCTGTCAATCGCTTAAACTGATTGGAATAAATAAACGATATACTTTGATAAGTGTTTAAAATACGAAGATTGGCATTGAATAATGAACTGATCAATTAAAAGACCAAACAATATTGATGAAAAACGTAACGATATTTAAGTAGCATAAAGCCAAAAAATGTCAACTTGTTAAAGCTTTCGACATTACATAAATAGACTACTACCGTAGTATGCGACTGGAAGTGATTTGCAGAAGCCCTTGTTAACGTGGGTTTTTTGCTAGTTAGCTCTCGTCAACAAGAATTACCTGCAACCATGTGAAAACTAATAGTCTTTGTGGAACTCAGACCCAATAAGCTACTAAAACTCCTATTGGGCCGAGATACATTGAGCGTCGTTCTGAATTATTCTGAGCCATATCACCCACAATATCCACCTATTGCGTAGAATAGTTGATAGGATCCGAACTAACTGATCTACATCTTCCAACACTGCTAAATCAAACAGTTAATGACTTCATGGACCACTTTTGATTTAGCTGCTCCTGGCTTTTATTAGTCTATACAAAAAATTTACTCATTACACTTCCATTTATAACAACTTTCCATACGTACTAGTAGTCGGTGTGTTACTTCACCTAAGTTTTCAACCATGCCCACCGGTTTATGAACATGATATCGTTTACAAAATATCATTCATACGAAGTAAACTAGTGCTGTTTCTCATGAAATAACGGTTAATAATGGATTAAGTCTAGTCAGAGTCGAACAGCTAACTGAGTGATTGTTATTTGAAACATATATGAAGTCAAACTGTAGTAAATGAGAACACAAATGGGGACAGTCGAATGTATTTGAATACAAAATTACAGAATCTCTTAGTAAAATCTGAGAACCATTCAGTAAATACCTAATTTGCATAGTGTCTATCAACTATCTCAAACTTGACTGTTCTCTTTACAAATATCAGTCGATCGTCTCAGAATTAATTGTTCTTTGGTTTTCACAACAACCTCCTTTTGCTCTTGTTCTATTTTCTTTGATCTTCTTAACCTTCTGCTACCAGACATTTCACTTTTGATTGATGACACATACTACTTATATCTGTCGAAATCAGTATCTCCAGTTAAATTAGTCCATTAGTCAGTCAATTTAATGTAGTTTGTTTAACAAATAGAATGAAAATCATGCTTGTTTTAAACTTCTTAAAAAAAGTTTGTCGACTAAGAAATGATAATGTACGGTTATTCTTCTGCATATTCATATATAATCACTAAATTCCCATAGCTAAACATGGAGTGTTGACTATGACTAGCTAATAGTAAAAGATAGGACATTTCACATTTCCAGAAACACATACACATACAAAGGAGGAAATATAAATAAGAAGAAATATTGACGTATGTGCTACTGATGTCGACAGATATAAGTAGTATGTATCATTAATCGAAAATGTTTTACCTGGCGGCAGAAGGTTAAGAAAAGTGAAGAAAAGAGAACAAGAACAGATTGGTGGGAAAACGAAGAAACAATGAAGTCTGAAACAATTGATTGACATTTTGCAAATGAGAAATTTACTGTATGGTTCTCAGATTATACTAAAAGATTCTGTATTTAAATACTATCGGTTGTTCCCTCCTGTGTTCTCGTTCACAACACTACTAGTAATAGTACACTGCCATTACAATTAAATCTGATGCACATTATTACACAAAGATGATGATTGGAGATTATAGTGAAAGCATCAGTAAATAATGTGGCTTCAGAATTATTGATATGTCCCGTTTCCTCATCATATTTCAATGTGCTTCCATCCTAATGTTGATTTATTTAAAGGAATTATATTCGCTATTATAAAAGGCTTTGTGTAGAGTCAAAAAGAAACAACCCAGAAAATATCTTTTCTGATAATGTAATGAAAGGTATTAGCTGGAGCTTGTGTTCGTAGTTCGTTCAGTAATACAAGACCTACTGATTGGTCGAGTAATAATATTGGTTTATAAAATTGTTCTGAATGAAAATTCATACATGTCTCAAAGTGGGGCTCATTTATTCAATCAACAAGAGAGGCGGTCATAAGGAATGTTAAATCTGTGACATATGTACACTGGGTTAAGTAACCATAATATATCAGAACAGTGTCAGGGTAGTAACAGAACTAGACAAAATTCAATATTGATAATATGAATTCCAAAGAAATCAAGTCATGCATTCACCTATTCTGAATTAAGTTATAATGGTAATCAAGGCAGAATAACATGAATTCATTAAACATTCTGTGATTTCCCTTCATCTCGTTACAACTGTATTTGTATTGAGACTTGATGTCAAATGATAACATATTCTGAAATAATGGACTAATTCTAGAACAAAGTTGAAATGACAATCTTTATCAGTAATCTATGTATGTATACATCGTTATGAAACCAACAAAATGAATTAGGCAATAATTATGGAAGATTTGAAGAGAGTTTACATAAGTTGAGTGAAAATTATAGATAATTTTAAAACAGGTGAAGTAACAAATGGTTTAGAGAAGGTTACATAACAAATCAGTACAGTATTAATAATAAATATAAGTAGAGTTGAATGGTGGTTAGCAGTGGAATTCATGATGTAAGTTTCATACTGTTTGGGACTCGTCAGCAGAGTGTACCGGCATTTCAGAGTTAATATCAATGCTTGGACGCGTCTCGAATAGGACTAAATTCTCTTCTTGGATTCTACTTCTAGCCATTATCGATCTCTGCTTACAATGCTTGTAACTTAAGGTAATATGCACAGGATGCACATACCTTGAAAGAGACTGATCAATTTCAGTTGTCAACGTCAATGAAAAGATTCAAACAACCAAAACGAATGAGTTAATAATAATATTGTAAAATTCAAATGTGTTGTGTGCTACTGATATCGACAAATATAAATAGTATGTATCATCAATCAAAAGTGAAATACCTGGTGACAAAAGATTAAGAAGATTGAAGAGAACAGAACGAGAACAGAGAATGATTAGTGTAGAAATGAAGGAATAATCAAGTCTGAGACAATTGATTAACATTTCACGAATGAACTATTTATTGTCTAATTCTCAGATTTTACTAAGAGATTCTGTAATGTTTCTATTCAAATACATTCGATTGTCTCCACTTGTGTATTCTCATTCACTACAATATATCAAAAGAGATTAGAAGTTAATGTTGACACCCATATACTTGTAATATCCAAATGAGTAGAGAAATTAGATTTTCTGACGTTTCGTCACTCAATTTAAGCTACTTCTTCATACATACAATGAAACAATCTATCTAATGCTCAATTTATTCAAAATTATCAAATCAAACCTTGGTAACAATACCTACAAAAATGTATCTTTCTCATTTTAAAAAGGATAAAATTCATAAATGTATTCAATTATATTCAACTACACTATTCATACTTTTCAATTATAAGAAATCTAAATATAATATCCGATTAAAATTGTAAAGTATGCCAAGTCATGTGACTGTTTATTCTTAGTTTCTAAGGTAGAAAATTGAAATACTAAAAGACAAGTATTATAAGTACCTAACAATTAAAAGGAATCATTTATTGTACTTTTATTTATTAAATATAAATGACATAGATTTAAATATTTTCAGAGAAAAAATAAGGAGGGGGGGTTTGAGATTGTAATAATTTAATAGTTGAATTCATTGACAATCCCATGAATAGAATCGTGTATATGTACTATTGAGGAGTCTCGTACTAGGATGAAATGATTATTCAGTGTTTCCAAGGTTTTCTATGGTGGTTTAACTAATATCAACTCATAAATTCAATGATTTAAATATTTATTGGAAAAAGTCGTCCTTATTTATATCAATCAGGTTTATAGTTACTTATGCTTTACTGTTGTTTATGGAATTGAAAATGTAAGTTATTTCTTGAAGGAAAAAAGAGCAGATTCTAAACATTCAAGAAATGTATTAATGGTAAATAGCTTATAACAACAATATCTGTCACCAAAGGATATATAAACCAAAGAAATGTTTAAATACAGTTCATAACTGGATTAATGTTAGACTACCATTGGAAACCTGGGAACACTGGACGGCCGTTTCTTCCTACAATCGGACTCATCAACACTGCTCACTCACGATCTCGCATTAGAGGGACTCGAACCAAGGACTTTAGGTCTCGCATGAGAATGATTAACCTCTAGACCACTGAACCGGTAACCAATGGTGTTAATGTCTAACTTTAACCAATTCATGAAATTGCGCGACCATCTTCCATTATCTTCAGTAACTGCCTCACAAAAGATACAGTTGAACTCCACTGGTCATGGCTTCTTACTAGAATTCTCGGAACTCCATCTTGAAGCTAGTCATTATCAGTATAGAATTGAGGAGATTGTTGAGTTTAAATTGATATCATGAATGGATTTATGCATACAAACCTAGTTTGAATGATGACATATATTTTGCCATGATCAGAATTTCCTTGATTAACTATGTATTTCCCTTTATGTACTACTTTAAAAATTTGTTACCTTTTTAATACCCACTTTTATCTATAAGTAAAATGATATTTTATCTTTAACTTTCCACTGGACATCTGAATATATTCCTTTAATGTCCATTCGTTATATTATGGCTAGTAATAGTATTGTAATGAAGAGAACACGAGTGGGGACAATCGGATATCTTTAACACAAAATTACAGGACTCGTTGGTAAAATCTAACAATCAAATAGTAAATGCTTAATTTGCAAAATGTCCATGAATCGTCCTAAAATGATTCAGACTTCAATTGTTCTTGCATTTTCCTACAAATTCCATCCTGTTTCCATTCTTTACTGTTCCATCCTCTTGTCTCTCTGCTGCCAGACCTTCTGTTCATGACTAACATTATATACTACTTATGTCAATATAAGTAGCACACACCACAGATATATAAACCAAAGAAATGTTTAAATACAGTTCAGATTGTTTTCGTATCTCAAGTAGCATGGAATAGTACACTAGAAGCAATTGAATGATAGATAAATTTCGAAATTGATTGATTTAGGATTTTAACCAATACACAGTCGGATACTCCGTAACGATTAATACTTAGTTAAAAAATAACTAACGTTTAGTTGGTTCACAAAGAATTATGCAGAACGAAACTGCATTGAAGATGTTTAATTGAATTGATGTGCACTGCTGAGGAGTCCCAAAATAGGATAGACGGCTGTCCAGTGCTTTCAAGTTTTCAATGGTAGTCTAACATCAATCGGTTCATGATCTCAATCAAAAAGAATTTTTGTTAACTGTTTGCATAAAACTGTGTTATTAGTTCACTTTATAAAGTGTGTATTCAAAATTATTTACAACAATAGTTTTATGATTATTATTATTACCATTTATAATACACAATTATCAAAGAACTGATATATTACCTTTAACACTGACAATCAGTCTTATTTACCAGTCGTTAATCATCAACATGAATACATTGAAATTGCTTATGATGAATTAAGTTAACCAAGATCATCTTGAAATGGTTTTGAAATAAATGCCAGTTCACTTTACAGGTGAGTATCATCAGTAACTCGTTATCGCTTACTATCTACATTGATGAATCTTTAATGAAATAAATGGAATGATTACCAATGATATAATGCTGATAGTAAACCACAGTTATTATTATTTGATTTGTAAAACTTCTTCAACTGAAACTCATCAATTCCGTTAACAGTCATTAAAAAGTTATTTTTGTAAATATAACACACTTCAAGTTTACTTCCATCACTATTTGCACATAAATAATCTTGATAGATTGAAGCATTAATATAAATGTGCCAAAATCTTGGAACGATGTTTCTGTGAATTAAACATCATATGACAATAATAAGCAGAATAACAATAATAAAAGATTCAGTTTAAATAATAACACAATCAAATTATAATTTATCTCTCTTAGAAGTATATATTGCTTATTTAAAGTGTATCTTTCAGATCAAAGTAATGATTCAAACGAAATAGTTAAGTCACATCCGAAGCTCAATAATGAAACAAAAGATTTTTCTGTAGAATGGTATTAATATTAATAACAACATTAGTAATAATGTATTTTATAAATGACAATTTCACTGGTTGAAATCATGAGTCAATTGAAGCTAGACCACCATGGAAATCCTGCAAGCACTGGACGGCCGTTTCATCCTAGTATGGGACTCCTCAGCAGCGCGTATTCAGGAGACACTCCTGGAGTTCTAGTGAGAAGTCGTTACCAGTGGAGTTCAACCAAGTCTGTTGTGAGATAGGAACTCACTGAAGACTCATGATTTCAACCAGTGGAATTTCTAAAAATCTCTACAAATTCCATTCTGATAAAAATGACAATTTATAAGTTGTCTAACGGGTTTATACTTATGAGAGGTACTCTCTGAAACAAATACAAAAGAATCTTTTGCCGAAATGCAATAAACTAATTCGTAATCTTTAGTTGTATCGATTGAACACTTATAGCCAACAAATCCAAATGGGAACTAAACACACAAATTTTGGAAACTGTTATAAACAAACAAATAAATAATCAGTAATCATATATAGAAGATAAATGTAACCGGTAAAAATGCTAATAAAGTAGAATTGCTGTTAGAAATAAATTAAACATCACTGATCATCAAATAATCACACGTAATAACGAAGAAGCAATGTGTCAAATGCTAGAAATAATTGATAATGTCGTAAGTTACTGAATATTAGTAAGTAGTATAATTATTAAACAAGCAAAAACAGAGAGATAGTGACTACCAGTGGAATCTGGGACGCGCATTTCGTCCCATTTGGGACTCGTTATTCGGATATACCTGCATCCTAGAGTTAATGTCTACTCCGGCATTCGAACCCAGTACCGTTCACCTCAAATGTCACCGATTCCCGGAGTGGACATCAACACTGGGATGCAGGTCCATCCAGATGACTAGTCCCAAATAGGATGAAACGCTCAATCACGACTCCACCGCTAGCCGCTATCCATCTTTGCTTATAAAGATTATGACCTAAGGCAGTAGTGAGGCAATCTGCACAGGCTGCACACATATCAATAAGACACTGATCAATTACAGTCCGAAAACAACTATCTTTGGTATGAAAATGTTAAACAATGATAAAATACATTATTCAACAAATGAACAAGTCAGCACCATACACCTACACATACATACACACACACTATGAGTTGCATAACCTCAACCTTAATTCTTACTTGGTTACCTCTTAATGTAGATACTTTTCTATTCATTGATAAACTATGAAAACCATATAACATTCTTAAAATATTTGCATTAAATTTATTTCATGCCAAATGATTCATAGATTTTTTTCAAGTAAACAGAATAGACCCAGTGAAATATAAAATAAGAAAGATTGGCTCTGTGAAGAGTTCTCTTTTTTGTTGTTACTGAATTCATCTTCAAAGCTGTACAATCTCAAATGTGTACTCATTTATTAAAAAGATGATAATCATTACAATAATAGTGATAATAAACTTCTGTTAGACATGGTAACAGTGAGGTAGGATAAACAAAGGTATTTAAAAAAAGATCTTTTATAAACAGGGAAACTAATAATCGTCTGATTGTCAAGGGCTTAAATTTACATCATAAAGATAGATAGGAAAATTATAATTAGAAAAGTAAAGCTCAACATGATAAAATGTCAGAATTGAAATGAAATTTGAATAAATAAACCAGCTTGGGATTAAAGGTCTATGGAGAACTATGATAATTAGAAGTATTTGATTTAATGTCAGTCAGTCAGTTACAACGTAGGACTAGGCACATATGTACAACGGTCCAAGTTGCCACACCTCATTAACACAGCAAGACGAACACCAAATTCATAGAAGTAGTCACTTCAATGGTGTATTATATAAAGGAAAGATATTATGTAAGGATGTAGTACAGGAAGAAAGAATTGGTTTGTTGAAAGAAAGATATGAAATAATTATATTCTCATAATTTAGGGGGAGAGAAAGAGTGTATACACCGACGCCATTGTGATTGATCCTGAGCCATTTCACCTACAATCTCCAACCGTTGGTTACGACAGTCACATGGACCCCAACCAAGTAGTCTGCATCTACCAACATGGCTCAGACTAGGAGTTAGTGATTACAAGCACTGATGCCACGTTTTGGTATGGCCGCCCCAAACTTTCTTTCAATCATCCCCAACACTAGTCAGCATTGCGCGTCACTGTAATCGATGTTCAGGCACACGTAACAAGTGGCCCAACCATCTCAGTCGATGAAGATTTACAACCTCATCAACTGATTCTCCATCATTCCCTAATACCCTGAGTCTAACCACGCTATTACTTACCCGATGATCCCAGCAGACGCCAGCAATATTTCTAAGGCATCTGTGGTCAAATACTAGTAACTTACAAGTATCTTCTACTATTATTGGCAACGTTTCACAGCCGTAAAGTAGGACAGAACGAACCGCCGTTCAGTATACTCGTCCCTTAATTGATAGACGGATATCTCGCCATCGCCATAGGTGACATAAGTTGGCAAAAGCCAAACGAGCTTTTCGAATCCGTGCTGAGATTTCGAAACGGTAAAATTTACAGTAAATCGGACTAGACGAGTAAAAATGAACGTACTGTGTTTGAAATTCGTAATCAGTAGGTAATTCATACAAGTACCACAAGAAGATATAAAAGAAAGTAGATTGATATGAAGGAAGAAAAGTATGAAGAAGAAAGAAAATTATGAGACATTATGACCATAGTAGAAGAAGAGTTTGTACCAATATCTTTTGGACACACAATTCCGGTTATCGCAGATGTGTAGCTAATGCTTTGGAAATGTTTAGAATATGCAATATAACTTCCTTTATCAACCTTCTACTTATCTTGTAGATTACATTGAGTTACATTGGGTTCAGTCAACTATTATGTTTTAAAAAAATATTGTTGTAATTGCATTGGGTCCCGTGTAATCAGACTATAATAGTAAAAAAGCAGTTATGTGATCTCTCAGTAGTCTGGTTATCGTTTAAGTTGTCCGTATTCCAACTGAAACCGGTGATCTTTTATTAACCAATTGATACATAAACTAAAACATCACATTCAAAACGATAACGCCTATTAATTTTTAAGGCTCTTTGAACCCACTGGTCAATCAGAAAACAGTGATAGTAAAATGATCAGTTCTTTGTTGTATTTTATTCAATCATAACTCAAAACCCACACATTAATATACTTCAAATAACCACACAGCAACACAACTAAGGGAAAACAATGTTTATATAACTTAGTCATAAATATTAAAAACAGGAGTAATGAAGAAATAGTCAGTTCATGGTTAGTCTAGAACAATAAAACATATAACAGTGAGTTATAACAGAGACCTAAGAGTACAAAATTACATGAATCTACTGATTAAACAATAGAAATACAATTAATAATCTTTCGAATTACAATTTCACGTATAATATTCTTTACACAGTACACATTGCATTACATTAGTAATGCATGCTCAGTGTTTGATCATAAGAATAATCGGTCATTAAAAAATCATCGAAATGTTCACAAAATAATGAAACAGAATCTATACAAATGAATTAACAGATTAGTACATAGATAACTTGAGTTTCATCTAGAAAATTCTCTGATCATCTAAGATAGCGGTGTTTAACTCATCATTCATATGACCATCGTTTGATGCGTGCATAACACAAATTAAACATATGTCATAGAAACTAACCTACAATGTCATTGTAAACCAAATTCAACACATTATCGTGGTTTGATAATAGTTGGGAACAAATTCATTGATTATTTTGACCTTAATTATTATGAGACTTTCACAAATATAATTTTACATTCAATATCTCCTCTACATTCATGTCTAAACTCTATGCAACTGATATAATAGGATGAAAAGGCAAAATGACATCCTTTTAATCATTGTGATTTTTGTCCAATATCACTTCCGTTTTTTAATCTAATATGATGATTGTGTTGCGTAACATTTGTAACATTAATTTATTTAAGTGGAGTGTTTGTTCAAGTCACGTTATTCTTGTCTTAGATTAGTGTGAAATATGCTCAGCTTGATATGTATTATATGGTTTGTTAGAATTCAGGATATTTTTCAGATATGTGCTTTTGTTCTAATTAATAAGCAAACTAGATGTACAATCAATATAAGTGAGTATATTTTCAACTAGGATCGTCATGTTCCAGGTTTAATAAATCTCTACTTTTAACAGTCTTAATTGCCTTGCTTCCAGTCGTAAGAACTGTAATGGTTCAAATAAGAGGATATAACAACAATCACCACAACAGCTTCTCACCTTTCTCTGCCCACTGGGTTCGAAACATTAAAATCAGCCTCCTTTCTATGTACATTATAATTCAGACATATATAATTCATATATAAGCAGACCAGGATGTATTGCACTGTAGGGCCAGTGAAATGTCATTGGGCAGTCGGGTCATTGAATATAAAACAGTTCATCGATCCCCATCAAGGTCAAAAACGGCTAATGCGTTTCATGGACTGACCCATGAAGCAGTGGTCACACTTTGTTGTATTTACCTACTATTACTGACATATTTCTTTATTAACGTTGTTCTTGTCGCACGGTCATCAACGCATCCATAGTATTTTGATACAACGAAAAGGTAGTTTACGTCAATTACTAACCGTGATTTGTGATTTCGACGTTAGCTGGTTGATCGCACTATTCCCATCGAACTCGAGTAAGCCCCCGATCATTTGACATAGATCATTTACGGTAATGATCTACAACACAATGAAATGAAAAAATAACATTTATATAGGGCCAAGTCAAGTGATAAACTGTAAATAATGGATCGGGAATAAATTAAGAACAGTAAAACGTATAATAAAAATTAACGACTCAAATAAAAGCTTATATTGAAAGGAATGTAAATATGTAAAATATATTTGTTTAATGACAATGTCATAAGAATATGTATAATAATAGTCCATAAATATTTTTGGCAGCTACCATTCACTTATTCTCCGTTCACATATACTATAGATTGCAGTTAGTTGAAGAATGGCACTTTCCCGACCACGAGTGACATCATATTACGGTGGAATTGTGAAATCATGGTCTGGTTCGACATTAGGACATTGGTCTTTGTCTTTATGATAATAGATCTAGTACTAAAACTCTAGGATAATATGACCACCTAATCTACATGATCTTACATGAAAGCCACACCATAGTCTACATCGACTTTTTCTGTCTTGACAATCAGCAATGTGACGTCTAGAACTTGTAGTGACTCACATTTATCACGAGAACACGACTGGTTTAATAAAAACAATCATCATTATTATGACCAACTGTACCAGTGTTTATTATAATGTACTTTTGTTTGACTGTGCTAATTACAGCTATATTGTGCTTCCATTCTTATTCTTACACTTTGATTGTGACTTCGCGCGAATTCGGTTACATTCTGTAACCAAGCTTGTATCCTGGCACGACCTCGGTATCCTTTCGATACCACGAGATTGCCAGCAAATATATCTCGACTTGGTCCATTAACTGTCTTCTGATATTTGGCTTCTCGGGGATTTTATGGATTTGTTTGGTTACGTTCAACTTTCGCCTTCTGATTTACTTGGCACGTGTTTTTTGGTAGCGGTGTTCATAGTTATTCTCAACTCGACACCACGCTACAACTGGTGAGCTGAATTATGGAACACGCCACGAACTTCTGAAGAACACATTTGGGCTGAGAAGAGAGTAAAATATTGGATATAAAAGGCAAAAGTTACATAGACTGACCACGCCTGCATGACCAAGCCATATGTGGTGTTTGAATGAACTAATGATTCTTTCTTAGTTGTTAAATGCTTGATTTCGAATTCTAAATACAGTACATTCGTTTGTGCTTATATAGTACTTCATGATCCAATTGTGTTATTTTTGGGATTCTTAGTTTATACTATAATTCAAATACTCCTAATTATCATACCATGCCATTTCGATTGATTGTTCCCTAACTCACCATTATTGATCTACACTCCGTATTCACTGTTGAATGTGAATTTTCCTAGTTATCCTATGTTCAACTTTGAGGGTCAAGTGGTTAGAACCAATACCACTACAGAATGTTCATGCGTTTGCAATATTGGTGACTTAACACTGAACCTTTTTACTCATTGTTAACAAGATCTCATCTTCAACGACCTAGCAAAGGTCATGATGTTCCTTTCAACTTCACAGAAAACCAAAACCTAGGAAACAAATATTTGAATGTAAGACAGCTTCATCGCCGTCTGTGTACACTTTTGTTCTGTCAACCATAAACATCTCTTATCACTTTTCGACTACTTCTGAGAAGGAATTACGGAAGCAAAACGACTTGCCCATCATTCTATGCTGGGACAGACCAGGAAGTCACTGTATACCTCTCAGGAGTGAATTAATAACTGAAGCAGCCACATGATTTCAGTTGGCCATTTTTGAGTCGAAGCCGGAAACTCAAGATAACACTCAAAGCCGGAACAAATTCTGTGATGCCTAATACTCCTCCATGAATTTCGCTTTGCATTCTTCCTTGAGTGTCCTAACTGGCGACAGCAAATGCTGAAGATGAATCATCATACGAAGAAACAAACTAAATGAATTTAAATTATTTTCACTGTACATTATTAGTTACCTAGAGGACTATACATCAAGTGTCTAATTGCCTCTTTTTCATAACTTTGTAGCGATTCACGGCCGAAATCAGCACTTGATGTCATTGTTCTAAAAAAACCACCAGTCAGTTGCTTTGCCGAATGTTCGTAGATTTCCGTTGTAGTGGGATTGATTCCTAATTACACGACTTTTGAAGCCGAGAATACACTTATTGAAAAGATTTACGTTCAACATGTAACACTAAGAGAAGGTCAACAATGGTGAACGCAGCAACAAGGAATCGTCATGGCATGGCTCATCTTTGAAGACATAATTGTTTTGTGTAGCCCATACCTTCTCACATTCAATATATTACTTCATCCCTAGCCGAAATATGTTCTTCGAAAGTACTGAACATAATATTGATGATTGCCAAGACAGAAAAAGTCAGTGTAGACTATGATGTGGCTTCCATGTAAGATCATATGGATTTGGAAGTCACATCATGATAAATCTGACATTTCGAAATTAGGTCTACGATATCGGTAGCGAAAATAAATGGACTATTACCACAGTAGACCACAATTACACACTGTAACTATTCAAATAAATGATGAAGCTTCGAGTTGTTTTTTATATGAACCTAGCAGAAAGATAACACCTACATTTTCTGCAGCCGTGACTCCTTCAGCGTTCAGGCGACGTTTAGCCTGGACATTTTTTGATAGATAGTCTGAACAACAGAGGTGACTGTTCGCTGAAAATACAGACAAAGCTCTCACATAACTGACGTTAGTCAAGGACGGTCAGAAATACTTACCTTTAGGCTGTCTTGGCAAGCCATCTTGGACATTTTTATATTATTATTCTTTTTACTTTTAAAATCCTCCCTGTTCTTCAACTCTAATCATACAATATTCGGTGAGGTTAATCATCTGCTTCAAAACATTCTGATTCCAAAAGATTGTTACAGTAGTTCGGATCATCGAAAGTGAGTCGCTTGTCAAAACAAGCTGGACGTCGCCGAAGACCTGAAACCGTTCGCTAAAAACATAATTCAAGGGCAAAGAAACTGACTAGCTTGTAACAGAATGTAGTAAATATATGTTAAATTTTTTCAATAATATAAAGATGCTAGCCCTCCAATCGTTACACCAAAATAACTCTGAAAAATGAGTTGTTATATTTTTGTTTGAATCTGTCAATGGCTATAAGTTTTGAGTTAAAGGCGGGTGCGGGTTACAGCTGACTTCGTTATCCGCAGCGTCTGCACTTGGTATGTCTCTCCGCTGTCTGAAGGACTCTAGTTTTGTGTTCGATGATGCTTCATATAACGATCTGGAACTAGTTCACTTTCGTCTTACTGATTCTGCCTTGAAACATATTGAGCAACTTGCTAGCAGTTCAGTAAGTTTTTATTCAAGTATTATGTTGATTAACTAATAAAGGGAAACCACAAATTTAGCATTACGTTCAGTGGGTCCGAAGGAGTAATTTTCTATTATATAATTATTTCACCTCTGTAGTCATTTATTGTTCCTGTCGGGAAAAGCAGCAGCAGATTTACATTCAGTACCTCAAGCTTAACAAGTACTCACGATGAATCTTTCAATTGCTTGCGCACCAAAGGGTAAGGAATTTTCCTTATGTAACCTACCGTTTACTCAAGAGTTTCAACTCATTGTCTGGGAAGGATGGTCTCCAGGATCACGGTCAATGCTAAGGAGGATAGCTTCTCAGCGGCTAAGGAGCGAATGACACAATTAGAAGACGAAAACAAAAAGTCTCAGACAAAAGAGATTAAATCTGCTAAATCCATGGCTTCAAGAACAGCAGCATCTCAATCCACTCACAAACAAGGCAATCAGGGTGTGAATTTGAAGGGAAAGGGAAATGAAATTTCACCTCAGAACATAGATTTCCCTAACGTAGCCAACCGAGTTCAGTCCCAGAATCCTGTTGGTTGTGGTCCCAGTCCTCCACTATCTAATCCAGACGTTTTGGCACGCTCACTGAGGTGTGTTTACTTCTTGCTTATACACATGAAAAATGTACGTGTAATCTCAGTCTGTTGGCACTCTAATATACCGTAGTGGCTGTTTGGAAGTTCTACATTGAATGGATTGTTTTGGCTCTGAATCAATGGCTGTTGAAGTACTTACTTTTTATTAGTGTACTATTAGTTGGTAAGACTCGTTTGTCTACCATTTGCAGATCATTCTTCGTTTAGTCGCAATAACATCTCAAGTAATAAAGACTTGCCATCGTTTAAATATAACTTAATCATTTGTGGTGCATAGTTATATATATATATATCGTATGATCATATCCTAGTTGTACGTAACCAACAATCTAACTGAAAACTTTTATATTTGGGAAATTTATCATGGCATTCCACTGTAGGTTTCTATCTTATTGTTCTTACTACATTATACATTTGTATTGAAACCATACAGCTGTGTACATTATATCTGAGTAAATACGGCAGTACTATATTACTTGGTGGTAGTTTATGATTCCCGAAGCGTAACTCGTTTGATTTTATTTAATATAAATTTATTGGTCATGTACCGTAAGGCCTTCTTACTTCTAGTTGTAGGTTTTATGGATTTGAATACTAACCTGCCTGCTCCTACGTTGTAGTTGACTGACTGACTTTTATTTGTTGATGATCTTATCGGTCATAATCAGGTTAAGTATTTAACTGATTCACTTTTGTAAAAAAACGTCAGTTTCACTAGCTTCTTTTTAATGTGATATAGGTGTTACTAACCAACCACATAAGTGCGCATAATTTTCTGATTATAATTACAATTTAGGAGTAGTTTAAGTGCTGTGAGAAGTTCTTTACCCTTGCTTTGCTTTGTTTTCTTGAAATTAGTTCAAAGTTAGCCTTTTTACTATGATACTGTACACGTGGGTTCCACTGGCTTTAAAGTACCATCTTTCGCGTAATATTTTGACATGTGTTTAGTAATATCGGTTATTGTAAGTCATTTGTGATATGCCTCGATAGTCGTGACCTACTTAAGAAGACAGTATATGATTAATTTAGACATAAATATGGTTTAGTTTGTAACATTATATCTAATTTGTGAACCATATTTTTGAATTCTCCTTCGTTTGGTCAAGGGTCTCATAAGTACTTGTTCAATTTGATATTATAAAGGAAGCTACCTCAAATATAGGGATGATGTGTTTGGTGATAATTGGGTTTAGTGCGCCTAATATGGATAACGCTTTGTTAGTGACGTTAGGTGTATAACTTCCGTTTCATGTCAAGGCACATTATTGCCGGTCACTATATGAAAGATGTGTACCTACGTTCGAAGGTTAGTTTTGTTTGCATTGTGACATCCCAATTGTGTTTTAAAACCATATTATTTATATATTATACTTTTCTATATACATTTTAGAGAACGCATTATTCACATACTGGCATTACGGCCTTATCAGCGCCCCGAATTATTATTACGGTTGTCTCGTGATGGCCTATCTCATATCCAGAAAGACCAAATATCCGACATATTGTCGTCAGTGGGTCGTGTTGGAAGACAGTCGGCATATTACCTTATACCGTCTGTGGTATCAGAATTAGATGAAAACTGGCCAGGTTATACTGGTGCTGAGAGAAAACGGATCATTTCTTTGAAGGTTAGTTATTAACTTTTAAGTTGTTGATCTGTATAACGTGCTGATTATTGCTTCGGCTTCAACAGACAATGTTGGTGATTCTCGTTGCTTGTTATCTGATATGTTAAATTCTTGTTGTCTCATGTCCGAAACTCTACTTAGCTCAGACCAAACAGTTGTTTTGTGTATTTTAGACTGACTGAATTTTTAAGTTAATTTTCATCATTCGGCATTTTGCTCTTTATCCAGACTAGTCAGCAGTCTCAAACTCCTCCCAAATCTCCCACTGACCGATCTCGAACCGCTTCTCCTGACAACTCGTCCACCCCCTCGGACGACCAGTTTACTCGACGTCCAACACGAGCAAATGCTCCTTCGGCACCTCATGCATTGAGTAAGAAGATTGCTGCACTAGATATGTTGTGTGCAGGTGTGAGTGATGTGGAAGTTGCCGCCCGTCTAGGAGTATTCCGTGGACTGTTGGATCAGTGGCGAGCCAATGAATCAGAACTTCGAGAGGTGAGAATATTTCTATGTTGACTTTGTAAAATTTTGTTCAAGTCGTTTGCAGATCTTTCAATTATTTTTCATAGTCAACAGTGGACTTAACAAGAGTTATCGTTGTGTGCAGCCATCAAGCAACAAAATATAGATTACATTTTTGGTATATATTACATGAATGATCTCTCTCCTAATATATTAATACTACCTACTTTGTGTTCCCAGATTAGCTATCTTTCCTATAAAAGTAACTTGACATCATTCATATTAGATTTTACTCCTCAAATCTTCAGTGAAAAGTAGTTTTAATTTTAATTTTTGTAGTATTCTGCCTTTGCGATATCAGTATTAAAGTATGGTCACCTCATTTTTTATATGGTTTCTCTGATGTACATGCTTTGTAAATGCTACCAAAGTTCAGTATCATTCGTACATTTTACCAGGCTTAATTTCTTTTCATCAATTTTTGCCACATTTCAGCAACCCTTCGTAGATGACTAAATCTTTATACATGGAGTAATTATATAATCCATGTAATCACTTTGTCTAGGTAGAGATCCTTATATCTAAATCTACAGCTCATAAAATTAAATCTTTTGATAGTTATTGATGAGTAGTAGAAAGGGATCTTACAACGTTATATAGATAAATGCGGAAAATTCTAATGTCTAGTTGTAAAATATCACTGATTTCACATTAGGATTTTAATTTCCTTGTGTCTTATTAGTTATTTTCTGTGTTAAGAAACAAGGAACGTTTAAAAGAACAATTGGTTTCAGTAACTTCTACTTGTACACTAGTTGATTGTCCGGGACTATTAGTCCCGGAACTGAGAGAGTTGCGTAAATGAGTGAATATTTGGATCATACAACTCAATAGCAGACTGTATTAGCTAAGTACATTTAAAATAGTTTTATCACAATTAATTATGAAAAATTTTCATATCAAAACGATTGATGTAATATATATTTGCTTTTTTGTTGTTGGTAAACATTGGCTTCAGTTGTACGCCCTAGAAATTGTTTCAGAAGTTGTTTAAAGCCCAACACATTTCAAACTTGTTTACGTCCCGTTAATATTATCTTGTGATACAATTGTCTTTTCTTATTGATTATAAGTCTAAATCTACACTGAATCTAGTTGACTACTTATTTATTCTCACTCAATTTAAATCTGTGTGTTCAAGAGATCTCTAAATATAAGTCCAAAAAGTTAGACTCAAGGAAGGTGATAACTTGTAGATTGACCATAAATACTGATTAATAATTTATAGGCTTATAAATTATTTAATAGCCAAAATCATCGTTTCGTACTCAGTTCTGATGTATCCAACCTAGTTTGGATAGGAACTATTTATAGATCCAATTTTATTAGCTGATAAATAAATTTCAAGATGAATCTTTATCGAATTTTCAGATATAGCAAATATATCCCAGTGTTATAATGACCAAGAGCTCTCAATGTATATCTACCCATGAATATTTGGCTTATTTGTATCATAAGTTTTATTATATTGACAGAATCGGGTTTGACATGCAGAAAATTATTGGTTATTTTCGTAAATTGAAGTTGCTGGTACAGACAGATTCTGTTTCCAACCGACTTCTGCCTAACTTCAAAAATCAAAACCCATCAATCAACTGTGTCAGTACATCACTTCTATGTATTGAATAAATCAATCGGATGTTCATATTGAAGGAAACGTGTAATCCAGTGGTTTTAAGCTAAGTATCTAAAACACATTTACTACTAAGCATTTATCACTCCATTTTTCAGTTACTTTGCATACTAAATTTTATTTTTATCCAGATAATAATGTCTCATTATTGTGTTTACTTTTGTTTTATTCTCAGAAATTTCGTCGACTCAATGCAAACACAAATTCAGCACCCTCAACTCAGATCTCCGGTTTCAATCAACATTCCCAGGTGTATGATAAGTCTGTCGGTGTTCGTCACCAAAATCCTACTATGTCCACTGCAAATGATGTTGTTGGCAGTCAACGTTCTACTTCAACAAATCCTGGAAATACAATTTCTCCCCATAAACGTGCTAAATTAGATGTGCCCAATACACCCTCTAGTTCTGCTGACCAACAAACAGACTTAACATATTCTACCTCTGATAAAACTGTTTCAAGATCATCCATTATGCATTCATTTCCAAATCAAAACAATGATGATCATAATAATCAAACTAATACTATTTCTCCTCCACTTCACGATAACCCTCACACACTTGATACGTATAGTCGTTCAAATCAACCCTGTACATATAATATAGCCGGTGGGAGTGAGGGAGAAAGTGCCGAACATACTCCATTCTCCAATTCAAGTACTGGTAGCAGTGGTTATGGTGGTTCAAACAACGGCTTAACTGCCTCTAGTGGAGTAGTAAACAGTAGTATTAATATTGACAATCGCCGTGAAGGATTAATAGGATCTACATCTCGATGCCATTTGACAATGTCTGTTCATTCTGAATGCTTGTCTAGTCGCTTAAAAGCTGAAGATCAATTGTCTAATGGTAAGTTTTGGGTATTTCTTAATATAATACTATCAGTTCGAAAAATTAATAGTTTGTTCGAGAGTATACAGATCACTCAATAGTGAAATGAAATGACTAGTTTTCTTATATCATGCTGAGTTGAATTGTAGCGAGTATAATGTGATTAAAACCAAATGTTTAATTATAACAGATCAGTTTACCAGTGATAGCTAGTTTTCAAATCTTTTTATAACGGTTATTGATCCTTAGTGGGACCAGTTTTTCTTTCTGTTCAATGATTTATCATTTACTTCTGTTTGAAATGCTAGTGTACTCACTTGTCTTCTAAATCTTATACATCGTGTATAAAATGCAAAACGGTACAATTGAACAATTTGCATGTTTATATACTATTATTTTTGGCTTACCAGTGTTACACAACCCCATAATCCTTGTCTTAGGGTTTAATGAAATTACGAAAATATTTGTCGATTGTTTATTGGACTAGTGTAAAATTTCAGTTGGTTTTCAAATACCGAACCTCCATTGTTTTGTAGTGGGTGAAATTAAGAGTATTTGTTTGTAATTAATAATCCCTACTGTAATACGTACTTTTCCTGCCGGCCAGTCAGCCATCATCATTATAGTCTGAGACAAATATGCCTTAGCTCAAGTTGCTATTCCCTATCACTCTAACGAGACATGACTAATGAGAAAAATACGATGAGTCAATATAATAGCGATATCAACAATAGTGAGGGAGACTGGAGATTTTGAATGTTAGAATGAAATGGTATGTGTTGAGGCATCCCTGAGCTCGAGATCTAAAGAAATACTGATTGAACACATCTGTACCATCGTGACCTATTCTAAGCTATGCCACCTAGCGCCTCTAACCACTGATATCGATTATCATGCGGTTCCTAATCAGGTAGTTTATACCTGTCGAAGTGCTTCTATCCAATAGCCAATGCTTTTGTAGACTGATGGTGCGTCCTGGTTTCATCACTCGTTCTTACTCCAGTTAACGTTCTGGTTGAGGCAAATAGTGATTGGATAGAGGTAGCACATGTCCTGATCACACCAACCGATAGGATTCCACTACCTCTCCAACTGGTTTGCTTATCAGTTTGCACTATCACTGCTCACTCAGTTGCATGCACGACTAACGCTTTGAAGACACCTATATCCAAACACTTAACTGACACTTGTCTTTCACTTTCATAAATCATTTTTTGAAAATCATAGTGTAGTACAGAGAAGACTGCTGTACGATATACTCTCCACTTGGAGTCAATTTTTTTAGTCCTGATGCTTTTTCTCACCTCAATTTGAATGTTTTATTTTGAACGTCCCTAAGAGTTGACGGAAGTGTTTCAATTTCCGATTCAGGTTGTATAGGAATATTTTGTAACTAGTGAAACAATGTATTGAGATGATTTGACGAGTTTATATTATATTGTTCATCATTGAGTGTAAAATCAGTAAATACATTTGTGTATTTCATATCATATCTGACTTGTTTAAAAACATGTCCATCAACTATTATGCTCTTGATCTAAATCCTTAATTCGATTTGAAAAGCTACATAGGATATCACACTTTCACTCAGCAAGTTTGATCCTAAATGAGCTTCTAAACCTGAAATTTATTACAGATTTGTATAAACGTTTTTCTGCTTCTACCTAACTCTTATTGTTTAAGTTATCTATTCACACAGTTCCATCGTATTTCGAACTTGAGATGAAAATCAATGGTTTACTTTTAACATATAAATCATCAGCAGACCTATTCCTCTGTCTAATCACCTTTAGAGCTCTTTTACTCGACATCGGCTTAATTAAAATAATTAAATTAGATATTAATTGTATGGCAACTCGAACTGATGTACGTACGTACGAAGTTCTACGTTGTTACTGACTGAGCTGTACATTTCTAGTATATTCTGACCTAACTTAACCTATTCATATTCACAATCTTGTCGATTAAAAAAACAACTAACCGAAAAATAAACAAATAACTTCAGACTTTTCCGTACTCATACTCATGCTTCCATAGTTCTCTAGTAGAACGTAATATACCATTCATTATTTGATGAGTTGTATTTAAATTAACCCAAAATTATTTTTATGGTTTTGTATTTGTATGTAGTTTCAATGTATAGCAATATCTCATAGATAATTTTTCTGCCATATTTTAAGCCTATAACTGGTATTTATATTGTTACACTCAAACTGCCATCGATTTGTTGGATAAAACAATGTGTTCATCAGTTCGTAATAGTGACCATAAACTGTGTATTCTGTGTGTTGATTTTGTTGCTTATTACCTACTCACATGACTTACATAAATAACGTGGCTTACATGAAGTATCAAACTTTTTATAATCGATAGTCACTCATTTCAGTTTTCTGGGTACTATATTTTTAATCTGTTAGGCTAATATATATACTGATTAAACTGGTTTCTCACATCGTGTTTGTGAGATGAATTTTACAAATCCAGCAGACCAATCATCGGTCTATGTAATGTGAGATTCAAACAGGCATCACTTAGCTTCACAACCTGATATGTTATTATTGAGTTATTTAGACCTAGACTGACCTTTTGTGCAACAACCTTAATAATTGCGATCAAAATATCAAGCAAACGACATAGAACGGAGAGACAAAATATTAAGGGTAAAATCGACCAAAATCTCTCGGACACCAGCTGAAGCAGAAATAAACGATTGCGTAATGAACTCTTCAAACAGTCTCTAACCAAAGTGGAAGAATGTCTTTTTCAAAAAGAACTACAACACTGAAAAGGTGTCGAAAACGGAATTCTTCGCAACGCTGGAGTCATCACTCAAAATTTCACTACTAAGTGAAGAAACTCAACAAACACCAAAACAAACGGTGGTACTCCTGGTTTAACAAAAGAAAAGTTACTATCAATTAACTATGCGAGAACAAAAGGCGTTAACATAACTGGAAATATAGAAAAACACAACCATAATAATGGATGAAGAAGACTACATTCAGAGGTCTGAGGAGCTACTCAAAGACGATAGTGCATATCAATCAATGGAAGATAACCCTGTCCAAAAAATTTATAATAAGATCAACGGGACTGTCAACAAACTTGTCAAAGCGGAACTACTGACAAAATATGGTCAATGGAGAATGAGGTCAAATGAACCTATAGTATACCAAAATTACACAAACTGAACATCCCTCTATGACCAGTCGTTGCACCTCCATGGACCTCTACGTACAATCTTTCAAGAATTATCACAGCCGTTAAAATATCTGACGAACTCATATGATCACTAGATCTAATGTCCAACAACAAATTGAAGGTATCCTTTAATGCTATTGTCCTATTTGCCTCTATCGAACCAAATATAACAAAGGACACTATTCATCATTCTCACCAATAATACAAATCTTTCAGAATACACCAAGTTTCAATGCCAAAGCCTGATTAATCTCATTGACAACCTACTTCTAACTCGAAAATATACTAAAAAAAGGAACTTCAGTGGGTTCACCGATATTCGAATTAATTACGAAAGCATATATGCAGAGGTTGGAAAACTTCGATCCTGCCAACGATCAAACTAAAAATCTGTATACTTTATGTGAACGACACATTCATCATCATCCAAAAATATCATCTAATAATAATTTGATCAACTGCGTGTTAAACAACATAAAATTCACATTAGAGGTAGAAACAGACAAACTATCATTAAACATGTCAATCACCAGAACCAATATGAAAAAGATAGATGCTCATATATATATATATATATATATATATATATATACCGGAAATCAGTTCATACCAATCTGATGCTTGATTACATACCAATAACTTGATGTCTCACAAAATCAGCTGTATACGAGCACTTTTCAAACGAATAACCAGATTGGAGTTATTCAAAAAATAAAGAAATAAAATACCTATTGGATGTATTTCGAAAACTGGCTATACGCCAAATGTTATCTACAAGATAAATTTCAATCAACACCACGTAGGATAAAGTGGATGCCCTCTTCGTCTACATCTATATAACATACACTCGCTCGTGTCAATGCATGTGAACAACAGTAACCATAAATTCGATTGAGAAAGGATGAAGTTATTGGACAGGAAAAACACGAAAACAACTAAAGAGTTATTAGACGCTTGTAACTATAATTAATCGTTAATCAATATATATACAATAGAATTAATTTAATCTATCGACCAATAAGGAAAAGAATTAACAACTGCAAGGTCAGAGTTCAGGTCAGGAGAAAAAAACACTTATAAACAACTACCATACAATTGTAGATAACAACCAAGTTTCAGATCAACAAAACAGGTTGTTAGCCACTTATGAAGAAATCCTAATAACTCACTTCTAATTGAAGTACATACTAATGTTGTTGTTCATTAAAACAATAAAAGCTTCAAAACCAGTCCATCAAGCTCAGAGACCTCATCACCTCAAACTTATGACATTGAACTTAGAAACATAAATTTTCACTCCGGTTGACTATCAATTAACAATTAATAATATACCATTTAATTATATGATTCTATAACAACCTTGAATAATTGACATTCCCATCAACGTTAGCTTGTCTAGGTCTTTAGTTCAAAGAGTCTAAGGAATGAATTTTACTGAAAATTTCCAAACATGTTTAAAATATCATAGGGGCCATAATTAAAGTAAATGAGTTCAACTGACTAAGGACATAACTTTGTTAGCATATAATATAATGGTCTTGAGAATTCAAAGTAGAAACTGTTTGTGATGCAGACTAACTATGTATAAATGTTGTTGTATACATTTAACACTGATTAATTGTTTGTAGAAATTGGCAGATAGTACATATTGAGAATACTAAGGTTGATAAAATAACTCGTCTATTTAAATTTTTTTGATTGAAATCATGAGTCAATTGAAGCTAGATCCCTAGTGACTAGCTTCGTGAGAAAATTCTCGGAGTTCTGGTGAAAAGCCGTGACCAGTGAGCTAACCCGTGTCGGGTAGAAACAGGTATCTACCTCAGTACAATAAAAGATGGTCGCGCAATTTCATGGATTGATTGAGGTTAGACATTAACACCACTGGATGCCGGCTCAGTGGTCTAGTTGGTTAAGCGCCTGGCGCGAGACTGATGGGTCCTGGGTTCGAGCCTCGCGGGGTGCGGGATCGTGGATGCGCACTGTTGAGGAGTCCCATACTAGGACGAAACGGCCGTCCAGTTCTTCCAGGTTTTCCATGATGGTCTAGCTTCAATTGACTCACGATTTCAATCAAAAACTTAACAATCTCCACAACCCCTAAACTGATGATTTAAATTTTCATTTTCAAATACACAAATATACTTTTTATGATATATAAATCAAAACTCTTCATTTGTAGATTTTATTAAACCATTTAAGAATAAACTTTCTTCGTTAGAACTTATATTGAGTTTTTAAACATAAAGATGTTCAATAGAATATAATCTATTTATATGCATATAAATGACAGTTACTAACCTGGTTAGAAGATTTTCTGGGCCATTGGTAACAATGAAAAGTGCAAACTTATAGTAAAGTAAAAATAATAGCACAATGAATAAATATTTCAACACAGGAAGTAAATAAAACTTGATAAAATGAACTAATCAAGCATTATGTAATACGGGAGGTGTGAATAATCGGTTTAAATATCTGAGTAAAAGGGAGATGTAAGTGTTTCAGAAAGAAATAAACAAAGGTATTTCAAACTTATTTTAAACAGGACTAGATTTATTAGTTCTAATCCCTACAATTCTCATTATACGTATCAAATGCTATCGAGATGAACTGATCGGATTGCAGGTAAATCACTCAGAATGCTTTAGTTCCATCTATCACATAACCAATATCAATCAGGTATAATAAAATGAACCCGGGTATTGAAGTGTTCCACGAAGGAAGATGCTCACTTTCTAATTGGCTAAATTGTCTAACAGTAGGCCTGTAAATATCTTTCTCCACAGATTGATGAACTAAATTGGTCAATTCAAGAAAAACTTTAAAAAATGACAAGCAATGATTAACTGTGTATGAAGTCATTTTTTCAATTCTAATCAGCCTACCATATAGGAAAACTATCTATATCTCCATTAAATTGTAGTTTCAAAAAGAAAGGTTTCTTACGAAAAGCACATGTTTCTGACTTTCTGCTCACTATATGCATATGTCTCCTCATAATCTTTTATCGGTAACCGTTTACAATCAATATATATAGTCTAACTCCTCTGTTTATGACATTGTCGTATTATATCTTTCTAGCTCTGCTTGTAAAACAACTAACCAGATTTCTTTTGCAATGATTAATTACAAAGCTGAGATGTGTGTATGTGTTGACACCCAGATGAACTTTTTCTGAACACGTTTCTACTGATTGATCCATCTTTCTGTTTAAACAAAATGTCAAGAAAATGTAAATTGCTATCATCATACTCTCCCTCACAAATAAACATTAGTGTCGAGTGTACTACTTGTGTATGTTTTTATAAGATATTTACTCTTATTAATATATTTGTGCGTATGGCATTGATGGTAGTGATGAAATGATAGTTTAGTCATTCGACTCTCAATCGCTTACTCTCAAGTTCGAGTTCCACACCGTCTACTTCGGTTTTGAGATTTGTATGTTATCCTTAACCCTCACATCCAACTACTGAATAAAGCAGTTAATTTAGATTTAATGGGTGTATTGTCAAAGCTTCGTATTTGTGAATAACATTCATTGAATGCTGGTTATAACTTGAAGGATAAAAATAAGTTGGGGATTCTGAAGTTATTCACTTTAAGTATTGTATGCTGGCTACTATTACATAAAAAATGCCGTGGAACCAACTTTCATGAAAAACAATTTTAAGCTGAACAATATTATTTCTATGTTAAGCTTAAATAATAATAATAATAATAACAGTAAGCTAATATAATGCAAATAGAGTATCATCTACATCTTTCGATAAGGTCCCAAATGCCCTGGTACGGCTGAAAATAAGGAGAGGCCTCTCTCCCTCTCGAAATTCTGTCATGTGGCCATGTGCATACAGCCACTACCAGGGAAGTCCTACTCACTGCCTTCTCGCGGCGAGGGTGTTGTTTACGAAATTGTGAGGACGAAAAACGAATATCCAACACTTTAACCTGGGTTAGTGGATATCGAGGATCCACATAAAAACTCAATTATTTGTGTGGTCTTTTGTATTAATGTTTAAACAAATTAATAAATTTGGTGCACTCCATCGAAGTCATTAAAATTTCAGTTATAAAAATTCTTGTCGTTTATTCATGACACTGTCATTCATTATTTTTAGGTCATTCTGTTTTATTTTGTATACGTTACAGTTTTGTATTTATCTTTTGTTTATCATTTCAAAGTGAATCATTGTGTATTATAGGAATGATCACTTCATTCTATTAGCTTACATATGTTGCACTTATATAAAGATTGAAACCATGTTAGTACTTTTGAAATTGTTTTGATGAAACTTCTGATCTGATGACAGGATATATGTTACTTCAACTTGTTATGTTGTTGTCGAATAAAGCGGTTAATAATTTGTCAAACAAATGATTCTGTATTATCGTCTTACCGGTTGACCTTTTTTGATGCAAATACCAATCAATTGAACTACTCAAAGATAATGCTTTAAATGTAAGCACTTTCCAATGGTAGTTCTCTCTTACAAAAATATCAGTTATGAATAAACACTATCTCTAAATTGAACATTGCATGAAACATATATACTTTATGTTTTGTTTATATGCGGCAGTATAATATAAGATTATATAATGTATCACTACTAAGTCTGTTCCAAAGATAGCTCATATTAGCTTAGCAAATTATGTATGTCTTTAAGAGATTCCTAAAAGTATATTGTACCTATTTCGAACAGTCTGGTTTTCATGAAATGGAAAATTATTGAGTGTACTAGTCTAGTCTTTATATATTTAATTTATGTTTCATTTCTTGCTTATCTTTTGTCTATTTCTCTCATTCTTCCATATTTTCAGGTAATACAACAAATACACCAGCATATGGTATAACTGAACAAGCTTTGTCTCAAAGTATTGTCGGAACAGATGGTTTTCATGTAGGCGATTTGAGCAGTAAATTGGCTGAAATCGACCGGTATGTTCTCTTAATTATTTATACATTGTTTATGTTTAAATTTGTTAATTGTAAAGCAGTATTGTTAGATTTAGCATAATAATGAATTGTATTTTTTCTGAAAGGCAATGTTTCAGGCTAGAATGGTATGAGATGCTTAAAGTTCCGCTTACATGTTTCTTTGGATTATCATTATCCTCTTTCAAAACTATTTACAGCAATTATGATACAACTTACAATAGATTGTCAACTGGTTCCTGTTTAGCGTCTTGTAGATAATCAATTTTTAATACTTCAATGGTTTTCTGTGAATATCTTAGTAGTATTTTTGATATAAGTAATGTTGTCGCACAATGTATATATAATTCATATTATTAGAATATATGTTTGAGAACCACATTATTGAACTAGATATTAAACGTATGTATGTGCAGACTAGGATTTGTAATATCTTAAAAATTTACTCATTCATCAAGTATTTACAGTATAAGGGCTATACAGATACTACCCGGATTGTCAAACCGAAATATGCAGAGCGGGATTCGAACCTTGAACTTAGTGATTAAAAGTCGAGTGTGTTAATCAATAATCCACTGTGATTATACCACATCTAAAGGACTGGTTCTCGTTAGATTACAGCAGCTAAATAACTTTGAGCCTGCTAAGTATTTTGTAATATTTTGAGTTATGACAGTTAAATCAAACCAATAAACTGAGATTTTCATACAATGGATAGATTTTAACAGCATGTGAAGTTGTGAATATTTTTTTAAAAAACAGTTATATTTATATCCTTTTCTTTCTTAAGGCTTTATCCAGAAATCTCAACATCAGAACAAGCTTCAATGTATTTAGCTGAATTTGAATGTACCTATCCAACTTATCTTCGAATGTATCATTCATTCTCAGATATTTGGAAAACTGTCAGTAATCTACGAAGTCAATTATTAGAAGCCACTAGAACTGAAGGTTTCGATAGTGCTACTACAACCCATTTAGCAAATCAATTAGATAAATTTATACGTCGTTCTCGTTCACAAAAATATCGTGATGATGAAATTCAATTAACATTGATGGTACATAAATTACGATTGTTAAAACAAAGGCTTGCTGTATCACAACACAATAATAATGGTGGTCGTCATCGTGATCGCATTCTACCTGTTACTACTAGTGATGATGTAACAGGTGATAGAATTGATCGTCTTCCTAGGAGTAATAATAATAACAATATAAAATCTATTTCAATGAAATCATCATCTAGTAAAGTATCTTCAATGCCTAACAACAATATTGCTCAATCATCTAATAATAATGAAAATAAAAATAGTAGTCGTCTTATTAATAATTGTTATCGTCAATTACTAACTGATTCAAACGATTATTCAAGTCTACTCCCATGTAATCAAGTTTGAAAGACTACGACTAAATAAGAAGGAATAATACAGCTACAGATTTTTTTCTTCCTTATCGTTTTACACCTATTAACACTGGTAAAACTTAATTCTCTCAAAGATTATGCAGTGTATTTGACTCTCTCTCCCTCCTCCTTCCTCCCTCTCTCGTTGTCTTTCGGTTAAATAAGTGTCTCAATTATCTTGCCAATCTTTTATATCAGTAGTTGTTTCGTGCCGGCTATTTCACACTTCTTATTACTTTTTTTTAAAAATATTGTCATGATTACATTCATGATGTATATGGTATTAACCTAGAGAGTAGTTAGTTGAATGATCATAATTCCCCTGTATACAATAAATGGAGCATACACAACATTGTTCATTTTGACTGATATATGTAAGATTTGTTTGTCTCTTTTCTTTGTGTGTGTGTGTGTGTCTATGTTTTGTTTGATTTTGTCTTTCGTTTTCTCAATTTATTTTTTTAAATTTACAATAATCTGTGTTATGACTGGTGTCCGGATATATATATATATATGGGGTATCCTGTCGAACTTATATTAACTACTAGTTGTCCAATATCTTTCTTCTGCTTTCTTTTTTTTAATTACCCTGTGTCCATTATCCCTTGTGTTTAGTTACTGATGTATCCCTTACACAGTTTTCTTTTTACAGTGAATTAATTAAACAGAATATTTAAAAAGATAAGTCACATTATATTTACACACAAAAAAAAAATCAATCAGGAAAGCATTCCTTCAATTAATCTTTGGTACCAATCTCTCTCTCTCTTTTATATATATATATATATATATATATATATATATATATATATATATATATATATATATATATATATATATATATATTGGTGTATGAAATTATGGTGTTGGTGTTGTGACCCAATTACTGTGACCTTATTATTAGTCGATGTTATTGTTCCAATTAACAAAACTATTTGTGAATAATCTAACATAGTATTATTATTATCATTATTATTGTTACTATGATCACTAAATAAGCATTTCCTATTCTAATCTACTCGGAAACAAAACTGGTTTTGAATAAGTCTATAAACTCTACTAATTGACATATATATTTCATATTTTAAAAAAATGTAGTGAGGCATTTATTACCTTACATTTCATAAATAAATTAATTAAAAATTTCTTTTGTCCATGGTCTTACTAATAAAATGTATTAAGATGCTTAATTCTATATATGCACATGAATTATATGTATAAGATGCCAAGATGTATCTGTATTATTTCTCTTCTTTTTCTCTCTTTTCTTTTGTTGTTGCGGTTATTATTATTATTATTATTATTATTATTATTATTATTATTATTATTATTGAAAGATTTGTGAATTACTTAGTCAGTTTTTTTCTCCCAGTTCACCTCTATAATATGTACGTTGAAATTATCGACATTCAATATGTTATACAGATAGATTTATCCGCTCTGTGACAGTGTGTACACATGTTTATTTATCATGTATGTTATTTTAGATCTCTATTTTTCTCTATTCTAGACTTTAAATTCCCGTGATTATTACAACTGTTTTGCATTCCATTATTAAGCAATTACATATGAATAGTTGGTTGTAATTATGCTTCCCTTGCCCGCCTCCACCGAGTCTTCCTTCCTTCATAGTGTTCATATGTTTGTGTATGTACGAGAGAGAGAGAAGAGATTTAGTCTTTTTAACATGTTCTTGTAGTTATGGTTTATTGATCTTCGATATTATTATTATCGCTTTTAATTCATTTGTCCGGTGACTTGAAGTTTGCTATCTCTTCACATTTTTGCGAATAAAAGTTCTCATAATGATGTATGTATTTACCAATAACATTATTGTTCATAATGTCGAATGGAGATCATTTCACTTTTTATCCTATTGATAGTTGGCTTATGCTGTCTCTCTCTGTGGTATTCTTCAATTTCAGTAAGCATTTCATCTAAACAGAGTTAAAAATCTATTTGTTCACTTATGATAATTGTTGTATTATGTCTGTTAATTCTTTTTCTGTCACTTTTCCTTTCCCTGACAAACGTATTGTCTTCTTTATTCCTCATCTGTTTGTATTATTTCAACGCTACTGCTACTTCCGTTCACATGTGTGTGTGTGTGTGTATTTCCTATGAAAGTTAATAACTATTGTAATCTGTTGTGATGTAATTAATTGGTCTTTCATAGCGCACTATACTTATTATGTTAACAATGCAACAGTTAAAATCTACTTACTCGTAAGTCTGATTTTCTGTTTCTCTTCTTTTTTGTCGATTTTTTGTTGTTGTTGTGATCATATCGTTTCTATGTCTATTTCTCTCGCTCTCTGAACTTTGTCCATCCGCACACGTACACTCACACACACACATACTACGTACATTTGTCCTATTTTCTATGTAAATATTATGATTATTTATTTTGGTGTTATGAATAAAATGGTGGTTCTACCTATATATGAATGTCAATTTCATATTGACTGAATTGATTTGTTTGTTCTTTTTCTCTCTCTTTTTAACAATAAAACAATATTTTTTTGATGTTTATTCAATAAGGTATAAATAAATGTAAACAAATTAAACAAGCAATTTCATACTTATATATATATTATCAGAATGGGTTTTGTGGAGAGTTTTAGAAATTTCATAAGTTGAAATCATGAGTCAATTGAAGCTAGACCACCATGGAAAACCTGGGTTCGAATCCCGCGGGGTGCGGAATCGTGGATGCGCACTGCTGAGGAGTTCCATACTAGGACGAAACGGCCGTCCAGTGCTTCCAGGTTTTCTATGGTGGTCTAGCTCCAATTGACTCATGATTTTAACCTATGAAATATATACATATATATATATGTATATATATATACATAATGTGAATGAACGTGGACACGGTTTTTGTGATTTCTTTCAACAAAGAAAAAACCAATTAGGAATTGATGAAAAGGATAGTCTATCCGTACAGTTGGTGTTTATTCTGTTGTACTTCGGGTTATATACATGATACTTTAATTAGTTGGTAATTATTTAGGTGAGACTATACTTTATAGACGAACCAATCAGGTATAAGATAGAAGGTCTCGAATTTTGGCACGAAATTTACTCATCCATTTGGTTAAATAGATTTATAGCTGATGTCAGTTAGTGATGAAAACCCTAACTCTGATTTCTAATCTTAACCATTAAATGTAAATCATAATTCGGGTTCGTCACACTAATTTATAACCCTAATTCGGTCGTAGTTATTAGGTGGACACTCACTCTCAAGGTCAGTTTAGCCTCGCTTGAAGGTTGTCCATAAATTATAGCCTTGTCATTATTTGAATTTAATTCAGCTGTTTGTACTTACACTACATCTGTACAAATTAGAGATTTTGTTGTGTATTAAGGTTCAAATTATTATAAAAAATGGTCAGTTATTTATAGTGCTTTGAATCCACATTGATAAAATTAAGAATAATCCTTGTTTAGTGCTATTCTGTTAAACAAGTTAATCAATTCCAATAAGAAATTGAGCACGTTTTTTTCGGTAATGCAATGAGAAGGCCAAAGTTATCAGGATTATGCGATAGATATTTGCGCAATACATTTCAAACAATCTGATTACACATATACTTAGTGACTTTTCAGAAGGGGTTTTGTGGATATTATAGCAATTTTAATAGTTGGGATCATGAATCAATCTAAGCTAGGCCACCATGGAAAACCTGAAAATACTAGACTACCGTTTCGTCCTATTGTGGGACTCCTCAGCAGTGCCCGACCTTACCTCGCGGGATTCGAACCCAGGACCTATCAATCTCGCGCGCGAATACTTAACCTTTAAACCATTGAGCTGGCCCAGCTCCAACAGTGTTCATGTCTAACTCCAACTAATCCACGAAATTGAGCAATACATCCACCAGTGTCTTCAGAGTTTTATCAATAAATGTAATCATATTATTGATTGAAATAAGAAACTTTTAGAATACTAATTGGAATTAAATATTGAATTACTAGGGTTGATTATAGAGATAAGAAAATAAATTTCTACGAAATCTCATAACAAAAGGATCAACACTCTAATTTTGGAAGACTCCAAATGATGCTTACTTTCAATGGGAACCATGCTCGAAATAGCGTTTACAAAGGACTAATTTACTTAAAAGTTAGATGTTTTTCATTGTACAGTGATGAATAATATCTCGAAAAAATCTTTTTAATAATAGTACAAATCATGTCATATATATATATATATATATATATATATAAATATTTAGTTCTGGTGATCTTAGGATACCCGGGCATGTGATTTGTTACGATTTGGGATCAGCTGATTGTAAACTTATTTGCATTTATTATATATTACTGGGAATTAGTTTTTGTATGAATGTCACACTGTTTGTGTTTGTTGTCATAATTGATTTAATTCAAAGTGAGATTTATGCATAAATTTTTGATTTCTGTCGAGCTGTGGTTATTTATTTCAAGTGTGTGAGTACTATTACAAGTTGTTTCAGTCGTAAGAAACATAGAATCTTGCACATATGTACATTGATTCAATTTGTCCCGCATCAAATTAACACAATAAGATGAAATTGTCAAGACAAATTCTAGATTAGTAGAAGTATTAACAGTATCAGTAATAGTTGAATACATAAATTGTAAACAAGATATTTCAATAGAAAAGATGAACTCACTAAATAAAAAGTATGAGTATTCTACATCTAATTTGGAGTAGTTTGACTTATACTGTTGTTGATATTTTGACTGAGATTTGATCAGTCTTAGTTGGCATATGCGCAGATTGTCTTCATATAGCCATTATAACATAATTTTACACAATAGATAGAATCTAGGTAGCAGTGGGATACAGTAGGCTCGTTTTGTTCAATTTTGGGACTTGTCAGTTAGATATACCTGTACACTGCCATGCAATAGCCGCCAAAGGTTTTAGAACCTTATGGTCAATACGTAGGGCTTTTAGTCATGTCGACGCTAAAACGTTTTTGACTTTGTATACGGTGTTCGTACGTCCTAAACTTGAGTGCTGCATACAAGCGGCTATCCCCTGCTTAAAAAAAGATAGTGAGCTTCTGGAAAAGGTTCAGAAAACAGCAACTAGGCTGATTCCCGGAATAGCGAAGCTTCCTATGATGCTCGACTGGCCAAACTAAACCTTTTCCCGTTGTTATATCGTAGAACTAGAGGCGACTTGATTACAGTCTACAAATTGCTTAGTGTCAAATTTGCACCTGATATGTCCTCATTTTTTTTGTCTTTCAAAACAGAGAATTTACGAGGACACTCCAAAAAATTCACAAGCCCAGAACAAATTACTTGTCATCTGACTATCGACTTTCCCATCGAATCGTCAAAGAGTGGAATTCACTACCTCAGCACGTGGTTGAGGCTCCATCCGTCGACTCTTTCAAAAGAAAGTTGGATCGACTGAGAGACCACCATTTCCAGGACTAACACAGGCCATCAAGCCTCCTGTCCTTTCCAAACTGAAACTGATATCCAGCATAAAACGTGACACATATGCGTCAGCTCAAATTGTCATAACAGCGGGATGAAAGCATCAAGACAAATTCCAGAGTAGTAGAAGTGGCAGCAATATCGGGAGTAGTAGACAATAATAGGTGTAGAAAAAGGAAGGTATAAGATTCTACTGTTCAGAAACTAAGGAAGGATGAAGAATGAATACATCTGCGCCACTACTTTTAACTCAATATTTATCGATTTTTACAGAAAAACAAAGCAGATAAAACAATTTATCGTCATTTATGCGCTCGTCAGCACGTGCATATAATCAAGGAGCTTCTTTACAGTTATTACTTCGATATGCCCCAGATCGTAATGAAGTTTTATCAAAGAAGTTAAAAGATGTTATTATTATTAATGAAACAACCTTTCCTAACCTTTATCCAGTTAATGGGTTTTTGCTGTTATCTTTATGTTCGATTCAGAAAACATCCTCTCGGGTTTATTAATATTCGTTCTCTTTCACGACTTGACTTATTTCTATTTACTGGATTTATATAATCGGATTAGAGCATACAATTGTCAATCATCATTTATGCATAAAATTGTGTCACTTATACTTTTCATATTTTCTTAATTGTCCTGAACTTATATTGCCCCAGTTAGACAAACTTAAAATCAAATAGTTGCTGTTTCTTTCACTGGGGTAAGCAAGTGTTTTATAATTTAGGTAGATTTAAATTCAAGGTTTGAAACTCTGTTTATTTTCAACGACAGCTTATTGGTTATGGATCTGTTGGTGAAATTGATCGTTTTATTAAAATGGGGATGTCAAATAACTCTGAGTGTATGTCCTTAAGTGTTCAGGGAATAGAAATATTGAATTGATGCGTTCAATGCGAAAAAATCCGATGTTAAGGTTGATCTTGTTTCTTGTGGACAATTGTTTTCTGCCTTTTTAATGCCACCTTATTATTATTTTTGCCATCATCATTTTTGGATCATTACCACGACGCGCAATGCTGACTAGTGTAGGGGACGGTTGGAAGGAAGTTAGCGGCGGCTAAACCAAAACGTTGCATCAGTGCTTGAAATCACTAACTTCTAATCTGAGCCATGTTGGTAGATGCAGACTACATAGTTGTGGTCCGTATGACTATCGTAACCAATGGTCGGAGGCTGTAGGTGACACGGCTCAGAATCGATCACAATGGCGTCGGTGTATACTCTCTTTGTTTTCCTTTAAACTATGAGATTAAAACTATTTCATATCTTTCTTTCTACGAACTAACTCTTCCTTCCTGTACTCAACCCGTATAAGCAATCTTTCCTTTATATATCACCACCACTGAATAAACCACTTCTATGAATCTGGTGTATTAATGAGGTATGACGACTTGGATCGATACATATATGTGCCTGATTCTACGTTGTAGCTGACTGACCGGTCTTTTTCAACTGTTCTTTTATGAAGCATAATAAATGAAATATGTTTATGACTTTGTAGCTAAATATGTGACAATTGTCCTATCCTATGTTTCTGTTAAGGAATTCTAAGGATTTGTTCATTCTAACGAGCAACCATATGTTCCATAATATTATTGGTATCAGATTTATAGATTGTGATTAAGTTAAAACATGATTGTAGTGTATCACAAAGATCTTTCTGCTGCCATTACTAGAATTAGTGACAAATTGTAGCTCCTTATATGTGCTTGAGGCATTTGGATTTGATTGACCCCTCAACAATATCAATTGAACTCTACTCAATAATTATTATTGCTTATCAGTGGTATGTCAAACGATATCCTGTTAGTACTTGCCCACTTTTTCACTTCAATAAGTAGGCATGTTAACCTGTTAATCTACTTGTTCTTGGGGAGCACCTTACGTTTAACTCACAAAGCAAACGCCTTTTTAACACATCTCATAGCATTACTCTATATGACTTGTAAGAAAAATGGAAAACAGTCAAAAGTTTATTTCTGGACCATCTTGTCAATTATAGTCGTATTGCTTCACCGGGGTTCTCTTCCAAATTTATTTATACAGTCAAACAAGTAGGTTCAAACGGAATGCAAATCAAAAACGTAAAAGTTACAGTGATTTTAACAGTTTATCATTTCAAGCCTAAATGTTTAAGCTAAAGTATCTAGTTTAACAGTGACCTTGACAACTGTTCGAGTTTTTCATATCCACTAACCACTTATTATTACCCTCTTCCAATTTTTTATTATTACTTCGACAGGTATCCCCATAACCGTGAACTGTAAACTATTTCCATGATACAATTTCTCCTTAAACTTTAGATAATTATGCAACTTGTGTCGATTCGGAAAAAGTTACTCCTCTAAATTGTCTTTATTTCTCCAGTCACAATGGATGGCATCGAAGTTAAAAGAAAGATGAGTGCGAAATCATTAACCTGAGCCATATCACTAGGTCCAGACTTCCTGATCGGAATAGCTGAAATAATCATAATTCATAGTTAGAGAAGTTAAGTAGTCCGGGAGTCGAACTCAGTATCTTTCGCTTCAAATGCTCAGTGGATTATCCACTTAGCTATTGAGTCTAAATATCCACTTACCTATGCAACGAATATGAATTAAAGTTTAGTCTGTAACGGTTTATTTTATCCCACCATTAGTTAAATTTCATCTATTCTGTGTAAACTTGTGTTACAATGGCTAATATCGAGGCCATCCTGTCTAAATGCACATATACAAACTAAGACTTGTCAAATCTTAATCAAAACACTAACGACGACATACAAGTATTCATTCACTGTTGAGCCTCTTCCTACCCGTATATTAAATATTAGTTACATTGAAATTAGATAAGATAATCATTAGTTGGAAGGTGCATGACCATTTAATCTTTCCTTCTAATTAGTTAATTTTAGTTTATATTAATTCTACTGTGTCTGACTTTCGTTGAAATAGAGCAGTAATTTGTATCAACAAGTATCTTATGATGACATGTGTTTCCCGTTTTTTTTATAAGTAGTATGGCTTTCTTCTTCTTGATAAGTAACCTCATCGAGTAAGGTAATGACCTCAAAATCTCTATGTAATTAGCCTATGTCAATTAAAAATATGTTAACAATAAGAAGAATGATGTAAATGTCTAGATTATTGAGATATTTTTCAAATTATTTTTTTTACAGATTAACAATCAGTGAAATTTATCATGTCAATAATAGTTACACTGGATAATAAATCAATAATCAATCCTAGCTAAGTCACCACTGATAGCCTAGAACTATCGAATGACCATGTTATCCTTGCTTGAGCCTCCTCAGTACGTGTCCACTACCCAGGCAACGGGAATCGGACTCAGGACCTTCGGTTTGGCATGCGAACACTTAATACTTAGACCACTGAGCAGGCATCTAATTGTGTTCATGTCTAACTTCACCTAGTTCATATTATTGCCCAACCTTCATCCATTGCCTGTTATCCTTATGTCGCGATATTAATCTAATTATCACTGGTGAGTAACTGACTCACTGCTCTCTTGAATAACTATATAGTTTACGGTTTCTCACTGAAAGGTCAATCAAAAGTGAGTTACTGACACAATGAATTAAGGGTATCGTGTTCCATAAAATATATGGATCTTCTTCGTTTCTTGTTATGTGAGCACTGGTGTGAGGTGCTCCCTAAAATGTCATTCGATACGAGAAAGACCATATGATACATCAAGGCCATTTGATAAGTGGGATGGGGGTGTGAGCTAATTATTACAGGTAGATGAATTATTTATCTAGTCGGGGTCATTGCTCCTATGTCTCTGACTAAGCCATTCCGGCGACATTTATTTGAATAGATTGTAATCATATTTATTCAACTTTTTACAGTAGAACTTCCTCGACAGTCTTTGTCTTTTATATCTACATAGTATCGTCGGTCAGTAGTTGGAAAAGTACATATTGGCCGAATCTGACTTCAGATTATAATAGATTTTACCAACAACCATTAATCATTGAAATGCGGATAGAAAATGAAGAAGTTGATGTAAATATCAAGACAACATTTCAAATCTTTTTTTCAGGTGCATTTTGAGGCAGAGTAACTGAAAATAATCAACATGATGGCTCAGGCTTTAACACTCCAATTAAGTGTATTACTGTGGTCTGATTTGGTGAAATCTTCAGGGGATTCAAAGACCTACCTTATTGTAAAGTTTCATTTTGATTACTATGTAGGTAGAAAGTTCAAATATTAATTTAATAGGTGTGAAGATGTTTTCTGAATTAATCTTCAACATGAGATATTACCTCATCTGGTTGATTTAGGTTAGACATTAACACAGTTGGATTTTGGCTCAGTAGTCTAAAGGTTAAGCGTTCACGCGAGAGATCAAAGGCCCTGTATTCGAGTCCCGCGAGCGGGATCGTGGATGGGCACTGCTGAGGAGTCCCACAGTAGGACGAAACAGCCGTCCAGTGCTTCCAGGTTTTCAATGGTGGTCTAACACCAAACGGTTCATGATCTCAATCAAAAATATTACCATATCGTTCGTCAAAAATTGGGTGTTGAAAACTATAGAAACTATAGAAGAATCACTGAAATGTTTAGTGTATAATACGTTGAGTTTTATTTATTTTCCGATTCTCTCAAAAATAAAAAAAACTAAGAAATTGATTTTGTTACTTTAGTTACAATTACTAATACTTAGCTCGAGTAAATTGCATTAACTTGCCTATTAGCTTATCCTTTACAATCCCATTATGATTCAGATATTTACACACTCAATAAAACTTATATGAAACGATTAGAATGGAAATATTTATAAGCGTATAAGTTGTTAGAATGGCAAGGTTCAATACTGTTCAAATAAGTGGATTCTGCCAACATACTGGATTGTAGCAACTCACGTGGAATTGAGTATGTTCTCATTTAACTCGATTAAGCCCTTTTGTTAACTTATTTAGCGGACAAAGTCATCCGTACTATAACAACTTATTGTACCTTTATTATTGTTGTGCTTGTATGAAATAAGTATACTTGAACATTGCTTACCGCCTACGCATGTATTCATTCTGCTGGCTTTATTATTAGCTGCTTAATCGATTCGATGATCCATTCATTTCCCTATATATATATATATACATGTACATTTACACTCTACACTCTCGGTTCGCTGACCCATTCATTTGCCTCTCTGCTTTGTGGTCTGAGTTATATGCTAATAAAACTGTAGTAGCTGCTTCTCTTTGCCTTCTGATTTCAAACACCGTTGAGGATTATATGGTAACGGTTACGAGGGTGATTGGTCAACGAAGCACAGTCACTACAGGTTTTAAATCTCATTGCAAATGTTAATAACTAAATTACCAACTTCAGTTAATTATTATATCTGATATTACTATGATTTTCGTTAGAGTTTGACATGAATTTCATGAAGCAAGTTTCTATTGAGCAAATAATTGTATAAAAAGCCATCTAGTGGATTGATGAGAATTAATTGATTAATCAAGTGTGTAGCACAATTTAATGGTTTAATAGTCAGGCTGAAGGTCCTGGGTTCAAGTCCTGCGTGTGGGATTGTGGATGCACACCAGTGAATAGTCACACATTAAGACGAAACGACCATCCAGTACTTCCAGGTTCTCAATGGTGGTCTAACATTGATTCAGCCATACAACAACCCTTATGCTTATATCGTAAATAAACTAAAGTAGTATTTTGCGAAACCTAAGCATCATTCAATGTTAAATACCAAACTTATATTCAAATCCATACTCAAGGTTATGTACACACATCAATCTAGCTTGTTAAGATTATTTAAGGAATTATTTAATTAAAACAATCAAATTATATCATTTACACATTAGTCTCATGTTAATTAACTCAGGTCAAAATGTCTATCACTTCTCCAAATAAATATCGAGGGTTCTTACTTGACATGATTATTATAACATCAACAGTAATTTATCATAGAGCTTTAAGATTTGACTTTTTTTACACTACAGAGTTTAAAATTTTACGGCAAATAGTAATGAATATTTTTAATGTCACAAGACTCTATAAGGACTAACTGTTCAGTATCAGATGGGGATTTGTGGAGATTGTAATAATTTCAACGGTTTAGATCATGAGTCAATTGAAGCTAGACCATCATGGAAAACCTGGAAGCACTGGACGGCCGTTCCGCCCTATTGTGGGACTCTTCACCAGTGCGCATCTACGACCGCGCCTAATTAATTGTTCTTTAATAATTCATAACGTTGGTCAGTTAAGTTCATAATTATACTGTTTACTGAAAGAGACTGAAATTATACATATGTATATTCCTTTGATACCTGTTTCTGATTCCTGACATAATTTGTTCTTTGGTCTTCCTTTTTTCCTTTTCCCTTCAGCATTCCAAGTTATCGCTTGCTTCGTGATACAGCTTGACGATTCCCGTAATCTATGTTCGATCCACTTTCGTCGTCTATTCCTAATTTCCCTCTTCATCTGAAAACTGGTTTGTTCTTTGCCACAGTAGGTTGTTGCTAAAGGTATCCGACCAACGGACATTGAGTTTCTTGTGTAGATAATTGTTTAGAAATAACTGTACATTTTTGAAGATGGTTGTAGTATTTTTCGAAGTTTCAGCTCAGTACAATAGAATTGTCTTCACATTCGTATTGAAAATTCGAACTTTGATATTGGTTGACAGTTTTTTTGAGTTCCATATGTTCTTCAACTTTAAAAATGTGGTCCTTGGTTTGCAAATTCTTTCCTTTACTTCCGTATCCAATCCTCCTTGTTCATCAATGACTCTTTCCAGGTACGTGATACATTCTACATCTCTCAGAGCTTCTTCATCAAGTGTGATTGGGTTGGTGTTTTCTATGTTGCACTTGAGGATCTGGCGTTTTTTTGTGCATGTTGAGGCCTATTGATGTAGAGGCTATTGCTACACTAGTTCTCTTCACTTGCATTTGTTCATTTATATACGATAGATAGTTTAGCACATTTAACTTTCTCCAAAAACATCCATTTTTACACAACATAAAGAGTATAAAATCCAGATGTAAAATATATTAGGTTTGAATAAAATTTTGTTCATCATAAATACAACTTCACTATTCAATATGATTACACGGTATTTCATTTAATCAATATTATTATTATGAGAACGATCGATGGGTGAACTCGAGGAAGCTCTAAGAAGCTCAGAAAGAACCGATCTATCTTTTGGAAGAATATACTAGAATCCCTACATGTAGCTTCCCTATTAGACAAACTCTCTGTGTGCGGATTGAATGCCTATAATGACGATTTGACTTTTACTAAAAACTATAAATGTTTAACAGTTTTGTACCATAATTGACACTGTTTAGAATAGTATTCCCTGTCATTTGTCTTCTGTTTTCTTATTTGCAACTTGGAAGTATTCTAACATGCTCAAATGTTTAAGTTACACACAGTATATTAAGAATTTAAGCTCTAGATATAACAATTATAATCATTACTATATTACTATTGAATCCTCAATAAAAATCTCATACTGTTAATCAATATTAATGTTCTCAAATCTTACAATTAATCAATCATATAATATGATACAGTATGTAAAGTTCTAAACTCAATCGAATAATATTTCAATTAAGTCACGTTTTGTTGTTGTTGCTGTCGTTGTTGTTGTTGATACAATAACCATAGTTTTAAAGTAGAAGCAAAGAGACCTATTTTAACATTTAATAATTCATGTAATTGGTACTATACTGTTAAACGAGTTAACTTATGTATATTTAGCCATTAAGTGTCTGTTTAGGTAATATATGTGCTAAATATATATTAAAAATACCCATAGAGTAGAATTTTGTTCATAGTGATAACTATAGTTGCTAAGTTGGTACCCAGTAATATTATGTTTTTATTAATCTAATAAGATTTAATGTAGATTAATTATGGTTATTATTTTATTCATAAATAATCATTTATGGTCTAAGATTATTATTCATTGCATAAATTTTATGATCATTTAAAAAAGGAAATGGCTTTATAAGCAGTGAGTAATAATAGTTAGTAGTGAAATCTAGAACGTGTGTTTCATTCTGCTTGAGATTCATCAGCTTGATGTGAGCAGGGAAACAAGAAGCCCTGACAAACTACGAAAGCTATTTTTCGGGACGTTATTCCATCTTATTCAAAGCTTGTAAAACACTGACATTTATTTTTGTCCGTAATCTATTCTACAGAACATAAACTTTCGTTCGATGTATGATTCATATCGCAGAGGCTGAGATTGGTGTTCTGGACTTAACTGGCTGGGCTAGGCAGAAAGCAGGGCCAATCAGGACTCTAGGCTGCTTATAGGGGTTTACGAGTCATTGATCCGATCGATAAGTCATTGCCCTCTAATCGCAGGTCACAAGTTATAACACAGCTGAATGTAGTTGATTAATTATAGTCTTAATTTTTATTTATTTATTTAAACATATTAACATTGATACAAGAATGCACCAAATAGATATGCACCACATAAATCATTCGATTTGTATGAGGGCTAGGATACTGCTCGGATGCCCCAAACTGAAGCAGGTAGTTTTCTTAGAGAGCCACACTCGGAGCCTTTGACCTAAAAGTCCGATCCATAAGGCATTGGAGCAACGTCCGGAAATTCAGTCACATGGTGGCCAAAGACCAACGATTGGTTCATACGCCATTTGTTCCTTCAGAATCCTGGAGCAAAACTCCCCTAGTTGGACTCTCCGTGTCCACCAACCTGGTTAAAGCGCCGGACATTCACTTTTTTTCCTCTCAATTTCGTAAACAACACCCCAGCCGCGAGAAATCAGTGGGTAGGATTTCCCTGGTAGTGGTTGTATACACGTGGCCATGTGAAAGCATTTCAAGAAGGAGAGTTGATTCTCCTCACTATCAGCTGTACCAGGGCATTTGTTGTCTGTAGTCCTAAACCTCAATTAAAAGATTCAAACAACCAATACAAAGATGAAGAAATAATCTCATTTCTTAACTCGATAAAATGGATCATATTAAGCAAGTAGATTATACGTACAAATTGAAACACTATACTGATGAATGATTTTCCTTAACATAGTTTTGAATAATAAAAAGATGCATCTTTCCTTATAAAATTAATGTAAAACGTTTAAGATAAACATTCCTAAAATCATTTTCATAGGGTTCATATAAATCTGCGGAGATCTTAGTATTTTCAGTAGTTGAGATCATGAGTTAATTGGAGCTAGACCACCGTGGAAAACCTGGAAGCACTGGACGGCTATTTCGTCCTATTGTGTGACTCCTCAGCGGTGCACATACACGACCCCATCCCTTGAGATTCGAACTCAGGACCTAGTGATCTTGCTCGCGAGCGCTTAACCACTAGACCACTGAGCCTATTTAGTTTATAGTAAACGAAGAATTTACCAAATCTACTGGCATTTCATACACATAATTTCTTTTATCATATTCAAAAGAATAAAAATAAAGATTCTATTAGAATAGCATGAATTAACTTTATCTCGTTTATTACTTGTCAGCTGTTTACAATCTATGATATTTAAAAATCATAATTACACAATAGGTTTAAATTACTTACATAAAGGAGTACATCCAACTGACGTGTCCCAAATAGGATGAAATGCGCATCCTTGATTCCATTGCTAGTCACTATCCATCTTTATTTATAAAGCTTGTAACTTTTAAGACAATATCGAGGCAATCTGCACAGGATGTACATATGCCAATAAGATACTGATCAATTGAAGTACTAAACAACAATTGGAGGATACAATCAAACTATACCAAGTGAATAAAGGAGTTCAGTTGGAAGTTCCTTTGAAGACACATCTGTATGGTATAACAATGGTTTAAATAAATTTAATAGACTGAATGAATTATTGAAAATATATATAAAAGAACATTCTATAACGTTGATAATAACAATGTGCTAGAGATAAATAGTTACGTAATAAGTAAATATTGATAATAAATAAGAATAAAATGAGTAAAGCTCAGTTAATTAAATGTTAATACAAATCTAGAAGACAATAAAAATATTTTGATGAAGTTTTGTTCTCTGAGCTGGATAGTTTAGTCGTGGAGCTTTCATCGTTCTTCTGAACGACATCGTCAGCACAAACTTCACTTCTATCTGAAGTTCGTGCTGACGATGTCGTTCAGAAGAACGATGAAAGCTCCACGACTAAACTATCCAGCTCAGAGAACAAAACTTCATCAAAATCATCCACCTGAGCTACAAATCTTCTCCACCATCTCACAATAGAAATAATGATGCATTTAACTGAAGGAAAGAGTTAAACAAGAATTTTATGATGTAATGAAGGAATATTTGTCCTAACGGTAAAGTAAGAATAACAATGATCTCTTTTTGAATCATGCTTCTGACTCTTGATATTAATAGCTTCAACAAACTTCCAAAAACTGTGTTTAATAAATTTACATGTACTTGACAAAGTAGCTACATTGGCCAAAGAGAAGGGAGAGCATATCTTAGATTTTTAAAAAATATATTGACTTAACAATACTTGAATGATATCAGTACTTTCTGGAGTCTTATCCCACTGCCTACTTACTTACTTACTCCTGTTACCTCTCGTAGAGAAGCATAGGCCTCTCACCAACATTCTCTATCGTACTCTGTCATGTGTAATCCTTCCCAGTTCCTATCTCATTGAATTGTGTGCATAAATTCTCATTAATTGATCAGTAAGTGTTTATCAAGAATGATGTATAATTTCAAGGAACATTTTTCTATTTTCATGGAATGTTGTATTATTAACTGGCATAATTTAATAGTTTTTAATAAAGGAATTAAATAAATCACAATTCCAGTCTGTTTGCCAGAATTAAAGTAGTTTGTTATTCAATTTACATAAAATATTCATTTTTTCATTACAATGAAAAACATTTGATGTTTAGAAACATTTGGCAGAAAACCCTGGATTTATATCTCGTATTTGCTATTATTCATCAATCCAACAAGAGTTCATTCGTGACCCGAAGAGTTTAATGATAATGTGTGACAATTTGAGGTTTGATTAACAAGTTCAAATCTCACAGGTTACATTGATTTTAAATAAGGGGTTGTGGTGATTGTTTAGTTTTGATTGAGATCATGAGTCGATCGATGTTAGACCACTATCGAAAACGTGGAAGTACTACATGGCCATTTCGTCCTAGTATGGGACTCCTCACCAGTGCACATCTACGATCCTGCACATCAGATTCGAATCCAATACCCTCGGTATCGCACGCGAATACTTAATCTCCAAACCACTGAGCCGGAAACCAACAATGTCAATGTCTAACTTCAATCAATACACGAAATTGCGTGATCATCTTCCATTGTCTGAGTTACATACCTGTCTCAACCTGACATGGATTAGCTCCACTGGTCACGTTTTCTCACTAGAAATCCGAGAATTATCTCGCAAACCTAGTCACTATTGAGCACATGGTAATTATCAGTATTCTCTTCTGGGATGCACTAACTAGCATGAAATCTATGTTCAAGTTTTCCTATAAATTACCTTTCAACACTATAAAGAATAATATTGTTTTAATTCAGATTATACTAAATGATTATCTTCTTTGCTTAATGTCCTCATAGTTTACTGTCAATCATCCATAAAATGTGGTTTATCCAAACTATACTGCTTTGGATAACATCTACAGCTTAATAAATGAACAATCATTTACTTCCATTCCAACATAATTATATAATTTCATACACATAGTTCCCTTTATCATTTTGAAAATAACAAGACTAAAGTATCTAGCAGGAGCTTCTGTATCAATAATCCTATCAGTATTTGTTTTGGTATACGAAATTTGAGTTCCTGTGATAAGGTTTCTATTTCTATGTATTATTAAGCTTCATATTTGATAAATTCTAGATAAACTTCGAAGTGTTTTACAGAAACCTTAAACATAGTTATTCTCTTATCAAAGTTTTTGATACAGATTTATGAAAATCCTTACAAACTTTGACTTTAAGATCGTCAATAAAGTTCTTTATTCTTGCTTTTCTTCAAAATTACTTACTTACGCTTGTTACTCCTCGTAAAGAAGCATAGGCAGCCCATCAGCATTCTCCATCCAACCCTGTCCTGGGAAACTCATTGTCAGCTCTTTCCCGTTGTTATTCGTTCTATTTATACCTGCTTCTACTTCCCGACGTAATGTGTTCTTTGGCCTTATTCCTTTCCGCTTTCCTTCAGGATTCCAAGTTAGCGCTTGCCTCGTGATGCAGTTTGACGATTTTCTCAATGTATGTTCTATCCATTTCCATAGTCATTTCCTAATTTCCTCTTCAGATGGAAGCTGGTTTGGTCTCTCCCACAAAAGGCTGTTGCTGAATGTATCCGGTCAATAGATGTTGAGTATCGTGCGTAGACAACTATTTATAAATACTTGTACCTTCTTGATGATGGTTGTTGTAGTTCTCCAAGTTTCAGCTCCGTACAGTATAACTGTCTTGACGTCCGTATTGAAGATTGTGACTTTGATATTGGTTCAAAGTTGTTTTGAGTTTCATATGTTCTTCAATTGTAGGAATGCAGCCCTTGCTTTGCCAATCTTCGCCTTTACGTCTACATCTGATCCTCCTCGTTCATCGATGATGCTTCCCAGGTATGTGAAGGATTCCAAAATTTGCATTCCAAAAGTGCATAATTATTACTGAAAACTAAGCAAATATCTTCTATGTCCAAATAAACGCTTTGTTTAAGTTACCACTTAGCGCGCTAAAGATTGGATCATTTACTTCTAGTTCTAAGTTACATTTAGTGAATATCAGTTTGACAAATTTTTACAAAAAATAACTGAAAAAAGGTATATTAGAAAATGTAATTTAAGAATCGTTTTTCTCTTTGACTAATTTGGATAATATAATGAAATGACAAAGATTATGGCAACTCTACCTACGATCGATTTCGTTTGTGATTCATTACATCGAACCCTTTTATTAACTTATTTAACAAACACTGTTATTCTGTATTCTAATGATCACTAACTAATATATCTATATAAACGTGTACAATTGATGATCACGTATGACAGCATACGTACATTAGTCTAACTGAAATGTTGATCGTTTAAATATTGCTCCATTAATCATTCTCTTTCCTAGGTATATATGTGTCGGAATTCTATTAGTTGCCTTGCTGCGTCTTGATTCGATTTGACTATAAATTCACATCTGTATATATAAATGTCACTGCTCCAATTCGCTTGATGTACTTGTAACTTTCTTATCTGCGTTATTTGTGAATAAACTGTATAGTCATCATTTCTAGGTCCAAACGCCGCTAGAGATTTATATGATAATGGTTATCAAAATGATTGCTTAACTAAGTTAAACCATTACAGACAACCAGAATGATATAATACATTTCAAATAATAAGATCATACAATTACATATGAAGTATATTTTGTATATATGGAAACTAATAACGATTAAGATAGATAAATTAAATAATAACAAAAGAAGAAAAAGCAATGTGAAAGCGACAATAATCAATATGATTTCTTTTTGTCAATTCTAGATGAAAAACAAACTCGATTGGCAATAACATGTTTTTCACATTGATCTAACCATTTACAATTTGGCACCAAGTAAAAATCTAATCAATGTACATCATATTACTTATAATTACATACATTCAGTTAGTTAAGTATGATTGTCGATATATGTTTTGATAATATTTCATCAAACAAAACTGAGCATTAAATGATGATGCTAACCCATCGAGGTTTCCCCGCGTGAGTTCGAATCCCATCTCGTCGCCAATTGTTGTGACTTTATGGGCCGCCAGTTATCAAGTAATCTATTCGCCAATCAAAATTCGCTCTTATACTGTACTAAAGCGATGACATCCGACCGGTCTGATCAGCCTAGCGTCCTATTGGTCTGTTACACGCCTAGCCCGTTCAGCTGAGTCCAGAATGTCAACAACAGCCTCCACGGAGTTGCGCCACCGTACATCATTGTCTTCAGTGAGTTGATATCTCACAATAGACCTGGTTGAACTCAGATCATTCATGTTGGGGCTGACTGATATGAAATGTTAACTTGAATCAATTTATAAGTAAAATGAAATTGTGAGATAAATGATCAGTATAAATATGGTCAACATGGGATGTGAGAGAGAGAGAGAGAGAGAGAATAATGTAATCACAAATGAGAAATTACGTAATAAATTAGAATAATATGATAGGGGTGGATGTTGAATAAATTTCTCAAAAAAGATTATCGAATGTAATAATCATAATGATAATGATAAAGATAATAATAATAATAGTTCTGATAATCTTCGTCTTCTCATTGCATTATCGAAATTTATCAAAGGGACTAATTGTTTTAAATAATAATAAGCTTGGGACATAAAAATGAACATTAGTCAAATGACGTCATCATATTATAAAATTGATTATTAACTAAATTGGCCATAGTAAAAGGAAAGGCTGAACATCCATCTTTTGGATGTAAAACTCTGGCTTTCTGAACCGAATAACAATTATTTCAGCCGTCTGTAGGATTCGCAGTCTGACGGAATTAGATAGAATACTGTTAACATGATAGATTATTGCAAAAGATTGAAGTTGTATCTTTATACCATCTTATAATGAAGTGATTATTATGAGTAGGTTACTAAGATAGATACTAAGAGAAAATCATTATTACTCTAAATAGAATTTATATCCATTAAATAGAATGACACTAATTATACTAATAGTATTACAATAATAATTAACAGTTTAATCTAATTTATTTCTATTAACGATAAAATGATTGAAAAGAAAAAAACGAAAAGGAAAAGAAAAACAATAAAATGTCTAATGAACTGTGTGTTTCATTATTATCAATTATTATTTTTGTTGTTCTATATTATAGCTGAATTAAATCGATAATATTCTCAATAGTCTATGTATGAAATTCACTTGGTATTGTTTTACTTGCATCTTCTCATTGTTATTTAGAACTGTAACTGATTAGTCTCATGTTGACATATGTGTATCGTGTGAGGATTGCCTCAATATTGCCTTAATTCACAAGCTTTTTAAGCAAAAATGGATAGTGGCTAACAGTGGAATCCAAGACGCGCGTTTCATCCAATGTAGGACTCATCAACTGGATGCACCTGCATCTTAGAGTTGATGTTCACTCCGGGACTCGAACCCAGTACTGTTCGCTTCCAACACCATAGCGTTTTCCACTTGCTTGTGCAATGGAGTGAAGTTTATATTCACTTGGTATTGTTTTACTTATATCTTCCTATTGTTATTTAGAACTGTAATTGATCAGTCTCATGTTGGCATATGTGCATCCTGTGTCTATGTATTATTACTATAGAAATATAACCATATGATGTGGGGTCGTGGATGCGCACTGCTGAGGAGTCCCATACTAGGACGAAACGGCCGTCCAGTGCTTCCAGGTTTTCAACGGTGGTCTAGCTTCAACTGACTCATGAGTTCAATCTGTGAAAATTTCTAAAAATCTCCACAAAACACATTCTGATAATCATATGATTAATAAATTTCTTTCTCTTAATTATTGATTATTGAGCAAATATTTTATATCAGAAAAGGAGGTTTTTTTGTGAATCTAATCATAATTTTAATAATTTAGATCATGAATCAGGTGAAGTTAGATTATCATGGAAAATCTGGAAGGCTGTTTTGTCATATTGTGAAAATCCTCAGTATCCAAAATCCCACTTTGAAATATTCGAATATTTTATAATTGATTATATTCTATTACAATAATTATCAATAAGTATTCGAATAATAAATATAAGAATCTCGCGATGTAGTATCGTGGATGCGCACTGCTGAGGAGTCCTACAGTAGGACGAAACGGCCATCTAGTGTTTCCAGGTTTTCTATGATGGTCTAACTTCAATTGACTCATAATCTCAACTATTAAAATACAAGAAAGGTTGCATTTAAAGATTAGAGCTAACAATAAAATAAATGATTAGATCATTTGATTTATGATTAATGAATTAAGTTATTTGTAAATCTAATGCAAAATTTCTTATAAAAGTTTCATGATTCATGTTATAATGCTAATTAATTGTGCTGACAATAATAGTAGTGCAACAAAAGTGAGGACAACCAATGTACTTTAATACAAATTACAGAATATTTTGTAGAAATATGAAAACTATACACTGAATAATTCATTTGTAAATTTCTATCTTTTATCTTTTATATTCTTCATGACTCTTATAGTTCACAATTTTTTATCGATTTCTTTTACGATGCTATTCATTTCGATATTTTAAGTCTTTAATTGGCAGCTTTTTCACTCTTGATTAGTGTTACATATCACTTATGTTAAAAGTCATAGGGACGAGAACCGGTGCTTTCAACGTGGTATGGTCGCCGGCACTTAGTTGATTAGAGCGCCGTACTTATAATGCGGAGGTCGAAAGTTCGAGCCTCTCTCGGAGCACAGATCTTAGTTCAGTACATAACATCAACCTCAGGTCTGCAATTAGTGTTAGGTTTGCAGACCACAGTGAAACAGATATCGTGATAACATCAATATGAATGTGATGGAAATAATGTTAAAACGGAAGCAAACACTGGTATAACTCGATGCAATGGAAGAAGACGATAAATATGGTTTTCATCGAAACCATGAACTAATCTAAGTTAAACAACTATTCGAAAATTAAAAACAATGAACGGTCGTTCTGTCTTAGTATGGGACTCATCAGTAGTGGCCATTCACAATTCTACATTCACGAACCGAACATGAGATATTCAGTCCCTCACGTGAACGCTTAACCTAGAGACGACTGAGTCGGAATTATAGTGTGTAGTCATGACCAGTGAAGTTAACCCATGTCGGATTGATTGAGGTTAGACGAAATAATGTTGAATGCTGTGTGAGTGGTGTAGATTTTCATTGTTCGTGTGGAAGACCGAATGTGGATTGTTCGATTGTGGCATGAGTTGTCGTGGATGCTCAATGCTGAGTAGTTGGGTGGTAAGATGAGATGGCCTTTCGATTGATTGATCGTTTTTAATTTTATTTCAATTTCGATCCATACATGATTTTAGTGAAACCCTAATGATTGATGTTTTACAAAATCCTCATCAGTATATATTCATAATCGCTAAGTAAATAGAAGTTCTGACGTTTCTCAATTTGATTTACATTGTTTTTCTTCAGAGAGCACTGTGTAGGCTGAATGCTGAGTAGTCGAGTTGTGAGACGAAATAGCCTTTCGATTGATTGATTGGTTGTTCTTAGTGTTATTTCAATTTGGATAGCTTCGTGCTATCGACGACATTCAACAATCTCCACAACGTCATACTAAATATGTAGCTTTACTATATATTAGAAATAAACCAAGATTATATCTAAATACACACTGAGTTTCATTCGACTTATTACCAGTAAAATTTAAACAAATTACATTCATTCATCAGGAGGTAAATATATGACTATCATAAGATTGATCTTATGTCATGAACTAATGTAAATAATAATATTGAATTATACATCTGATTCTTTTGAACAGAAATTGACCCGTGATAACTTCGAATTAATTTTTTTCCGACAGATCTTCCACTCCTAAAGATCAATAATACTGATCAAAATATTACTTGATTTTAACTGATTTCCACAGATTCTAATTTACCTTAGTTCAAGTTTACAATAATTATCAAATAGAATTACAAATGATATTAATATAGTTACTAACGTTTATATAAAAATCCTTAGAATAATTTACCACAAAGACAAGATATATTCACTTGGTGTTATTTAGCTTGTATCTTCCCATTGAGGCTTAAGACTGCGATTGATCAGTCTGTTATTGGCATATGTGCATATTGTGCGTATTACCTCGATATTGCCTTAATTCACAAGCTTTTTGTAAGCAATGATGGATATTGGCTAGAAGTGGAATCCAGGACGCGCGTTTCGTCCTATTTGGGACTCGTCAGCTGAATGTACCAGCATCTCAGAGAGTTGATGTTCACTCTGGGACTCGAACCCAGTACCATTCGCTTCAAACGCCATCACATTATCCACTCAGCTACTGAGTCCTGATAACCACTTGCTTGTGCAACTCTGAGATGCAGGTACATCCAGTTGACGAGTCCCAAATAGGACGAAACGTGCGTCCTGGATTCCACTGCTAGCCACTATCCATCATTGCTTACAGACAAGATACATGTTAAAAGGATTTATACCAATAATTAATTAGTTGTATGTGATCTTTTCTATTCTCTTAATAACATCTATAAACAAATTAGTGTAAAACTGTCTAGCTCCAATATCAGCATAAGAGTAATCGGTATGTTTTGGCGAAAAAAAGTTCTAAAAAAACACCTCTGTGAACCTATTCATTCACTACTCAATAATTATTCTATACAATAAAAAATGAATAATATCAGAAAGGTTTTTGTGGATAATATAGTAATGTCAATGGTTGAGATCATGAATTCATTGTGGCTAGACCACTATGGAAAACCTGGAAGCATTGAATGCTTATTTCGTTCTAGTATGGGACTCCTTACCAGTGCGCATCCACCATCGTGCCTCGCGAGATCCAAATCCAGGACCTATCAGTCTCGCGCACAAGGGCTTAACCTCTAGGCCACTGAGCCGGTATCCACTGGTGTTAATGTCTAACTTCAACCAATCCATGAAGTTGAGCGACACATTCAAAAACTGATTAGACTACCATCGAAAAGCTGGAAGCACTAGATGGTCGTTTCGTCCTAGTATGGGACTGCTCAGCAGTGCACATCCACGATAACTGTTTCATCAGATTCATAGTTTCTAACTGTAAGTATCTGTAAACTAAGTTAAGTTTTGATAAGTAGTCAAATAGTTAGAATATATTGAATGTTATATATAAGTTAGCGGCGTGTTTAAATATCTGGACTACCTGTTCCTGTCATTTAGATATTCCAACCAGTTACCGGTTTTCTTGTTTGTTTAAACATATCATTATGTCTATTAATAGCATAATCTATTTAGGTGCGTTTATGAAAAGTTTACAATCTTTCTCTTTACAAGTTACAAAAAAAGTATAAAGAGAGACATCGTAATTGTTGGCAATATGCATCGAAAAAAAATACACACTATTCAGATGCCGATTCCTGAACTTCTAACACCTAACTGGTGACTCACTCAATAGTTATCGTTAGGAGAGATCAAGCAATAAGAAGAAGAAATTTACTGAAATACTTTGTGGTGAGAATTCTACATTGTAACGAAAACATAATATTTAATAAAACCATTAATAATTATTATTATCAGCAGAGGTTTTGTGGATATTATAGTAATTCTAATAGATGAGATCATGAGTCGATTGAAGTTAGATCACCATGGAAAACCTGGAAGTACTGGATGGCCTCTTCGTCCTACTGTGGAACCGCTCAGCAGTGCGTATCCATGATCCCGCATCTCGGGATTCGAACCTAGGTTCTATCAGTCCTATCAGATAATAACTCACTGAAAACAATGGTGGATGTGTCGCTCAATTTCGTGGATCAGTTGAAGTTCTACATTAACACCGTTGGATGCCGGCTCGCAGTCGCGCGCGAGATTAAGTTCGAAACTCATGAGGCGGGATTGTGGATGTGCAATGCTGAGAAGTTCCACAGCAGAACGAAAAGGCTATCAAGTACTTCCAGGTTTTCCACAATGATCTACCTTCGGTTGACTCATAATCTCATCTATTAAAGTAATAATAATAATAATAATATTATTATTAAAATATTTATTTTAAGTGTTTAATCAATAAGTTTTAAAACAACTACATATAGAAAAGTTCCTACTTTTTCATTGATCTAAGTATCTTTTACAATACCGTAGAAACTATTTATTGATTATGAACATTTTTATAGAAAAGGAAAGTATTTTTAAGATAATTATTTTATTGTTTTTTTCATCTATTTATTTACAGAATTAAAACATACTTTATCCATATACAGTATAAATACCGATTCATTTATATTTACTATTTAAGAGAAAACAAAAAACAAAAAACAAAAAAAGAAAAGAAAAGAAGTTTATTTCACACAGAGTTCTCGTTTGTAACTTGTTGTCAATCATTTTAAAAAAAAATAGTTCAGATCATGAGTCAAGTGAAGTGAGATCACTATGGAAAAACTGGAAGCATTGGAGTTCCACAATAAGACGAAACGACCATCTAGTGTTTTCTAGGTTTTCCATGATGGTCTAGCTTCAATGGACTCATGATCTCAACAATTGGAATTAATACAATCTCTATAAAACTCCTTCTGATAAATAAAAAATAAGTGAAAATGATTCATCATAATTAGGTCATCAATAACAATAGTGTATTTAGTAGTATCTATAAGTAAGTTCATATAATTAGTTTATATATTAAGTATACTAAACAAACTAAGCATATCGAATTCATGATATTCCAATTTACCAATTTTGTTGTGAGATTCGATCATTTAGATCCAAACTTCAGTAGAATATTAAATTCACACTGATGAAGAGTTCTCTATATTAGATTGAAACTATTGTGACTTTTAACCCAGCTAGTTATCACTTAATTTATTTACCAATCAAAAAACAACTTATTCAATCTTAGTATTGTGTTAACCCAATAACGTTCAACCGGTATGATTCGCCTAGCGTCATTATTGGTGATTTGTTCGCCTAGTCCGTCCAGTTGAGTCCAGATTACCAATACCAACTTCCAATATGAGAATCATTTATTTCAAACATACTTGATTTATATACCAGTCAAACAGACCTCATCACACCATAAAATAGAAAATAACATTTACACAAGATCAAACCAAAAAGTGGCTGTGAACGTGGGAGACTGTAATCAATAAACTGAACATAACTTAAAAAAGGCAATTGTATAATAATGATCTATGGGTCAAAACAAAGCTTATAATAATACAAATATAGATATCCATAATCTAGTTACTGAACAGTTATACAATAGGAATATACATATAATGTTAGTCCATTAATAGTTCTCATAAATTACTCTTAACTTAATCTTCGCTAGGATATAACAGAAACATCTGCCAGTTACTATCGTATTTTCGGTAACTATCTAACTGAAATCAATTTGTAATGTTCAGTATAGAATTTAACAATCATTGCAAGCCCTATTTATAATAAGATCATACAGGTCCATACAGTCTATGTGCTAATGTTACTCTAAAATTAATAAATAATTTAAAAGATCAATATTCTGATTAGTAATAAACTGTAAATCAATCTCTAGATAAATTTACATTAAGAGTATCCATAATATAGGGATGAGTTTAAAAGAACCGCCAATAATTTTCTGACCAATTTTAACCAATCACAAAACAGCTTTCTGAAATATATATAGTTTATGGAAAAGAAAGCATGAATATTATAAAGTGTAAACAGATTTTACGTAATTATCGAATCAATTTTGTATCTCCTATGGGTTACTGTGTATATACATTGAAATAAAACCATATGTAAAATATGTCCTTATAAGACAAAGATTGTCCATTTTGTCGAATGTTTAAAAGAACTTAAACAGATTTCTAAGTTTCCACTTTATTATTCTTGATTATAATTAAGGGTTTAAAGGTTTTCACAATGAATTGACATCAGTTGTGATGCAAAAGAATTTGTAGCTTTATGGATGAATAAACTTCATACAATAATCCAAGAGATACTATCTAATCAATTTGCCCATAAAAGGTATTGCCAACTAATTAATATCTATTTCTAGATTAATGTGAAGATGCCACAGGTATTCGGAGTTTGAGAACACTTTAACCAGTAACATCTTCTAATGTGAATCGTACTCACCAAGTGAAATCAAAAGACAGAAGCGAGGAGGTTCGAAGATAATATTTGGTAGGCTATCAATATATCGAGGGTCGTCGGATCTAATCTGGCTAGCGATTGCATGGATTTGTTGAGCATGGCGTTCCCACTCGTGATCTGGTGCGGATGCATAACCGAGCACCTTCAGCTAGATGAGTTCATTAAAACTAATATGGTCAGCATCCAATGTCAAAACCTTACAGAGCCATTTATTTTGGGGATTTATTTACCGCTACAAATAATTATTTCAAACATTTACAATAATACATTTAAGGTATTTCTATTGCTTGTGATATGTGAACGTTGCGCTAAAACATAACAGTCACGTTCCAAACTTTACTTGGCTCATCCATATGCTAAACCTTGACCGAGTTTACAAATAGACTAAATTAGAGAAAGAGAGAGAGAAAGGGAGAATAAAGAAAACAATCATCTGTATTTTTAAAAAAACAAATAATGAACACAGTCTATTGAAGCTCAGTTATATCCTTATATATGTTGTGTATTTCTCCTAAATTATTGTATTTTATTCTGCTTACTTAAATTATGAAGGATAATTGGTGTTACCTTGAAAAGTTCTGATATGTTTATCAATGTGTCTTTGAAAAAATAGCACACAATAGCTGACTTGATACTAACAGTATAAACAGTCTGATGACAGAAGACTAACAAACTACTCACAAATGACATTTTCACGAAATAAGTAAACAATCAGTTGAATATGTGAAAATTGTATTTGAAATAATCTCAGAGATTGAAATTTGAATAATTCCATTGTTTCGTCCACCTTCTTCTGAAGAGGTCCAGACAAGTTAGTTGGATGAAACGTTGGAATTATTCAAATTTCAATCGCTGAGATTACTTCAAATATAATTTTCACACATAATGACTTCTCTTTACTTGGCGCCCGATTTCTCTCAAACTATTCGTTCTAATCTTGACAAATATTCGTATCAATCAGTTGAATACTTGCTTTACAAGGACACTAACCAACATTTTAAAATACCAGCATAAGGTTGTAGAGATTATTAAGTTATTAATTAAGATCTTGAACCGATTGGTGTTAGACCAATACCACAGCTTAATTTAAGCATTTTAAGATCATTTAAAGTAATCTATCCGTTTGATAATTTTCAACAGTGTAATAAGAAGACAAAGATTATCAGAATTATTAGCGCAATACATTTCGAATAATCTGATCACACATAATATACTTGTTAAGAACATTTATATATAAAAATAAAAGGTCAACTAGACTACAAATGAAGGGTAAAAGGAGATAAGGATAATAATAAGAGTAATAATAATAATAATAATGTGAACACAATTTAAAACTTAATCACTCTGGTTAATAAGCCAATATTATCAGGGTAGGTTTAAGGTGAGAACAAGCTGTTTTTGAATACATAAAGGGTGTTTGAATTTCCGTATGGCTATAGTTTCAATAAATCTTAGTATACGCCCTTTTACACTTTTATACAACACCACAAAAGCCGAGTTAAGATCAATCTTATGGCCTATGTCGATTATATGTTGAGCAATAGAAGATGATGGATGTTTTTCTACAACTCTTATTGGGTCACTTGATTGTATTTGTTTCTGCAACCATTTTGGTACATGTTCACACATCCTAATTATTGAGATCACGATTACACCACCTTATGTATGTGTGACCACACACATTTAAATTGGTAAACACAGTGGAATGTGACTCAATCGTTTTTTTTTTTTGTCTTTTAAGATTTCAATGAAGCGTGAACCTTGTTGTTTACTTGATAATGACCTTCGCTGTACAATATGTCTTGTTAATGACTTATTTAAACCTTTGTTTTAATAAAAGGCTATTTGAATCACCACTAAATGATAAGGTGATATATACAGACTTTTTCTCTGCCAAAGCTACAGTAAGTCTCACTGTTCTATGAACTTTCCATCTGTTTATGAATTTAAGAGGATAGCCATTTTTCATTAATGTTTTATTTAGCAATCTAACATCATCATCAATGGCGTCATTTGTACAAATACGATCAAGCCTGTTAAATAGGCACCTTATCAAACGCCGTTTGTATTGCACGGGGCAATAACTATGATAACCTGTTCAGAAGTATATATAGGAAGGGAAGTTTTCAGTTGATCGTTCTTTTCCTCTTCGCATCAGAGACTGATGTGGTATGGGAGAGTGTTAAATGTATTCAACAAACGGTTCATATCCTCCTTTCTTTCACAGACAACTAAGATATCTTCCACATATCTCTTATAAAGTGACATGTTTTCGATTAGGCCCTCAGCCAGATTTTCAACATGTACCATGAACAAATCTGCTAATAATGGTCCTAACGGACTACCCATAGCAACTTCAACAATCTGGAGAAAATATTCACCTTCGAAAGTAAACTGAACTTTGTCAGTACATAATAGTGGTAAATCTTTAAGGATTTTTAAATTAAAAGGTCATTTAATGTTGTTTAAAGGTATTTAGTAACATAATATATCAAGAGTCTTTTTCAAAGGTATATCTGTGAACAAGGAATTCACATCAAATGAACACATTGTCTTTTCCTTGATATTAATATTACCTAAATGATCGATTGATTCGACAGCTATAACCTTATATATGTTGTGTATTTCTCCTAAAATATTGTATTTTATTCTACTTACTTAAATTATGAAGGATAATTGGTGTTACCTTGAAAAGTTCTGATATGTTTATCAATGTGTCTTTGAAAAAATAGTACACAATAGCTGACTTGATACTAACAGTACAAATAGACTTATGACAGAAGATTAAATTGTTCGAAATGTATTGGGTTAATATGTCACATAGTTCTGATAATCTTCGTTTTCTTATTATACTATCGAAATTTAAAGATAAATTAAAGAAATTTCGAAATTACTGGAAGATCATGACCTAAGTGCTCGCGTGAGAGACCAGTAGGTCCTGGGTTCGAATCCCGCGGGGCAGAGTCGTGGATGTGCACTGCTGAGGAGTCCCACAATAGGACGAAACTTTCGTCCAGTGCTTCCAGGTTTTCCATGGTGGTCTAGCTCCAACTGACTCATGATCTCAACTAATGAAAGAAGATTTGATGGATTTAATAAAAGATCTTACATGAGTTAATCTATTTGTTGAAACAACCATATATGATATTGAATAGGTTACATATGTTGTTGTTACAAAATTTACTCTTATCTCTTTAATATAATACACAAAGTTAATAATGCTTTCAATATACACCTATATTTAAATCAATGCAATTTGCTATAGAATTTGATTGACTTTGGTTAGAACTTATGAACCATACTTGTTTATTACTGCTACGGATGTCCGTTTTTATACCGAAACAAGCATTATATTACATGCATACATGCCTACTGCAGCGAACTTCATTATGGCTTACTGGTCAATACATGTTTTTTTGTATTATAGTATATTAGCCGCAGTAATATTCTCAACATTGACATTCTTCTGTTGCCTAGGTGATTGTCGAAATAGTACATATATGTTTGTTGTCGCTTGTTAGGTTATTCATCAAATGCGATAATGACATCGCCAGTTTATAAAAGTAACAATGATAATAATATTTCATTGGTAAAAATAATAACTGATATCTAGCTCTTGAAACCTGATCCCTACTTCAAATTAAATGGAGGAATTCAATGTAACTGTTGTAGTGTGTTGTACCATTATAAAACCTGTTAGATAAAATCATCCATCTAAGCCAAACCCTCATTGACTATATAAACTCTGTTGTTTAGGTAAGAAGTTTTTATTTTGGAAGTTTAGTATTAGAGAGTCTGTAAAAGACAGAGAGGATGATATAGGCGTCTTTAGTACGGTTATGACAAACAAACTAACACTGTTAACTTTGTCAATCAAGCTATTAAATAAGTAGGAAAGACCATTTTTGCTGCTATCCTACATCATTCTGAAAGGAATAATCTTTTATCTAAGAAAAACATTATAGTTTTCAAGCGATCCACTCATAGTTTAATTAACTGACCGATAACACGTGCAGACTGGACTAGAGTGATAGACAGAAATACTCCAGGTGATGAAATGTCTAGGGATTTCAGATTTGATATCTCACCTGGTTCTTAGAGGGAAAATGGGAATTTTTGTAATCGACTATAAAGTTGAAGATTTGATTAAAAAGTTTTTCAGTGACAAGTGGCTACATATAAAAGCAAATGATACTTTATCCTCATGAGAATCTGTATAAAGTGGTGTTCCTCCTGAGATGATTACAGACCCTCTTCTCGTTTTACTATCTGTGAATGAACCACCCGTAGCCATAAATTTATCCTACTTATTGCGTACGAGATACATAAAAGTATAGATAAGTTTATTCCACATGGGATATATAAACTGAAATTGCATTCCCGAAAACTCCAGTGATCGGGAACGAGTCGTTAACATCTGAGGCTTTATTTGCCACTTTAAATGATAAACTACTAGACTTCGTTATCAGAACAACCCAGTATCAGCTTTTAACCCATAAATCCAAAGGGAGGTTGAATCTCCATTGCCCACAAATATCCTGGTTTAGCTGAGATTGGGAGAGGGTTCTGCTATATACGGTCAAGTATTCATAGCCTCCACCAAGCGACCTCTTTTCATCGCCTTTGGCTAGGGTGTTGTCTACTGGAATGAGAGAACGAAAAGCGAACATCTGGAGATTTAAGCCGGATTGTTGGATACGGATTATCAACCTATCAAATTTGGAGAGCAGTGATTCCAAACCAGTGGTGGGCATGATCTTCAGGATCAAGTGGAAACGAATAGCGTGAAAATTGATTTTCATTTACCTGAAATTATGAAAAGGCAGCTATGGATTTCGCCACACTGCCTTTTTGTTGAAACGTCAATGTCAAAACTTTCCTAAGAAAACCAACCACCTCAGTTTGGTAACTCAGACAATGTCCCTGTTTTATTAGAAACATGATAACCCAGAGTACTATAGCACTTCAACTTTGACATGGATGACGTGCCGAAAACAGCTATGATGAGAGTACGTAGTGATGATTTGAATCTGTTGTTTGGAGAAAGATTTTTCAACCTTGAATATTAGAGATATTTGCTTTACAGTATGATGATAATCAAGCTAGTCAATCCTCACCTAATCATATGGTAATCAGTGTCTGCATGTCTATTATATACTTTATACATTCTAAATGCGAAGTACTTTTACAAGACTGACAGGAGCCTATAACTCTACTCACTTTTGGTGGTGAGCCATTAGAAGTATTCGAGTCGTCCACATATCTGGGTAGTTATACAAGTTCTGTTTGAGCCATAACTGATAAGATCAATATAATGTGTAATGAAAACCATATCGACTTATTGTTCTAAATCTGAAGGGTATTATTTCATTATTAAGTGGATGTAGCGTAATTAGACAATATGAGCAAACAATCACTGGAAAAAAGAGCCCTATCACTTGTAAATGTTGTGTATGCCCTCTGAATTGTGTTCAATATTTCATTTTTGGAACTGTTTACCTGGTCATGGAATCTAAAGAATAATCGTTTCTTTCTACAAACAAATAAAATTCAATAAAATGATGATGATGATCACTTGTACGTGTTTGTTTGTTTGTGTTTTTTGTATAATAGTTTATTCTGTTGTCAGTTGTGTTGTAATATGTCACAACTTAACTATCTAGTGATCAAATGTGAGTAAGGTTGTTGGTAATAGTAGGTCAGTGAAATCGATAAATGGAGGGAAACATGAGTGCATAATACACAGAATAGTCACGTTGATAATTTAGGCAAAGTGAGTATGGGGAGTAGAGTGTAAGTGGTGAACTTAGAGATGGTGTGATTGGATTGTGTTAGAGTGAGTGATTGGTTTCATGTTTGTGCGTTGTTATTATGCTAGATTTGTTGTGATATGAATTTGATATAGAGCACTCTACTGATACTGTTTTGTGTTACTGTTTCAATGTCCTTATTTTTCAGAGTTATGGATCGGATTTTGTCGTGTGATGTTTTTGTTTGAGATGATACAAGAAATTACCCCGACAAATTAGAGGTAAGTTGTAGTGTACAGTATATAGTTGTTGTCCTGACTTTGATTACTGATAATAAACATCAGATTACCGTCTTGGTCTGAGTTTCAACTGCATAATGTCGAGGTGTTATCTGAATATAATGGTGTTGGATTGATGGATATGTATTGAGCATTTCTGATACAGGGGGAATGACGTTGGTTGTTTTTGACGACGATTCGAATGATGACGTTGATAACAGAAATAATAGTACTGAAATGAAGTAAGTTACTAGATATTGTTCTAACAACGTGATCATTAAGTTCTAAACCATTATTTGTCTGTTTAATAAAGTTTTTATAGAGGCTCTAATGAATTTATAATGTGAACTTTCTATTGAGTAAACTAGCAAAAACAAACGTAAAACTTGTTGACATAGTTATAAAATTCTCTATCAAGCATGACATAATATTCTACTGTCAATCAGTAGCCATTTAATAATGTAATTATTTCAACTGTAATGTTTACAACCATCAACTTGTACAATGACATTGTCGTTATCAATTATTTCATAAACAAACTAGAATAGTTTGATATTGAAGTTATAATATAGTCTCAAAATCAATTTATGACAAGAAGTAAATTAATTCAATTAATGTCTTTTACCAATTGTCTATTGCAGTTTTAATATCATGTTGTCAAATGATACAATTGAGGTTTCCTATCTTTGAAACGAAAAATCTTGGTAGATGATTATAATTAATGATCCAATTGAAGCCAGACTACCATGAAAAACATGGGTTCGAATCTCGCGGGGGGGGATCGTAGAAACGCACTGGCGAGGAGTCCCATACTAGGACGAAACAGTCATCCAGTGCTCCCATGTTTTCCATGGTGGTTTAGCTTCAACCGACTCATGATCTCAACCATTGAAATTACTATAATATCCAGAAAAACCCTTCTGATAATATTCATCATAAGCTTTCTAGTGACTGGCTTCAAGATGTCTATCATGGAGTTCTAGAAAGAAGCCGTGACCAGTGGAGTTCAGCCGGGTTTGTTGTGAGATAATAACTCACTGAAGACAATAGTGGACGTGATGCTGAATTTCGTAGATTAGTTGAAGTTAGCCATTAACACCGTTGGATACCGGTCGGCTGATAGGTCCTGTGTTCGAATCTCTCGGGGGTGGATCATGGATACGCAGTGATGAGGAGTCCCAGAGTAGAACGAAGTGGCCGTCCAGTGTTTACAGGTTTTCCATTCTGGTCTAGCCTCAATTGACTCATTAATTCAACTATTAAATTACTCTAATACCCACAAAACTCCTCTCTGAATCCGTAATTGATGTAGTTGATTAATGAAAAAAATTAACGTGTCAATGGTTTATGTAATAATATGTGATTTTTGTCTAAGTTTTGTACTTATTTATTTAACGAGTCTAATCTGATGATATTTTATTATTATTATTATTATTATTATTATTATTATTATTATTAGTAGTAGTAGTAGTAGTAGTAGTAGTAGTAGTAGTAGTATTGATTTAACAGATCAGGTCAACCACATTGATTGTATTCGTGAACAAACTGATAGAATTTATTAGTATCGAGTGATGTTATCAGTGGTTATTTAGGAAGAAAGTTAAACTTTACAACTCACTTGAATGTTTGGAAAAATAAGTGTTGACTTCAGTACTACTGATACATTGGTTTATATGGTTTAGGTGGGTTTCATACTGTAAGATTCTTTAGTATAGAGTTTTATATATAGAATACCGAATTTTCATAGAATTCAAACAACTATCTAGTACTAGTTAGACCATTATCAAAAACCTGGGTACACTGAACAGCTATTTAATAGTGAGCATTCGCCACTAAACAATCAGACATCGAACTTGAGATCTTCAGATTTATGCATGATCACCTAACTTCTGTACTACTAAGTCTTTACCCAAAGGTATTCATGTCTAATTTCAATCAATCCATGATGTTACATATATATATATATATATATATATATATATATCTTCCACTATCTGTGATAGGTCAATGTCATATACCTCACATAGTTAAACTTCACTAGTCATTAGTTCACATTAAGACCTCTAAAAGTTTCACCTAGAAATTAGTCACTAGAATGTTTCTTCATTAACCAACATTCATTCCAATAGAAAAACAATATGAAATCATCATACTATCTATCAGCTGATACTTAATGATGATTAATAGTAAAAATCAGTTCTTCTTTATGTAATAATACATTTCATATTACTTTTCTTTTTTGTATATATACTTATCTTTATTTAATCCTTCCATCTGTTCATATTACACAATTTGTTACTATCTTTTATTGATTTTTATATGGAATTCAATATTATGGAACAGTTGACATTATAGTGTTTTCTTTTTGTTCTTCTTTCTCTTATCAACAACCACAACCACCACCACCACCACAACAACAACAACAACAAAAAAAAATTATCTTTCGACTAAAATCTTTTTCATTTAGAAAACATACAACAAAACGGGTCTATTTTTGATTTTATTGATCGATTTACTTTATATGAACAAACAATTAACAAATTTAATAATCTTATGAATATTAGTGTAATATAATTAAATTATTAATATATATATATATCTTTGTTTATTTTGATATATGAATCCATTCAAACTTATGGTGGTTTATGTACACATTGTTTGTTAGTTGTTAGTATTAACAAGAAGTGACTACTAATAATCAGTAACTCTAAAGATTTCGAATTCAAGTCTATTATATATATATATATATATATATATATATATAGACCTGGTTGAACTCCACTGATAACGGCTTCTCACAAGAACTCCAGGAGATGCCTCTTGAAATCAGTCACACGTGACTGTAGCTCAAATTAACTCATATATATATATATATATATATATATATATATATATATATATATGTAAGCAAATGTTTAACTTCTAGACTACTGAGGAGTCATATAGTAGAACGAAATGGCTATCTAGTACTTCCAGATTTTCAATAGTGGTCTAGCTTAGATTGACTCATGTATTAAACCGTTAAAATTACTACAATCTCCACAAATTCTCATTCTGATATATATCTATGAATTATTTTGAGCTACAGTCACTAGTGACTGATTTCAAGTACCATCTCCTGGAGTTCTTGTGAGAAGCCATTACCAGTGGAGTTCAACCTGGTCTGTTGTGAGATATCAACTCACTGAAGACAATGGTGTACGGTGGAGCAATTTCGTAAATTAGTTGAAATTAGACATTAACACCTTTGGATACCGGCCGGCTCATTGGTTTATTGGTTAGGCGCTCATGCGCGAGACTGATAGGTCCTGTGTTCGAATCTTGCGGGGGGGGATCGTGGATGCTCACTGGTGAGGAGTCCCACAGTAGGACGAAACGGCCATCCAATGCTTCCAGGTTTTCTATGTTGGTCTAGCTTCAACTGACTCATGATTTCAACTATTGACAAACACTATAGTTTGGAGATTCTACTCACCACAAATAGATGATTCTTTAAATAGAACAATAAAGATAATATTTATAGAATACAATGAGTTCATGTTGTATTTCTCTTATTCCCTCTTCACAATTCGGATATAAACGAATCTGTATAATTCTTTAATATAATTTATAATTGCGAATGATGAATTATCTCTTGTAACGTGATATTTCTGTCATACGTAGTATAATGCTTATTATGTAACACAATCAAATTTAAGTGATTAAGAAAGAAAAAAATTATTTGAGTTTATCTCAGAATATTATGACAACTATTTGATGTAAAATAGTGATTGGAAATAATCAATAAGAAACACTGAACCTAGGTTTTGTGCCATCCGGCATTCAGTAGCAAGGTGTACTCCCAATATCAGGAGAATTGATACTCCTTGTCAGATAGCTCAGTGGGAACCTCTTAAACTCTGAAGCTTGGTGACACGGAATCGAACCCATCAGAAAGAATTAATTCTTAAAAGGTTACAGATACGTCTTACTTACAATTAGAACGAAACCTAGGACCGGAATTTCCATTTAACTATATCCAATCACTTTATATAACAGCACATTATATGCAATGTTGAGCCACTTATAACAATGATTATACTGCAACGTGTTCTATAAAATTTAAAAGATATTGAGAAGAACTTGACATACATAACACTTATCACTAATGAGTGACCAGTCAATTATAAACAATTAATTGGAGGGAGAAAAGAAAAACGAAAAGCAGTCAAAATGTTGATAAAAATTAACCGTTGATATTTTGGAGATACAAATTTCAAGTTTAAGACTTTCAGTTGCTATGGGTACTGTAACCTTCAACAAAATGACGTTGAATTGTTTGTTTATATTTTGAATGCATTCATTGAATTTACTTTGTGTCCAATATCAGGGAGGTGGATTGTTATTGAACCGTGAAGACCATTTTATCCATGAAGGCATAGGTTTTAGTGAATCTAACTCCGAAAGAACGTTTTTCCAGTATACTTGCTTTTGTATATACATGTAATATCACTTTAGAAATAATGTAACTGAATAAAAAACTAACTAACTCTACTTTCACGTTACTTTAAGACTGTTCTTATCGTTCATAGCATTACGTACCGGTAAGATTGAAGTGTGAACATTGCAGGTTAGTTTTTTTACTAAAAAAACCAACGACCTATTATATGTTCACTCACTGTTAGTGTCAAAACATTTTAAGGAGTCAGACTTATACCTGTGAAAACAAAGAAATACTCTTCCATAAGCTGTCGTGTTCGATATTTGTTTCCTGGAAAATTCTGTGTTTTATAGTAGGATTTTAAGTGACTGAAGATAGTCAGCAGTAAACCTGTCCTGACCTAGGTTTAGAGTTAGTTGGCACTCGATGTCAAAGTGTACTTTTAGTCTCAGTGCAAATGGTGTTCTCTGAGGAATTTCAACCGACTTTACCTAAATACACTATCTGAGGCGCTACTATTGTCCTGTTTGGGTTTCTATAAATATATTTTAGACGAAAGTATTTGCATGAATTGATCGTTCAGTAATGAGCAATCTCATATTTGTCTATCCCTTTATTGCTAACTTAATCCTATCAATCACGTTCCAGTATAAATTGACTGAATATCTAAAACAAAGCGTTTGTATTATGATTCAGGACAATAGTAAACAAAAATTGATTTTGTGTAGTTCCAAACTGGGATAAAACTATTATACAATATCCTACAACTCATCATAATCCCCTTAGTCAAGATCACTGAAGTTATCAAAACTTTGTGTTTCAACCTAATAGTACTGACTAATGAGAAATGAAGATTAAATACAAGAGCTGTATTACATTTTCTGCGAAAATAAAATTTAGTTTCATTCATCCTTAAGTATTTATGACATGATATAATGTAACTGGGTAGAGTTCATTTTAAGATACTCCTCATCTTAATGTAAGTATTTTATGGCCCGTTATTCTGACTCCAATTAGATCGGACAATGATCTTGTTGACGGGTTCACTACATTAGTGGCCCTGGTATATTTGACTCCATTTTGATTGTGTGATTATCATCATCGACTTATACGTGTTGTCAATCCTCGCATATAAATATCGACTTAACTCGCGTTAGTAAATAACAGAATTAAAGAAGTTAAATACAAGAATGAATTTCGAATACACATATTTCATACAATCGTTGATCCAAACAAACGATCGAAGAAACGAAACGAAAAGAAGAGAGTAAAAACGAAATGAAACGCGATAGAGAAGTCATGTAAGCTAACTCAATTCACCCAATTATAATTCAATATTTATAGTCAAACAAAAATACGTTTGCAAACATAATGAATGGGGTAGGTAATTATCACACATAAAATCATATAATAAATGACAAGGTGAAAACGTGCCTTGCGAAAATGAATAGCTTTATCTATCTATCTATCTATCTATCTATCTATCTATCTATCTATCTATCTATCTATCTATCTATCTATCTATCTATCTATCTATCTATCTATCTATCTATCTATCTATCTATCTATCTATCTATCTATCTATCTATCTATCTATCTATCTATCTATCTATCTATCTATCTATCTATCTATCTATCTATCTATCTATCTATCTATCTATCTATCTATCTATCTATCTATCTATCTATCTATCTATCTATCTATCTATCTATCTATCTATCTATCTATCCAAAGGCTAGAATAACATATGTAGGCTTGAAATAGTCCCATCCCATATAAATATCAAAACACAATAAAGATTTTTAGCACTTTTTAACTGATAGTTAACTGAAACAATAGTGATATACAATATTGATAAGTGAAAATGACCCATTAGAGATTAATTAATAAGGGTATGATTATTGTTCATCTTTTCTTTTTTTAAATATCAATCACAATACCAACCGTTTTTCCTTTAAATTATCACCATGATGTCAATGAATGATTTTATGAATTAATTAAGTTTCATTGAGTTTAACTATCAATTTACCAGTTCGTAATCCGTTCTTCTTCAATGACCTAATTATTATCATGATTCATTCAATTTGTGGATAGTATTCGTTATAGAATTTATTTCATTGAGGATAATTTTGTAAAATAAAAAAAGTAATTTAGTATGAGTATTTTAGTAGTATATAACGATAGCTTCATCAATGGTTAAAGTTGTAAGATGAATCTTTGATAAATTTAAAGTACGAATTAAATCAATCTCACCTAAATCCTTTTGATTTAACTATAATAGTTGATTCGCTACTGAACAATTTGAAGGTTTACCTGAAATTTCATTGAGAAGTTCTAACTGGGAAAGTTTAGAAATGTTAGGAGTAAAATATTTATCATCCATAGGACTGGATAACTGTTATGAAATATTTCAAACGCATTAAAGTTCGGATAGTACTATCAAATATCAGCCCAATGGTTCTAATAGTTAAGTAATCTCCACGAAACTAAGAAGGTTTTTAGTTCAATCCCTGGAGTGTTTGTGAGTGTGTAATTTTGAGAAGTATGAAACTAGTACGAAACAGCTATCAAATGTTACTTGGTTTTCCATGATACCCTAGAAGATATCGATCGATGACGAACACCACATATCTAATGTAAAGATACTATAATCAACACAAGAATTACCTTCTAATGAAATAGACTTCTATTTGATTAAACCAAAATATTACTTTATATTTCATTAGTTTAGCAACACTTACCTTATTGGTTTCGTCGTATTAGCGAAGTATTGTAGTAAACCTTTCAGGGTAGAAGGTGAAGTTCACGATTAAGAAAAAACAAAAATAAATAAATTACCTTAAAATTCAAACTATTCAGCTAAAATATTGATTTCGCATCGTCGAAAGTTCGAATAACAAATAAAAAATTTATTTTTACAGAAAGCGATGGATTTTGACAAGCAGTGAATTATAAGAGGATCGTTTCACCCTATTTAAAAAACATCAAATGGATATATGAGCATCCATATTTGACAACCACTCTGAGACTCAAATTTAGTAACTTTTGATTCAAACACCATGAAGTTAGACACTAAGGTACTCATTTAAGATAGCCACCGGCTCGTGCAATTGTATGGATTTCAATTAATTTGTATTAAGTATTTGGATCGAGAGCAGCATATTTACAACTGAAGAAAATCTGGAACTCAAAACAATTGTCAAACAATACCAAGGTCAAAATTATCAATACAAATGTCAAAACAGTTCTACAGTGTGAGGTGGAAACCTGGAGAACTACGAAAGCCATCATCTAGAAGATACTAGTGTTTATTACCAATTGTCTACGCAAAATACTTTGTATCCGTTGACCAGATAATGTCAGCAACAACCAATTGTGGGAGAGAACAAACCAGATCCAAGCGGAGGAAGAAATCAGGAAAAAACTCTGGAAGTGGATAGGACAGACATTGAGGAAAGCGCCCAGCTGCATTATAAGACAAGCCCTCACATGGAATCCTGAAGGCCAAAGGAGAAGAGAAAGATGAAAGGACAGATTACACCGACAAATGGAGACAGACATGAGAAGAATGAACAAAAATAGGAAAGAACTAGAAAGGAAGGCCCATAACAGAGTGAATTAAAGAATGCTGATCGGTGGCCTATGCTCCATTAGGAGTAACAGGCGAATTGATCCATTAGTCATTAGAACATATCAGCTACTTTCGGCATATGTACAACCTGTGAAAATCACTTCTATAATGGCATTAGATTACAAGAACTAGTTTGTATTCTCTTACCTACATCAGTACTCATGATGACTTTATCATTATTTAATCATCTAATCCTCTTTTTTTTAATATTATCCCAACGGGTTTTGATCAAAGAACATTTTGGATTGATTTATTTTTACTGTATGTTGATCAAGAGGTATTACATGAGCTAAATTCACTACCATTGAGTATAGAATAATTCTGAGTTTGAATAATATAAGTTAAAACAATTGTAAAAGTTAATAGAGTTTGTATGATAACCACTTCATCTTATCATTATTCATCTTTAAATGTTGATTTGACAATATATATATATATATATATCTTTTCAATATAAAAGTTTAAGAAATTCGGTAGTTTAAAAGTTTAGAAAATAGTACATTCATCAATGTACTTTATAACTGAATAAGTTAATATCATATTATGAAATGGTTCTAAATAAGCTAAAAAAAAATTAATAGTTGTGTCATTTGACAGAATAATTCAACTTTCTTACTGACAGGCTTAGCAGTTTGATGGTTAAGCGCTCGAGCACGAGATTGATAAGTCCTGGGGTTCGAATCTCGCGGAGGGCGGGATCGTAGATGCGCACAGATGAGGAGTCCTATACTAGGACGAAATGGCCCTCCAGTGCTTTCAGATTATCCATGGTGATCTAGTTTCAATTGACTTATGATTTCAACTGTTGAAATGATTTGTATTAGTTGTTTGAATCGATCTATTGATGTTTAGGACTGCAGTTGATCAATCACTTTTTGATTATATGAGTATTGTGTGAGGATTGTTTCAATATTGCCATTAAATCATAACTATTAAAAGCAGAGATAAATGATGGTTAGCTGTGGAATACATAATGCTCATTTTGTCCCATTTGGTGCTCATCAGTTAGATATATCTCTACTTTCAGTGCTTGTGTTTTGACTATTTAGCCTGTGAAATTCAAACATTCCTTTGTTGTTATGTAAGAAGCTTCTGATTTGCTACCTTTATGTTTTAATTTGCGAGTAAAGCTTTAATACATATCTCAGCTCTGAGTTTAAACAAGGATCAATATTTGTATCACTACTGAATAACTCTGTCATTTACGATTAAAATTTCTGTACATCCATGACTAGAAGGACTAGCCTCATTTTCATAGATGTCTTTTATTACTTTATTCACATTAACTCATTTATGGGATATTGTGTAAAATTTCCTTATTTGTCTACTTGTAAACTTGATGTACTTTCTCTGATTTGTAAGTGTCTGCATTAATCCCATGTTGTTGTTAAAGGCTGAAACAGATAGATTCCTTAATACATTTGTGTATCCTGAGTTGACTGACTCAACAATCTTATTATATTGCAAGATTTTAATCAAGATTGAATAGTGACTAGTAGTGCAATCTATACTTACTACATAAGTTAGTGGCTGTCTAAATTCTGTATATCATAATAGATCATACGTTAAACATTCGGAATGATCGGTATATGGTTCGAATTTCTATGGGACTCAGTCACATCCAGCTGATTGGTCTTAAAAAATATAGAGAAACACGCTTTCCATATTTTCAGAAGGGATTTTGTGGAGATTTTAGTAATTTCAATAGTTGAAATCATGAGTCAGTTGAATGTAGACCACCTGAAAGCACTGAACGGTGGTCTAGCTTCAATTGACTCATGATTTCAACTTTCCATATTTCACTAGTAACCATTATCCATCTTTAATTGACATAATTTTCATTATTCACCATGTTCACGGCTTTTCTATATACATATATATCATACTTTTTCAATGAGTAGACCAGAATTCAACAGAAGTTATGTAATAAGTATATTGATTATATTATTATGATCAAAATTGATTGATTTAATAACAGAAGTATGACATTTCTATAATGGAAGTTTCCAGAGTGCATAACTGAATCCCAACATATTTCTATATTATTTAACTATAGAATCAGTTCGAAAAATCAATCATGAATGAATGATTTAACATAATAGAAGTACCAATTGTACTTCGTCAGTAAACTAGTAGAATGACTATGAAATATGATGATGATTGTTAATCTTTTGTTTGGAACTAATTAGAAACTTTATCAGTAGAGGTTTTGTGAATAATATAGTAATTTCAATGGTTGAGATCATGAGTCAGTTGAAGATAGACCACCATAGAAAACTTGGAATGCTCACTGCTGAGGAGTCCCACAATAGAATGAAACGGCCGTCCAGTGCTTCCAGGCTTTCCATGGTGGTCTAGCTTCATTTGACTTATGATCTCAACCATTGTAATTAGAAACTGTTAAACTAGGAATTATATTCACTTAATTAACAACTAACTAAATGAAATGCACTTCTTACTTTTTGGTTTTTGCTTTCGAACTAGTAAAATCATAAACTTTCATTAATGTTTTACTAAATCAAAGAGTAAATGGAATTGCATATTGAGATCATGGACCGATCAATGTTAGGACCCAGTTGAAAATTTAGAAGCATTGGATGGCGGTTTTGTCCTAGTATCTGACTTCTCAGCAGTGCGTTTCCACAGCCAAGCACGAGAACTCTTAATTTCTACACCAATGAGCCGGTATACAACAGTGTTAATGTCTAACTTCAGCATTGGTCGGTTTATGATCTCCATTAAAACTCGAAAATCTCCAAAACCCTGTGCTGATAATTTTTAAAGTGGTTGACACGAGATCCTGGTTGATCAACAGTGCATATATTTACTTCAAATACGGCAGAAGTATTATGTAATTATTTTTACCGAGAAAATTTTCTTCTTTCTTTGATTACAGGAATTCATCTTCTAAAAAATTACAAATTCAATCTCCTTAGTAGTAGGCTTCGACATTGACATAGTAAGAAGCAAGATTCCGAAGTATAGCACAGTGAACAACAACCAGAAAACTCTTATTGGTGAAACTCAGGAAGAAGTGGAAGTCTTTACGTACTTGAGCAGCATCATTTATAAACAAAGAGGATTTGACGCAGATTTAAAGGCGCGAATTAACAATACAAAGGCAACATTCTTACATTTAATGAATATCTGCAACTCAAAATAACGATCGCATATGGTCAAAGTTTTTAATACTAATATCGAAACAGCTCTATTGTACATATCTGAAACTTGGTGTTCTACCACCAAAATTAAACGGGTATTTCCAGGCAGTTGCTTATGCAAGACACTGAAGATCCATTGGCTAGACACAGTTAACAACATTCCGACAGAGGACAAACCACACGCCATTTGGAGAGGAAATTTGGAAAATACAAAACTACCAAACACGAAAAAATTTATGGAAATCAAACTGCATCATAAATCAAGCCATAACTTGAAATACTCAAAACAGGCCAAAGAACACCTATTGTTGCGAATTGGAAAGGGAGCTCAAGACAGAGCTGCCTATCGGCCTATTCCTCAATAGGAGTATTTGGCTTAGGTAAGTCATATATATATGTAAAAGTCAGTGGTGATGAAAATATTGATACAGGCACAGAGAAACATAGAGAGAATTCTTTTTTTGGTAGAGTTTGTGATGACGATGTGGTTCAGAAGAACGATGAAAGTTACACGACCAAACCATCCAGCTCAGAGAACAAAACTCCGTCACAATCATCCACCTGGGCTATAAATCTTCTCCCCAGAAAGTAATCTTTAGTCAGATAGAAGTTATTTTTAGAAGTTTCAAAGATCATTTATTGTTGCATATGGTAATTAACCAACCAAAAGTTTGACAGTAAATTAATAATGAGATGTAGGGTCAATTTATGACATGAAAATACAACCTAATTTTATGACTCCATACAGAAAAAATGTATTTTTAGAAATGGCAACTTAGAGATTAATTGACATCAATGATTATTTAACTAAGATCAATTCATCACATGAACTATAGAATATGTCTCTCATACATTTTATCGAGAATAATAACATAGAGAAGTGGATACTTCACTATGTAAAATAGTGAATGACGATACTGACAATCAAACAACTAAATTACTAACTCATAAATATTCTTTTGATTGAGATCATGAACCGATTGATGTTAGACCATCATTGAAAACCTGGAAGCACTGAACGGCCGTTTCGTCCTATTGTGGGACTCATCAGCAGTGCACATCCACGACCGCGCCCGCAGGATTCGAACTCAGGGCCCCCAGTCTGGCGCGCGAACGCTTAACCTACCAGACAACTCAGTCCGGCATCCAGTGGTGTTAATGTCTAACCTCAACCAATCCATGAAATCGCACAACCGTCTTCCATTGTATTGAGGTAGACACCTGTTTCTATCCGACGCGGATTAGCTTCACTGGTCACGGCTTCTCACCAGAACTCCGAGAATTTTCTCACGAAGCTAGTCACTATTGAGCACATGGTAATTATCAATATACGCGTTGTAGAGATCGTTAAGTTTTGATTGAGATGATGAACCGATTGATGTTAGACCACCATGAATATTCAACTATTTGACAAACATTTCATTTTCTAATATCTCAATCATACAATGTCCAGTGATTCACTGTGTCAATGGTCTTGGATTCATTCACAGTTTCACAAGTTTACAGAAGATTCAAAGACTATCAAATGTAACATAAACATCAAACCACCACAGTTCAACTCGAAATTATTTTGATAATTAATCTAATTCAAAGAATTATATCCATTTCATTTGTTACATAGATTCGATTACTGCATTTCATTGGATTATAATCCAATCAATTTAACTAATTCTCTCCACATCACATATCTAAGCCTCAAATGATTATGGAATCAAATTTATTCATTCCAGTAAGAACAATGACCAATTGTTGACTTGATTGTGTACAGTGAATAATCAATAAATCATATTGGATAAAATGTTGATTGAATAAGGTGATCAATGATAATGATAATAATCAATTAATATTAGATAGTTTCTAATGGAGTTAAGTGAAGAAATAAGAAATCTGGTAGTAATGAGTAGGAACTAATATAAAAGTAACCATGTTATGATGATTTATTTGTTTACTGATCTATATAGATTTAATTTTCAATGTAAATAAATGATGTAATTGTTTATTATCAAACAAATGATTACTGTAACTGCTTATATAAAATTCTTTTAATATGTATGTATGTATGTATGTACGTATGTGTGAATGTGAAAATCCCTTCATTCTTGTTTACTTCTCATATAAGAATAGTTCCGTGTAAATATAACGTTACTAATCTCTCTTGAATCTTGTGTATCATATTAGTTCAAATGAGATAATAATCGTGATAATAAAAATATAATTAATAATAGCTAAGCGACTAACGCGATGGTGTGCGGAGCGAACGGTGTTGGGTTTCGAGTCCTAGAGTGAACATCTATTCGGATACAGGTGTATCCAGCTGAGGAATCACAAGTAGGATGAGACACACATCCTGGATTCAACTTCTAACCACTATCTATGTTTACTCAGAATGTTAATTAAGTGAGGCAATATCAAAGTAATTTGCACAGCATGCATATATGTCAATAAGAGACAGATCAATTTCAGTCCTAAACATCAATGGGAAGGTTCAAACAAAATGAATTTAAGTGATAATAATTGTTATTTATTTTGTTTGGAGTTTTTAGTTCCTCATAACTTTCTCGATGTTGCTTGGTATTTCAGTAGGCTGAGTTATTTTTGTTTTACTTAACAATTTACTTTAGCGACTTCTATACTAATTTACAATTTTACCACTGTCTTTATTTGTATTGATTAGTTTTACCTATATGTAGGGGTTAGAAGTTTGTTAGGAACGTCAACTATTGTTAACAAGCAATTAGTTTCATGGTTTTTTATTATTTTGTATGATTGGTATCTTTTAGGTTAATTGTATCCAGCTTACGATCGATAATTGACTATAAAACTCTGATTAAATACATTTTATCAGAAGGGGTTTGTGGAAATTTTAGAAAATTCACAAATTGAAATCATTAGTCAATCGAAGCTAAACCACCATGGAAAACCTGGAAGCACTGGACGGCCGTTTCGTCCTAGTATGGGACTCCTTAGCACAATACATTTTACACTTAATTTGATATTAAAATAGTAACATCATAGTCAATGAATTACTGTTTTTGTCTACTTCATGAGATTTATGTGTAACTGTTCAAATTTCAATTTGTACAACTAACTGATCAGAAACTCTAGAGATTCCAAATATTACACTTTGTTTCAAATCATTGTACGGAACGGCAAATAAATTCAAAAACGTACCATTTCAAAAGTTTCTAATCTAAAAGTATGGTAAATCTTCTAATTAGTAAGTTTTTGTTTTGCTTCTTTCTCAACATTAACACATCTTCATTATTTGTATATTATTTAATAGTGTACTATTCACATATGACTAGATTCCAGATTGATTATTAAAAATTATGAAAGAAAGTCTATAGGTTACGAACTAAATAAATGGAACTTCAGCAATCTTTCTCCTATATATTACCACCTTTGACCTAACCACTCCTATGAATCCGGTGTTCATCTTGCTGTGCTAATGCGGTATGGCAACCTGGACCGACGCATATATGTGCCTGGTCCTATTTTGTAGCTGACTGACTGACTGACAGTAGTAAGTTAGTAACTCACATTTAAACAATTGATAGGTAAGGATTAGGTTATTCATTTTTGTACAGGAAAGACTAATCCATTAATGAGCCGGTTTTAGTTTTCCATCTTTCTGTGTTTTTCAATAAAATCATTAAGTAAGTCTATAAATGTTTAGGCATTCTTTGGAAATAATCTATAATAAATATCCCATATAGGAATTTTTGAAAATCGATATCAATATTCATTATTAACCAGTTAACTGCACTAAATAATCAATAAACATTAAGAAAAAGGGGATAATCAATATGTGATAGTATAATAAATCAATAAATCATCATTACAAATAAACATGAACTATAAGAAGCATATGAAAAGTTGTCAATAATACAGTGACACAAATTTGAGCATAGTTAGTAAGATCACTTTTCTATTATTATTATTATTATTATTATTATTATTATGGCTTGTACTATCGATACAACCATTAATACTGTTGTAGTGAACAACTCAACCAGTTGATTGGAATTGCGTTTAGAGCAGATCCTCCGACGGAATCCATATAAATTCTCAGTTCAATTAGCTTCGAACTAACTGCAACTGTCCAACTGAAGGTATAAATCCAATCAATCGATTTTTCCATCATTTTGAATTTAAAGTCGTTGCTATCAATTGCTTTCAATAATCTTCACCGATACTGTTCGTGTGGGTTTTACGCGTCATTAAACCGATCGATAATTCACTACTCTCTACTTGGCGATATCATTATTTATACATTAGCAGGGCACCCAGATCACAAGTTATAACACTATGATTGTCATTAAAATTCGATTAACAATCAATTTAAGTTTATTTCAATGAATAAAATAAAACAAACAAACAAACCAAAAACAAACTGTTTATATCCATTTGAATTCTCTTTCTTTATTCTCTGATCAATAAATTTCTACTAGAATTCTTTTTTAATGCGGTAAACAATGTAAAGAAAAAGAAAAGAATAAACAAACAAAGAAAGAAAACGACAACGATAACAACAACAACAACAACGGGGAAGCAGACAACCTACACCATTCCTATTGAAGATGGAATATAATTATTAATACAATGACTGAAATTGTAATCTATACACTGAATTACAACGATTTCGTACGTATATATATACAATATTTGCCGAAAATAATGATGTTACTTTTTGAAATAAACAAGTTAGCTGTTTTATCTTAATTAACAAATAAATAAATAAACAAACAAACAAAACACACACACACAAAATTGACTATTCAATTTATCAGATGAGTTCTGTGTATATTGTATTAAATTCAATGGTTAAGATCCTGACATTAAAACTGTCAGATTCCGGCTCAATGGTCTAGTGGTTACGTGCTCGCGTGCGAAACCAGTAGGTTCCGGGGGCGAGGTCGTGGATGCGCACTGCTGAGGAGTCCCACAATAAGACGAAATAGCCGTTTAGTGCTTCTAGATTTTCCATGGTTGTCTAGCTTCAACTGACTCATGATCTTAACAATTGATATTCAGTTTATGTTGTTTGAAAATTGAATTGTAATTACTAAGAAAATCACCACAACTAGGGTGCTTGGTACCTGTGTGGTTGCGCCACAGGATTGAGCTGTACTATTCAGATTGTAGCGTTAAAGCCTGTACGGTGTCTGGTTCCCCTGCTAAACGGGGTTGAGCTGTACTGTTTGGGTTTTTACGTGAAAGTCCGGATGGTGTCTGGTTCTCCTGAAAACCAATGTAAAATTACCCTGGCCCACAAGGGTATATTATGTAACTGTGAACTATGAACTTAGAAAATCACTCATCATTTTTATCTATTTTGATGATTTTTAAAAAAGAAGTACATCATGTATTACTAATCGACAATTTGTAAGCAACCATAACAACAACAACAACAAGAACAACAATTCATTAGTTATTTGTTCTATTTTATAATCAATTAAAAATAATCAATAATATATTTTGATAAAATGAAATTGTACTGTTTTTAAACACTGTAACGTAAATGTATCGATTTTATAAATCTAGTTTAAGACAAAAGGTACAGGGTTCGAGTCCTTGAGTGAACATTAACTCTGAGATGCAGATACATTCAGCTGAGGAGTCACAAATAAGATGGATTCTACTGTTAACTATCATTAATCTTTGCTTATAATGCTTATAACTCAAAGCAATATCGAAGCATAAGATGTATATATGTTAATAAGTGACTAATCAATTGCAGTTCTAAACATCAATGGAAAGATTCAAGTAAAACAATACCAAGTGATTTTAAATTTCACCCCACTGCATAAGCAAGTGGCTATCAGGAATCAGTAGCTAAGTGGATAATGTGATGACGTTTGAAGCGAACGGTACAGAGTTCGAGTCCTTGAGTGAATATGAACTCTGAGATACAGGTACATCCAGCTTAGGAATCTGAAATAGGAAAAAACACGCGTCCTCGATTCCACTGCTAGTCGCTATCCCTCTTTACTCAGAATGTTTGTAAATTAAGACAATATCAAGGCAACGCTCATAGTAGGTACATATGCGAATAAGAGATTGATCAATTTCAGTTCTAAACATCAATCGGAAGATTCAAGTAAAACAATACCAAGTGAATCTAATTTGAGATGTTTATAAATGACGTTTTTAATTAACATTGCACTACATATAATTACTGTTCGGTACTACGTATCATATAAGCGCTGGAAGTGGATAGGACACATATTGAGGAAAGCACCCAAATGCGTCACAAGACAAGCACTCACATGGAATCCTGAAGGCCAAAGAACACACTACGCAGGGAAATGGATATAGAAATGAGAAAAATGAACAGGAATTGGGTGGAATTAGAAAAGAAGGCCCAGGACAGTTTGGGTTGGAGAATGCTGGTCGGCGGCCTATGCTCCATTGGGAGTAACAGGCGTAAGTAAGTAAGTAAGTACTACATATCATAAGTAATTGATCAGATTAAAACAATAAATTTTATTTTTTTGGAAAAATCTGAAAACCTAATTTGTTTTTCCCAAAAAAATTGTATGACAACTAAGGTTACAGCACATTTAGATCAAACTCTACATTAACGATGACTGACTGACTGATTCTTTTCAATGAAAGCTGAATTAATGAGGTCATAAGACAAAAAAATTGTTTCTGAAATTTATTATTGAATAGATTAACTGTAATGATTAAATTGTTAGTTCAGTTTGTCAATTCAATGAAATGTTAAAGAGAGCAAGAACAAAGACTCATCATAAAACCTCACATAGAATTAACATAGTTACTGGTTGAACGTTTAATAGCAGAAACCAATACCTTTGATGAATTAGTCAACGATCTAAGTTTCGTATGTCGTATAAAATTTATCAACTTTATCCAAGGTCTGCAAAGCAAAATATACAAGAATTTCCACGTAAATTTGTCAGACTCCGTCAAAGGAAGTGAAGTTATATCAGATAAAAATAGAAGCCTTGTTGCTTGAATTTAAATTTCATATCCGTAAAAAAACATGCTGACAGAATCGACACAGAAACTCAATTTGAGAATTTATTTGATCAAATTAAAGAGTTGCACTCCGTTAGTGAAGAAAAGAAAGACTGGTTTAAATGTAAACTAATCGATATCACAAACCAATATCTCATTTCACTCACACCACAGTCTAAGCTTTTATTCAAGCGAACTGATGATATAACGACATTACAATCAGATAAAGGTTCAACTGTTATTCTAATGAACACAACAGATTATGTCTTTAAGATGAAGTCCATTTTGAGTTACCCTCATGAGATTCAAGTTAGAAACAAAGTAACAAAGACTTGACTGATTTCACTGAGAAAAGAAAATCACATCTACATCAATCTTTGTTCTTGGTCTCCTTAAGGGAACTATGTATATGAGATTTCTCAAAGAAATTGACTGGTAAATTTTCCGATAAATTTATTATCAACTCACCTATATTTTACAATGTACTATCGTAATGAACGAAAATACACAAATGAAGATAACCAAATGTATTTAAATACAAAATTACAGAATGTCTTAGTCAAATCTAAGAAGTATATAACAAATACTTCATTATCTCAGGTTACGTTATTCCTTCTTCACTACATCAATCACTATGTGTTCTCATTCTCTTCTCTTCTATCTTCTTAATCTTCTATCGCCAGATATTTCATTTTCAATTGACAATATATACTACTTAACATTAGTAGCACACACCAAACTACTTGTCAGGATAAAGTAAATGTCACAGACAATCTAATTTCTGATCATTATTATTATCTCTAACCAATATCAATGTGTACCATATTGGTGTACACATTAAAATAGCTAGTTTAATGATCAAACTGTTGATTGAAAATCTGATAGTATATCAATTATTTTTCATTGATCTCAATGTATTTCTTAAACTGTCAGATCATTACTAATCTATTGAAATAAAGATGTATATATGTATATATATATATACCTCAAGTACATTTATTGTACAATATGATTATTTACTACACTTTAACATTACAAATCATATTGTCTTTGTTTTATTTCACTATGTCAATTAATTAGGTTTTAATGAGCCATTTCAAAAACAAAAACAAAAAACACACCTTCCTAAAAAGTTAATAGAATGATTGAACCAAATAATGACATTACATTGAATAGTATCTGGAGAAAACCAATATGAGTACAGTTTAATGAAGAATATTTATTTATAAAGAAAGAGAGATAGGAACTCACTGAAGACAATGGTGTACGGTGGCGCAACTTCGTGGATTGGTTGAAGTTAGACATTAACACCGTTGGATACCGGCCGTCTCAGTGGTCTAGTGGTTAAGCGGTGGCGTGAGAGACTGATAGATCCGAGCTTCGAATCTCAGGAGGCGGGATCATGGATGCGCATTGATGAGGAGTCCTAGAGTAGGATGGAACAGCCGTCCAGTGTTTACAGGTTTTCCATGATGGTCTAGCTTCAATTGACTCATAATCGCAACTATTAAACATAAAATAAATAAAAACTGTCCTGAATTTTCTAAGAAATACATTTATAATCTGTCAAATACAAAACTGAACAAGATTTTATTTATTCATTCTATTTAACAGTGGAAATTATTCAAGCTATCAGAGACTTCTAGAATATCTTATTAGTTTACAGATATTAATACTGGTATTATTATATGATACAACGGAAGAATAACTGCCTACTGTGAGAGCGAACAAGCCAGCTCCCATCTAAAGAGGAAACTAGGAAAATACGATGGAAATGGACAGGACATACATTACGGAAATCACCAAACTAGAAAGCCAAAGAACACATTATGTCGGGAAATAGAAGCAGATACAAAAAGTATGAATTACAACTGTTTAGAGCTGGGGAGGATTGCTTGAGACAGAATTGGATGAAGAGTGCTAGTGGGCGGCCTATGGTGGGACTACTCACCAGTGCGCATCCACGATCCTGTTCATGGGATTCGAGAACAGGGCCTTCAGTTTCGTGTGCGAATGCTCAACCTACTAGACCACTGAGCCAGTCGGCATCCAACGGTGTTAATGTCTCTACCCGACACGGATTAGCTCATGACTTTTATCGTACAAAAGACAAAATAAAACAAAATTATGAATTCAATTAAATTGAATTGAACTGAAAAAAAACAAACAAATTCTACAATTAATTAAGTTCAAAAGTTTAACTGATAATAAATTAACTCATTATACTCTTGTCCTACATTTTACGTTTTATGAAAATAAACAACAATTACTGTTATTGTCTCATTTATTCAACCATATATATATACCAACTATTTCATAAGTGATCTGTCTTATTCAATATATGGCTTCAGAAAATAATAGATGAGATGGGTTTTTCTTATTGATCGGAGAATCTAATCCACGAACTTTTACAAAATATCTGAATACTTGACTAAGATGAAAATCGATTGATGAGGTAATAAATGTTTATCAACAAAAGTGGTTACAACATGTGTTATGTAACCTGATTCATTATTGACCACAACGTTCAGTGTTAACTTGTGTATGTGTAAGTTAGGAGAAAGTTAGGGTTGATAAAACCAATTCATAACATGGTTTCATGAAGTCGTTTATTGTTGGTCAAAGTCAAGTTGATAGGCTTAAAGTAACTGTTTGAGGTTATAGCGATTATTGTTACCAATCGTTGGAGACGACCGTGATTTCCATTATTCCATTGTACATAACTTTTTATTCTGTTTTTTAGTTCTTATTTAAACTAGTTTACTACTAATCGCGTTAATTTTGTCATATTAATTTAGTGCAGGAATTTACACAAACCCATATCTGTGGACAGAGTCTTTGTTGGTTATAACCGACTGACATGAAATAGTCAGAATTTTGGAAATAGAAAAAGATAACACTTGAATTATTGTTTATGATAAACCAGTGTTTCTTTCTCTAAAAATTGGTTACTTGAAGACTGTACAGAAAATTGTGTTGGGTATCAACTGACGGCTGATGACAGATTGAGCTACAGTGTTAAGTGTCAGGAATTACTCACTTGAAATATTATCAGTTCGATATATGAAGGTACAATGTCGGATATTTTAAAGGGTGAAGATAGTGGTTAACTGTGAAGCACTAAACCGAACATTCCATGATATGCTGATCTAACAAAGGTTTCTTATCCGTTTATTATTAGTTTATCATCAAAAGTATTTAGACAGGTGAAAAAGTTCTACTTCCGATTATTATCTATGTTCTTATTGCTAGATTGCTGTGGTACCCATCAATAAGATTTCCTTTTGACTTCTCAGAAACAGATTAATACTTACACATTAAACATTCTTTGTTGCTGTCCTGAATAGAAAACCTACATAACTTTGTTATTTATCACCTGGTCAATTACAAAGAACCCTTCTACATCTAATTCTCTAGAATGTAGGATTCTTTTCAAAGACTTTATAACCAGTGATAATTTCTAGTAACTTTGACTTCAAATTCGCCAAGGGACTAACATCTATTTGGAATTATATTCCTCATAGTAACTTAACATTTTCCTCATGTGTTATCTAACTCTCTCCTGGAGAGCCAAAAGATCTTTGGAAAAATTATATTATATAGAAGACCTTCAAAAGGTCAATCAATCTTACGCAAAATTCAAAAGAGTGAAGGAGAGCTTGTGTGTTGATTACACGTTTAGCGTACTCATCATGATATGAGGAATAGTAAAGGGATCTTGCGTGGCCAAAAAATATCCAACCACTTTGACCTCAGCTCTAATACCTTACTCTAGGAACTCTAACTAGTTACCGTAACACGGTATCATTACAAATGTAGCCGATATCAGTTCGTAATCTTAATCTTAACCAATGGGATTTAAGACAGGCTTCTTGAATTTTTGGGTCAAATTAATTCATCCGTATTCTTATAAAGCATTTTTGCATTACGGCTGATGCCAGTTTGTGATATAAACTATAACCCTAACACTCTTTACACTACCTTTCATTTTTAATTTCTGATTATACCCGGACTCCAAGTTCCCTAATCATAACGTCCTTTTGTTTATTGGTCATGTCAAAATGTAAACACAATGAGTCCTTTTTATAAATGCAACAGAAAACTAAGGTTATCAGGATTATGGGATATAGTTACGTAATACATTTTGAACAATCTCATCACATATATATTTAACAGTTGAATTCATAAGTCGATTTAAGTTTGACTACCATTAAAAACCTGAAGACACTGGACGGTAGTTTCTTCCTAGCATGGGATTCCTCAGCAGCGCGCATACACAATCCTGTACGTGGGAATTGAACCCAATGCCTTCGGTCTTGCACGAGAACGCTTAACCTCTAGACCACTGAGCCGGTATTCAACGGTGTTTATGTCTAACTTCAATCAATCCACGATAAATATTTGTTAAGACATTATGTATGAAAAAAATAAAAGGTTAACTAGACAAATTAGAAGGTTAGGGGAAACGAACATAACAATGATAAAGTATACAATATTGAAAAAAACAATATGGAAACCACGCTGGATAATCAATCAGTATTACCTGGGCAGCCTATGCTCCTCCAGAAGGAGTGACAAGCGTAAGTATCTGGGTAAGTTAAGGATAAGAATAAATTGTTTTTAAACACATAAAGGGGACTACAGTATTCACATATCTAAGCCTCCAATAAACCTTAGCATATGCCTTTGATTATTATTGTATAACACTACAAAGGTCGATTTGATATAAACCCTATGACCTGTATCAACAAAATATTTCGCGATAGAGGAAGAAAATTGTCTATCAAGTGATCTTATTTAAACACTGGAATTTATTTGCCTTTGTAGCTATTTCGATATGTATTCAGAATTGAATGTAAGGGGGAGTTGAGCTCATGAAGTTTTAGTAGTTCATATAAATTAGTGAGAAGTTGAGACCAGTGGAGCTAATCCGTGTCAGGTAGAAACAAGTATCTACCTCAGTACAATCGAAGATGGTCGCGCGATTTTGCGGATTGGTTGAGGTTAGAAATTAACACCGTGGGATGCCGACCGGCTCAGTGGTCTAGTAGGTTGAGCGTTCACGCGTGGGACTGGAGGCCCTGGGTTTGATTCCCGTGAGCAGGATCGTGGATGCGCACTGACGAAAGGGCCATCCAGTACTTCCAGATTTTCAATAGTGGTCTAACATAAATCGATTCATGATCTCAATCAAAAACTTATTAATTAGAATACACTGAACACATAGGTTTTCATGAATTAAATTTCTCTTTGTTCATGGTATTCATGATAAGCAATTTCATTAGATTCGAGTTGACTTTCTTTTCTAATTTATATAATCTGTTATAGTTAACATTAGACATAAAACTGACTTACTACTCAGCGTGATTTTCATATTATCTTTTCAATAGTGTGTACTTTATTATTATTATTATTAATCTTCATTTCTACTTACCTTCTAATCTGTCTAGTTGACCTTTTAATTTTTAATAATAGAATGATCAGATCGTTCGAAATCTATTACGCAAATATGTCACGTAATTCTGATAATCAGCATCCTCTCATCATATTATCCATGTTAAAATTCCTGATCCATTTTAAATGTATTATTATCAGAGGTAGGGTTTTGTGGAGATTTTAATAATTTAATAGTTGAATTCATGAATCAATGAAAGCTAGATTACCATGGAAAACCTGTGAGCGGAATCGTGAATGCACACTGTTGAAGAATCCCATACTAGGATGAAACAACCGTCCAATGCTTCTAGGTTTTCTATGATGGTCTAGCTTTAATCAACTCATCAGTTCAACTATTAAATATATTAGATTTTGACCGATAAATTGTTTTGTAGAGAAATACTTTTCTGATTGACTGGCTAACCCCTCAAGATCATCTGTGTATTATCATCTTACAAAAAAAATGATTTTCATGACAAAAGTTATACAACAAATGGAAAAATCAGTTCACCAATGATTCCACAGTTCATTTTTTGCTTAAAACTCTGATTTCAGTCTATTTTTGACTTGGTAAAAGATGACTTTCATTAGCCTAAGCTTGCAGTATTGCAAATAACCGCATTAAACTTACTGAACATTCACCAAGGTTGTCAGCAACAAATACATCAAACTACTAATAAACTGGAATAAATACCATGTAACAAGCACAAACATTACGAAAATTGATATGAGACGAAAACAAAGTGTTGTTAATACCTGGTAAATAACGACATCCTAAATCCTCGACGACATGTAACATATGCACCGAAACCCATGGCTTAACGTCTTGACTGTGCCTTACTTTAACAACGAAAAGAATAATAATAACTATTATAGACTGAAAATTTTATTCGAATATTCTCTATTTTAATTACTAACATTTAACAATTGTCAGAGAGGGTTTTCTGGAGATTTTTTTTAGCAATTTCAATAGTTGAAATCATGAGTCAATTGAAGCTAGACAACCATGGAAAACTTGTAAACACTGGACGGCAGTTTCGTCCTACTTTGAGACTCCTCACCAGTGCGCATCCACGGTACCGCCTCCCTGGAGATTCGAAACCTGAACTTATCAGTGCCGCGCGCGAGCGCTTAACCATTAAACCACTGAGCTGGCCGGCATCCAACGGTATTAATGTCGCCACCGAACACCACTGTCTTCAATGAGCTGATATCTCATAACAGACCTTGTTGAATTCCGCTGGAATGGTTGAAGTTAGAAATTAGCACCGTTGGATGACGTCCGACTCAGTGGTCTAATGGTTGAGCGCTCACGCGCGAGACTGATAGGTCCTGGGGGGTAGTAGCGTGGATGCACACTACTGAGGACTCCCATGCTAGTATGAAACGGCCGTTCAGTGTTTACAGGTTTTCCATTGTGGTCTAACTTCAATTAATTCATTATTTCAACTATTGAAATTTAACAATTGATTAGTTATAATTCTTTCTTATGACCCTAACTGGACTTATTACTTTTAAATGACCTTAATGATAGAAATTGAAGTTCATAAAAATAAAATTGGGCTACATTGTAAAAACTTTATAGAATAAAACTAATTGAACTTTATGCTTAATGATAACAATTAACTTAATGGTTATATTTATCATCATGTAAAATAATGAGAGAAATGAGTTAACTCTCCAGTAGGAATTATGTAGTACTTGATAAGTGAATCCTTTAAAAACTTTCAAAATGAATCTATAACCATACCAATAGGTTTTGATAGAATTTTATTCTCTAAGCTGGCTGATTTGGTTGTGGAGCGTTTTCATCATTCTTCTGAATGATATAATCAACATAAACTTCAGGTACCGTACCAGTAGATTAGAATTATGAATGATAACGACATTTAAAAAGAAAAGATTTATTCTGACAAATTAATTTTATGTTTAAATGACAAAGAATTACAATGAATGTTTGTTTAGTTTTACCACTCATAATGGTTGAGAAGACAGCATCTTAGTGAACTATTATAACCACTAATTGTGTGAAAAGAAAGAATGTTTCAAATGATTTACGTCTTAATTACTGTAGACTAGAATGAAAGACTTAAAGTGTATAAAGTAAACTGTTAAATGTCTCATTTAATACAATTCAAAATCTTTTCAACAGTACATAAATTGGATTATTTTCTCAATCAAACATTGTATGATTTAGTCCTTTTAATGAATAGATTAGATGTCTAAGAACGGATACTTATTTTAACCCCTATGAATAACCGATTTCATTAGAATCATTAAATAAATTTTGATTGAGATCATAAATGAATTAATGTTAGACCACCAATGAAAACCTGAAGTACTCAACGGTCGTTTCATCCTAGGATGAGACTCTTCAGCAGTGAGTATCCACAGTGTTAGACATTAACACTGTTAAGCGTTTGTACACGAGACCGAAGATTCGTGGTTGAAATCCAACGTGCACAATCATGAATTCGCACTGTTGAAGAGTTTCATACTAGAACGAAATGGCCATCCAGTACTTCTAGGTTTTTAATGGTATTCTAACTTTGGTCGGTTTATGATCTCAATCAAAACTCAGCAATCTCCGCAACCCTATAATGATATTAAATAAATTCAAATTAAAAACTGTTCACAGTAGATTCTTTAGAGAACTCATCTCAATAAAATGTTATCTTTAGTATTAACCAAATGAAATGAGTAAAATTAATTATTGAACAAATAAGGCTAATCCGTTAAACATTTTATGTTAAAGTGTATGATCAATAAATATAAACAGACATGTTAATCTGTAACTAATCTTCAAGTTAAATATATCACCCCCCTCCAATCATAATGATAGTACAATCTTCAAATCAAGTATACAACCTTAGTAACTAGAAAAAAAACCTAATGTTAGAATAGGAAAACATTTGAGATTAGATGGTGGTCGGAGGTAGTCGACAGGAAACCCTGGACCCGGGTCTCGTGCTACTTAGAACTCGTCAGCAAGGTGTATCTGTAATCCTGAGGGAACTGGTGCTCCCTAAAGGATTTGATCTCGTGTCACCCAGTGATCAATCAATTGTGAGGAAAACATTTGCTTATTTCTTCAGTTGTACAGATTTCATAGGTTTAAATAATTCTTCTCAATAAGAAACTAACTAGATGAATATCAACTACGGACAATTACGTCAGTTTCAATGAACTGAATTAATATAATGTACATAATCACATCGCTATGATGTTAATAATTCAAATTAGATTGAATTATGCTTAGTGAATGATTGAATACAGACCTCGCCTGGTTACTATAAATATAAAAGACTATCTTATATTATTAGATTCATTGCACTTTTTTTCACTTACTGATTACATTTTGTTTTGTATCAGCTATCTCTTGTGTTGGCTCATATATAGTTCTCTAATGTAAGGTTGAATAATTGATTCGAGTGTATTAAGTAATCATATATTACAATCTTGTGTGTAGGCTAGTAACTTAAACAAAATTTTTTCTCAGTAAAACAATGGTTTAACTTGTAATCATTCAGATTTCAGTACATACAAACATACCGTATCCACACAGCGAAATCATCGGAACATCATCAATGTGGTTTAAAGTTGAGTACACAAATCGGTACCTTGTTATCAGTGTTGCTTGATTCTAGAGGTTAGTTTTGAGAGGTTATTTCCGTAGTTTCATTGAGAAGACAACATCATTAGGGTTCATATTTGGTAAAAGTGATGTAATTTTACCACTTGGACAAATGTAATGTTATATATGTTCTATAGTTGATCAAAGATTACTGGAACTATAAGGTTAAAGAACAATCAATACTTTATGTCAATATTACTGAAATATACTTAAACCAACCATATAAAATGTTAAATAAATCAAACAGTTTCAGTTAATTGTACATATAAAATGAGCTAGCCAGATGGATGGATGGATGGATAGATAGAGAGATTTATAAGTGTCATGATTATTTAAGGCATTTAAATACATACTATCAATGTATGATTTAATGACTCTTAAAAAGCCTCCTTATATAATTTATAATAGTTCAATATTTATTCGGAAGTATCAAAGGATTGATCATTCATTAATTCGTTCATTTATTAGTTTATTTAAAGTATTGAAATGAAATAACTCATTGATGATTTATAATCATGAGGACAATCGACCATAAACAATAGATGATTACTATTATTTGGGGAGATAGTTAAATTTGATAGTACATACAATGAAATGAAAGTTATTACAATTATCATTCATGACAAAATGTATCGGAAAGTACTTCATACAATGAATGAATGGTTCCACAGGGTCATAGATTGATTGTGATTAGGCATCAATACTGTTGGATGTTGGTTCAATGCTCTAGATGTTAAGCGTTCACACATGAGACCGTAGATCCTAGATTCAAGTCTCACGTGAGGGATTGTGTATGCTCACTGCCGAGGAGTCCCATGTTAGGACGAAATGGCCGTCTGGTGTTTTCAGGTTTCCACTGGTGGTCTAGATTACATCGACTCATGAATTCGACTGTTAAAATTACTCAAATCTCCATAAACACCACTCTCAAATTAGATTCAATTGGTCAACGATGATAAATCTTTATAATCGAGATGTTTTCGTTCTCGTTTACTTCTGACAATGTTAATCACTTATTTATAAAGATAATCAGAAAATGTTCTAAATACTTTCACGTTTACTAGAATTTATTTCGTGACCAAACTTCTTAAAACCTTTTCTTTATTATTAAAACTCCGGCGGGATTATAATTTATGGACGAACCAATCTGATATATGATAACGAGTCGGGAATTTTGGAGCGAAATTCATCTATACATTTAGCTAAATAGAGTTTTGGCATTATAGCTGATGTCAGTTCGTGATGAAAACGATAAATCTAATTCTTAACCCAAACCATCAACTGTAAATTATCATTCGAATTTCCCATACTGGTTTATAACGCTTATTTAGTCCCATTTATTAAATGGACACTCTGAAGGTCAGTGTGGCATCGCGCAAAGATCGTTCATACATTACCATCTCACCAAAACTCCTATTGATGTACACTTTACAATCAACCATTCATAATTTGATATGTCTTTATTGCATATAGTTCAGTCAATTTTTAACACAATAGATAGATGTCATTCTTGGCTAATCAATTTTAGAAAGTTAATAAAGTATTTTGTATACAATAGGAGCTATTAATTTATTAGATTCAATTTCAAATACATCGAAGTGATTTGTAGAGATCATTAAATTTGTTAGTTTACATAATGAACTGAAAGTTATTACAATTATCATTCATGACAAAAATGTATTAGAAAGTTGTTCCCTACTAATATTAGATACCATAGTAACAACACACATTCACAACATTGCCTAACCACTAAATTAACACATTCAGGTCTCCTGTTAAATGCTTGATATTTCAATCATTGAAACATCATCTACGAAATTACAATTCGAATTTAATCAATCCATGTTGTTACACAAAGATCAATGAATTTCAATTAAGGGTAATTGTTTCACATCCACCATATATGAACCCTAATGATGATGTCTTCTCAATGGAACTACTGAAATTAACTTTCAAAATTAGTCACCAATAAGTATATGATTACTGGTACTAATATGAAATTCTTGTTTTAATTCATTTTGAAATTTTCATCAAAATCATTTATCAAGCATTAAGCTAAACAGTTCATATTCATCAAAGTTTACTGATACTAATAACTTAAATTCTTAAAAGATTTTACATGTTGATAAGTACTGTCTGATACTACATGATATATATATGGCATATGTTATTTATGCTGACAGATATAAGTAGTATATGGCAGTAGTCATAAATGAAACTTCTGCCATCAGAAGATTGAAATGAAAACAACAAGAAAGAAATCAGAGAGTAATCGATAAAACAACAGAGAGGATTATATAATATCAATAGTTGAAATTATGAGTCAATTGAAACTAGAAAACCATGGAAAACCTGGAAGCACTGGACGGCCAATTCGTCCTAGTATAGGACTCCTCAGCAATGCGCACCCACAATCCCGCACCACACGAGATTCGAACCCAGGATCTATCAGTCTCAACGAAACGGTCGTCCAGTGTTTACAGGTTTTCTATGGTGGTCTAGCTTCAATTGACTCGTGATTCCAACTATTGAAATTACTAAAATCTCTACAAAACCCCTTCTGATGATTATATAATAGACAACACAAATTAACTATGTAAATGATACACTCAATGTATAATCTTTATATTTTACTAACCCTTTATGTGATTTCGCATGAAACAATACATTATTGTTCCCCACAAAAATTCTCGTTCATCAATAATAACTATAATTATATATATATATATATATATATATATATATATATATATCATACGGAATTCCTATGATGGATTAAACTGCAAAATCGAACATGGAGGACAGTTGACAAAGTCGTTCGAGGTAAAGACCGGTGTCAGGCAAGGTTGCTTACTCTCACCCTTTCTCTTTCTCCTGGTGATCGACTGGATCATGAAGACGTCAACATCTGAAGGGAAACGCGGGATACAGTGGACATCTAGAATGCAGCTGGACGATCTAGACTTCGCAGATGATCTGGCCGTTCTATCACAAACGCAACAACAAATGCAGGAGAAAACGACGAGTGTAGCAGCAGTTTCAGTAGCAGTAGGTCTCAATATACACAAAGGGATAAGCAAGATTCTCCGATACAACACAGAATGCACCAATTCAATCACAATTGACGGAGAAGATTTGGAAGATGTAAAAACCTTTACATATTTGGGCAGCATCATTGATGAACATGATGGGTCTGATGCAGATGTGAAGGCGCGGATCGGTAAAGCAAGAGCAGCATATTTATAATCGAAGAACATCTGGAACTCAAAGCAACTGTCAACCAGTACCAAGGACAGGATTTTCAATACAAATGTCAAGACAATTCTACTGTATGAGGCAGAAACTTGGAGAACTACGAAAGCCATCATCCAGAAGATACAAGTGTTTATTACCAATTGTCTACGCAAAACACTATTAGGAACAACCTACTATAGGAGAGAACAAACCAGATCCCAAGCGGAGGAGGAAATCAGGAAGAAATTCTGGAAGTGGATAGGACACACATTGAGGAAAGCACCCAACTGCGTTACAAAACAAGCCCTCACACGGAATCCTTAAGGCCAAAGTAGAAGAGGAAGACCAAAGAACAAATTACGCCGAGAAATGGAAATAGACATGAGAAAAATGAACAAGAATTGGATGGAACTAGAAAAGAAGGCCCAGGACAGTTTGGGTTGGAGAATGCTGTTCGGCGGTCAATGCTCCATTAGGAGTAACAGGCGTAAGTAAGTAAGTAAGTAAGTAAGTAAGTAAGTAAGTAAGTAAGTAAGTAAGTAAGTAATATATATCGTTACCATTTAGAAAATTACAAAACAGGCAGTTAGAAGTGACGATACATTTTTTAAATAAAATGGAAACCTCAACCTGTTAATAGCGTTAAGCTTTAATCTGCTATTATTATTATTATTATTATTATTATTATTATTATTATTATTACTAGCTGCCATAAGGAATAAACAATCATGTTTATTAGTGTACAAGCATTAATGATCTATTTTTCCAAATTACCATAATCACATTTTATTACAGATTTTAATTGCTTATTTTTAAATATGAGTGCACTTACACATACATACACACATTCACACATATCTACACACGTACTCATACACAAAGTGAGTTCTTTGCTTTCTCTCTCTCTCTCTTCCTTATGTAAACTCTCATGTAATAATCATGATACATAAGTAAATCATGATTACTTCTGTGATTATAACCACTTTCAGTAAAAAAAAAAAGAAAAAAACCACGCCTAATCAAGCTTAGGGTGTATATCTATGTATACATAAGCATGAATTATCTTGCCATACTTCTCTACATATATGAGCATTTTCATATTTACCCCATGTGTATACATAACGTGTATGTATAATTATTTAAGTAGCACAATCAATCAGGTATAAAGTATCGGAATGATCAATGAAATTACTATATAATAATCTATTGAAAAGAAAGAAGCAAAAAGATTCATCAATTTACTAACGAAAAAAACCATGTGATGAATAAAATGGAAGGTGAACCGAAAAACAAAAAGAAAAAAAAGAAAAACAACAACAAAAATAATCAAAAACTTTTAATTGTCTTTTAATCTAATTTTTGTTTTTGTTTTTTTTTGGAAAAGGTTTACTATTGATTTTTTCTTTAATGATGTACCTAAAAGTATTGAAATAATAATGAGTAGGAGTGCTTTTTATTATTGAGTATATCAGATCAATATTAGATTATTTGGAAGTATTGGACAAGTGATTTCATCCTAGTATGGAACTTCTTATAGATGTGTACAGATAATCTCGTAAGTGGGATTCAAATCTAGTATATTCCATTTTGTGAATGAATGCTTAACTTCTGGTTCTATGTTAGAATGAAATAGCCGTTTAGTGAATTCACTTGGTATTGTTTAGCTTGTATCTTCCCATTGAGGCTTAAGACTGCGATTGATCAGTCTGTTATTGGCATATGTGCATATTGTGCGTATTACCTCGATATTGCCTTAATTCACAAGCTTTTTGTAAGCAATGATGGATATTGGCTAGAAGTGGAATCCAGGACGCGCGTTTCGTCCTATTTGGGACTCGTCAGCTGAATGTACCAGCATCTCAGAGAGTTGATGTTCACTCTGGGACTCGAACCCAGTACCATTCGCTTCAAACGCCATCACATTATCCACTCAGCTACTGAGTCCTGATAACCACTTGCTTGTGCAACTCTGAGATGCAGGTACATCCAGTTGACGAGTCCCAAATAGGACGAAACGTGCGTCCTGGATTCCACTGCTAGCCACTAACCATTTAATGATTTCAGATTTTTAATGATGATCTAAGTTTCATTGGTTCATGATCTTAATTAAAAGTTGACAATCACCACAATCTTATATTGATAATTTCTCAAGTGGTTGACGGGAGACACTGATTGATCTAGGTTTTATGATAATTAGCTCTTGTCAGTAAGGTATATTTGAAATCTTCAAGAAAGTACTGCTCCCTGTACGATTTGAACTTCTGTCAATCAGTTTCAAAGTACGAGATGTTGCCTTTGATATGTTTAAACCTCGATTAATCTCTTGTAAGACTGAGATATTCTTAACTAATTGATCACTATGTTTTACCTCCAACTACCTAACATCAAAAAGTTTCATAGTTAACGAATCTGTTAAATTGTTCAAAAAGTTTCTCTATCTGAGGATTAAAAAACAACAGGATATTTAACGCTTATAAATATTGAAATAATATTTTAGTGGTCGTTGCATAGTTTGTGGTTCAGATTGATTTTCATATTGAATATAACCTATAGAGATGCATTAACACTATTAATTTCTCGATGATGCAAAATAGTTTCCTATTACAGTTCTTGATTGATTGAGGTTAGACATTAGCACTGTTGGATTCCGGCTCAGTAATCTAGTGGTCGAGTTAGCACTTAACACTGAGAGTTTCTGGTTCAAGTTCTAAGTACGATATCGTAGATGCACATTGCTAGGGAGTAACAAACTAATACAGTGCATGCATGTGTTCAATGATGATCTAATGTTGATGATGACAATGAACAATTTTCAATCATAATTTTATCCATTTTAGTCAATATAAAAGAATTTTTCTTGTGACAATTTTATATTATGAAAGATAAAAATCATCCACTTTTAAATTTCGCCCAAAATGTCTAAAGTAGTTTTTTTTGTTAGATTCCGATTACCTCATATCTACATAATTTACTCATAGATTTAAATACCTTGACAACACAAAATAGAAATAGGATACATTTTCTTAAATTTGTTGCTTAGCCAGTTTTTGATGTTTAATCTCAGTACAATAATAAGCATTTTCTAGCATTTTTTTTCCCATTCATTTCATAGTGATTAAGTTCAGCATATACAAACATAGTGTTCATGTCAAATTTTGATGTGCATTATTCTTGCAGAAATTTGAAATGCTCTATATTAAGATGTTTACAAAAGATATGATGGTGGTTGGAGGTAGTCAACAGGAAACCCTGAACCCGGGTTTCGTGCTATTTGGCACTCGTCAGCAAGGTGTAACTGTAATCTTGATGGAACTGGTGCTTCCCCGTCACCCAGCTTCACAGTCAGAGATGTTACCACTGAGCTATCCGGGCCGCAACCAACCTGCTGTAGGACTAAGATATGTTCACAATTGATTAATAACTGGGTGATGATCAATGTTATGTGTGTCAAGTCCTTCTTAGTGCAGATAGATTTTAAATAACGATGCAGCGAACGAGAACACAAGTATGGACAATTGAATGTATTTGAACACAAAATTACAAAATATCTTAATAAAATCTGAGTAACATTACAGTAAATTCTTTAATTACAAAATATCAATCAATTATCTTAAACTTCATTGTTCTTTCAATTCTACACCAATCATTCTTTGTTCTTAATCTCTTTTTTTCGATCATCTTAACCTTTTGCTGATAGGTATTTCATGTTCGATTGATGATACATACTACTTATGTAAGTCAATATCAATAGCATATATCACAGTTAGTTTAACTTTAAAATGACTGGTTCACATAACTTTACAGTTAGAAGTTAAGATGAATTACAAATGAATGCTGAAGTAGTTCATTGTTTAGTCAAAGAAAAGAGAGGAAATCAAATGTCTTATTAGATAGACTAGTTCATTAGAACAGAATAGATTCAATACACTAATTATTCATAATGAAATATACAATGAATTATTTAGTTAAGAAAAAGAAAAGGAAAACATAGTGATTACATAAATATTCCATTATTACATCTAAAAGAATGATTGAAAACCAATTGAGGGTCTTTTTTTCTTTCGTAACAGTCTATTCATCAATTAGTTTCCTTGATATTATGTAACAGACAATTAGTGATGTTGGATACTGTAGTGATAAATAATGATGTTTTTTTAAAAGGAAAAGGAAACAAAAGAGAAATTCACGATGATAATCTACTGGACAAAAATGAGATAAATACATAAAAAGTTGGATGAAGGATTGAGCAAGATTATGGATTGATTGAAGTTGTAACTCAGCATCGTTGAATGTTGACTCATTGGTCTAGGGGTCAAACATTCGTGTATGAGATTGAAAGTACTGAGTTCGAAACTCATGTGAGGGATCATAGATTCACACGTGACTGAGGAGTCTCACAATAGAATGAAACGGCCGTTCAGTGTTTACTGGTTTTCAATGGTAATTTAGCTTAGATCAACTCATGATTTCAGTTGTGAAAATCAAAATTTGTTTATATTTATTAGGTCATATATTTAAAAAAACTATTTCTATACATTTTGGTGTGACTAATATGCTAGTAACATTAAACCTTGTACACAAATGTGATTGAAAGTTGAGTACACAAATCGGCACTTTGTTATTAGTGTTGCTTGATTCTTGGGGTTAGTTTTGAGAGGTTATTTTCGTAGTTTCATTGACAAGACATCATCATTAGGATTGAGACCTTCTGCTTCTGAAACTGCTGCTACACTCGTCGTTTTCTCCTGCATTTGTTGTTGCGTTTGTGATAGAACGGCCAGATCATCTGCGAAGTCTAGATCGTCCAGCTGCATTCTAGATGTCCACTGTATCCCGCGTTTCCCTTCAGATGTTGACGTCTTCATGATCCAGTCGATCACCAGGAGAAAGAGAAAGGGTGAGAGTAAGCAACCTTGCCTGACACCGGTCTTTACCTCGAACGACTTTGTCAACTGTCCTCCATGTTCGATTTTGCAGTTTAATCCATCATAGGAATTCCGTATGATATTGACTATCTTCTGAGGCACTCCGTAGTATCGAAGAACCTTCCATAGTGTTGTTCTGTCCACGCTAACGATATATATATATATCAGACAGTATTTATCAACATGTAAAATCTTTTAAGAATTTAAGTTATTAGTATCAGTAAACTTTGATGAATATGAACTGTTTAGCTTAATGCTTGATAAATGATTTTGATGAAAATTTCAAAATGAATTAAAACAAGAATTTCATATTAGTACCAGTAATCATATACTTATTGGTGACTAATTTTGAAAGTTAATTTCAGTAGTTCCATTGAGAAGACATCATCATTAGGGTTCATATATGGTGGATGTGAAACAATTACCCTTAATTGAAATTCATTGATCTTTGTGTAACAACATGGATTGATTAAATTCGAATTGTAATTTCGTAGATGATGTTTCAATGATTGAAATATCAAGCATTTAACAGGAGACCTGAATGTGTTAATTTAGTGGTTAGGCAATGTTGTGAATGTGTGTTGTTACTATGGTATCTAATATTAGTAGGGAACAACTTTCTAATACATTTTTGTCATGAATGATAATTGTAATAACTTTCAGTTCATTATGTAAACTAACAAATTTAATGATCTCTACAAATCACTTCGATGTATTTGAAATTGAATCTAATAAATTAATAGCTCCTATTGTATACAAAATACTTTATTAACTTTCTAAAATTGATTAGCCAAGAATGACATCTATCTATTGTGTTAAAAATTGACTGAACTATATGCAATAAAGACATATCAAATTATGAATGGTTGATTGTAAAGTGTACATCAATAGGAGTTTTGGTGAGATGGTAATGTATGAACGATCTTTGCGCGATGCCACACTGACCTTCAGAGTGTCCATTTAATAAATGGGACTAAATAAGCGTTATAAACCAGTATGGGAAATTCGAATGATAATTTACAGTTGATGGTTTGGGTTAAGAATTAGATTTATCGTTTTCATCACGAACTGACATCAGCTATAATGCCAAAACTCTATTTAGCTAAATGTATAGATGAATTTCGCTCCAAAATTCCCGACTCGTTATCATATATCAGATTGGTTCGTCCATAAATTATAATCCCGCCGGAGTTTTAATAATAAAGAAAAGGTTTTAAGAAGTTTGGTCACGAAATAAATTCTAGTAAACGTGAAAGTATTTAGAACATTTTCTGATTATCTTTATAAATAAGTGATTAACATTGTCAGAAGTAAACGAGAACGAAAACATCTCGATTATAAAGATTTATCATCGTTGACCAATTGAATCTAATTTGAGAGTGGTGTTTATGGAGATTTGAGTAATTTTAACAGTCGAATTCATGAGTCGATGTAATCTAGACCACCAGTGGAAACCTGAAAACACCAGACGGCCATTTCGTCCTAACATGGGACTCCTCGGCAGTGAGCATACACAATCCCTCACGTGAGACTTGAATCTAGGATCTACGGTCTCATGTGTGAACGCTTAACATCTAGAGCATTGAACCAACATCCAACAGTATTGATGCCTAATCACAATCAATCTATGACCCTGTGGAACCATCCATTCATTGTATGAAGTAGATACCTGTTTTTATCCGACACAGATTAGACTCCGCCGGTTATGGATCGTCACTAGAACTCCAGACAACCCATCTTCAAACCAGTCACTATTGAACACACGATCATTATCAGAATGGGGGGTTGGTTGGTAATTGTAACTGTTTTAATAGTTGATTTCATGAGTCGTTTTACATTAGACCACCATGATTCGATTCACATAATCACACAGACACACAGACGCACTCACACACACTGACACTAGAACTAATATTTTCCAATAAAATGATTTACTAATTAATTATTCATTTAAAATATACAAACATCGTTCGACTAATTGGATAGATTAATTTGTTACTCAAACTTTTCAACATTCATTATTGATTTCTACTTTTTCTTTTTATTATACAATAGTGAAATAGTTTTGCTTTTTTTTTGCACAAACAATAATAACGATAATAATGGAACTAACAACAACAACAAAATTGGAAATACACATAGAATTCTAACGATGTATTTGTGTTAGTTTTTGTTTGCAACATATTTCCACGATGAATCATTATTGTATGTGTATCCACTCTTTGTGTTCTTCCAAATTCTAATCTCCTGAATATCCTCCTTGTCTCTTTTTTCCTCTTTCCAAATTTATTTCAATGGATTATACTCTTTAAATAACATCTTCAAACCCTAACCCTTCCGATTACTGCTTATACTCTTACCGCCTCTACCACTACGGGATTTGAGTTGACAACTGCATCTCTGTGCTAATTTGGTATGGTAACTCGAAATGATGTACGTACGTACGAAGTTCTACGTTGTTACTGGCTGACTGACTGACTGGCTAATTATTGTATACCATATTATTTAGTTAAGAATTGAATACCAAGAATTTTGTGTAAACAATATTCCTATTTTTTAATGGTTATTAGTTAATTATGAATAATATCAGAAGGGTGGTTTTGTGGATATTATAGTAATTTTATTAGTTGAGATCATGAATCAATTGAAGGTAAACTATCATGGAAAACTTGACTCATGATCCTAATTATTAAAATTATTATAATATCAACAAAAAACCCCACTTCTGATGTTAATCAACATACACTCACTAGTCACGGTCTCCAACAAGTATTTCCTGAAGTTCTAGTGAGAAGCAGTGATCAGTGGAGTTCAACCTGGTCAGTTGTGAGATAATAACTCACTGATGACAATGGTGGATGTGTCTCTCAATTTCATGGATTAGTTGAAGTTAGACATTAAGACCGTTGGATACCGGCCGTCTCAGTGGTCTAGTGGTTAAGCGGTGGCGTGCGAGACTGATAAGTACTGTGTTCGAACCTCGCGGGGGGCGGCTGGATCTTGGATGCGCGCTGCTGAGGAGTCCTAGAGTAGGATGAAACAGCCGTTCAGTGTTTACAGGATCTCCATGATGGTCTAGCTTCAATCGACTCATGATCTCGACTATTAAAATTATGAATAAAATAAAAGAGGAATCTATTACATTTTAAATGGTTTAAATTTTAACTGTTCAATTCATCATTGAAATAGAGAAATCTTTAAACCTTTAAAACAGTCTCTTATAAAAATGAATTTCATCATATAATAACATTGAAAATGATAACTTTTTTCTATGTCTATTTGATTTCATAGATTTCATCACCTTTAATATGCTGTCAGATTGTTATCACAAGTCAACATACAAATTGTTAAAAAAGAGTAGTAAAATGCCATGTTTTTTTCATAATATATTATTAAGAACTGACCTAATTTAGATGATTATTGTTAGATTATGCATAACAGTTTCACCCTAGCATGGAACTTTTCAGCATTGCGTATCCACGACTTCACTAAAGAATAGAACCTAGGATTAAGGTTAAGCGTTCGCACGCGAGACTGAAGGCCCTGGGTTCGAGTCCCGCGGGCGGGATCGTGGATGCGCACTGGTGAGTAGTCCCACAATAGGACGAAACGGCCGTCCAGTGCTTCCAGGTTTTCAGTGGTGGTCTGACACCAATCGGTTCATGATCTTAATCATAAACTTAACAATCTCCACAATCCCTAAAATGATGATTTTCTATTTCTCGGAGGACGCTGAACAAAAATCGAGTGGTGATGAAACAATTGCACAGCACCTTCAGGCATTCAATGATTACCGAATCAAGAATAATCCATGATGTATACTATCAAAATCCTATTATCTTCAAAAACATTACAGTTTTATTTAGTCAAATAAAATATTTGTCGGTTTTGTAATCTTATCACATATAAGTAAATTTAAGAGTTGAATTCATAAGTCGATGTAAGCTAGACCACCATTGAAAACTTGGAGGCACTGAACGACCGTTTCGTCCTAGTATGGGACTCGTCAGCGGTGCATATACATGACCCCACACGTGGGACTCGAGTCCAGGACTTACGGTCTCGTGAGAGAACGCTTAACCTCTAGACCAATGATCCGGTATCCAATGATGTTAGTGTCTAAGTTCCATCGGCCCATGAATGGTTGCGCAACTAATTATAAATTACCTGAGGTAGATACCTGTAAAAAGATGACGAATTATTATTATGCAATATTTCTTGGCATAGATTTTACTTTTCCACTGAATAAAGATGAAACAGCAATATTTGTTTAAAGATTTGTATACAGATCCTGAAAAGATGCATCGTCCTCAAAAGCCTTTTATTGTGTTTTATTACTTTATCAAAGTGTAGTCATTGAACCATAAAATAATTTATTTAGAGTAGAAAACCTTTATGAGTGCATTTTAAGAACTACACAAGCGTATTGCAGGTCTTTAACACGAATGCAGTGATCCGTGATTAGAAGTGGTTACAGAATGTGGAATTCATAGGATGTAGAAAATTCACAGTTGTTTAAAAGTTCCCATAATGGGGACTTCTTAACAGTGTTAATCCACAAATTTACAATATGGGGTTGTGAAGATTGTTGAGTTTTTGATTGAGATCATGAACCGATCAATATTAGAGATGGACATCTATCTCAGACAATGGAAGATGGTCGTGCAATTTTGTGGATTACTTGAAGTTAAACATTAACATTGTTGGATACCGGCTCAGTAGTCTAGAGGCTAGTCGTTAACTCGCGAGATCGAATGTCCTGGTATTCGAATCCCACGTGCAAGATCGTGGATTCGTACTACTGAGGAGTCGCATATTATTCCACTTTCATTATTGCTCTGGCTTTAGTCAAATTTATAATGCCAACCAATTGCATGAAATACAGTGTTTACTTGAATCAATTAAGATTGTAAGATTAATTGCTAAAACAAATAATGATAGCATAGATGGCGAGAAATTTGTCTCATAAATCCTTTCATTAAACATGGTGCGATGCATGAAATTTTATAAATCAAATAATAAATAATAAAATGGGTCAGTTGTAAATAAACTCGCCATATTGGGACAAAGAAAGTAATAATAAAAATAACAATAATAATAACGAAGTAAGATAAATTTAAGGACTAAGAAGTGATGTATATTAGTTAGATTATGTTATGTAACGCTTAAAGTGACATGTTAGGTCTGAAACTGACCAAGGTAGACGAACTGGTGAGATATTCTGAATATTCTTTTTAATCCTTCTATGAATGTTGTTGTAATTTTCCAAAATACTAGTGTTGCTAATTGTAACGAAGACTGATCAGAAGGTAGTCAGGAATATGAACAGACCAAGAGCTTAAAACCCTTGGAAGTTAAATTAAATTCATACCTGTCGGAAAAATGAGTGACTAATTGGACTCAGTAACTCAATGGATAACAAGTTTTGCGTTTAAATCGGGAGGTACTGGGTTCAGGTCTCATTATAAACATCAACACACTGGAATGTAAGTACATCTAATTGGCGAGTTTTATATAGAACGAAATGCACATTCAGAATTCCATTGTTAGTTTCAGTCCACCTCTTCTAGAAAGCTACGTCACCTGTTACAAAAGAACAACAACACAAGAAGGAGTGTCAAACTGTGGATGAAGACTTCACCATTCATCGATTAATAATCCACAATTTATCAAAGGTCATCTGGTCAATGATCATATTTTGAATGTATCGAACTGCATATAGTTGGCGATGATTAATCCATAATGTAATCCATGTGTACAATTTACAATGTTAATAGATTTAACTGTATTTATTAACAATACATAATAAATTATAGAGTTACATATCCGTTTCCTGAATAGTTTTATTCAATGGAAGCCGAAATGAAGAAAATGTTAGTTATATCATCTATCATCTTTTTTATTAAGAAAAGCATTAGTTCCCACTGACATTACTGATCAAATGTAAGCTAAAGTGAGTGATAAGACACTGATATTTTTGTTGTCCAGTTTTCCTTCTTTAACTTTCGATACAATTGTTTTAAAATCATTAAGATCATCTATCGATGATCTCGTTATGTATGCCGTAGTATTTAATAAATAATCCCCAAGGATGAGGAGTTTAATTATCATGTGCTCACTAGTGACTAGCTTCGTGAGAAAATTCTCGGAGTTCTAGTGAGAAGCCGTGACCAGTGGGGCTAATCCATATCGGATAGTAACAGGTGTCTACCTCAGTACAAAGGAAGATGATCGCGTGATTTCGTGGATTGGTTAAGGTTAGACATTAACACCGTTGGATGCCGACCGGCTCAGTGGTCTTAAGGATAAGCGTTCACGCACGAGACTGAAGGCCCTGTGCTCGAATCCTACGAGTGGGGTCGTGGATGCGCACTGGTGAGTAGTCCCACAATAGGACGAAACGGCCGTCCAGTGCTTCCAGGTTCTCAATAGTGGTCTGACATTGATCGTTTCATGATCTCAATCAAAAACTTAATAATCTCAACAACCCTATACTGATGGACTTATTTCCGTACGCATCCAACAATCAACATCTGAATCAAATATCTTTACGAAAACCTTAAGCCGAATAAAACTAGTTTCTAATTTAACACTCCAAGAGATTATTATCGAATGCTGATGTATCATCCATTTCAAAATGGACATCAAGATTACTAAATGCTGGAATCGCAATGCCCCAAATCACGTTTAATTTAATGTATGAAAAATTTCTCATTCAAATCAAATACCTAATGTTTAAAATCATTAAGCAGATAAAGTCTATGGTCATTTTCCATAGCCTCTCGCTAGTCACTAGAACTGTAGAGTGTGGCATTTTCTTCGCGTTTCCGTTCACTGAATAATCATAAGTTTGGGTAATATACTGCAATGGTTATAAGAGGGATTTTATAATACACTGGAAGACTCATCATATTTATGGCATTCTAATTACTGAGCATATGCTTCAACCATATCTAATCCCAAATCATTACATAACCATATATCTAAAATTATTTTTGTTTAAATTATCACATCACAGTCGAATAATGATTCTGACATTACTTTGATTTCTCGCAAAACTTAGCATGAACATGACCGGTCAAGCATTTATCGTACAACAGACCGTGTAGGGAATGAGTCTGATGCTTCAATTAAAACTGGTGGTTTATCGAATCCATTATAAAATGTTATGTTGTAATAAGCGTACCTAAATGTTATGTTATAGATGAACCTTTTAACTTAATAAATCTTGATTGACTCATAGAATTCAAGAGTATTTGATTAACCATTTAATCTTATGCGTAATTAGATACATCATTCATTTGGTGGTAACGATGTGGCATCGCAAACACACACATCGAGTTTTCTCTAACCACTCTCACTGTTCAGAGATAGAAATCAGATGTGAATAGCAACAAGATGTTGGTCACCTGAACCAACATTTTTCTCGGGTGTTGTATACATATTAAGGTGGGAGGTGATTTTTCCGCACCTAGGTTCGTGCATCTGAATCCAAAAAGCAAGACTTATTTTCCTCGAAGAAGAGGTGAAAAGCTGGGCCAATGAGACATATTAATTCAGAGCCAAATGGTAAGTGATAGATGTTGACATCTGCATGCTATTTGTTAAAAATTGGCTCAACTTTCTAAGGAAACAGATATACACTAGCATAACTTTATTAAATAGACGTATATATATGATCCTTGTTAGCTAATAAAAGATTCCTACTGTTTATTGGTTTTCTTACTGATGTAACAGTTTCAGGCTTTCATAAATGAAGTATATATATCTGTATCACAACTCGATCGACCTCCCAACAAAATGTAAGAGTAAACATGAAAATAATCTTATTTGATTAGATATCTAACATTCAATGTAGTAATCACTAATTTCTCAAGTTCAAAGGAGATACAATACCGCCACTAATGAGAGTTATTGTGACTTGGGTTGTGCCAGACAATTATGGTTATAATTGGTCAAAATTCTTAGACTGTCACTTGAGCAGTTACTTAAATTTGATAAAACTGATATAGGTTATCTATCTAAAAAAATTCTACACATTCGAAGATAATCATTAACAATCGAAGACTATTGTCTAGGAATGACCTATTTGTATGTATACGTAATCTAGGCCTATGTCAGGTCACTAATAACTCGAAAATCTTGGTATTAATATTGCATGATATATCTAGAAATGTCAGCTTTCTAGAAACTTAGTTAGTCGCTATTATCTGCACATTATGGTTGCCGGAGAGCGTGTGTGTGTCTGTGTACACAGGTACAAAAAAATTTAGTTCCTAAACGTTTAAAGTTGCTGAAATTATAAGCAATAAAATGATAGCACAGCTGAATTCTAGTCAGACAGAATGTTTTCTTCTACTGATTTTGTTTCATAATGAAATCACACTTAAAGTATCTACGATATATTCACAAAGGTTTTTGAAATCATAATCGAGCCATTAACCCCATGCCCAACCCTCCTCCTTTACCTGGGCTTGGGACTGGCAGTAACTCTAGAAGAGCTACAGGTGGAGTTAACCTATCCATGTATTCATACATAATGTAATTGTACATATAAGACTATTAATAACTCCAATAACTCTGTAATAATAACTTTTAATATGGAGAAAAAAATGATTCTTCGAAGCATACGATAACAGATAACTAACATTTCTATAAAGTTACATACTTAACATACTAATGAATATCAACAACAAACTGGGGCCCGACTTGAACTACCGACTACTTAGAACTGAATTACTGTCACGATTGTGGACCAGACAACTCCTAGTGATCTACTAATATAAATAACAAAATAAATACATAAACGATTGATGAATTCAATGAAGTGTGATATTAACTTCTGATTACTTTTTTCATTAACAAATTACAGATGACAACATATAAGGTTACATGTTCATACATGTAAGATGATAAATGTTTAGAAAGTTAATATTAAAGAAGATACATAGAAGGAGCTATATTTTAATGGAGCAGACAGATGGGAATTAAACATTAACACCATTGTATATCGGATCAGTGGTCTAGAGGTTAAGTGTTCTGTCACGAGACCGAAGGTCCCAGATTCGAGTGCCACGTGCGGGATCGTGTTTGTGCACTGCAGAGGAGTCCTATACTAGGACGAAATGACCGTCCAGCCCCACCAGGTTTTCAATGGTGGTCTAACGTCAATCGATCCATGATCCCAATCTACAACTTAGCAATCTTCACAACCCACAGTTTAATAAGTTTACAGAAAATCCAAAGACTATCAGATGTAACCTAAACATCAAACCATCACAGTTCAACTCAGACTTGTGTGAATAATTAGTCTAATTCAAAGAATTATATCCATTTCGTTTGTTACATCGATTCGATTGCTGCATTTCATTAGATTATAATCCCATCAATTTAACTAATTCTCTCCACATCACACATCTAAGCCTCAAATGATTATGGAATCAAATTTATTCATTCCAGTAAGAACAATGACCAATTGTTGACTTGATTGTGTACAGTGAATAATCAATAAATCATATTGGATAAAATGTTGATTGAATAAGGTGATCAATGATAATGATAATAATCAATTAATATTAGATAGTTTCTAATGGAGTTAAGTGAAGAAATAAGAAATCTGGTAGTAATGAGTAGGAACTAATATAAAAGTAACCATGTTATGATGATTTATTTGTTTACTGATCTATAGATTTTATTTTCAATGTAAATAAATGTATCACTAACGTAATGACTTATAATTAGATGGATGGATAGATGGAAAGATGAATAGATTGCTGAATAGATCGATTACTCGACTGTTAATTAACAGTGAAAGCAAAGTCAGATGGTTGTCAGCAGTGGAATCCGGGACACGTGTTTCATATTATTTGAGACCCGTCAGTTGGATATGCCTTCATCCTAATGTTAATGCTCACTTCGAGACTCGAACCCTGCACTGTTCTCTTCAAACACCATTATTATCTGCTCAGCTACTGAGTCGAGATAGCCACTGAATTTTGATTCGCTTTTGCGTTGGTCATTTGTATTTTCCCACTACTGTTTAGGACCACAACTAATCAGTCACTTTGTCAAAGGTTTCTCTAGTGTAAAAGAACATTTTATACAGCGAAGAATGTTTAGTACATACAACTCTCATGTACCTGAGAACTGACAAGAATATACTCGATGAAATGGGATTAAAATTCTATCGGCAACAATCTAACCAAATCATACAGGTTAAAGGCGAATAGCCAAAAAATTAATAATAATGTCTCTTAACATTGTAATCTTGGGTTCAATCAAGCAAGACCATATTGTCAATAGTCCGGTATTATACAAGATCAAAATTAATCAATAAAAACAAACTTTGACAGCCTGATTGAACATCTGGGCTACTTGGTCCTGACATCTAAATATTTCAACAGGTTATCAATTATTGTGCGTTTCTCAAAAGTGTACAACCTCATGTTATACAAGTTACAAAATGCACTATCAAAGATATTGTGATTGCCTGCAATATGCAATGAAAAGAATGTACATTATTTCGATGTCCATTTACTGAACTGCTAACATACAACTGGCGATCACTCAATATTTATCGTCAGTATCAACCAAGAAGTATGAAATGGGAACTTATTAAAGTACATTGTGCTGAGAATTCTATATTGTACCAAAAGTCGAATATTGAGTAAAGCTAATAAATAATAATAGTAATTGTAATAGTAATTACTAATTGAAGTCAAACAACAAAGAATTCATCCAAGAAGACTGAGAAATCTGGTTATACAATTCGATGATTAAAATTAACTGGTATAAAACAAGGAGGAAATTACTCTAAATAACAATACTATCAGGTAGGTCATTTGGGAGGGTTTTTCAAAACATTCATTTACTATAAATGTTGAGAAGAAGATAAATTACATAATTCTTGTATATTGAAAACTCTTTCAACAAATAGTTTTTACTTTTCAATAGTTCAGGTCATGAACCAATTGAAGTTAGACCATCATAGACAACCTGGAAACACTAGACGGGTGTTTCGTCCTATTGTGGAACTTCTCAACAGTGCGCATCCACAATCCCGTCTCGTGGGATTCGAATCCAGTACCTATCAGTCTTGAGCGCGAGCGTTTAACCATTCGTTTTTACTGAAAAATACAAAGGATATTAAGAGATTACTTGTTTATTATTAGTTAAAGTATGAGACCCTTATTTTGAAGATCTATGGAATAATCTACTAATAACAAAGGTATCTTATTCGTGAAACTTTTATTGATTTTTTTATTGATGGACCATACAGAACCTGATGTAAAACTGAATTAGTTTTAATAGTGATGTTAATGTATACTGGTGAGTTTTCATTTATTCAATCTTTCCACATCTAGAACTAGAAAGGAAGGCCCAGGATAGAATGGGTTGGTGAACGCTAGTCAACGGCCTATGCTCTATTGGGAGTAAAAGACGTAAGTAAGTAGGTAAGTAAGTAAGTAAGTAAGTAAGTAAGTAAGTAAGTAAGTAAGTAAGTAAGTAAGTAAGTAAGTAAGTAAGTAAGTAAGTAAGTAAGTAGGTCAGTTCTACATCCAGATTATTAGCATACATTTTGATAGAGCATTCATTAGTTATTAGACTCCAAATGGATTTCCAGAAAAAAAAGACAAACTATCTATCTAGTACTATTCCAATTTCAATGACTTTTTATCCCAACTTATTTCGTGACAAAAATTCCCTTACGAATCATAGGGAAATTTACACAAAACAAAGGTAATGAATGTTAAGATTTGTAAAATATCATTTCAGAATGAGTAGGTAATTCTTTTTGAGAATAAGAATTACTTTTGAATCAATGTCAACTAGTTAACTGGACTAACTAATCAATAAACATTAAGAAAACAAAGGAGATAATCAATTTGTGATAGTATAGTTAATCAATAAATGATCATTACAAATAAACATGAATTATAAGAAACATATGAAACGTTGTCACTAATACAATGACACCAAAGGAAGACAAATTTTGAGTATAGTCAGTAAGATCAATTGCTTATTATTATTACGACTGGTTCTATCGATAGAATCATTGTTACGATTATAGTGAGCAACTTGATCAGTTGACTGGAATTACCGTTGATGCAAATCTCATAATGAGATCTATATAAATTCTCAGCTCGTTTAGCTTTGACTTAACTGTAACTGTTCACTTGAAGGTATAAATCCAACCAGTCGATTATTCACTAGCTTTGATTCATAGGTCGTTTCTATCTTACCATGTTACCAATTTTATACTATTCATACGAACTTCCTACTGATGTTAATTAATATCACTATTACTAATAATTTTCGTAATCCATTTAACGTCTGATCATTCAATTTGGAACTTAAGGCTAAGGGAGGGAAGGGGCGATGGAAACATATGTTTTGAAACTTATTCATCATAACAAACTTGATATCCAGTAAAGAAGTCTAAGCACACTATACTTCAAATAATGTGATTTATACTGAAATAAAGAACCAATCTTAGTAAGACAATTGCTAGAAACTTGGGATTACTGGACGACTGTTTTTTTCTCAGTATGGGACTCATCAGCAGTGCGTGTCCACGACTCTAAAGCTAGGAGTCGAGTTCAGGAATTTCATTCATGTGTGCGAGCGCTCTAAGCCGAGATCCTGTGGTGTACAGTGACCAAGAGGTCAGACGTTAGGACAAAAGATCGAAGGTCCTAGGTTTGACTCCTTCTTTCCATTGGTCGCCTTACTCTGATCTATTCAAGATATGAATGAAATTCAACAATCTCCACAAACTCATACTGATAATGACGTCTACTTTGCTAATTTGTATTATGAAAAATTACTTAGTTAGCTTGACCAATTTGTTACAGTGTGGATCCAAGTCGTCTTTCGTAACCATTTTCTCAAGGATTTTATTATTAGTGTGTCGATTCACCTAGACTGGTGGCCACATTGCAACATGGTCGATAGCATTCGATCTGCACTAAATAAGGATTTGACACACATGACATTGATCACCACCCAGTGATCAATCAATTGTGATTACATCTCAATCCTACAGGAGGTCGGTTGTGGGCCGGATAGCTCAGTGGTAACGTCTCTGACTGTGAAGCTGGGTGACACGGGGACGAATCCACCAGGGAGCACCAGTTCCTTCAAGATTACAGGTACACCTTGCTGACAAGTGCCAAGTAGCACGAAACCCGTGTTCAGAGTTTCCTGTCGACTACCTCCAACCACCATCTAAGCGTCATACAACTCTAAGCTATCTCAGTTGACGAAGATTCACTAGTTCACTAACCGATTTTTCACCTTTACATAATACTCTATGCTTTATCACTAATTATTGAATCGTTTTACACTAAGAGATTAACACTTCTGAAACTTTAGTTGTACATTTCTAAACTTATTATTATAACATTCTGTTCTCTGTTTTGTTTCTTATTTCTAGTTAATATTAACTTACTAATTCCATTAATCAATCTTATAAATTAATTTTACAAGTTTATAGACGGTATTCATTTCCTTAAATTTCCCCTATATACATAAAATAGTTAGTTATAATTAACATCTTTCTAATAGATAAGTACTTCCGTTCTACTCCGAAATAATGTATTGAATTATGTTTAACAGAATCATACTATACGTTGGTTTGTATATTGTTCAAATTGATTTATTATAATGATTTGTAAGAATTTTTACCGCTCAATTGATAAGTCCTGAAGAAATGAATGAATCAATGAGTCAATGAATCAGTCATCTTTTGTAAGCGTTTTAAGCGGCATACCTTTGACAATAAAGAGAGAAGTATTCATAATGTATTTACTGCTAAGTTTGAAGCTACTTTCTTTTATGTATACAGTATAGTGAAACGAAAATGAATGACGGTTTAAAAAACATTTTATGGTCAATCGCAATGATTTGTGCAGTTTAGCAGAAGTTATTAGTTGTAAATAATGGGTAGTGATCAGTGTCATATATGTCAAGTCCTTCGTAGTGCAGATCGAAATCTATCGACCAAGTTGCAATGTGGCCATCAGTCTATATGACTCGACATCACATGCACTATGTTGAGATGAGATGTTGGTCGGGGGTAGCCGATAGGAAACCCTGGACATAGATTTCGAGATATTTGGCACTCGTTTGCGAGGTGGAACAAGAAAGAACCTAACACACATAAGATTGATTACTACCCAATTATCAATCAATTGGAAATACATCTCAGTCCTACAGGAGACCAGTCGCGGTGCGGATAGCTCAGTGGTAATGTCTCTGAATGTGAAGTTAGGTGACACGGGATCGAAGTATCAGCTCCCTCAATATTACAGATACACCTTGCTGACGAGTGTCACATATCATGAAAACCTGGCCACCATCTAATGAGAAATATCTTTTTGCAAATTAAATCTAGATTACCATATAAAGAGTAATAATAATAGAATGCATTATTATAAATTCGGCTCCTTGCGAAACGAAATATTTGTCCAAGTAGCAATTAATCGATAAGGGGTTTTTAAGATCGAACATATTGATATTTTGTATAAGAAGTGTACTCCCATTTTGTATTGACTTGAATCAGAAACCTTCTTATTTATAAAACTAACTTTTGTATCCATAAATTGACCAGATCCGGTAAGCATCAGTCGTGCACAAACAAAATCGAGACATTACGAATCATCGTTGAACAGTCAGTTGAATGAAACTCGTCACCATACGTCAACTTCCTTGACTATGAGAACGAGTTTGACAGTGTGGATAAGAGGACTTCGTGGAACCTTCTTTGATACTATAGTGTCGTTGAGAGGATCGTCAACATCATACGGAATTCATACGACAAACTACAGTTAAACGTCGTGCTTAGAAGACAGCTGACTGATACTCAAGATACTCAACGTCCGTTGGTAGAATACCATCAGCAACAACCTGCTGTAAGAGAGGACAAACCAGCTTCGAGCTAAAGAGGAAATTAAGAAAAGACGTTGGAAGTGGATAGGACATACATTATGGAACTCAGACTGCAAGCGCTAACCTATAATCCTGAAGGAAAATGGAAAAGAGAAAGACCGAAGAACACATTACGTCGGGAATTGAAAGTAGGCAAGAAAAAAATGAATAGTAACTAAAAACAACTGGAAAGGATTGTCCAGGATAAGGTTGAATGGAGAGTGCTGGTAGGCGGCCTTTGATCTTTCACGAGGGTTAACAGGCGTAAGTAAGTATGGTGGAAGAAGAAAAGTTTTGCTCATAGTTTATTAATCATAATAGCTGGTTTTTCAGGACACGTACCTACGATTATCATTTAAAACACCATTAAGAATTCTGGTTAGAAATCTAACCAACAACTCAGTGATATAGTCTCATTGATTACTTGGTAAACGTGTCTAAATATCAATTACCGAGAAAGTAGTTTTTCTAACAGATAACCTTATAGTTTACCATTTAATTCTGACTTGGTAATCAGATCCAATGGTATGAACTGTAATCATTTATTTGTCCTGAACTATATCATCAACGCCTATATCATAGTTGATACTGCATAAATTTCTAAAATATTTTATCAATAGCAACTTATCATAACAAAATGAGTTTACTTTCTTGAATAATCTTCCTATTGAATTATCATAAAAAGGATTGGTGTTACATACTACTTATATCATTCAATATAAGTAGCATACACTACAGTAAGAGTATCATATCTTCAATATCGTTCTTGTTTTGTAGTTTGCTTTTTATATAGTTTTGAACTTAGCGCATAATTTAAATGAGTCAGTACGCACAAAATTCAGTGTATTAACATTTAATTTCCATGCAAATATTCATGTACTTTCTTTTTACCATTATTATGAACAAGTATTTGTCAACATGAAACACATGATTTACACGTTTGGACTATCGATTTATACAATGAATACTGTTAGTATACTCTGTATATGGTCATATTGATCTAATCACAATTAAAGAGATTGATTATTAGATGAGATTTCTTTCTAAATGGAGTAGGGTTCATAAACGATAGCAAATATATATGGTATAGTTTGGAAATAGGTAAGTCTGATTAAAAATGATTATCAGAATGAGGATTTGTGGAGGACGAAACAGTCATCCAGTGTTTATAGGTTTTCAATGATGGTCTAATTTAGATCGACTCATGAATTAAAGTATTAAAAATTATCTATCAAACCAATGGTGATTTTAAACAAACATGGTTCATAATTGAGCTAAATGAATTTATCAGGGATTTTCGGGAACTATGCAACACGAAACACAGAAAAAGGTTTAAAGATTAATAAGGCAATAGCTTTGAAAAATCTATTTTAAGGTTGTCAACCAATTAATCAACTTAAAACAATAATTCGCATGAATTCAGGTTCTGCGTGATAATTCTTATTGTTATCATCATCATCATCATCATCATCATCATCATCATCATCATCATCATCATCATCATCATCATCATCATCATCATCATCATCATCATCATCATCATCATCATCATCATCATCATCATCATCATCATCATCATCATCATCATCATCATCATCATCATCATCATCATCATCATCATCATCATCATCATCATCATCATCATCATCATCATCATCATCATCATCATCATCATCATCATCATCATCATCATCATCATCATCATCATCATCATCATCAAACTCTTTTCTAATAAATAGCAATCAGTTTAGTTGAATAGTAGGTACTTATTTCAGTTTTGAATTATTTATAGCATGTATGGTAATTCAACTTATGTTGGTTAAAAATTGACCAGTAATTATAATAATTATAATAATAGGAGTTCTGAGTATAAGCTGTAAACAAATCTATGTTTTCAATGTACGGATTTTGGTTCACGCATATATTTATGATTTATAAACACAATTATGCTAAATTTTCGAAGTCAGAGGAAACAACCAACTATTCATGTTTGGAAACGATTGTTATTCACAGAACAGGGTAATTCTATCAATTTGATATAATTTAATTTAGTCCATTCAACATTAAAATTAGAGATGCTTCAAAAGGGGATCTGCGCTAAGAATGTTCACAGAACATAACGCTAACAATTTTTACAAGCAATTAAGTCTATTCTAACATATCTTTTATCACTGAGTATATTGATGTTTAACAAATGTAGGAAGAAAAACGTTTTAAGTGAATTTCTAAGCGCAAAGTTACACAGGTTATTTATTAAGCTCTATTTGACCCATCGTTTTATCAGTCAGTTTGCATATAACACGATTATCATTCAGTGCTATCAAGGACAGTTGCCTTACTTTTCATTGGAATTATGAACCCATGTCAGTTAAACCACCATTAAAACCTGGAAGTACCGAGAGAGCATTTGGTAGTAGTATGGAACTCTTCAGGAGTGAGCATCCACGACCCAGTATACAGGAATCGAACTAAGGAACTTCAATGCTGTCTGCGATCGATTAACCTGTGGACCACCGAGATGACATACAACGGTTTTAAAATCGGAATGCAATTAATTTGCGAAACTCTTCGACTACCTTCCATTGTTATCGGTGGGTAACCATTTACATCCAATACGGTTTTAGTTGCACTGGTCGTAGTTCCCCACTAAAATTCTTAAAATTTCCTTTCAATACTATATCTTTGATATGATTTATCTTTTAACTGATGGCTCCATAGTTTACACTTACATCATTCTGTTTTTAAAAAGACTCATGAGAAACATTATTAAAAATTAAAAACGGATGACCACATTGCCACGGTTACCACTATACGTATATCATACTTTCAGAATGCGATTAATCCTAAGACCATTCACTGGTTATCAATAAAAATCACGTAAAGTAAAAAGAAAACCAATTTGACCAATAAAATGAATAGAATATGTATAATACTATAATTCTATATATAATAACCCTAATATAAATTATTAAACACTAATAACAACTAACTGACCATTGAAATTTACCCGCAAGACATATCACTAGCATCCAAAAAATAATATGATCAATTCATTTGAATTTACTCAATTTGAGACAGAGCATAACAATCTACCAATTTCCAGTACAATTCATTTCTGTTTCCAAATTGGTATCAGAAGGTGTTTTGTAGAGATTGTAGTAATCTCAGTAGTTGAGATCATGAGTCAATTGAAGCTAGATCACCATAGAAAATCTGGAAGCACTGGACGGCTGTTTCGTTCTACTGTGAGACTACTCGGCAGTGCGCATCCACGATCCCGCCTCCCACGACATTCGAACCCAGGACCTATCAGTCTTGCGCACGAACGCTTGACCTCCATAACACTGAGCCGAACGGCATCCAACGGTGTTAATGTCTAACTCCAATCAATCCATGAGATTGAGCGACATATCTATCACTGTCATCAGTGAGTTATTATCTCACAACTGACCTGGTTGGACTCCACTGATCACTGCTTCTCACTAGAACTCTAGGAAATACCTCTTGAAGCTGTTCAATAATGAGCATATATTCATGAATATCAGAAGAAGGATTTTGTGAAGATTGTAACAATTTCAATGGTTTGAGATCATGAATCAATTGAAGCAAACCCGGTAGCACTGGACAACCGTTTCATCCTATTGTAGGACTCCTCACCAGTGCACATCTACGAACCTACCAAATTAGTTTGGAGATTATCTATTTATTCAATTAACATATACTGTACAGTTTACTGACATTAGATTACATAATATTGAAATGACCTATATTTGATTTCATATTCACAATAATAAAATTATCAAAATAAACTGATTATATAATCGATCAGTAAAAAAAATTGATTTCTCTTTTTCTTTATTTTGCTGAAAAAAAACATTAATTAATATTGTATTTACACCCCATATAGTGTAAATTAAATTTATTGGGTCATTTAATTGAATTAATCATTATTTTAGGTTACTAACTGATGAGCTCAATAAAAAGAACAAAAAAATCAATAAGAATCAATAAAATGATATTTAGGTTTGTTATTATTATTCTTTTTGTTGTTGTTGTTATTGTTGTTGTTGTGACAAATAAAACATTACAAATGTAATTTTCTGTAGTTTACAAAACGTTTAAAAGTGTAACACCCCCCCCACACACACACAAAGGAAAGTTAAAATGATAGTGTTTAATGCATACAATAATTTTTTCTGGTTAGCGTCTTTTTAGTTAGTTTTCTACGGGATCTGGTTGCTAACCCCATGCCCAACCCTCCTCTTTTATCCGGGCTTAGGACCGGCAGTAGCCCCCGGAGGGTTAATGTATATAATACTTAAATCAATCCTATTTCTAAATTTTGATCCTGATAATTTATTTCATATTCATGATCCTTAATCTTGAAATCATGAAACATTTAGTCTTCATATCAAATATTGAACTATAACTGGGATCAATTTATGATTTTAATGAAATCTAACAATGTTCACAATTATTATAAACAAAGATGATGGTAAGGTATCATTATCAAGGTTTGATTTGATAATTTCGAATAAATTGAACATTGACTAGATTGTTATAAATTAACTAATAGATTTGTAATATCTCAATAAGTAGAAAAATTAGATTTTCTAACGTTTCGTGACTCAATGTAAGTCACTTCTTCAGAGGATAAATAATCAAATCAAAATGAATACAAGTTTAAATAGTACAACAGAACAACAAGAATATTATAATGATGATAACTAGCGGTAGAATTCAAGACACACATTTGGGACATTTCAGAACTGCATATTGATAATATAAGGATTTCTAAAAATTTATATTCATTATAAAGGTTTAACGTGATAAATAATCTATATCTGTATGAATGAATTTATGTGTTGTTATGCAATTATTCAACATGTATTCATATTTTTTGATATTACTGTTATTTTCAAAGATAGATAGTGACTAGTAGTGGAATCCAGGATGCACGTTTTGTCCCATCTGGGACACATCAGCTGGATGTACCTGCATCTTAGAGTTGATATTCACTCTGGAACTCGAACCTAGTGCCATACACTTCAAACACCATCGCATTTTCCACTTAGTAACTGAGTCCTGATAGCCACCTGCTTGTGCAATGGGGTGAAACATAAATTCACTGATTAATTGTAGCCTTAAACATTAATAGGAAGATTCAAATAAACAATACTAAGTAAATTTTACTATTATTTTCTTATCAGAAAGGCTTTTGTGGATATTATAGTAATTTCGATGGTTGAGATCATTAGATAATTGAAGCTAGATCACCATGGAAAACCTGGAAGCACTGGATGGCCGTTTCGTCCTATTGTAGGAGTCTTCAACAGTGCGAATCTGATATGAATTAACATATGCTCACTAGTGACTGACTTCGAGAGGTATATACTGGAGTTCTAGAAAGAAGCAGTGATTAGTGGAGTTCAACCGTGTCTGTTGTGAGATAGTAACTCACTGATCACAATGGTGGATGTGTCGTTCAACTTCGTAGATTAGGTGAAGTTAGACATTAACAACGTTGGATGCCGTCCAGCTCAGTGGTCTAGATGTTAAGCGTTGGTGTGCGAGACTGATATGCCCTGAGTTCGAATCTCGCTTGTGGGGGCGGGATCGTGAATGCCCACTGGTGAGGAGTCCTAGAGTAGGACGAGACGGCCGTCCAGTGCTTCCAGATTTTCTATGGTGATCTAGCTTCAACTGACTCATGATCTCAAGTGTTGTAATTGGTATTTTCTTATTGATAAACTATCCATTTACTTAGTATTTTTTTCTGTTTGGTCAATAACTAGGTGAAAATACTCCAAGACTGGTATAAGCTCATCCTTATACTATAATATATACATATACTCTTATCAAAATTTCTTGGCATAATTTGTTCCATTTATAATCTTACGTCATAAATGATTGATTAGCTAAATTTACTTAAAAGAATATTAATCTAATAATTTATATGTATATGAAATACAATATAGTGATTTATTATATCTCTTTGATAATGGTCATAATCAAGAACACATTTACTTAATGCTTAAGATTATTGATATGATCAGCGATATTACTGCTAGTGTTGAAGCTATCACGAGTTTACTTAATGTGCGAATGAGAACAAAGACTCGGTGACCAAAGACCAGTTAGCTAGCTATTGATGCGTCCCAGCCCCGCTAACTAGAGGGAGAAGTTCAAGCTTGGAATGAGAAGTATATTCTGCAAACAGCCAGAAATCAGCGATAACAACAAACACAATTCAAAAGGTATATATGCAGCACAAAACCGTCCTTGTGGAGAGTTACCAAATAGCATACTAAAAGACGCAATGGACCAATAGCATTTAAGATGTATCCCAGTGAGAAATACGACATGAAAGTGATAAGAGTGCCTTTGACGCGAAAACAAAGAAATTCGAATCTTCTAAATAAAATTACAAAATTAGGTCCTTTCTCAAGTGAGTTCTGGGGACCTTACGTCCCCAAAAGTTCAGTCAGTCAGTCAGCTACAACGTAAGACCAGGTACATATATGCATCGGTCCAAGTTGCCATACCTCATTAACACAACAAGATGGACACCGGATTCAGAGAAGTAGTTAATTCAGTGGTGGTAATATATAAAACAAAGATTGCATATAAGGATATAGTAAAGGAAGAAAGAATTAGTTCGTAGAAAGAAAGATATGAAGCGATTTTATTCTCTTAGTTTAAGGGAAGACAGAGAGTGTATACACCGACGCCATTGTGATCGATTCTGAGCCATGTCACCTACAGCCTCCAACCATTGGTTACGATAGTCACACGGACCCCAACCAAGTAGTCTGCATCTCCCAAAATGGCTCAGACTAGAAGTTAGTGACTTCAAGCACTGATGGCACGTTTCGGTTTGGCCGCCCCTAACTTCCTAACAATTACATAATGAATGTAAGTGTACAATGTTATAAAAGATTCTACTGGTTAATAGGTCATGAAGGATACAGTTATCCTATTGAACAAAGAATAATTTATATCATTTGATATAAAGTTTAAATATTATTATTTAAAACAGAATACAAATTTCACTTGATATTGTTTATTTGAATCCTCTTGTTAATGTTTTAGGACTACAATTGATCAGCCTCTTATTGGTATATATGCATAATGTGAGTATTGCCAAAATATTGCGTTAATTCAAAAGCATTATAAACATAGATGGATAGTGGCTAAGAATGTAAACTTCACTACATTGCACAAGTAAGTGGCTATCAGAACTCAGTAGCTAAGTGAATAACCCAACGGCGTTTGAAGCGAACGGTACTCATTTCGAGTTCCATATTGAATATCAACTCTGAGATGCAGGTAGATACAGCTGATGGGTTCGAAATAGGACGAAACGCGCGTCTTGGGTTCCACTACTTACCGCTATCCATCTTTGCTCACAGTACAAATTTATTTCAGCTTATGGATGTAATTTTCTAATATTAGAATTAAACAATAAGGAACTTCACTTTAATGATTTATATGACCTAGTATGAGAGATTTGTGGAAGTCGTAGTAATTCCATTGTTGAAATCACAAACTGATATAAGATAGATAACAATTGGAAATTCGGATTCACTCGATGGACATTTCGTTATACCATATGACTCCTCACCACTACACATTCATGATACCACATACATCTATCTATTACAGCAAAGACAATTTCAAGCAATAATCTTTTACACCTTAATCACTCAATCGACATCCAACAGTGTTACTGTCCCATAATGAAATGAAACAGCTGTCGGATGCACCTACATTTTTGTTGGCATCCTGACTTGGATCGGCTAGTGATTCCATCGGAGAAAACCTAAAGCATCCCTTTATTAGTAACTGATCTTTCGGTTCATTAGGGCTTGTATATCCAGATTTGATCCATATAAATTCTTAGCTCATTTAGTCGGAGCATTGCGCTTAAGAGGCTTTTCATATAAGCATTCATTAAATTTTATTTCCATAGTCGATACATCCTTTTAGCCATGGAGAACAAGTAGCTAACACGCTTGAATATAGAAAATAAGATGAAAAGCAGAAATGGATGGTGGTTAACAATGTAATTCAAAACGCGCGTTTCGCCCTATTTGGGACTCATCAGCTGGATGTACCTGCATTCCAGAGTTGATGTTCACCCCGAAATTCGAACCCAGTACCGCGCACTTTAAACGCCCTCGAGTTATTTACTCAGCCACTGAGTCCAGATAGCCACTAACTTACACAATGATGGAGGGGATTTATTTCATCTTTATATTGGTTGTTTGAATCTTTTCATTTATGTTTGGGACCGCAAACGATCAGTCTCTTATTGACATTTGTGCATCCTGTGCATCCTATACATCAATAGGAGGATTAAAACAACAAATACAAAAATGAATTAGAATAAGATTATGTTTAACATAACTGTTAAGATAGTTAATTCACTGATTTTCTAAATTTTATATGCACACATTAAATGATTTGTTGACTGATGTTAACTACTGTTCATTCAGTACATTCATATTAATCTACCAACTGAACCGTTTAAATCATTCCTATTTCATTAGTATATTGGATGTAGTTTTAATCAATGGTGAAATTAGTGGCTGGTGGATAAATAAGTGTTTATCTACGGTCTTTTATGAACCATAGCGCTAAGTTTATCAGTTTTGTTCCGTTGTAACAGTTCAGTAAATAACAGTTATTGTACAGTCATTACAGACGGCCGTACATATAACACTCTAAGCATTTTGATCAAAACATAACAGCAATATATTCTGACAAGAGAAATTATTGATTTATCAGAGTTCTGAACAAAGTATATTGAGATTATAATAATAAGGTCTATAATGACCTGATTCAACATTCAAGGATTACAAAGAGTTATTGATTGATTAATGAGAGTTATTCAGAATTCACAAGTTACCTTAAACAAGAATTAATAAAAATGGAATATGGTCATGCAATATCGTAGATTAATTAAAGTTAGACATGAATACCGTTGGATATTAGAGAAGTAGTTTACAGGCTAAGCGTCTGGGTGCGAGGTCTTCGGTCTTGGACTGGATTTCTGTGATCAAGATATCGGATGTGCACTGTTGAAGAGTTTCATACTAAAACAAAATGACCATACAATTCTTTCAGTTTCTTATGGATTGTCTTACTCAGATCAGTTCATAATTTAAATGCTATTCAACAATCTCATGTTGATCATTAAAAATCAATTGAGTAAGACGTTTATACAAACGAGTTATATCAATAATTTTACTACACAGTAGCATTTTTTAGACTGAATACTACTGCTCACTTTTTATCCAAATTCAAGATAAGAAAAAAGATAGTTTTAATTTGTCTGAGAATGTTCCACATACTGGAATGGAATAAGACAGATTTTTAAATTTAGACAAATAGTTTGATATTCCTTCGGCTATATTTTTTTCTAACATGTGTAGGCGGTATAGGTAGGCTGTTTAATTTTACAGTTTACATCATAGACTGATTGAAGTTAAAGTAGTTCCAGAAGCTTTAGTCATAATCCGTGACTGCTGAAGTTCAACCATATCTTGTGTGAGACAATTATCTGCCAATAACATTAGAATATAGTTGTATAGTATCACGAATTAACTTAACTTAGATATGTACTCTACTGAATACCGGTTTAAAGTATGATCTATGGCACGTCTATGGATGCTCACAGTAGCAAAGAAGTGGAAATAACAATATCGATCACCACGAAAAGAAATATGATTCAAGAGTGAGTAATAGTTAACTCAACCTCTCTAACATAAATTACAATTATAAACAAGAATTCAACGAAGTTTACATGTATTGACAAGGCTCGGTACAATAGTAAATAACTATGATATAAACTAATGTCATGACTATTTGAACACTCAATTTTACTGCTACCTACTAATATCACAAACAACTATGTAAGCGGTAAGCTAAACATTCAGTAAAATAGAGTAACAACATTTAAAGCAATAAGTTCCTTTTATAAATTTTGATAGAGTAATGAGAAGACGGTTGGGCAGCATCATTGATGAACACGGTGGATCTGATGAAGATATGAGGGCAGCATATTTACAACGGAAGAACATCTAGAACTCAAAACAACTGTCAACCAACACCAAGGTCAAAATTTTCAATACGAATGTCAAAACAGTTCTACTGTATGGAGTGGAAACCTGGAGAATTACGAAAGCCATCATCCAGAAGATACAAGTGTTTATTACCAATTGTCTACGCAAAATACTTCGGGTCCGTTGGCCAGACACTATTAGCAACAACCAACTGTGGGAGAGAACAAATTAGATCACAGCGGAGGAAGAAATCAGGAAGAAACTCTGGAAGTGGATAGGACACACATTGAGGAAAGCACCCAACTGAGTCACAAGACAAGCCCTGACATGGAATCCTCAAGGTCAAATGAGAAGAGGAAGACCAAAGAACGCATTACATTGAGAAATGGAGACAGACATGAGAAGAATGAACAAAAATTGGATAGAACTAGAAAAGAAGGCACAGGACAGAGTGAGTTGGAGAATGTTGGTTGGCGACCTATGCTTCATTAGGGGGGGGGGAACAGGCGTAAGGAAGTAAATAAGTAAGTAATGTGAAAATGAGAAAATGAAATTATTCTCTGACAACAATAACATTCATACATCATATATCTATAGAATAAAATACATTGATTTCATTAAATAATAAAAAACTGATTACAATACTACTTACAAAGTAGTATTTATCCCTTTGAGAATATATTACTATGAGAATTTCTATCTAAATATAGATATATTTATAAATTTATGACCATATTGTTATATTTTAATGAATATTGATTTAATAATCAATTTTAAAGAGAAAAATGGTTATTTTGAAACAAGGTGTTAGTTACTATTTTAAAATGATTAGTTGACTGAGATTGTGAATAAACTTTAACAATATTGATACATTTAATTATATTGCTTTTAATACTACTATTTATACTACTATTATCAATACTACTCATATTTGAAATGGTTTATTCTTTTTTATGATTTATTTATTTATTTGTTTGAACATATAAATGATGGTACAAAGGGGTACCCAATACATATGCGCATGTGTGGGCTGTGATACTGTCTGGGTGCTTAAATCGAAGCAGATAGTTTACTTAGGGGGCCATACCCGGAGCCTTCGACTTAATGGTCTGGTCCGCAAGGCAGTGGAGCAACGTAAGTAGATGTAGTCCCATGTTGGCCGGTGACCAACAATTGGTGGTACGCCATTTGTTCATTCAGGATCATGGACCCCATGTGGGCCATTGGTATGGAATGAGGGTTTTCCAACACCTCTAGATGGATCCTCTACACCCGCCGACTCAGTTAAAGCGTCGAACATTTGCTTTTCATCTTCTCAATTTCGTATACGAGAGTAATGCCGTGTAAAGGCAATTAGTAGGACTTCCCTGATAGTAGCTGTATACTCGAACACTCCCCATCCTTGGCTGTATCAGGACCGACATTAATGAACTATATTATCAGAACCAAAAATCTTTCAGGGAGACTATAATTTATGGATGAACCAATCACGTATAAGATAAAAGGGTTCGGATTTTGGCGCGAAATTCACTCATTCATTCGGATAAATATAGTTTTGGCATTTTAGCTGGTGTCAGTTTGTGATGAAAACACTAAATCTAATTTCTAAGCTTATTCATCAACCGTAAATCGTATTTTTATTTCCTCACGCAGGTTTATAACCCTCATTTGGTCATGGTTATTAGATGTACACTCTGAAGGTCAGTCTGGCATCGCTCAAAGGTCATCCATAATTTATAGTCTCACCTATCATTCATTGTGATATAAATCAGATAAATAAATTATTATGTAGATATTTATACTGAAAATAGCTTCTAAAGATGTTTCTATAATATTTATTGTATATTTTTAAACAGAAGTGAATAGCGGCTAGAAATGAAATACATAATACGCTTTTCATCCTATTTGAGATTCTTCAGCTTGATTGGCATGTATCTCAGTGTTGATTTTTACTCTTGAACTCAAATCCACTACCTTTCACTTTAGACGCTAATGAATTATCTACTTAGCTATGAAGTTCGAGTGATCTATTTTTATTAGATAAATTAAATGTGAGTTAATATCTTCGAAACTTTGTTATATGATTGACTTATTTTACAGTATAGCTAACATGATATTCTCATAACAATAAATCACTTTATGGTGAAAAAATGTTGAGATTTGACCATTATCCATCTTTAATTAAACATGCTTATGATTCAAGATAATATTGAGTCAATCCTCTGGTCAATTTCAGTCTTTACCATCAATTATAATTGATGTATAACTGAATGTCTCCATTCATTGAATTCATCTTCATTCTTACATCTTAAATGTATGTGATTTTCTTACCCTTTTTTGACTTAATTGCTAGTGCGAACCGTTTTTTCTAATCACAGTATATGGAACTGACTGATTATCTAAATCATTAAACTTATTTCTTTTTTAGCTTGACTCATCATTATGCCATATTTGTTTCATCATTGACATTAAGTCTACGAGTGAATGACACTATTCAATTTAATAACAAGAGTTGTTTGTACAGTAATCGTTGAGTGTAATTACGACATTTTGTAGTTCAATGATAGATCGTTTCTCAACTGATCGATCCATTAGTTGGAAACTTTCAGTTTCTGTAATAAATTAGTTAGTTTGATAAAGTGATATATTCTTAGATTATTACGAGGAGATATTGTATCCTAATATGATCCAGAAAATGATCTAAGGCATTATAGCAACATTGATACTTTATACACTACAATATTCAGCTACATGTTTTATCAATTACGTTGAATTTAATACTAGACAACATGGAGAGTATTCTTAAGTAATATAATTTGCTGCTCTTTTATTATCAGAAGGGGGTTTTGTAGAAATTTTAATAATTTAATAGTTGAATTCATAAGTCAATTAAAGCCAAACCACCATGGATAACCTGGAAACACTGAATGGCCGTTTCGTCCTACTCTAGGACTCCTCAGCAGTGCGCATACACGATCCCATCTCGAGAGATTCAAACCCAGGACCTATTGATCTCGCATCTAATGGTATTAATGTCTAACCTCAACCAATTCACAAAATCACATGACCATCTTCTATTGTAGTAAGATAGATACCTGTCTCTACCCGGCATAGATTAACTCCACTGGTCACGCCTTCTTACTAGAACTCCGAGAATTCCCTCACGAAGCTAGTCACTAATGAGCACATGTGAATTATCAGTATAATAATTTTTAAAAAATTGAAATAAAAGTAAACTAATTCAAAACATCAACCAAAATTGATTTAGGATACAGATAAATAAATAAACTGTCATATTTACATTTTACATTTTATTTTTTTTATTACAATCAAATATAGACTGACCGACATATTACTTAAACATGAATAAACAAAACATTTTGGCGCTAAAACATGTTTTTTTGGTTTTTTTTAGATTGTTTAAACGGTACATAATTTGATAATGTGACAAAATGTAAAAGATGAATCTTTATAATTTATTGTTTACATTTTCTAATCCCTTTCAAGGTTAAACTTTTCATATTCATGTTCAACGTTTTGTTTTATAAAATCTTATTAAAAAATCAATAAATTTGACTTTGTGATTTTATGTTACTAAGTGAAATTATAATTTCTGGGATATTTTTTTTGTGTGTTGATATTTTGGATAGTTTAATATTTTACCCCCATTGAAATGATGAATGGATCATAGTTAGACAACTATTAAATATGTTTAAATTTTAGATTACTGATTCGGTATCCAATAATGGTAATGTCTAACTTCAATCTGAGGAGTCCTACAATAGGACGAAACGGCTGTCCAATGCTTTCAGGTTTTCCATGGTTGTCAAGCTTCGATTGACTCATGATCTCAACTTGTTCAATCAATCTATTATCTTGGACAATATTTCATCTATTATCTCTAATCAATAATTGTCTTACATTTGACAACGTTTAACCACTACCACTTACAATGTCTTATCAGAACTGTAAGAATTTCACCTTGAAGTTAGTCATAAAGGAACACATGATTTTTATTATTGAAATGGATTTGTTTAAATAGTAGTATATTGTTGGTTGATAGATTGTTGTGTAAAATTATGGATTGATTGAATTTATACAATAACACTGTTGGATATCGATTGAGTGATTAAGATGTAAAAGATTATTGCTTGAAATTGTCTTCGCTGTAATAGATTGATGTATGTGGTATCATGAATGTGTAGTGGTGAGGAGTCATATGGTATAACGAAATGTCCATCGAGTGAATTCAAATTTTCAATGGTTATCTATCTTATATCAGTTTGTGATTTTTTAAATTGAAAATTAAATTTCACCAGACATTCAGAAAGTATTGAACAACTGTTTTGTTCTAGTGCAAGACTCTTCAGTAGCGTGCATTTACGACTCCATTCATGAATGGAACCCAGGATATTTTGACTTCAAAGCAAGTCACTAATCTTTAGGCCAATAACTTAACATTTAGTGATTTATATTTTGAACTTTAGTGGATTCGTAAGTCGTGTCAGGTAGAGACAGGTATCTAATCTCAGTACAGTGGAAGATGGTCCGCAATTTCATGGATTGGTTAAAGTTAGACTTTAACACCACTAGATGCCGGCTCAGTGGTCTAGTATATTGAGCGTTCACGCGCGAGACTGGAAGCCCTGGGTTTGAGTCCCGCTTGCGGGATCGTGGATGCGAACTGCTGAGGAGTCCAGGAGTAGGCCGAAAAGGCCGTCCAACGCTTCCAGGTTTCCAACGGTGGTCTAACACCAATCGGTTCATCATCTCAATAAAAAAATATTAGTTATTCAATAAACAATTTGATAATTATGTAAAATTAGTATCAAAAGGGATTTTTGTGAAGAATGTAGTAATTTTATCAGTTGATATCATGAGTTATTGAAGCTAGATCACCATGAAAAACCTGGAAGCATTGGACAACAGTTTCATTCTATTGTGGGATTCCTCACTACTGACTGGCTTCGAGATATATAGCCTGGAGTCCTAGTGAGAAGCCCTGAACAGTGGAGTTCAAACGGGTTTGTGTGAGATAACTCAATGATGACAATGGTGGATGTGCTGCTCAATTTCGTAGGTTAGTTGAAGTTAGACATTAACACCTTTGGATGGCGACTTTGTGGTCTAGAGGTAAAGCTTTCGCGCGCGAGACTGAAGACCCTGGGTTCGGATCCTGCGATTGCGATCGTGGATGCGCACTGGTGAGGAGTCCCACAATACGACAAAACGGGCGTCCAGGGCTTCCACGTTTTCAATGCTGGTCTAACATCAATCAGTTCATGATCTCAACCATAAACTTAATTGTCTCCACAATCCTATACTGATGATTGGTAAACAATCACTAATATTAATGATGTTTATTTCATCTCTAATACATCAAACTCTGTTGATCATTACTTCTTATTACGATCAATAGAATAATACAGCTGTCTAATACTTCCTAGTTATTTAACTATATTCAATTTGCTGTAAAAATGACAGACTTCTCAACCTTCTTGATTCCATTTCTATCTAAAACTAGTATTTTACCAAAACTAAACGTCATAATTATTGTAAGTAATACTAACACATTTCTACATCTAAGTTGTTGAACGTTGATCTGTTAACCATTATGTCTATTAATACTCATATAAATTACTATCCATCAATTATGAATTTCAATGATTGATATCTCAAACCTAGGGATTTACTTCTCATTAAAATGAAAGAAGAAGAAAAAATACAACTAATCCATATGATCTCTGCATTATATATATAAAACAAAAAAGACATTAACGAATAATCATTTACACATGATACTACTTATTATCTACTTAATAGACATAAAACATTTCTATGAACTAGTTCATATATAACAAGTATAATTTGTTCTGATTTTTTTTCCTAATCTAATGCATTAATATTCTCATTCATTGTCTTACTTGATAGACTTATAAGCATAAAAGTAAACATATTTATTGTCCAATAAGTAGCATTATTGATATATATATTCAACCTATGTTGATAAGTATAAAGAGTTAAAACAAAGAGATCAATCCAATTCAAACGAACAATGATAATAATGATAATGATCATTTGAAAGATATTGGTTGTTGAATCAAATCCTTTGTGTTAAATCAAAGTTATTTTGATGTAGGTTAAAATCAATGTCATATTATTCATTAATTATTGTATGGGAAAATTAGACGATTTGGACTTCAAAGATGACCTAGCCCTCCTATCGCATACACACGAACAGATGCAGATGAAGACAGCCAGTGTAGCAGCAGTCTCTGCATCAGTAGGCCTCAACATACACAAGGGGAAAACCAAGGTCCTCAAATTCAAAGCGGAGAATAGCAATCCAATTACTCTTGGTGGGGAAACTCTGGGAGATGTAGAATCCTTCACATACCTAGGAAGCATCATCGATGAACAAGGAGGTTCAGATGCAGACGTAAAGAAGAGGATTGGTAAAGCAAGGGTCGAATTCCTACAATTGAAGAACATATGGAACTCAAAACAACTGTCAACCAATATCAAAGTGAGAATCTTCAATACCAACGTCAAGGCACTTCTACTGTACGGAGCTGAAACTTCGAGAACTACAACAACCATCATCAAGAAAGTACAAGTATTTGTAAATAGCTGTCTTCGCAAGATACTCAACATCCATTGTCCGGATACCATCAGCAACAGCCTTCTGTGGGATAGAACAAACCAACTTCCAGCTGAAGAGGATATTAGGAAAAGACGATGGAAATTGATAGGACATGCATAACGAAAATCACCAAACTGCAAGCCCTAACTTGGAATCCTGAAGGGAAACGGAAAAGAGGAAGGCCAAAGAACACATTACTTCGGGAAATAGAAGCAGATATGAAAAGGATGAATAACAACTGGAAAGAGCCGGAAAGGATTGCCCAGGACAGGGTTGGATGGAGAATGCTGGTGGGCTGCCTATGCTCCTTTATGAGGAGTAACAGGCGTAGGTAAGTAAGTAAGTAAAATTGTTATCATATAGTTCTGAATATATGATGATATATAATGTACATAATCAATTGCGTGAAGATAGCTTACAGGTGAACTCGAAGAAGCTGTAAGATGGTCAGAAAGAGCTGAAGATATTTTATCCAATCATCTTTTTGGAGAATATTCCAGAATTCCTACGTGTAGCTTGCCTGTTAGATAAATGCTAATAACCATTTGTATACGGATTGGAGGACTATAATAATGATTAGGTTTTTACTAAAAAACTATAAATACCTGACAGTTTTGTACCATAATTGATACTGTTTAGAATAGTATTCCTTTCATCTGTCTTCTGTCTTCTTATTTGCCACTTGGAAGTGTTCTAGCATGCTCAAATGTTCAAGTTATACACGGTATATTAAGAATCTAAGCTCTAGATATAATAAACTATCGTTGAGAAATTTTAGCTGTTAAATTGTTTAATGAAATGAGATTAGCTTAAGAATGTTTTTTCCAAATTATAGTTTACTAATGAACATTGTATAAATGATCACTTTAACTAATAACCTTACTAAACTTAGAAATATTTGAGCAATCAGTTCAACTTTAATCTTCATTTACCTTTGATATAAAAAATATCAAATTATGTCATATTCAAGGAAGATTAAACAGGAAGTACTGAATTGTGTAAAGGTTAAGTTCGAATTTGAAAGAAATTTATATTTGATGATTAAAGTAACAAACTGAAAGACATTCTAGAAAAACAATACTTTATAAAAACTAGAGCTCTCGAAATTTCGTGGATTGGTTGAATTTATACACTAACATCATTGGATCTCGGATCAGTGGTCTAGAGGTCAAATGTTCACGCACAAGACCGGAGGTCCTGGGATCGAATCCTGCTTGCGGGGTCATGGATGCTATCATATCAAATGGTCTTTCAGTGCTCCTATGTTTTCAATGGTGATCTAACATCGATCGATTCATGATCTGATTCAAAAAAATCCTTTTGTATAACTTTATAAAGTGACCTAGTTTGTTAATGAGTTTATTGTTTTACAATTTCCAGTCAATAATTATTAGGTGACTGAATTCAGAACATATAAGAACTAATCGAAATGTGTTTAGTTCAATCCCCTGTTAAGTATCAGACAATTTTAATTGAAGTATGTCCATCATCTGAACTATTTATTTTCGTTAATCAATAAACCGAATTAGCTGTTACTGCCTTCAATGATTCACTTTTAATTAGATGTAGTGATTTCAATTCATGTGATTGTAGCTTTCTTTCCCCACGAGGTCACTAAAATGTAGTCAATGTTTCCACTAGTTCGAATACACATTTACACTTAGCTTTCATTATTAATGTGGGGATATATGTAACTCGTAAACATTCTCCACTGTTTAGTTCTGATCATTTTATTATTTGTATTCTACCTAAAGTAGGTGGCAAGCTTGAGTAAAGTACATTTTTGCATCAGACAAAGTAAGTTTAATATAGGAATTACTCAGAAGATAATATACAAGATCTGAAAAAGAAGTTTCGTAAGACAGACTTGGATTTGTTTCTAAATAACTTAGTGAAAGACACCATTGATTTTGCAACATGCTATCTTAAACTTGATGTTTATTGCTCCCCTAAAACCATTTTTGTAAGTTCTGGTCGACTTACATGCTCACAATTAAAACGACGACGGGGGAGGAAGAAAGAATGTAACAGGAGAAAAACTTCATTGAAGTCCGAAAGCTAAATAGTCTAATGAACCAATAAATTAAGCGTTTGAATTCAATGTTTACTTAGAAACCCCTACGTGTAAACACGTTCCAAATATTTGAAAACTAATTAGAGAGCCTACTGGTGGGAGACCCAGCTGAATGTTTGTAACTTAGATAAGTCCTTTGTACGTCAATCATTTGATGTCACGATTCGTCTATCCAAAATTTTAAGAAGAGTTGTGTTCTAATTTTCACTGGACGTCCAAAAATGTCTTCCGCCACTTAACCTGCCCCGATATTTAGGACCTGACAAAATTCCAAACCTCTATTTTAAGAAGAATGCTGAAATTCAATTTCATCCATTCACGAGTACATTTAACGAATCCTTCTCAACCAGTGTCCTACTGAAAATGTAGAGAAAGATTAAGATGATTCCAATACCAAAGAAAGTATCTGATGATAAGAATGCAAAATTTAGCCTCATAGTAATAACTTCACCTTTTCTCAAAACAATAGGAAAACTATTGTAACTCGCATTTCAATCTGAATTAAAAGAGAATATCGATCCATATCAGCTTGTTCACAAATGCGAAAGAAGTACTTCAGATGCTTCTGATGTTCTTCACCATAATATAGTGTTCAGCTTGGAAAGGGGTAAGAAGTATGTTCGATATGCAATTCTAAATTATACTTCTGTCTTTGACTCTGTCCCAAGATCACTACTAATAAACAAGTTTGCTAGAGTCAACACCGACAACTGGTTTCACTTACCACTCTTGAAGTAAACTCACACTGTGCTTGGAAGAAACGGTTCAGTCTTTACTAAGTTAAGTTGGGTCGCAAGAAGCTGTCTTTTCTCTTTTTTTATTTTCATTTCTTTGTAAGATGTGCCATCTTCTACAGAAACCACTCTTGTTAAATATGCTGATGGTCGCACTGTATACACATAGATTTTTACCTCCACATTTCCTCGAAACAAATGAGTTCCTGTTTCTCATTGATCCAACTGTTAATTTTAGTTTGAGAAATGAACAGCCTTCAAATACCCTGTTGGTACCCCATAGAGTTTGTACTATTGTAGATTCGGTAATAAAAACAGTGTCAAAGTTCATTTATCTTGGTGTAAGTTTCTCCTTTGATCACTCTTGGTCTTTTCATGTTTTGTTGTTGTCGAAGAAAGTTTTCCGTCTGACTTATATAAAAATATGGTACATGCTTTTGGCATTACTCAACATTTACGATTTGTAAATTTTTGCATGTTACTTATTATTCTTTACTGTCCTCCTTATTCTTTCCCGGGTTTGTGAGAAGAGATTTTGTTGTATTGCAGAGAGTGCTGAGGACAGTTAGCAAGGTGTATGATGAATCTCTTAAGGTCATTATTAGTGTGGTTATGGATAGACATCTAAAATCCTGGAGACTTCTGACAGGTGTTATCAGTTACTAACCATCCATTTCATTCCTATCTCTCTCCTTTTATATTTATATATATATATGCACGTAAGTGAAAATATAAAAGCTCTACAACATCTTATCTAGCAAATATTCCATGCAACGAACAGGTTGTTAGAGTTGACCTAATCAATAACTTGTATTCTTAAACATGGTTCTAATTAAAAAGGTTGTACAGATTCAAAACTTCTTCTTAAAAAAGACGTTTCATCTAATTCCAGATAGTTTATCTACTTACTTTATGTATGTATGCAGTTATCGTATGTTTTCTTTTTAAACGTGGAACCTGTCAAAGTATTTCTTGCTAAAAATTCTATATTGTAATAAGCACACAGTATCGAGTAACGCCACTAATCGGAATAATAAGAAGTAAGTTCAAGTAGACTAAGATTTATTATGTGGTGTTTAAATGAGAGTTAAAAACAATAAGGTGGTCTGCTTGAATATCTAGGCTACCTATTCCTGCCGTCTGGATATTTCAACAAGCTATCTGTTTTCTTGTTTGCTTTAACACATCATTATGCCTATCAGTGCCATAAACTATTCAGGTGAGTTTATGAAAAGTTTACGACATTTCGCTGTACAAATTATAAAAGAGCCCAATCAGAGACATCGTGGTTGTTGGCAATATAAATCGAAAAGAATATACATTAATCAGATGTCGATTCCTGAACTACTAACGTCTAACTGGCGATCAGTCAATATTTATCATCAGGATCGATCAAGAAATAAGAAACGGAATCATGTTGAAATACATTGTGCTGAAGATTCTATATTGTACCGTGACAGATGTCCTACAGAACTTGTGTATACTATTGTAAGGATCTTATATCTAGGCTTTGATCAATATTTATAACTAACATTTCATTCAAATTTACCTTCATTCATGTTGGTCGTTTAAATATTTTTCACTTTTCTTTCGGATTGCAATTGATCGGTCTCTTTTGGTATATTTTAATGCTATACGGATTGCCTCAATATTGCGTCTTGGATTCTACTGTTAGCCATCGTTCATCTCTGTTTGTAATTCTTGTAGCATGTCTTCCATAGTCATTTAACTGATTTGATTGAATTTAAATAATAATGACATAATGTAATATGTTCACAGTGGTAAGTATATGTTATAAACCTACTGTAATGAATTTAGTAGCAATCAGCATAATGAGTGAAATCTGATGACTTGAGATTCGTCAACTATTTAAGGTCTTGACATAATCGATTGTGTAACATCAAATAAGCCTCTTAGATGATATATATATTACTGGAAGTAAAATCTCTTAAAGGACTGATGTTATAGTTCTTACATAAACTTACAAAAGATCCATAAAGTTGTTAAGTACAGTTTAACATCGCAGTTATTCACGATCCTAAACGTTAGATGGAGCAGAATATGCCTAGTTAGAATTTTGTTAGTGTTGATATATGTTGATAAAGCGTATTTGCTACCAAGACGATATTCATGATTCCTTGGAGGTGTAACTCCCGAATATAGGTACTTCAGGTACAAGTTATCCTAAAGCTGAATGAAAAAAACACAATAATTTATTAAAGTCAACTAACGAATATTTTATATATTGCTACCACATTACAGAAACACAATATCGATCAATTAATATTCTTTTTATGCATATCACTAAGAAGAGAAAGTACAGTATTACAGATACTATGACAGACGGCATCAAACGGTACTATTTTCATGATAACAAATTAATGATGAATCTAAGTTATCACCTTTACTGTTTAAATGAATTGATTTCATCTTTTAAAGATTATTATCTACTATTGTGAAATGTCAATGGCTTGTCTATTCATGATGATTAGGAGTATTTGAAATATAGTATGAACTACGAATAACTCCGCCTGGAGTCCCTCCGGGGGCTACTGCCGGTCCCAAGCCCGGATAAAGGAGGAGGGTTTGGCATGGGGTTAGCGACCCCATCCCGTAGAAAACTAACTCGCTAAAAAAACGCTAACCAGAAAAAATTATTCAAACCTAAGTAAGTAAGTAAGTCAGTATGAACTAAAAATCCCAGAAATAACGTAATCAAATCAAGCAGTACTAAATAAGCACAAACGAATGTATTGTATTTAGGATTCGAAATCAAGCTTTTAACAAGTACAAAGGAATCATTAGTTCATTCAAACGCCACTCTGTTGTTGAAGTTTACCTACTTAAATGATAGATACTGTAAACTAATTTTAATGATAAACAATCTACGTATTATTTACACATGTACATAGTATGAATCCACAACCATAATCAATAAAATACAAGTATTTATAAACAATCGCCTACACAAGATGTTCAATGTCCGTTAGCCAGATACCATCAACAACAACCTACTTTAGAAAAAAACAAACCAGCTTTCAAATGAAGAAGAAATTATAAAGAGACGCTGGAAGTGGATAGGACATACGTTGATGAAATAATCAAACTAGATCACGAACTATGCACTAGCTCGGAATCCTGAATCGAAACCGAAAAGAGGAAAACCAAAGAACACACTACGTCGAGAATTGAAAGCAGATATGAAAAGAATGAATAGTAACTGGAAACAACTGGAAAGAATTGCTCAGGACAAAGTTGAATAAAGAATGCTGATAGGTGGTCTATTCTCCTCCACGAGGAGTAACAGGCGTAAGTAATTCAGTAATAGTATGTATCAGATATCCAGTTAGACATCTATACTTCTGAGTGTTAAAAAACATTCAAATGGATAAATAAATAATGAGAACTTTGCAATGTAATCATTTACGTTTGTGTAGAGCTATTACATATGTATTTCATGTTACAAATGTTTGACTTTCTTTAGATATACTTGTAAATTTATTATTACGATTCAAGTATTAAGGTAGTATACAATCATCATTACTATCCTATCGCTTCATATCTTTCAATATTTTATCTTTTCTTTCTTTACACATTCAAGAATCAACAAATGTGTAACTTTTCAGTTAAAATTCACTTTCCATCTATATGTTAGGTGTTTATTGTTTATTTAAAAACAATATATAGGTTGAATGGCAAGACTATAATTTATGGACGAACCAATCACATATAAGATAACAGGTTTCGGATTTTGGCGCGAAATTCACTCATTCATTCGGATAAATATAGTTCTGGCATTATAGCTCGTGATGAAAACCTTAAATCTAATTACTAAATTCAATCATCAAGTGTAAATCATAATTCCAATTCTTCACACAGGTTTATAACTCTTACTTGGTTCTAGTTATCAGGTGGACACTCTGAAGATCAGTTAACCGTCGCTCAAAAGTCGTTCATAATTTATGGTCTCACCGATTGAATAATAGTATAAAAATTGACTTAATAACCTCTAAATGTTACTCATCATACCAGTCTAGAGTCTTACAATAGAATAATTGGAATAAATAAGACATTATTGATAATGTTATATATATTGTAGTGAACAGAACACGAGTGGGAACAATCGAATGTATTTGACACAAAATTACAGGACTTTTTAGTAAAATCTAACAATCATAAAGTAAATGCTTAATTTGCAAAATGTCCACCAATTGTCTCAAAATGACTCAGACTTCATCGTTCTTACATTTTCATACAAATTGCCATCTGTTTCCATTCTTTACTGTTCGATTCTCTTGTGTCTGTACTGCCAAACTTTCTGTTCACGACTAACATCATCTACTACTTTTGTCAATATAAGTAGCACACACCACAATATATATCAACTATGGTTAATATAATAAATTCTATAATCATTACAAACATACAAAATATAAAAGTAATTCAGTTTAACCTTAATTTTTTGCAAAATTTCAAATTACCTTAATTTCAATGATTTTAGGTACACAATAAAAGTTTATTTACCTTGATTGTATCTTTTACAATTCGCTGGTTAGTTTAATATGAATAACCATTAACTAATGTCTACATAGAATTCTATTTCTAATATGAATATGGTATTGTATCGTATTGTATGTTGAATATTAAACTTTACATTCGATAATACTGTTAATCATGAAGTTAATGAATCAGTTTATGAATAGTATTTAAGATTTCATATCAGTTGTTAAAAAGTTACTCACAAAGATCTTTTATCAATAAGTCATTGTAACATCCCAATATCTTAATAGTTGAGATCATCAGTCAATTGGAGCTAAACCACCATGGAAAACCAGGAAGCACTAGATGGCCGTTTCGTCCTACTCTAGGACTCCTCATCAGTGAGCATCCACGATCCTGCCTCCTGAGATTTGAACCCAGGACATATCAGTCTCGCACACGAACGCTTAACGTCTAGACCATTGAGCTGGACGGCATCCAACGGTGTTACTGATTAACTTCAATCAATCCACGAAATTGAGCGACATAACCCCCATTGTCATCAGTGAGTTACTATCTCACAACAGACCTGGTTAAACTCCACTGGTCACTGTTTCTCACTAGAACTCTAGGAAATACCTCTTGAAACCAGTCACTAATGAGCATATGTTGATTAATATCAAAAGTGAGGGTTTTTGTTGATATTATAATAATTTTAATAGTTAAGATCATGAGTCAATTAAAGTTAGACCACCATAGAAAACCTGAAAGCACTGAACGGCCGTTTTGTCCTATTGTGGGAGTCCTCATCGACAACTGCATCTCTGTGCTAATGTGGTGTGGCAACTCGAACTGATGTACGTACGTATGAAGTTCTACGTTGTTACTGATTGACTGACTTACTCATCGCATTATGTCGGATGAAGAAAGTAAATAAAATGAAAACTAGAATTTAAAGTAAAATTTTCATGGACAATTATTCTCTTACATGTATGTAATACTTACTCATTAAATGAAAGGACAAAGTTCTTGAAAACGCTTATTATCACACATATTTAACACTAAAAACCGTATGTGCTATAAATTCACTGACATGTATTCTATCTTGCAGTCAGTCAGTCAGTTAGCCACAACGTAGGACCAGACATATATATGCATCGTTCCAAGTTGCCATACCTCATTAGCATAACAAGAAGAATGCCAAATTCATAGAAGCAGTTACTTCAATGGTAGTAATATATAAAAGATTTCATACAAGGATATAATACAGAAAGAAAGGATTACTTCGTAGAAAGAAAGATATAAAGTAATTTTAATCTCACAGTCACCTAGGGTCTCTAACCATTGGTTACAATCGTCGCATGGACCATAAACAACTAGTCTGCATCTATCTTACAGTGAGATGAAATATAGGAATGAGTCAGTTAGAATCGGAAATATGAGTAGTAAAAATATTTTTGTATATTGTTTAAAACATTAGAGGTCATAGTGAAAAATTTTTGTTTTGTCACTATAGAATAAGAAATGATAGTGTTAAATATATCAATTTGTTAATTCAGTCTCCATAGATTTTGTATAATCAGGAAATCAATATTATCTTGACATGGTGCCACTGAACTTTATGAACTACCTAATTCAATTTATGATAGATCTTTTTTTGATTTTCTCTAGAAATCTATTCGTTCTCATAGCTACAGGAGAACTTTTATGTTTAACTTTAATCAAGACTAAGGTTCTATTTGGCTTTTTTTATTAAAAGTTTCAGAAGACGGGTTATCTATATCCATATGGAAGGATATATACGTCGTTGTTTTGTTTACTTTCTGATTGACTAAGAACTAAGTGGAAACTTGTCGTGATTATTTAAAGCTCGTCATTATACTGATAATGACACTAATAGATTAATCGTTTAAAGATCCCCCATCACATTAAAAGACTAGTATTTGAATGAAGAATATTCTTTTCAAGAAATTCTCTTCAGTTTCTATCTACAATTCATATATCCTAATGAATAAACCGAAAAATGACCAGGTTAAAGGCAAAGTACATCGTTTGAAATATGTGAATTTAGGACTGCTAAACAGAATACAATAAAATTGTGAACACCTCCCAGCATGGCTAACACAAATGTTTGATGAAGAAAGTGAACAACTCGATATTGGCCCATTTAGTACAACCTAGTCTTAGTGCTAGTAGAAAGCAATCTTTTTCAATTACTTATAAGGTGAGTAATTTTTTCTACCAAAGTTTGTCAGACTTAAAGTCCTTCAAACGGCTGAAGCAGTAGCCATCCGGATAAAGAAACCGGAGCTGTACGTACAGAAGAAATATCTTCAATTACTCCTCCTCCCCTGGCTAACATCAAGGCCAATTAATCAATAGTAATCTTAGCTATTGAATGACCTAATTTGACTACGACCTTTCGTAGTCGTTGGATGCCGGCTCAGTGGTCTAATGGTTAAGCACTCGCGCGTGAGACTGACAGGTCCTGGTGTTCGAACCTCGTGGGTAGCGGGATCGCGGATGCGCATTGCTAAGGAGTCCCATACTAGAACAAAACGGCCATCCTGTGCTTCCAGGTTCTCCATGGCGATCTAGCTTCAGTTGATTCATGATTTTAACTATTGAAATTACTAAAAAAATCTCCACAAAACCCGTTCTAATTTTAATTGTCTCTGTTATCTTCATTCACAAATCTTTGTATTATTATTATTATTACTATTATTAGTGGTTAAACATCATTATTATTCTCCCCTATACATGATTCATTCACTTCACATTTATCCATCCTTATTACGTCTTACTAATTTTTCACATAATATAGCCTTCCACTAAACATTTGACCGAACTGTAATTGCACTACTATTTTTGTCACCCTATCTGACCCATGTTCATTCTGATCATGGATCTTAAATTTTACTTAACATATACGCAGATCCAAGTTAACATTCTAAGTCATATCAACATTACCAATTTTATTGTATTTTGTTTAACATTCCTCAATTCACATATTTTAAACGATGTACTTTGCCCTTCACCTGGTCATTTTTCGGATTATTAATTTGGATATATGAATTGTAAATAGAACCTGAAGAGAATTTATCGAAAAGAATATTCTTCGTTCAAATACTAGACCATTAGATTAAACAAATCAAATAATTTTTTTTTTGATTGAGATCATGGACTGAAACACTGGACGGCCGTCTCGTCCTATTGTGGGACACCTCAGTAGTGCTTGCAGGTTTTCAATGATGGTCTAACATCAATCGGTTCATGATCTCAATCAAAAATAAAAAAAACTTAACAATCTCCAAAACCCCTAAACTGAAAATCAAATAATTACCTATGAGAGTTATCACAACAACTTTGAACTATTAATGGAATAATATCATTCATAGACAATCAGGACAATATTTCCAATTGAATAAGTAAACACATTACAGTAGGTGTATTGTCAACTGTTTAATAATATACAAATTAGTATAGTTACATATAAAAAAACTTTAAAAAAAATACATATTTTAATCAATAATATTTCATATCCGACCTCTTTGTTGTTGTTGTGGTGGTGGTGGTGGTTGTTGTTGTTGTCCCTGTCATTTGTGATGTATTGATTGCACTTACACTATATGTTTGTTTTTAAATGTGACCAACAGATTTGTAGGGGATGGTTATAAAAAAAAAGAGTGGAAACAAAAGAAAACAAACATTTATTATTATGAATAATACTATATATATATATTTAGTAAAACTTTTCCGACTTCCTTTTGTCGCTTAGACACCATAGACGTGTGGGTTTTTTTTCTTCTTTAAAAATACATTTCACTAATGTTTGTCAATTTTAACTAAGTTGTTTATGATTTTTATGTTGATTATTAGAAATTCAAGAGTATTAAGTTGATATGATCATTATGTTTACACTGTACATTAGTTGTGTGTCATAGCATTTATTGAACAATACTGTCCAGAATATATAGAATAGTATAGGGGTTTTAATGAAAATTGTCAAGTTTTATAGTTTACACTTTAGAAAATCATTGAAAAAATTGAAATTACTACTTTGTACAGGCATAGAATTCATCAGTAATGTAGTTTATAAGAAGTCAAACTCAGGACTTTCAAAAGGTTATGAAGGTTGCTATTTACTAATAGTATCTATGTGCTTACTGATGACTAATTTTTAAGAAATAATTTTTGGAATTCTTGTGAGAAGCCATGATTGGTGGTGTTTTAATCATGTTGAATGTAAGACTGTTATCCATTAATTACATTAGAGGATAGTTGTGCAATATCACGAATTGATTAAAGTTAGACATGTGAACTGAGAGACTCGAATTCCCTAGGATCATGGATGCTTATTATTCAGGAGTATCATATAAAAAAATAAAACAATTCAGCAATTACTGGTTTTCACTGGTCGCCTAACTAAAACCACGTTATGATGTGTACTATAAAATACATGAATCTTTACCTGAATGAAAACTGGTATCATAACTTATTCTTTAATCAAGTGTCTGCTTTTATTTAATAGAAAATGAAACTCAATGGAAATACATTTTATTGTAAGCAATAGTTAGTTCACTGAAAATAATTCAAGATCTTACGGTTAATTGTGGTATCTATGGAAGTTTATCAATAGGTACTATTTTCACAACCTACCTAGTTATTCTAACAAACATTTTACTCAATAGTGTAAAACATAATCTTATACATTTTCAGTCATTACTAGAATAGCTATGCTATATACTTTTTAACCTACACATTATATGACAAAGTCTGAATCTCGATATGAAGCGTACACTTCATCAAATTAACTTTGTACTCTTTCCTTACTCCGTACTATTGAAGATGAACTTATGCTAAGCATATACCAAACTCGGCAGTTACAGTTATCTATTACAGACTGGTGACAAATAAGAATTTTCGGGAAGTTATACAAGAACTAATCAAAGTTACATGTTTAGTATACTATTGTTTTTCAGAAGGATTATGATTCATTGTCAAAGAATGCAATTAATTTTATTCATTACTGATCACCTGAATAAGTCTTCTGAGATTAAGACATAGACTCGAATTCCCTAGGATCATGGATGCTTATTATTCAGGAGTATCATATAAAAAAATAAAACAATTCAGCAATTACTGGTTTTCACTGGTCGCCTAACTAAAACCACGTTATGATGTGTACTATAAAATACATGAATCTTTACCTGAATGAAAACTGGTATCATAACTTATTCTTTAATCAAGTGTCTGCTTTTATTTAATAGAAAATGAAACTCAATGGAAATACATTTTATTGTAAGCAATAGTTAGTTCACTGAAAATAATTCAAGATCTTACGGTTAATTGTGGTATCTATGGAAGTTTATCAATAGGTACTATTTTCACAACCTACCTAGTTATTCTAACAAACATTTTACTCAATAGTGTAAAACATAATCTTATACATTTTCAGTCATTACTAGAATAGCTATGCTATATACTTTTTAACCTACACATTATATGACAAAGTCTGAATCTCGATATGAAGCGTACACTTCATCAAATTAACTTTGTACTCTTTCCTTACTCCGTACTATTGAAGATGAACTTATGCTAAGCATATACCAAACTCGGCAGTTACAGTTATCTATTACAGACTGGTGACAAATAAGAATTTTCGGGAAGTTATACAAGAACTAATCAAAGTTACATGTTTAGTATACTATTGTTTTTCAGAAGGATTATGATTCATTGTCAAAGAATGCAATTAATTTTATTCATTACTGATCACCTGAATAAGTCTTCTGAGATTAAGACATAGTATTCTTCATGAATGTTTACAAGTTGATATGCAATGTATTAATGAAATTCTAATAAAACAGTTTTGCAGTATTTGTACAAACTTATTTCTCAGATAGGGTTTTGTGGAGGTTTTTTTAGTAATTTCAATAGTTGAAATCATGAATCAACTGAAGCTAGACTACTATGGAAAACTTGGAAACACTGAACGGTCGTTTCGTCCTAGTATGAGGCTCCTTGGCGGTGGGCATCCACGATCCCGCTCGCCGTGAGATTCGAACCCGGGACCTATCAGTCTCACGTGGGAGCGCCTAACCATTAGATCACTGAGCCGGCCGGGATCTAATGGTGTTAATGTCTAACTTCAACCAATCCACGGTTAATCGCTCGCGCTCTAGACTGATAGGTCCTTGGTTCGAAGTCAAATTGAACCATTCTACAATTTAGTTATTAAAAATTACGAACGTCTATGTAGATAAGTGCTAGATATACAAAAATTTAATTCATCTTTGATTCTAACGAAATATCTCATTGTTTTTTTAATTGAAACAAGTATACTACTCATTAGTCTACTCTTTTATTCATTACGATTATGAGAATTAATTGTTAATATTATAAATGAATAAAGTATACATAGATTATTATTAGTATTTAGTCAAAGTAGCTTTTAAGTATTGCTTAATTATATAATGGAATTATGAAATAAGTGGTATTAAGGTTAAGTTTAATTTTTGTAGGGAAAAAAAGAAATGGGGGATTATTTTAATTGAGATGGATGTCAATTTATATTATAATTGTAACACCAAATAATTAAATTTCTATAGGGTTATTCAATGTTGACTAAAGTAAGATCAGGTTAGATAATAATAAATAAAGGTTGAGAGAATACAACATTTTACCAGTTTATGAAGTTAATAAGTATTATATGACTCTTTACATTTATTAACTGAAGTCTTGGTTGACTTATTTACCTATGAACAGAATACTGTTCTTGCAAGGTTTGAAGCTATCACGAGTTCACTTAATCTGCGAACGAGAAACAAGACTCAGTGACCAAAGACCAGTTAGCTAGCTATTGATGCGTCCCAGCCCCGCTAACTAGAGGGAGAAGTTCAAGCTTGGAATGAGAAGTATATTCTGCAAACAGCCTGAAACCAGCGATAACAACAAACACAATTCAAAACGTATATATACAGTACAAAACCGTCCTTGTGGAGAGTTACCAAATAGCATACTAAAAGACGCAACGGACCAATAGCATTTAAGATATTTCTCAGTGGGAAATACGACATGAAGGTGATAAGAGCGCCTTTGGCGCGAAAACAAAGAAATTCAAATCTTCTAAATAAAATTACAAAATTAGGTCCTTTCTCAATTGAGTTCTGGGGATCTAACGTCCCCAACAGTTCTTGTTGTTTGTTTTTTGTATACAACAATCTTTCAACTTGACGTATATAATAGTACACATTCTTTCGAAACATTTATTGGTTGTATAGTAATGATTGAGTACTGTCCGATACTATAATGATTACTAAATAATTTCAACTGTTGAGATCATGAGTCAGTTGAAGCTAGACCATCATGGAAAATCTGGAAGCACTGAACGGCCGTTTCGTCCTATTGTGGGACTCCTCATATTAGTCTAGCTTCAATTGACTAATGATCTCAACTGTTGATATTACTACAATCTCCACAAAGCACCTTCTGATTACTAAATAATTATGTTGAAGTTAGACATTAACACCGTTGGATGCCGGCTCAGTGGTCTAATGGTTAAGTGCTCGCGCGCGAAGCCAGTAGGTTTGGGTTCGAGTCCCGCGGGGTGCAGGATCGTGGATGCGCACTGCTGAGGAGTCCCATACTAGGACGAAACGGCCATCCAGTGCTTCCAGGTTTTCAATGGTGATCTAGCTTCAACTGACTCATGATTTCAATCTGTGAAAATTTCTAAAATCTCCACAAACCCCTTCTGATAATTATGTTTTTAGTATAGAAAATTCAGTAAAAAGATCATTAAAATTTATAATTTGGATAAGAATTGGATCTTAATTAGACAACTATTATTCTAAGCATCATCAACATAATCACTGATATAATAGTGTGATCGTAGACATTATTGATTATAATACAACTCTCTATTGGACATTAACTTTGTTCAGATAAAGATTCCTGAAAATTTAGTCATTTAACATAAATACTCATAGATGTTCCGATATTGATTTAACAGACGTTTTTTTGTGTAGAACTGCACACTGATTATATGGACACGGTGTATATATATATATTGATTTAGTTAGTAAATTGTTGCATTTTGGTGTATAATTATTGATTTAGTTAATAAAATGTTGCTTTTCGGGTTACTTAACCTTTCTGATGGAGTTTCGTTCTCTGAGCTGGATGGTTTGGTCGTAAAGCTTTCATCGTTCTTCTGAACGACATCATCAGCACAAACTTCAACAAGAATTTATCCATCGGATAGTAAAGATCTGTAATTTTATTGATTTTATTTATGCTTCATAAAAGACTATTAATATTATTACATATCACTAAAATAGTTCACTTTAAACTTTAATTACATGCTAAATTCATAATCTTGGTGTACAGGAAACGTTTGTTCAGTCTCTTAAGTTACAATGGTCGTCTCTTCATCTCCGTTACTACATTTCCTAACAATTCATTGTACATGATCTATTTTAACAATGTGATTATCTAATTTTCTTCGTATTCATTTTATAAATTATTACTATCAGAATGGGGGGTTTGTGGAGATTGTAGTAATTTAATAGGTTATTGATTGAGATCAAGAACCGATTGGTGTTAGACCATCATTGAAAACGTGGAAGCACTAGACGGCCGTTTCGTCCTATTATAGAAGATGGTCATGCAATTTAGTGGATTGATTGAGGTTCAACAATAACACCATCGGATGCCAGCTCAATGGTTTAGTAGGTTGAGCGTTCAAGCGCGAGACTGGGGGCCGTGGGTTCGAGTCCCGTGGGCGGGATCGTGTATTCGCACTGGTGAGGAGTCCCACAATAGTACAAAACGGGCGTCCAGGGCTTCCACGTTTTCAATGCTGGTCTAACATCAAACGGTTCATGATCTCAATCAATAACAATAATCTACACAACCTTATACTGATAGAAATTTAATAGTTGGATCCACGACTCGATTTAAGCAAGCCAACCATTAAAAACCTGGGAAAACTGAACTGCCATCTCGTCCCAGTATGGGACTCCCCAGCACTGCAAATCCACGGCTCCGCACGCGGGACTCGAACCCATGGCATTTGGCCTCGCGCGCGGACGCTTAACCTGTAGACCACTGAGTCGGCATCAAACGGTGTTAATGTAATACTTAAACCAACCCTCAATACTGAACCACCGTCAACCATTGTCTTCACTTAATAACTGCATCATACTCAACACGGTTGAACTTCATTGGTCACGGCTCTTTTTATGATGGTCACCGTAAAAAGAAATTTTGTTATTGGCATTCATAGCCGGCTTTTTATTTGCTGAAGTAAATCTATCTATCATTATCGATTTTTAGTGAGACTAGACTAAGTGTAATGCTGTACAGCCTAGGACTAGTTTGTTAACTTAACCACTCTGAATCTCTAAACTTACAGCAATGATTAAAAGGCAATGTAACATTATATAATTTATTTTAAATAGACTACGAAACTAACTTCTCTGGTACCCATTCTAAGGTTACAGTCGGTCCTTAGACCGGGAAAAATCATTCAAACTCTGCGTTGGGAAATGGATAGTCATTATATAGAAGAGCTTTGAAGCCTGATTGGGAAAACAGAGAAGTTACGAAGCTGGTTTCTCCTTTCACAGAAAGAGCAATAATTAATAATAGGTACATGGAATTACCAAACAGTATGAGAGACCGAAAACTAAAGAGCAGAATAACATACGACTTGAAAACAGAATGCCTCCGTTACAGCTGTCAAAGTGGCTTTCGGCTATGTCAAAAAGCTATTGATCTCATACTTTCGAATTACTTGTGCACATAGCAAACTATAATGAACATTATATATGGTCCAGGAATCAATAATGAACATATAAGAGTAAGTGTTAGGTCTGTAGTACTGTAGTGAACGAGAACATAATCGAGGACAACCAAATGTATTAGAACATGAAAGAATAACTTGAATAACTTGGTAAAGTCCGAGAACCATACAATAAATAATTCATTTACAAAATGTCACTCAATTGTCTCAAACTTCATTGTTCCTTCGTTTCCACACTAATCAATCTCTGTTCTCACTCTATTCCCTTCGATCTTCTTAACCTTCTGTTGCAAGGCATTCCACTCTCCATTGGCGATACATACTACTTATATCTGTCGACATCAGTAACATATACCACAGTACTACCTACACCTTTTCAATAAGAACTTAGTGACCTGGAACAATTTGTTCAAATACATTCACGAAACAAGAATTGAGTTGAAATCTAGCTTGGAACTCAATAGAATCTTATCAAATTTCTAATCTACTTAATTAATTAACAGGTTTCAATTGAATTTTCACTTATTTTTCAAATCATTTTAAATCTTCTTATGGTAGATTAAATCATTCTTAAACAGTGTAGGTGATTTAAGTAAGCTTCAAAACCAAGTGGTCACAAGTTGAACTACTGAGCAAATGCTACTGAATATTTTTCAGAAGAAAAGGCTACACAAAGGAGATGATGACAACATGTAGAAGTGGATTAGCTTTGAGAGCGGATTTCCGTAGTTCTAATAACGAACTATGACTGGTGTTCGCCACCCCTTCCAGCTAAACAAGTTGTTGAAGCCTAGTAGGCCCTTCTGGAAAGAAACAGGTCACATCGAAGCACGATACAACTACCGGGGCTAGAATAGCTGATTTTGCGACCAGTTGAATTTTGCACCATGAGAAGCAACCCCGTAAATTACATGCACCACTTTTGTCAAAAATTTTTGTCGTTTTTCCATCCAAGAGTAATTGTGCTGAGTTTCTTTGTGGAGTTCGTAATCGATTTGAAGATATCGGTCGAACGGGTGATTAGCCCGATCTCTACCACCCGGGTTACCGCTCACGTTAGTTCATGAGTCATTCGTCCCACTATCCAGGAGACACGACGCAGATGTGTCAGTAGGATTTTGCTTCTGGTACTGTTCAATTATTTCGGGTGTGAGATAGGTACCTATCAGGAAGAACAGGAGATTTTTGCGCAATATCATAAATTGATTGAAGCAAGATATATACATCATTAGATTCTAGATTACTAGACTAAAGTTTGAGGTACTGCTGAGAGACCTGATTTCCTGAGTTCTATCCCCTGTGATGGTGTTGTGCATAAACACTATCAAAGAGTCCTATACTAGGATGAGACAGTTGTCCAATACTTCCTAGTTTCCAGTCACTGTCTGACTAGGGTCGGTTCATGATCTTAATGATACAGAAAATTTAACTGAAGCCTGTTAATTATTTAAGTAGATTAGAACTTTGATAAGAGTCTATTGAGTTCCAAGCTAGATTTCAACTCAAATCAACGAACTTATTATCATTTATATGATAGCATAAGTAGTCTTTACCATTTTTGAAATTTCCATAGGAACTTGATTGATAGACTTCGATCAACAGCATTAAACGACCAGACAAACATGATATTGGTCACAATTCATTGATCAATCGATTGTAAGTATTACAGTCCTAATACAATTCAATCGCTGCATGAATAGATCAATGAGGACGTTTTTCACTGGATCTCATATGAAGCATCACTTACCTTTCAATTTCAAGTACACATTCTTCATGAATGTCAACTAACACAAAATCCAAATTGTGTAGGATTTTCCATCAATTACTTTTAACAGCATAAGATTTTCAAATCAATAATTAGTTAATCGAAAATCGATTTATTAATTAATTTATTTATTCACTAAGTGACCGACTTCTTTCATCATCCAGGTTATATACACACCTCTACATTGAAAGTTATATATCAGTATTTACTGATATATTCTTAAATAGTCTTTTTCAAGTTCATTATTATTGTGATAAAACATAAAAGTATTATCTGTTCTATAACAAGTAGATTTGTGGAGATTTGTTTAACTTTATTGAAATGACGAATCTATCAAAGATAAACCAGAATCGAAAACCTGGGGGGATTGGATGGCCATTTTGTACTAACATGTAATGTACACTGCTGAGGGGTTCCATATTACGACGAAACACCTGTCCAGTTCTTTCAGATTTTCAATGGTTTTATTCAGTGTATGATTTTAATGGAATATCAATGGAATATCGGTCAACTAATTTAATTTGTGAATACTAGTCGAAATAAATGTCAGTACATTCAGTGAAAGTTGAACTTATATGACCAATTTTTCAGTCTAACGCAGCATTTATTTATGAAGCTAAAATGTATGTGCAAACACTGAAGTGTTCTGTTCAAAACATGTTCGAAACCAATGTCTAACATATGAATAACTCAATTACATACACAGTGTATTTCTCAATCCAATCGAATATTCATTCAGTTTAAAATCAGTCAAAGGAAATCTAACTAAGTGTTAGAACAAATTAAAATTGATTTGTACTTCAAATACAGAGATGACCAGTGTACCACAGCTTATGAGTTTATCAGTTACATTTAAAGTTTATTTATTAGACTAACGACGGCAACATAAGCCTCCAAACATTGTCTATTATTTAACAGCTATGTTTCGGTAACCAAACCAGATCCCAGCGGAGGAAGAAATTAGGAAGAAGCGCTGGAAGTGGATAGGACAGACATTGACGAAAACACTCAACTGCGTCACAAGACAAGCACTCACATGGAATCCTTAAGGTCAAAGTAGAAGAGGAAGACCAAAGAACACATTACGCCGTGAAATGGAGACAGACGTGAGAAGAATGAACAAGAATTGGATGGAATTAGAAAGAAGGCCCAGGACAGAGTGAGTTGGAGAATGCTGGTCGGCGGCCTATGCTCCATTGTGAGTAACAGGCGTAAGTAAGTAAGTAAGTAATGTTTCGGTAACAGTTGTTTTGACTGACATATGCTCACTAGTGACCAGTTTCGTGAGGTAATTTTAAGAGTTTTAGTGAGAGGTCGTGATCAATAGAACTAAACCCTTCTGTGGTATGAGGCAGTTACCCATTGAAAACTCAATATCATGGATTGGTTGAAGTTGAGGAGTCCCATACTTGGACGAAATGGCTGTCCAGTGCTCCCAATTTTACGATGCTTATCTAACTTAAATTGATTCATGACCTCAATGAAAGTTATTTTGCCATCGTACTATAGTTCTCTACTGGATAAAATGACTGACGTTGAAAACTATATAAACCATTATATTCCAAATCAGTCTAAATGCTAGTCCTATGTAAGATGGCAGTTAAACAATGTTCATCAGTCCCGTAGAAGAGCAAGACGAGTTCCTAGTTCTTTCTAGTTCCAGTATAACGATGACAGGAATAATTAAGTCTTGATAATGACTGGTATCTTGTTGAATGGGTATCGACAGTTCGATAAGCTAGGCTACCAAGGGAACTATATCTACCATAACTACCAGAGGAGTCACTGAGACAGATTAACTTCAACTTTGGTTGTTTATCAATAATAACAACAAATATTTAAGAACAAATGTGATCATCAGATCATGAGTCAACTGAAGCTAGACTACCATGGAAAACCTAGAAGCACTGGACGGCCGTTTTGTCCCATTGTGGGACTCCTCAGCAGTGCGCATCCACGATCCCGCCCCCCGCGAGACTCGAACTCAGAGCGTGAGATCAAATGATATTGGTTTAGATTTAAAATATACCAGCTAATGACACAAAGTTACTTCAAACTCTTTTGTAGATAGTAACTTCAGTACACACTTATTTCGCTTACAGTTATTTATGACTTTACTTCTGTTTAATGGTTAACGTATTGCCTAGTTTACAGATGAAAAACCACTGAATTAATCAATAAACATTAATCAATTGTCCCAATTGCTTTTTTATGTCATGAAGCGCAATCTAACGTCATTAAAATCCTAAAGAGATTTTGTTTGCCAAACTGTAATAAAATAGAATGATGTAATTCATTTCATAATAATTAATGGTAAGACATTGAAAATTTTCATTTCTAGCTGAATATATCTATATTTTGGGTAGTAGTATAGTGAGCGAACACTTGATAGAGATAACTAATTTACTGTTTAATGTAATTTTACATAGTGGTTTAGTAAAATGTGAAAATCATATATCAAATACATTGTCTTCCCATCGTCTTTGAATTGTTTCTTACAAACTTCATTATTGCTTCATTCATGTTGTTATATTGATTGCTTTCATTATTGTTGTCACTTCTCTTCATTTCAGTCTTACCAATCGTGTGCTCATAGGCCTCCTGCTTCTGACTGTTGCTACATACTAATTATATCTGTCGACATAAGTAGCATACAGTACAGTAGCACAGGGCTATCATCCTTTTGATTATTGTTAGTCGGTCACATTCTATTTTAATGGCTGGCACTTTTGAAGTTAGTAAGTATTTAACATAACGAACCTAAGGATATTACTGAATATACATTATTGTCACTTCATTATGATTGGTTCGGTTTAGAACTAATAAATTATCAATAAACTTCCCAGTAAATTATTCTTAAAACTGACTACAAGTAAAATCTTTTGAATCGCATCAGTTTGATCTGAAATCCAATTTTCTGATCATTTAGCATAATAGTTTTGAAACTGTCGATTAGAAGGTTAGTGTTTTTGTAGTGATAAAAATGTCAAGGTGAAATCGAATCAACAATTCTGAACACTAATAGAGTTACCATATATTTACGGGTGAAGTTTGTTTATAATTTAACGAAAATGAGCAAAGATGGATGATAGCTAGTAGTGAGATCCAGCACACGCGTTTCGGCCTATATCGGACTCGTCAGTCGGATGTACCTGCATATCGGAGTTGATGTTCCCTCCGGCAATCGATACTGCTACCGTTCGTTTCAAACATCATCGCGTTATCCGCTTAACTACTGGGTCACGATCGGTACTGGGTTTGAGTCCTGGAGTCAACATCAACTTTGGGATGCAGGTATATCCAGCTGACCAGTATCAAATAGGACGAAACGCTTACCATGTATTCCACTGCCAGCCACTATCCATCTTTGCTTATAAAGCTTATGACCTAAGGCAATATCGAGGAAAACCGTACATCATGCACATATGCCAACAAGAGACTGATCAATTGTAGACCTAAAGCAACAATCGTAAGATACAAGCAAACAACACCAAGTGAATTTAAGAAGAATGAATTATGGAATATTCTTTGAAGAACTTACAATAAACAAATAAATCACAATATTATGCATTTAATAGAAGTTATAATAGGAATTTTCACTATACGTTTTTCTTCTTCAAAATATTGTCTGATTCTCTACAAAAATAGTCTACAATGTTATTTAGTCTAATCTTAATTACAGATTAAATACCATGGATTAGATACGTTATAGGTAATAAAGGAGATGAATAACCCTGTATTAAATTTCGTGTCTAATTTGTTTAAGTCATATGCACGAAATTTATAATTAAATCTTATTGAATAATAATCTAAATCTTGATTTGCCTAAGGATTGACGTATTATTTAACTCTATACCTGAAAGAATTGTTAAGACATTGTTACATCAATACCTTAGTTATTAAATTACAGAATTAGTTCTATTTTTTTTAAATAGTATTAACGACTTAATTAATCAATATCAGATGGTTTTTGTGGATATTATAGTAATTTCAATGATTAAGATCATGAGTCAGTTGAAGCTAGACCATCATGGAAAACCTGGAAGAACTGGACGGCTGTTTCGTCCTATTGTGGGATTCCTCAGCAGTGCGCATTCACGATCCCACCTGACGAGATTCGAAGCCAAGACTTCCCGTCTTGTGGGCAAATGCTTAACCTATAGACCGCTGAGCCGGACGGCATCCAGTGGTGTTAATGTCTAACATCAACTAATCCACAGAATTGAGCGACATATCCACCATTGTCTTCAGTGAGTTACTATCACACAACAGACCTGGTTAAACTCCACTGGTCGCTACTTCTCACTAGAACTCCAGGATGTACCTCTTGGATGCCGGCTCAGTGGTCCAGTGGTTAAGTGCTCGCACGCGAAACCAGTAGGTCCTGGGTTCGGATCACGCAGGGGGCGAAGTCTTGGGTGCGCACTGCTGAGGAATCTCACAATAGGACGGAACGGCCATCCAATGCTTCCAGCTTTTCCATGGTGGTCTAGCTTCAACTGACTCATGATCTTAACCATTGAAATTTAATTAATCCTTAGGTTTAACTGATGGGGTGGAGTTTTTTGATAAAATGTGAAAACCATACGTTCAATACTTCATTTACAAATCCTTTATTAATTGTGTCAAACTGCATTGTTCCTTCATTGATACAACAACTACTCTCTGTTCCTGTTCACTTCGATTTGAACCTCCCAACATTATGCTGTAAAGCATTCCACTTCTGTTTGATGTTATATACTACTTATGTCAAAATAAGTAGAATACACCATAACAGTATTTATTATCTTAATTTATTTTTATTGAATCTTGTCAATACACTGAAGAGAAATTAATGCATAGGAACTACATAGCTTAATGTTATTGTTTGATTGGTTAGTAGGGAGAGTTTCAGTGAGGCTTTTCAGACCTGGCGAGCTTATTTAACTTTTCAAACAAATCAAAACTGTGAAGTGAAATTTTCAGTTGAAGTTACTCTTTTATTACTTAAGCCCTATAAAATAGAGCAAATTATTTGCGTTGAATAGTGATGATAAGATATTGGTGAATAGTTTCAATCCTCAACAATTTTGTTGTATTCAGAGTTGTCGATTATTTTTTCTGTTCATTTTGTAGATGACTAATGTATATTAGAGTATAATTTCCAAAAAAGAAGGTTTCATTTCAAGAATCTAAAGACATTAGTAACTAACTAATATGAATATGTTGGTGTTGGGCATCTCAGCGGAGGAGGAAATTAGGAAGAAGCGCTTAAAGTGGATAGGACAGACATTGACGAAAACACTCAACTGCATCATAAGCCAATCCCTCACTTGGAATCCTTAAGGCCAAAGTAGAAGAGGAAGACCAAAGAACACATTACGCCGTGAAATGGAGACAGACATGAGAAGAATGAACAACCATTGGATGGAACTAGAAAGGAAGGCCCAGGACAGAGTGAGTTGAAGGGTGCTGGTCGGCGGCCTATGCTCCCTTAGGAGTAACAGGCGTAAGTAAGTAAGTAAGTGCATTCCAACATATCAAATGAAAAACACAAATAATCAAACTTAATATTAGATGGGTTTTGTAGATATTATAGTTATTCCAACGGTTAAGATCATGAGTCAGTTGAAGCCTCCAGGTTTTCCATGGTGGTCTAGCTTCAACTAACTCATGATCTTAACTATTGAAATCAAACTTAAGACTTGAAATGAAATTTCTAATAAGAAATCACATTCTAATATCCAACATTCATCTTAGCCTAAAGTATGAGATATTAAATATATACATCATAAATATTGAACATTAACATTGTTGCAGATTAACTCTACCTTTTTAATTTCTATCCTTCTCATTATTGAATACACTTAAGTATATTTAAAACACTTTAGAATATTTCATCTTAAACTTTGTTACCTTAAACTTTCCAATAATCCATTTGTAGTTATAAATCAAAGTATAATACAACTTAAACTTTATTATTTATTCTAATAATGAAAACTAGCGTATATTAGTAGTTTTTATTTGGGTCAAAAATGATAAGTTTTAATACTTTTAGTAATATTAAAAAGTAGAATATGAAACATTTAAATTGAGTTTCTTTCTTTAGAATACAATATGTAATAAAATAAGCCAATCAGATGTAGGTTTAATGATAGATGTTCCTAAATATCCTGCTATCTCCGAGGGAGGGAAGAGTCTGATCTCCCTCTTTCTCTCTCTCTCTCTCAAAATTCTGTTATATGACCATGCGTATACAGCTCCTGCCAGGGAAGTTCTACTCACTGTCTTCTCGAGGCATTACTGTTGTTTACGAAATTGAGAGAAAGAAAAGCGAATGTCCGGTGCTTTAATCGGGTTGGTGGACATGGAGGATCCACCTATGGGAGTTGGAAAACCCTCATTTCAAACGAATCGTGCACATGAGCTCCAGGATCTTGAATGAACAAATGGTGTATAAACCAACTTTTGGTCAACGGCTAACATGGGACTGTATCTCCTAACGTTGCTCCGCTGTCTTGTGGATCAGACCTTCAGTTCAAAGGATCCGGCTATGGCCTCCTAAGAAAACCACCTACTTCGACTTGGGCATCCGGACAGTATCACAGCCCAAACACAAATCAAGTGACTTGTGTGGTGTATATGTATTCGGTGCCTCTTTGTACCATGTACTCATGTGTTCAAATAAATAAATAATTAGTGATAAGTGCAAAATGCTGATAGATACTCACTACAGGTCAATATTTACCTCATATTTCCAAGATAATCGATATACGCTATTGGTTAAAAAGCTGGCTTAACTTTCTTTAAGATTTATTTATTTATGAATGAGTCTTGTATAAATTGTTTCAAATTAGCCAATAAAAACTTCATACTCACTCTTAGTTTTTATCAATCAAGTAGCTGATTTGAACACTGATGTAGTCAGTATTACACAACGTTACCATATTTGGACGAATTCTGAACGTAACAATAAGATAATGATGAAATTTCTCAAGATGATCATTAGTTGATATCCCTTCTATACTTAGGTGTACACTTATCACTGTACGTAGTTAAATATATTCTTTATATAACCACTTTTTTTAGGCTAAGACAGTAATACTGTTTCAATAGTGATAAAAAGAAATCGGATTGCTCAGAGTATTCGGTGATTCATGAAATCATCTGTCTATCATATAATTAATAAAACGTTTCATGTACAACATAGAGCTTACTCTTCATATTGTCAGTATTGTCTTATAATAAATGACCACACATGAAATAAAGCTTTTTAACACATCAAATTATTCAGGTTAAATCTAAGTAAAAAAAGAAGCCATCACGTTGAATTTCGTTTACTTACTCACTTACGCCTGTTACTTCTCGTGGAAGAGCATAGGCTGCCCACCAGCACTCTCCATCCAACTGAAGGTTTTGGATAGGCACTACTGAATAGTCTCATTTTAGGGATAAAACAGTTACCCAGTGCATCGAGGTTATAAAAGGGATTCTTACTTACATATATTCTTGATTTCAATTAAACATAAAAAAGTTATTTAGGAGCTCATAATGGTCAACAACAAAAATCATATTCATAAGTAAACATCAGTTGGTCACTAGTAAAAGATTTTGCGATAACCATTTAACAGGTGACAATAACTAAACCAGTAATATTTTTATGTCCTTTACGATAATACAGTTGGGCACTCACTTACGCTGCTACACTCGTTGTCGTCATCCGCATTTGTTCGTGTATATAGGGTAAAAAGGCCAGGTCATCTACGAACTTCAAATCCTCGAATTGATTCCGAGCTGTCCACATTATTCCGTACTTCCCCTTAGATGTCAAAGTCTTCATTAAACCAGTCAACAAACAAATATAGTTGAATAAGTTTCAGTCCTTTTTTGGTGTTACTTTTCAAAGTGCTATAACTTGTGGTCTAGTGCCCTATTAATAAATAATGTAATGATACCGCCTTTTATCAACCTGTTCAATGATGTACAAAATCCGTACGAGCAGTCTAGACAGTTTATCGGTCCTCCTCACAGTCTAACCCTGCCTGTTAAGTTCGGATCAACAATCTCAGCCTCTGTGATATGAATTATGTATTCCAAACATATTGGATTTCTATATACAAACCAAACAGACTGCATCGTGACATAAAATGGAAAATAACATTTATACAAGATCTAACCGAAAGTGGCTGTGCTCTTCCGTTCTTGATCTTCCCCATCTTCTGCTGCCAGACATTACATTCCTGACTCGCGCCATATACTACTTATATCAATATAAGTCGCACACACCACACTCGCCCCCCCCTTCAAAGCAGTCGTTCTTGTGGTAGTTCACACTAGTCAGGCCACATTCTTCGTTTCTGCAGTCTGTGCTACGCTCCCCGTCAAAATGTCGAGTCTGTGGCGCGCTAACCTCCATAGCTCCGTCGGCCTGCCGGAGCAACAACATCCGACATCCACCCGGCACCTGGGACGCTAAACACTCGTGCTCCACCGGCCTGCTGAGCCATCTACATCCTATGTCCGCCGAGCAGCCGCACGTCCCACCGCTCTCATTATATACTACTTATATCAATATAAGTAGCACTCACCACAAAACTTTAATTTATCCATAAAAGTTTAATGATTGTAATGTTTGTATAAATGAATAAAATACTAAAACCTCTCAACCTGCTTATTTCACAGTAAATATGATTTATTGATGTATAGTTGGTATTATTCACACGTTCTTATTCTATCCATACTAACTTGAATACAAGGTGTGACTTTAAATTATGGACAACCTTTGAGCGACGTTGAAGTGAGACCCTGAGAGTGGATTTAAGATTTTCATCACGAACTGGCATCAACTATAATAGCAAAACTCTATTTAGTCAAATGTATAAATTAACTTCATGCCAAAATTTGTGACTCGTTATCTGATTGGTTCATCCATAAATTATAATCTCACCGAATACAATTCTTATAATCCAGTGCATTTTATTATAGTCAATCTATGAATAAACAATGATGGATAGTGGCTAGAAGTGTAATCCAGTTTTACGCATGTTTCGTCCTATTTGTGACTCGTCAGCTAGATGTACCTGCATCTCAGAGTTGATGTTCAGTCTGGGACTCGAATCCAGTACCATTCGCTTCAAACATCATCGCGTTACTGGGTTCTAGTCCCAGAGTGAACATCAACTCTCTGAGATGCAGGCACATCCAGCTGACGATTCACAAATAGGACGAAACGCGCGTCCTGGATTCCACTGCTAGCCACTATCCATCATTGCTTACAAAAAGCTTGTGAATTAAGGCAATATGCCAATAACAGACTGATCAATTGCAGTCTTAAACATTAATGGGAAGATACAAGCTAAACAATACCAAGTGAATCTATGAATAACTTTACATTCAGACAATTCGAGAATAGGATAGTAATTCATTAATGAAATGAAAAGTCATTAATCATTGCATTTCAATTTATGGTATCCATGTACACTCAAGTGAAATAGACACAATGTAGTACAAATATTTATTCAATAATTTTAAGTCTTTTTTTCACTATTTACCAGTTGATGTGGGTTGATGAAGACTACTTTTTTGAATTTGACATAAATTTTCCTTACAAAATTTTTCAATAACATAATAATGGTTTGTAGTTTCCTGTTATTGATATTTTAGACTGGAATCGATTGGTCTTTGCCTTAGTATGGATTCGATAATTGGCTACTAATGAATTGTAGAACTCGTTTTTCGTCCTATTTGAGATTCATTCTTTGTATGTACCTGCATCTAGGAGTTACTGTTCACTCCAACATTCAAATGCATTACCTTTCGCTTTCTAATGCGATCACTTTATTCACCTAACTACCAATTCTAGATAGTTACTCACATGTGCAACAAGTACATCCAGGTACACTTAGCTGAAGAGTTCTAAATACGACAAAACGAGCGTTTTGGTTTGCTTTACTAGCCACATTTCATATATTTTACATCGACTTATGTCATAATGGCTATGTATAGGCAACCCGCATATATTTCCCATATGTCAATCGAGAATGATCAGATTTTAGTCAAAAGTATCAACATCGGTTAATCTAAATCATTTCGAACTGAATTATAAGTATGTTAGTTTGATGAGAATATGTGAATTAATACATACACTTTTAAGTCATAATACATATAACCTGTGAACATGAAACTTCAATCTTTAATGGAATCAGCATTTGTTTTTTCTTCATTACTTCAGAAGACCTACTTTTAATGAAGATTCAGTTCAGTAATTAGATTGTTTTCGTCAATATACATCAATAAAGTTTTGCTGCTGTTTACATCTTGAATAATATCAATATACTGCAAATTGTTATCTACAGAGAGTATACACATTATTAACAAATATACCTTCTGTAAAGAATTTTCAAATTCCGAATTATAACTAGTTTACAGTGTTTAATTTCATCGAATGAAAAATCGAACCCATTTATGTAATAATCTAATGGATTAGCGGCGAGACTCTAATTTATGGACGAGTCAGTCAGAGGCGTTTTAGAGATTTCAACGTTACGGTGCCAACTTCAGTGCTTAATGCTAACGTACGACCGGTTCACACGGAATTTTGTACAAACCATGATAATTGAGAGGCTATAACCAACAAAACGGCGAGACTATAATTTGTGGACGAACCAATCAGGTATAAGATAATAGATCTCGGATTTTAACGCGAAAGCCTTTCATCCATTTGGCTAAATAAATTTCTGGCATTATAGCTGATATCAGTTCGTGATGAAAACCCCATATATAGTTCCTAACAGAGGCAAATTACGACGATTATTGCGAACTGGATAAAAAAAGCGCCAGAAACACAGGCTGCAGCCAGGTACTACAATATATACGGATGATTGGAGAGCGTACAAACTCTTACATAGACTTGGTTATGTGCATCGTGTCGCTATCCACAAGTGGCATTTCGTGAACTCAACAACCGGAGTGCACATAGACAATATTAAAGCTATGTGGTTGAGGCTGAGTTTTTGAGACTTAATCATGGCCCCAGAGGCCGACTATTCTGTAACCGTATGGATGATTTCCTCTACTGCATGCATTACGATTTTAGAACCTCTGAACCTCTTTCTAACCTCAACAAGTTTTTGAAGCACGTATAAGAAGTGTATCCACTTTAGTTCTTTGGTTTTGTATAACATATTTTCACTCTATACTTACTGTTTGCTGATTGGCGAATATTTCTCAAGGTCACTTAAGATTCGTTCAAAGGTCGTCCATAAATTAGTCTCGCCGGATTAGCTAATAGTTGGTATACTCTAGACATAAATGTTGTTCGGAAATCTTCTACCAATATTGTCACTTAAATGAAAAGTTAATATTATTTTATTTCGAGTTCCATAATTTCTATCACTATGATGTAAATTATGAAATCCAACAATCTTCACAAGCCTACATACTACTTATAATAATAGTAATTACATCTTCAAAAGTGGATAATTTAGAGAGATAATTCTAGGAGTTCAATTGAGAAGTGATTACTTGAGTTCAGTCACGTCAAGCGTAAACCATTTATCCATCAACAATATTGAAAGATGATTCTGTAAGGCCGTAAAGTGATTGAACATCGAAGTTCAAACCACTGAATGACAACTTAGTGTCATTCACGACTGAGTTGGGGTTGACCACTGTTGATGGGTATCATAATAAGGCAAAACAACAGTCTAATGTTTCTTGATTTATAGTAGTTGTCTAACTATGATCAGTTCGGGACATGGACTAAGTAGGTTGATAGTTGACAGTAATGACTAATTGTCCAAAACCTAAATTCAATTTGATAATTTATCATAAGACGGTATTTGCTTGTCCTATTTTGTGAGATTTTGTGGTGGTTTTATACTTTATTTCACTCATAATTTTAATTACGGTATAACATCTTCACATGTGTTCAAGGTGCTATTTCTCACTCTTATACTGGTCCGTTCATGACTGTTAGAGTATATATTGGATATATCTGGGAATAACTAATGCGTACATTACATTCAACCACAGTAAAAGAACACTCAGGTGATAAAGGTCAATGAACTATTTGATGAAAAAGTTACAGAATGTCTTCATAAAATATAAGAATCATACATTAAATACATCATCCACACATCTTCCATCAGTTGTCTCTTACAAACTTCATTGTTCCTTCATTCCCGTTATTATTACAATTACTCTGTGTTGTCTTCACTTCGATCTTCTCAATTTTCTTCTTTCAGACATTCCACTTCTAATTGGTGTTACATATTATTTATATCTACCAACGTAAGTAGTATACACTACACTAATCCTACTTATTAGAAGTTTCTAAACATATTCTTCTCATTTATTATAGTTACATTGGTGTAAGTGTAGTGTCAGGAGTGGAGTTCGAACCCACGCCCACAGAGTGGACTGCGACCTGAACGCAGTGTCTTGGACCGCTCGGCCATCCTGACATAGTTACATTTAGTAATGAATATTAAATGCTAAAGTATCAGAATTTTTTTTGTTTCCTAGGAATTTGTGTTTGAATAATTTTTTTTTCTGGTTAGCGTTTTTTTAGCGAGTTAATTTTCTACGGGATGGGGACGCTAACCCCATGCCCAACCCTCCTCCTTTATCCGGGCTTGGGACCGGCAGTAGCCCTTGGAGGGACTCCAGGCGATACAACACAGAATGCACGAATCCAATCACAATTGACGGGGAAGATTTGGAAGATGTAAAAACTTTTACATATTTGGACAGCATCATTGATGAACAGGGTGGATCTGATGCAGATGTGAAGGCGCGGATCGGCAAAGCAAGAGCAGCATATTTACAACTGAGGAACATCTGGAACTCAAAACAACTGTCAACCAACACCAAGGTCAGAATTTTCAATACATATTTCAAAACAGTTCTACTGTATGGGGCAGAAACTTGGAGAACTACGAAAGCCATCATCCAGAAGATACAAGTGTTTATTAACAATTGTCTACGCAAAATACTTCGTATCCGTTGGCCGGACACTATTAGCAACAACGTACTGTGGGAGAGAACAAACCAGATCCAAGCGGAGGAAGAAATCAGGAAGAAGCGCCGGAAGTGGATAGGACACACATTGAGGAAAGCACCCAACTGCGTCACAAGACAAGCACTCACATGGAATCCTGGAAGCCAAAGGAAAAGAGGAAGACCAAAGAACACATTATGCCGAGAAATGGAAATAGACATGAAAAAAATGAACAAGAATTAGATGGAATTAGAAAAGAAGGCCCAGGACAGAGTGGGTTGGAGAATGCTGGTCGGCGGCCTATGCTCAATTGTGAGTAACAGGCGTAAGTAAGGAAGTAAGGAAGGAATTTGTGTACATTCCCCTATAAGATAGCTATTAAATTCTAAACTTTTTGCTAAACAAACAAAGGGTTGTCAACAGATAAACAGACTATGAAGGGCAATGACAGAGAAATACGTATAATATATATAATGTAAAATCAAAAAATTTTTTTAAATTTTTCCCAATAAGTTTATAAGAATTATGAACTCAGTTACTAGATTTATTATTTCGTGGATTGATTAAAGTTAGACATTAACACTGTTGGATCCCGGCCTGCTCAGTAGTCTAAAAGTTGAGTGTTCGCGCGCGACACTGATAGGTCTTGGGTTCGGATCTCATGAGGTGGGATTATGGCTGCGCACTGCTGAGGAGTCCTATACTAGGATGAAACGGCCGTCTAATGCTTCTAAGCTTTCCATGGTGGTCTAACTTCAATTAACTCATGAATTCAAATATTAAATTATTAGTAGAAGTTTATAACTTCACACTGTTGATATTCAGGAATACAATTTATCAATCTCATAACTATTGAAAGATTAGCAACCGTTTGGACTTAGTAGCTTAATGGATAATATATTATATCTTTGAAATGAAAGGTACTAATTTTGAGTTCTAATATGGATATCAACAATGAAATCCAGGTACATCTTCTTAACGAGCCGAAAACAGGACAAAATTCTCATACACTCCACAGATTAGTACTATTTTGTCATTACATAATTTGGAACAAACCATAAAGCCAAATGAAAGTAGGAAATGAGAAAATGTTGAAAATGTGTACGAAAATTTGACCAATAAAAATTCACAACAGACTTTTGTGCTGATATTTATTATCAAAAACCATTTTAGTAAAATACATTTTCTAACAAGATCAATAAAGAAGAAAAACGAAATACAAAACAAGGTTGCCCATAAACTGAATATTTTTCTGGATTGTATTTACCAAGAAAATAAAAGCGAAGACAAAAGATAGTTTCGTTCATTAAAATAAGAATAAGAACTGCTTAAGTGTATTTATTAATCTAATGGGGGTGGTTAGAGGTAGTTAACAGTAGACCGTGAACGTAGGCTTCATAATATTTGGTATTTATTAGTATAAATATACTTGTATTCTTGAGGAACTACCACCTTACACCACAATATAATGTACTCAGTGTTAAGTCATTAAATCTGGTGGCCACATTACAGTTTGATTGTTAAAGGACTAGACAAATACGACATTAATTACTTATCAATAACTACTCAATTGTAATGTATGTACTAATTTTTCAATGTATAATTAAGTTGAACTTGGAATAAATCAGTTGTAATTGAACAAGATTATTGTTATGTTACTGATTGAATAAATTTAAGAAATATTAGATAACTTGACTATTGTTCGGATTCGAAGTTACTACCTAACGATTTGAAATCTTAAGAAAACATGTTGCATGAAGTATATGAAGTTTTATCCGTCTGTGAAGTAACCGATGATTCTAAAGATTTAGCTAACGTCTTTGATACTACATCAAATACATCAGTCGACTTTTTTTAGATCTAGCTAATTTGTTTGGCTTTAATCAATAACAATTTCTTCTCTGATTATCTTCAAATAAATACTCAAAGTTGTATAATGTCCAGTGATTAAATATTCCAAGATTAATTGAAGTGTTAGTATGGAGGTTTTTAAAGACTGTTGAATATTTTTGAGATTATGAACTAACCTAAGTTCAATAACTACTGGAAACAGAAAAGTATCGAACAGCCATTTTAGTCCTAGTATGGAATCTCTCAAAAGTATGCATCCACAACCCAATACGCATCGAAAAAAGTACCTTTTAGTCTCACTGAAGGCGTTTAATATCTGGATGACTAACCCATCATCCAATGCTTTACATGTGTATCTTCAATTGGTTCACGTTATTATTCATCCATGAGAAGTATGACGTTGTTTATATTAACTTTTTAGCAACAATATCTCTATATTCATCAGTATATCTTTTCAATAAATTGCAAACTAAAGGAAGTTCCATGTTTTCTAATCTTCTATCAAGCTGTATCATTCATCAGTTACAAACACAGTAATATGGGAAATATATTAGTATTTTGAATTTATTAAAAAATAACTAAAATTGTCTTTCTGTGTTAAGTGGCATCATTTGCAAAAAAACATACCCGAAATCCATTGATCTTTCATTTCCAGATATTCAGCACTGCATTTATGCACTATCAAACATAACATAAAGCTTAGAACTTCCAACCTTTATGGATCACAACATGCAAAATCAATGGTTATACAAGTGATATCAGTTTATGTTGAAAACTCCATATTTCTACATTATTTTTATTTATTTATTTAAATACATAAATATTGGAACAAAGGGTCACTGAGTACATATGCGCCACACAAGTCACTTGATTTGTATGTGGGCTGTGATATTGCCCGAGTATGCAGAACGAAACAGGTGGTTTTCTTAGGGGGCCATTACTCAGAGCCTTCGATCTAAAGGTCTGATCCATAAGGCAGTGGAGCAATGCTAAAAGAAATAATCCCATAGTATACGCAACCAATAAGTGGTTCATACAACATTTGTTCTTTCAGGATACATAGATAGATAGATAGATAGATAGATAGATAGATAGATAGATAGATAGATAGATAGATAGATAGATAGATAGATAGATAGATAGATAGATAGATAGATAGATAGATAGATAGATAGATAGATAGATAGATAGATAGATAGATAGATAGATAGATAGATAGATAGATAGATAGATAGATAGATAGATAGATAGATAGATAGATAGATAGATAGATAGATAGATAGATAGATAGATAGATAGATAGATAGATAGATAGATAGATAGATAGATAGATAGATAGATAGATAGATAGATAGATAGATAGATAGATAGATAGATAGATAGATAGATAGATAGATAGATAGATAGATAGATAGATAGATAGATAGATAGATAGATAGATAGATAGATAGATAGATAGATAGATAGATAGATAGATAGATAGATAGATAGATAGATAGATAGATAGATAGATAGATAGATAGATAGATAGATAGATAGATAGATAGATAGATAGATAGATAGATAGATAGATAGATAGATAGATAGATAGATAGATAGATAGATAGATAGATAGATAGATAGATAGATAGATAGATAGATAGATAGATAGATAGATAGATAGATAGATAGATAGATAGATAGATAGATAGATAGATAGATAGATAGATAGATAGATAGATAGATAGATAGATAGATAGATAGATAGATAGATAGATAGATAGATAGATAGATAGATAGATAGATAGATAGATAGATAGATAGATAGATAGATAGATAGATAGATAGATAGATAGATAGATAGATAGATAGATAGATAGATAGATAGATAGATAGATAGATAGATAGATAGATAGATAGATAGATAGATAGATAGATAGATAGATAGATAGATAGATAGATAGATAGATAGATAGATAGATAGATAGATAGATAGATAGATAGATAGATAGATAGATAGATAGATAGATAGATAGATAGATAGATAGATAGATAGATAGATAGATAGATAGATAGATAGATAGATAGATAGATAGATAGATAGATAGATAGATAGATAGATAGATAGATAGATAGATAGATAGATAGATAGATAGATAGATAGATAGATAGATAGATAGATAGATAGATAGATAGATAGATAGATAGATAGATAGATAGATAGATAGATAGATAGATAGATAGATAGATAGATAGATAGATAGATAGATTGATAGACTGCGTAACTTCTTGAGAATTCTATTTTATATGATATTTACCTATTGATAAAATACCGCCTGCATTTTACATCCATAAATTGGAAAATCTACTCAATCAATCCATCAATCAATCAATCGACAGTTAATAATTTTTTTGTTCTTTTTGAAATTCTAACCAAATGAGTTTGGAAAACAGAGAGAGAGATAAGAGTAAAAATATCGGAGTATTTGTAAGGTGTATAAACTGTCTAAAAACTAAGCAAATTTTTGATTGATCACTTACAGTATCTTTACATGATTGAAATGGTAATTTCTGTTTGTTTCCTTCTTTTTTATTGTATAAATTATCATAAGTTATCATTTCATAATGTACACATAATATTTCTTAAAAGGTTTATTTTGATTAACAGTGTGATAGGTTTATTGGAAATGTGTAGTGACCTACTTTTATCAAGAGAACGTGATTGGTTTAATAGAAACAATTATTATTATAACCAATTGTACCAGTGATTGTTTTACTTTGGTTGCTTGTTTAACCGTACTAAAGACATTCTTCCTTCCGTTGATTGTGACCTTGTACGCACTTACGTTTGCTCAGTGATTCCGCTTGTACTCCTTTGGTACGATCTCGGTATTCTTTCGATACCACAAGATCGCCAACAAATATATCTCGCTACAACCTTCAATCGCCTTCTGATATCTGGTACTCAACCTTCTTATAGTGGTGATCATAGTCAACTGCGACTCAGCGCTGCACTACAAATATAAAATATATACTTGAATACAAATGAGTATATAAGTGAGTAATGTGTGGTGTAGGTTACTTATATCCACATAAGTAGTATATAATGGTGATCAAGCATAAAATGTATTTCAGTAGAAGATCGAGAAGGAAAGAACGGGTGACGGAATGAAATTGGTATGATAGTGCATGAATAATGAAATCTAAGACAATGGATTAATGTTTGCAAAAGGAACAGTCAAGTTTGAGACGATGGATTGATATTTTGCAAATTAACGATTTACTACAAGGTTCTCAAATTTTAGTGAGATGCTCTGTGATTTTGTGCTTAGATACGTTCAGCTGTCCCTATTCATGTTCTTGTTCACTACAATGTATTATTTTACCATCAATCTGGTTATGGTAATTCACAACGATTAATATTGATCAGATTGTAAATTAACTACCACATTAACTAGTAGACAACATTGTACATAGTCATTGTATATAAACAATTAGTTAGAGATTATTTCGAGTCTACATTTAACTCATTTTCTAACAGTGTGGTGATAGTTTAAATAACAATGATACGAATTTAAATAATATTTAAGATCATTTCATCAATATTATGAATTGATTTAGGTTAGATTAAAATACAAAATCTGGAAGCACTGAAAGGCTGTTTTACCTTAGTATGGGACTCTTCAACAGAGAGCATTCACGATCCCACACACAGAAATTGAACCTAGGACCTTTTACAGGCAAAAAAAAAACAACTGATGAAATAATTCACATATAGAAAGTTGTTAAGTTGCTCTAACTTATTTGTCTAAATTGTTGAGTATACAAAATACTAAAATATCCACAAAAACCCTTCTGATATGAATCAATATATGCCCGCTAGTGACTGGCTTCAAGAGGTATTTCCCGTAGTTCTATAAAGAAGCAGTGACCAGTGGAGTTTAACCAGGACTGTTGTGAGATAGTAACTCATTGAAGACAATGGTGGATGTGTCGCTCAATTTTGTGTATTGGTTGAGGTTAGATATTAACACCGTTGGATGCCGTCCAACTCAATGGTCTAGTGGTTACGCGCTCACGCACGAAGCTGATATGTTCTGGGTTCAAATCTCACGAAGCGGGATTATGGCCACGCACTGCTGAGGAGTCCCACAATAGGACGAAACAGTCGTCCATTGCTTCCAAGTTTTCCATAATGATCTAGCTTCAATCGACTCATGATCTCAACCATTGAACTCAAATAATATTAATAATAAAAATAAATAAAACCTTCAATATAATTCATAATTATAAATGAGTAGGCGGTTTACTGGTTGATTGAATTTTGATTTATCTAATACATCATGACATAGTCCACATATACATTATGTTCTTATTTATAAATATAATACTTATGATTCCTAAAATAGTATATATATAAAGAGAGGGAGGGAGGGGAGGGAGGGAGGGAGAGAGAGAATATAATTTATATACTATGAGCATACTTTATCCAAATGGGAGAAAGACGAGAAAAGAAAAAAAGAAAGAAAAGAAAAGAAAGAAGAAAGGAATAAAATAGAAACATGACATATATCTTTCTTAAAATAGAAAATAACACACATTCATAATCTATTCAATTAATTCTTTATTTATATCATTATTATATTAATAAATTTTCATTATATCATTTAGATTTACTTCTTGAATGATTGTAGTGGTAGGTCGTTGTCAATAGTGAATGATAAACAGGTTGGTATTTATTGATAGTGATGATATATAATCTTCAATCAACATGAAAAAAAGAAGAAATGAATAGGGCAGAGAGAATAAGATTGTGGTTGGAGGTAGTCGACAGGAAATCCTGGACCCGGGTTTCGTGCCACTTGGCACTCGTCAGCATGGTGTACCTTTAATCTTGAGGGAACTGTTGCTCCCTGGTGGATTCGACCTCGTGTCACTCAGCTTCACAGTTAGAGACGTTACTACTGAGCTATCCGGGCCGCGACTGACCTACTGTAGGACTGAGATGTAATCACAATTGATTGATCACTGTGTGGTGATCAATGTCATGTGTGTCAAGTCCTTATTTAGTGCAGATCGAATGCTATCGACCATGTTGCAATATGGCCACCAGTCTAGGTGACTCGACACTGCGTGCACTATGTTGAGATCCGAGTCCAGGGTTTCCCGTCGACTACATCCAATCACCATCTAATCTCAATATATAGTGCACGCAGTGTCGAGGCACCTAGGCTGGTGGCCACATTGCAACATGGTCGATAGCATTCGATCAGCACTAATAATGACTTGACACACATGACATTGGTCACCACCCAGTGATCAATCAATTGTGAGAGTAGAAAGAAATTTTATTCTGATGTTATTTGTATTTGAAAAACTATACATAGTAGAAGTTGTTATATCCTGATGTGAATAATGAATGGTAATTGTTGGAATCTATTTCTGGACTAATACTATACGTATCTTTTTATCGTGTAACTGTTAAGGAACTAAACTATTCATATTTGTGTTTCTCTTATCACAAACTTTATTTTGACCTATGAATTATTATTATACGACTTACTATTGTTGAGTTATACCCAGTTTATCAATTACTATCTTTCACATTCACAGCCACTTTTCGTTAGATCTTGTACAAATGTTATTCTCTATTTTATGTTACACGATGTAGTCTGTTTGGTTTGTATATAGAAATCCAGTATGTTTGAAATACATGATTCATATCATAGAGGCTAAGATTGGTTTTCCAAACTTCACAGGCAGAGTTAGACTGTGAGGAGGACCGATAAAGTGTGTAGACTAATCATATGGGTTTTCTGCATCATTGGACTGGTTGATAAATCACTGTTCTCTAATAGGCGGTATCATTACATTATCTATTAATAGGGAACAAGGCAACAAGATATAACAGAAGTAACATTAAATTAAATGAAATAGATATTCTGTTTACTTAAATATCTGTAATTGATTAGCTGTTAAATGTTGTTGTTTATATCTTAGCGTGTAGATAACTACAAATATGAATTTTTATAGAAAACGTCGTGGACTATGCAATTTCCAAGAGTATTAGAGGATTAACGCTTAAACTAAACAATAATCAGTAGACATGTCAACAAAGATCCAATCTATCAGTGTAAAGCTGTATGATTAAAACTACTGGTTCGGCTGTGTTTTCTTTTTCTGTATTTAAAGATTATGACCGACAGGTTTAATACTATGACTGTGGTATGAACATGTTCTATTCAGTAACTGTTATATATGACTGGTTGAAATACTCGATATATCAAAGCCATAAGGCAAGTTAAAACATGTTTTGGATGTTGACTGAAAATACAAGTAATAAATAGACTATTTATTGAAATAAGTTTCAATACATAGGCTGATATTATTTTGATTATTCTGTATACCTTAAAACAAAGGTCAGTTCGAAATCAATATCGTTCACTATTAGACGCATATCTACAAACTACCTTCTAATCAAACCTTTCTTGGTAGTGTAAATATTTCAGATAGATTATTACTAATCAATTAGAGAGTCGGATTATGTCAGTCTGGATTCTTCAACTATGTGAACAATCAAAGCTTTGATATCAGTTCTAATCATTTAAAGAACTACTGTAAACCATTAATTCTAAGCCATTTCTGTTCCAATACGTTATATGTAAATATTAAACTTTTCATGTACATTTAAGTCATCATTAGATACACCAAAACAATAATGTTGATCGACTGTATAATGATTACTTCAAATGTCGTTAAATACTTACAGTTGAGATCTACGTTTATGATTACGCTTTGCGTTATCTTATACACACCTTTATTCCTATAGACTAACTGTGACTCAAACCTTTAGCCTCAACGGGTTAACAACGTATGCACAATCTAAAATGGTTTGATGATAAGCAATGATAATATGAACATAGATATACTCGTAAATTCTTTCATTATCTATTGTAAATTACTTTGATATAGTTATTCCCTAATTGGCTAAAGTGGGCTAGAACTTTATGTAGGTTGTAGTGTCGGTTACTATGTTAAGCCTACATAGCTTATTCTAGCTTTCGGACATACTAGTTTATTCATTCTACTTGAGTTACATTTTGACCTTGTTAATTATTCACTTATCAACCTTAACTGTTTTTATATGAGCGTATGTATGAGCACTTATTATCCTATTCATCATATGCCTCTAACTTATTCTTCTTCGACTATAAATACCGATTCACGTTTGGATAAATTGAGTTGGCTTATATTCCTTCTCCACATCCTATCATCTCGTTTCTCTCTCTCCTGTTCGTTCACGTCACTTCGTTCCTCCGATCGTCTGTCTGGATCAACGATTATGTGAAATTTACATATTCGAAACTGATTCTCGTATTTGACTTATTTAATTCCATTATTCACTAACACAAGTTAAGTCGATCATTATATGTGAGGTTTGGTGACATGTATATTTCAATAAGAATCATTTATCTAACCCAACTGGAGTCAAATCTCGGGCCACCATAAGGTCATTTTATAAATATCTATCAAATTCAGTCTTATAATTCTTAGCGCAAAGTATTTCAACAAGTTTCCGTTTCTTATTTCCTGATAGATCCTGATGATGAATATTTAGTGATCGCCAATTAGAAGTTAGCAGTTCAAGAATCAACATTTGAATAATGTACATTCTTTTCGATGTATATCTCTGATTGGGCTCTTTTGTAACTTGTACAGTTAAAGGTCGTAAACTTTTTCACAAACTCACTTGAATAGGTTGTACAATTCATTGACACAATGATCTATTGAAACAAACAAAGAAATGGATAACTTATTGAAATATCTAAATGGTAGGAACATGTAGCCTGGATATTCAAACAAGCCACCTTTATTGGAAACTATACAATATTTAATAGTTTGCGGTTATATATTACTAATTATATAAAAAACATGTACTATATGCGTTTGTTTATGCCAAGACAAATTGTGATGAATCACTATAATGATCATTCATTTCCTGTCATTAGAATTTTTACTTATATATTGACATTTTGTTAAAATTTCAATATTTTATTAATAGTAAACCGGAAATTAATGTGTTTTCTCTCTCTATCAGAATGTAGGCTGGTAATTTTAAATCCTATCTGTGTTGTGTATTTTCAATTGTAATGACTTCAATGACTCTCTATATCATCAACAATTACATATCTGAGTAGCATCATTGATGATCACGGTGGATCTGATGCAGATGTGATTCAGGCGCGAATCGGAAAAGCAAGAGAAGTATATCTGCAATTGAAGAAAATCTGGAATTCAAAACAACTGTCAGCGAACACTAAAGTCAGAATTTTTGAAACAACTATTAAGACATTAGCAAAGATGGATAGTGACTGGCAGTGAAATCCAGGACGCGCATTTCGTCCTAGTTGGGACTCGTCAGTTGGATTTACCTACATCTCAGGGTTGATGCTCACTACAGGACTTGAACGCAATACCGTTCGCTTCAAACGCCATCGCATCATCCACTTAGCTACTGAGTCCTGATAGTCACCTGTTTGTGCAATGGGGTGAACAACACCAATTAAATATCAAGACAGTTCTACTGTATGGGGCGGACTCTTAGAGAACTATTAAAGCCATCATCTAGAAGATACAAGTGTTTATTACCAATTATCTACGCAAAATACTCCGGATCTGTTGGCGAGACACTATCGGTAACAACCTACTGTGGGAGAGAACAAACCAGATCCAAGCGAAGAAAGAAATCAGGAAGAAGCGCTAGAAGTAGCTAGGACACACATTGAGGAAAGCACCCAACTGCGTTACAAGGCAATCCTGCACATGGAACCCTCAAGGCCAAAGGAGAAGAGGAAGACCAAAGAACGCATTACATCGAGAAATGGAGACAGATATGAGGAGAATGAACAACAATTGGATAGAACTAGAAAGGAAGGCCTAAGAAAGAGTGGGTTTGACAATGTTGGTTGGCGGCATATGATCCATTGGAGGTAACCGGCGTAAGTACATAAAAAATATCACATCAGCCAAGTTCAAAATTATTAAAAGAATTGATCACGACCCAAACTATGATCTAGTTATATACAATTTCTATCACTTGATACTTGTGTAGTTACATTAAGATAAAATACAGTCTAAAGTTAAATTATGGATCATCGATGAAGTTACATTTACATAGAATCGTACAGTTGGATGAAATGTAAGTGACTTATTTTACAGTATTATAATGTATATGTAAGATTAATCAATATTTTTAATGGTCTCATTAATCTATACGGTGATCATCTTTAGTCGTCAAACCGAAAGTGTGGACAAACTTAGGCACAACAGATAGTAATACACATCACATTGAAATATAACTGCTTTTTGATTATAAGTTATAGTGTTTATGCAAATGAAACATCGTTTGGATTCTCTGGGATTTTTTCTACATTTGATCTTGTAGATAGTTATGTGTGTGTTTCTTTCTCAGTATATCATTGTTAACTTCCAAAAATACAATATGTTAAGTTCTGTCGGTAAGAAAAAAAACACTTTTCTATCATAACAACTGGATAAATAGACCTAAACTCTAATAACTCCTATTCTTGATATTTATATTATCTGTGGCTTTATTAAAATCCTCACAGTATTTTTATTTAATCTCAGTTAAATTCAGTAGTATGGGAATTCCTATTTATGATTCGTATATCACTTTTTTCTTTGAAAGGAATATATTTTAATGGTTGAGGTTATGAGTCAATTGATGCTAGACTACCATAGAAAATCTGAAAGCACTGGACGGCCGTTTCTTCCTATCATGGGACTCCTCAGCAGTGCTCATCAATCACCTCTCATCGCGAGATTCAAACCAAGGACTTATCGGTATCGCGCGCGGACGCTTAATCTCTAGACCACTGAGTCGACATCCAACGGTGTTAATATCTAGCTTCAGCTAATACACAAGATTGAGCGACACATACACCATTGTCTTCAGTGAGTTACTATCTCACAACAGAACCGGATGAACTCCACTGCTCCCTGCTTCTCACTAGAACTCCGAGAATTAACTCTTGAAACTAGTCACTTGTGAGCACACTGCTGAGGAGTCCCATACTAGGACGAAACGGCCGTCCAGTGCTTCCAGGTCTAGCTTCAATCGACTCACGATCTCAACTACTAAAGTTATTATAATATCCACAAAACGCCTTCTGATTATTCATCTGTTGAAAATGAAATCATTTAAAGTGAGAACTCATGATATGAACACTAATGAGAAAAGAAAGTAATGTTACTATGTGTAAGTTTATTCTGTCCGCAGTTGAAAAGCCGTAAAAAGAATGATAAATTCATCTGATTGTGCAAATCTCGTAGTTCTCGCCTTACCAAAAAGCATTTAGTTTTACGAGCGAATGCACATAACAACTTTTGTCTGTGCAAAATCCTCTGATACGTCAACGAAGTGGAGTTATATAGCAAAGAGCTAGTAACCAAATATGTGGATATATTGTTCTATCTAAGTACTTGTACACCACAGTAGTCATTTAGGTTGTTCTTAAACATGAAAAAGTCTTCCACAATTTTAGTAAATGAAAGTGTCATTCACAAGTAAACTACCAGCATCAATCGAATTCATCATGATTGTTAAGTCTGTCTAACACTGTTCCACTCTCTCTCCCTTTCCACTCTTTTGTATATTGTTTTGTACTACTTATTTACATTCAGTAAGCAGTTGTATTCCCAACAATTTGTACACCTATGTTGTAACGTAAGTGTAATATTCTAAAATGTTCGCATATATTTATTACGTTTATTGTACCTATCATTGTATTTATCATTTTAATTACTGTACCTTAATCACTGCAGCGGTTATCCACAGTTCCGTGCATTTGTTTAAACGCAGCAGTTTCCATATTGTTTTGCTCTTGGTTCGGGTTTCGGTTGTTCATAAACTGTTGTCAAATATGGACACAGCTATCAGCTGTCTATTGTACTATCGTATGTTAATATTATTCTTTATGTTACTGTTACAGGAAGCCTTTTTTATTTTCATACTTGAAGGACACGTTTAAACGCCCCAGACACCTCACAAGTTGAGGCTTGTAGCTTAATTTTGTGTATTATTCAATGAAGAACCGCTATTGTAGACAAATCGTTGTTTTAGAACTTCGGTTTCGCATGTATCTCAATCGGGTGACCTAGACGCTTCGATAGATCTAACAATGATATTTGTTTTTTCTTACTCATTTGCATCGACTGAGATGTTGACCATGTCCCACGTTGTGATCACATAGAATTGACAGGACTGAGATTCCATATGTATTTCAGACAAAAACCTGAAACATGGCAGATAGACACGTTAGTCCTAATATAATTACTCTTACATTCGTCTAAAAATAAGAGGGGATAATGATAAACAAATGTATGTGCTAACGTGCTTATTCACAATATTTAAACGCAACGAGTTGGACTCCTTCCAGAATACAAGATATCCATGTTTACTTCGTTTTGTAAGGTGTAAACAAACTTACAATCTCTTATACAACGACCTTGTGATGACAATTTTCATAGAAGATATGGGTTTGTATGGACACGCGTTTCGTCTAACTTGGGTCTCGTCAGCTGGATCCCAGAATTAATGTTCACTTCGGGATTCATCTCTTCTCTAGAATTTCGAACATAATGACTAAACTGAAGCAATCCCTACGGGATGAACATATACCAGCCAAGAATGATCAAAATTTCGTCAGGAATATCAGCAACGAAATGACTTAAAAAATGCTCACAAATTAAAATAGCACGATTCTTTATTTTTAAAAAATCAGTCATTTATAAAGTGAATAGGGAAGGCTTTGACCAGGAGTCGAAGCTCACAACGGCAAATAAGTCTAAACTAAGGAATGAAGTGCAATCTTACGATAGAGATATTTTAAAATGTTTTCTATTAATAACCACGAATGCTCTTTGCATACATCCTTGGCTAGATTTTATTACTTATTATTAGTCAGTAGTTCAATAAGTACTCAAATATTTCTTCATTCTTTTGAATGATGTCCACTTATTTATTGTTGTTATTACCATTATTTCAATGACTATCATTATGTATGCTACTTTAACAACTTTACTCTTCAGCAATCTATCTTTCTAATAACGTAGCACATACAACTCATGTAGTTTTTTTAGTTGATAGACCTGTTTTCCACATTTGTACTTTAGAAGTTGTAACTGGTGTTGTTAAACCCCAGAATACTATAAAATATTTGTAATCTCAGTATTTTAACGTGCAACTCGACAACTGAACTAGAAACACGGAAAGAATCCTACAGATATTTGAAGATGATGAGTAGCGGGAACGTACTAAATTATCACGCATTTGTGAATTATGTAACTAGTTCTGATCACAACATAAATAACTGAGATGGTTTACTAATAAAAACATTCACCATTCAATCAATTGTTTGTAGTTTCGAACTCCACCCCACTACGGTTCGGATACCCAATTAGTCTTATTTCTAGTTTTTACAGATAAAAAGCATGTTCTTAAACCAAGTAAGTAATCTTTTACTTGATGAATAAATGAGTTGTATTATATAAGATTGGAAGAAAATCCAGAAGTACCAAACAGTCGGTTTATCTCTTAATATGTGGTTGATCAGTAATGCACCTATACAGTCATAGTCATTAGGAGGGCTGATATATATGAACATCAACCCAAGTTACCATATCTCACATTAAGACAGAGAGATAAGATTAGCACAATGAATACCCAAACTTGTATTATCAGCAAGAGTAATACAGATTAGACAGAAAGAGTATGATTTTAGAAGTGTGAATAAATTTTCAGAATTGAAAACTCGGAACCTAGAGAGAAACACCGAGTGAACATATGTACTCCGTTGTAACATATACTAAGACATCTCAGCTTACGATTGTTACACGGCATCAACTAGACAGTCTGCATATAACAACATGGCCCAGGTCAACTGCCACTGATTTCACAGATTGATGCCATTTCTTTGTTAAGGCCCCATTCTGTCTTTTACACTCATATTTTCTATTCTTTAGTCTTCTCACACAATCATATATTTTGTGCAACAGTCAACAACTTTATGAACTGATGTCATAACGTAGTTCAGCCGTTCCCATTCCCACATCAATAGCATTGCGTATCGAGGTAGATGTTATAAAATAAACAAAGTTATACTGAAACTCTAGTTCTGATATGAAAATAAAGAGTAACTTCGTCTATGCCACTGCCAATTGACATATTCTAACGTTCCATGTACCTACAAAAATTTTTGTTCTGGTTGTTAGACAGGGTATCGGCCTCGTGACTTCCGAAGAATCTCGGCTTTCACCGTGAAACGACATAACTTTTCCTTTAAATCCCAGGGCAGAGTTTAACTGGTTTAATTTGATTATTCTGTTCGACGTTCGTTTAGCAAGTTTTTTTCTACGGGATGTGGTTTCCGAACCCATGCCCCACCCTCCTTCTTTACCCGGCTTGGGACCGGTATTAACTTTAGGAGAGCTACAGGCGGAGTTCAATAGTAATAATAATACTACCAATAATAATAATAAATAATAACGAAAACATCGTGTGAATATGATATGTAATAAGAGGGTTGTGTCAAAGTATTTGTGTTAAGAAATTAAGGTGGATTCAGAAAGTTGAATGCGTAAATTGAGAAGAATACAGGACAGGTATGAACACTAAGGAAATTAGGGGATAAGTGGCATACGATGTCCAGTTAAGATATAATCCATCACGATTGTTTTGTGGTGATGTTGGCATCTTCATGGCTTTGAATCACCACTGGAAACATTCGAGCACTGGATATCCGTTTCGTTCTTACATGATACTCCTCAATAGCGCACATACACGACCATGCAATCAAAGCTACAATGCTCGATCGTCCATTTGGTCTCGTGAATGAACGCCCAACTTCTAAATTACTGGAACAGGATTCATATGTTTTAATGTGAAACTTTGATCATTTCACAACTGTGCATGACCTCCTTCTATTGCTTACAATGAATAAATGTTTCTTACCTGATATTTTTGAACTGCACCAGTCACAGTGTCTCACAAGAACTTCACCAATTGCATCTTTTAACTGAGATTAATTGTATAAAATCCAAACACAATCTAAGTCCAACAATTTTCTAAAATGAATTGGGGAACTAAAAGCACATCAGAATCAGCATTTTCTACGTAACTGAATAAATTATCTCACTAAACTGTTTATGTAGTATGACGAAAAGAAAATTAGATTGATTTACTTATTAATGATTTTCAGTCAGCATTACTTCCGTATTTGTTTTGTTTTCCCGTATGACATTTTATTCTGCATAACATACGGCATTCTTGTATTAAGTTAACATGGACTATACTCAGCGTATGACTTGTTATAACCCTAAGTATTTATCATATATGCGATTTCATCTTAATTATTAATCAAAAATGGGTATATGAATCGATATATGAATGAGTGAATTTTCGATTAGGGTCGTCGTCGTCGTCGTTATCGTTAATAAATCTTCGTTGGCAACAATCTTTGTGTTCTTACTTTCAAGTTGTGGAAGTTGCAGTGGTTTCTTGCTTTACAAATATAAGTGATAAGCGATTCCAACATAACAATCAGAGATGACCAGATATAACAAGTAGCGTTTAATCTACCAAAAATATCACTATGTCCGTATGCACTTTGTATGCAGTTGATTGCTTTTCGAGTTTTTTTTTATTTTTAGATTTTCTATTTATTTTTTTATAAATAAGGACAAATCAAACATTGTGTTAGTTTCATTACGGACGGTAATTGATGTATCTAGTGGTATTGTCGTTTATTGAAATAAATGAATTAATGAATATTCTTTTATGGAATATACTCTTCGGCTAAATGATATTATCAGTATACTTACTGTATATTTAATTAGTTGTCTTTGGATGTGATAATCTGAGTTAGTTTTGATTTAAGTGGTTTTGTGTCGACAGATCTTGATTTCGACTTTCAATACTTCTTTTCACGTACCTACGGAAATTGAGGAAAGTAAATGGGAGTTGATTATTTCTGCTAACGCTCAGTGCGAAGGTTATCGAAAGACATGTAAGAAACATTTTAAAGAATGTTGCTAATATTTTCATCTACATAACCTACGTCAACGGTTTTATGCTAACATTATATTTACTTTCTATTTCGCAATTTCAACATGGAAACTTACTGTAATCTATCAGGGTGCAGTCTAGATTATTCAGTTCTTTTGTAGCGTGGAGTTGAGTCGAGATTGACTATGAACACCGCTACCAAGAAACACGTGCCAAGTAAATCAGAAGGTGAAGGTTGAACGTAACCAGATTTATTTCGTTGGCGATCTCGTGGTATCGAACGAATACCAAGATCGTGCCATGGAATGGTACAAGTGGAAGCAGGAGAAAGGAGTGCGTGCGAACAGTACCAAAAACCGCGAAACAATGATGGAAGGTAATGGAAGCACAAAATGGCTATAATTAGCACAGTTAAACAAAAGCACAATAAAACAAACACTGGTACAGTCGGTTATAATAATATTTGTTTTTATTAAACCAGTCGTGTTCTCGTGATAAATGTGAGTCACTACAGTTTCGTATGCAAAATAAATTGATCGAAATGTCACTGACGTGTAAATGATAATCGTGCAAAATAAAATAGGAATGCTTTTCGTAAACTCACTGTCCAAACGTAACTGTATACTGATTATTCAACTCTAATTATATGTCTACATTTTCCGAATTAAAATTTCAGTATCACCCTGTGATTAAGAATGACAGTGAAATCTTATACTGAAAATGTCTAATGTTTGTAATTCAGTGTTTTGAACTTTGAACCACTGTGATTGAACTGAAATGAAATGGAAGTATCTGTGTCTTCAATTCAACAACCGTCATTCTTGTTACTGTCACAAATATGTTTTATGTTGTTGGGCTGAAATCGTAATGGTTTTAAGGTTTTCGATGACAACTCGTACAGTGTCTTCTTTTCAAGGCTAAATTAGTTTGGAAAGATTGAGCTCTTGAAAACTGTTCAATGGAGCTATACGAGACAAGCCATCTGCATCTGTATTGTTTCAGCATAAAAATGTATATATTAATTAGGACTGTCAATGGGAATACTAATCTGAAGACCAGATGAAAAAGTTGGAAGTGTTTGGCCAGTAAATATTGTTATTTCTAAGATAATCACAGGGTGTTGAAAGTGCTATACTGCCTAATATATAGATTGGTGCTACCCATTAAAGTATCATACTTCACGGTCTGAAAATCAATCCTTAGAGCCATGAGCTTTTTGGAGGAGTTCTGTAGCGTCTGCTGTCATTTTGAAGGTTCAAAAAGTGAGAGGATCAAACAGACCACTAACCTTACTTTGTGTTGACTTAAGCTTTATCTTGGCGAAACGAACTTCGGTGCTGAGGGTTCTGGTGCTCGCCAGAATCCTGTCAGCAGATCCATCTAGTTTATTAACAGGGTTGATATGAAGCATGAGCTCATTACGCTTGTTAAGGATGTTTAGATAGAGAGAGTCAGCTCAAAGGTTTTCGTCAAAAGTGTAGTGACTCACATTTATCACGAGAACACGACTGGTTTGATAAAAACAATTATTATTATGACCAGCTGTACCAGTGTTTGTTTTAATGTGCTTTTGTTTGACTGTGCTAATGACAGTTATATTGTGCTTCCATTCTTATACTCACACTTTAGATTGTGACTTCGCGCGAATTCGGTTACGTTCTGTAACCAAGCTTGTATCCTGGCACGATCTCGGTATCCTTTCGATGCCACGAGATCGCCAGCAAATATATCTCGACTTGGTCCATTAACTGTCTTCTGATATTTGGCTTCTTGGGGATTTTATGGATTTATTTGGTTACGTTCAACCTACGCCTTCTGATTTACTTGGCACGTGTTTCTCTGTAGCGGTGTTCATAGTTAGTCTCAACTCGACGCCACGCTACAAAAGTTTGGTCGTACTTACAAACATTCCTGCTGATTACCTAAGTTGCAATTCAACATTATTAAAGAGCAAAAATTTTGAGAATTCAAAGATAATATCACGATGTGTAGAAGCATGGAAGAGATTCATACTTTATAATTTGTTCTTCCAGTATAGCACTCCTTTTACGCTTAAGTTCGTCTTCCTTAAATTTTGTTATACCTTCTAACTAACTCAGATAACAGACAGTGTTGTTCGGACAGTAACAGTTTGTATATCGTGGTGTTATTGCTACATCAAAAAGAGGAATGAATGAGTGGCAACTGCCGGGAATTAGTTATGAACCATTGTTACATATATCTTGATTCGATAACTATCAGGTAACGACATTATATGTATATTCATAATCCCATCATCATAAGCTTTCATTTGACCCACTGACTACTATTATACGATTTATTATTCTTAAGTCATTCTCAACCTATTAGTTACAGCTTCTTACCCTCACAGCCTCTTTTGACTTGATCCTGTATAACTGTTACTTTTTATTTTACGGTATAATTCGGTCTGATTTGCTCGTATATAAGCCAAGTATTTATACAATATACGATCCATACAGTGTAAGCTGATTTTGGTGTTCTGGACTCAACGGGAAGAATGAGGCAGGGAGAACTAACAAGGACTCAGAGTTGACCCTAGGCTGCTCGTACTGGTTAACATATCATGAGCTTGACACAGGACCAAGGTCATATCAGTTGGTGTTCTGATTGGCGATTTAGTCACGTGATAATTGATGGGTTTTAGGAAATAGCAATTATTTTCATGTCAGTATGAACGTTTTTGATTGACCGAATGTGACAGTCTACGCACATATCCCTACCTATAGCCAAAATATTAGTTGCTTAAATCGCCTGTTGAAACTTCCTCTGTGTTGTTTAAATGCGACTGAGTTTTACTAATTTATTCTGCTCTTCATTCAGTTCTTCATCCGACCTTTAATTCGCCTGTGTATCTGCTGGTTCGCTCATGTTATCATTCCTTCTCGAATTACTAGTATAGGGGTTGTGGAAATTATTAAGTTTTTGATTGAGATCATGAACCGATTGATTTTAGACCACCACAATTGAAAACCTGGAAGCACTGGACGGCCGTTTCGTCCTATTGTGGGACTCCCCAGCAGTGCGCATCCACGATCCGCCTCGCGGGATTCGAACCCAGGGCCTACGGTCTCGCGTGCGAAGGCTCAACCAGGTTTTCATTTGTGGTGGTCAGCGGAGCTAATCATTGTCGGGTAGAGACAGGTATCTACCTCAGTACAACGGAAGTTGGTCGCGCAATTTCGTGGATTGGTTGATGCTAGAAACTATTACCATTGGCTGCCGGCTCAGTGGTCCAGTAGGTTAAGCGTTCGCACGCGAGACCGGGGGCCCTGGGTTCGAATCCCGCGAGCCGGATCGCGGATGCGCGCTGCTGAGGAGTCCCACAATAGGACGAAACGGCCGTCCAGTGCTTCCAGGTTTTCAATTGTGGTGGTCTAAAATCAATCGGTTCATGATCTCAACCTTCTCGAATTCACTTGATGTGCTCGTGCCATATTGACCGATACTGTTCATTAAAAATCTGTAGTCGACACTTTGTGTTTACCTTTGAACTCCTACGCTGCCGGGCATTCTTTAATAACTGTTATCAGGGCAGCTGATATACGAAGCCTTAGCAACAGTCGTGAAGATAATTCACTATGCCAGATCACTTTGGTGCCCATCACTGAAGATGCCATGGATATTCAGTACTTGATTTTGCTGTTATCCACAAAACATTTTTAATCGAAGGTCTCAAACTCAGTCAAAACAAATTTGAGGGGTGAAGATGTTCCGAAAAATATTGGGGAGATGATCAGTGTGTCGAGAAGTATATGATCTGAGCTAATTTATAGTTGAAAGAGATGGGTGACACGGAGTGCCAAGTTGTGACCTGGTGAGAATGCCTGACCGAGCGCCCTCAGCAAAACCGTGTCCAGAGAAACTAATGACGTTGCCATCAGCGCTGACGACTTTAACTCACACTCAAGAACCGTTTGCCTTCCTCCACTTGAAACAGTCTTACCTGATGCGTGCCTCGTGACCACTCACTACTATTCTCACTATTATTTTGTATGTTATATCCATGACTATTTGTTCAACTTGGCAGTTCACACCTTTAGCGAAAAAAATTCATTTATTAACTCTGTCCTTATCTTCTCTTTACTCATCTTCACTTTGAATTTTACAACTCTTTATATTCTAGCAAACCAGTCCCTTACATTTTACTATGATAGCTATTGATCCTAGTAAATTCACTAGCATATAACAAGAGCACCCAAGATCCCAACTTTGGGGAAATTTAGAGAAAACGGCACAAAAACCACAAAATTTCCCCAAAGTTTACTATAGCGGCTTCCCCTAAAATTTCCCCAAAATTGGGAGCTTGGCACTAATATTCGGTGAATATTTCATCTACGAGTATTAGTTCATCCAAGAGGACAGAATACCCACATTAAACGACATCGAAGACCTGGGACCGTAATTCATTGTCAAAATAACGAGCGTAAAGCAATAGAGTGGTTAACCTGAGCTCGTCGCAAGGTTATTGGACACTCTGACCCTGAAGTTTCAAGGACAGATGGATAAGGTGCGAGTTATGAACTTGCTCACCTATGTTCGTATAGTTTCCGCATGAAGTTCATATGTGCAACATGGGGAGAACTTGGAGGTATGTAAACATATTCTTAAGTGATTTTTGTCATATTTTGTGAATTATCGCCATAATAGGCAGTTTCCCACGTTTATCTTACCAACAATATGTACTTTCTTTACGAACTCCTTAATTCTCGGCCATGAGATTGTGCATCCGCTTATTAAAGCCCTTCAAACTTATGGGTCTAATTGCTGTGATGTAAAGATCATTCTCTGTTATTTTTTATACTCTAGTCTGCAGAAATCAGACTTCTCGATCGTTGGTTGTTATATTCTACTGAAACAGGATTTGTGTGAATGTTCATACAGAAACAAATATTTAAATTAATGAATTACAGCCCCACTATGTATAGGTTTATTCCAACAACTGTCATGCGTGTGGTGATAACAAGTTATCCGAGGCTGAAATAAGGATCCTTATTGTCAATCGTCGACGATTGATGAATTCAAGAACTAAAGTGATATGAAATCAGACAGTATATAAGGTTGGGTATATTGCATATTCTTGTGGATTTATGTTGGCGCAATTAATTTCTGGTCGATTTGTCTAAGTTCTGACCACGAACCATGATTTAGTTAATAACATTATTTCTAACTGTTTCTACGGAGCTCAGACCAAGTGAATGCATTTATAAACAGTTACCATCATTTATCATAAATATATTTAAATTTCCAACTTTTCATATCCTAAGCACGAAAGCCTGGTGATTCAAAAGAGGTTAAACGTGGTTGGTAAGTATATATGTCGTACGAGATTTGATTCTATCTACTCAATGCACCCATTGAATTCCTGAACATCTCAACAAAATAGACTGGTGAGGAGTAGTAATGCACAGATATAAATGCAACCGTTTACCAATAGAGTGGTGAAAATTAGATTCAAAGTCGGATTTTCTGACAGTAGATATCACCAGTTTAACTTACTTTTAAAGCATTTGGCTATAATCAACGGATGCTCTGGATATTCTGTGACTCATTAAATACAGACTCTAACACAGTCTTGTGTTATTCGTGGTTCTCTTGCAGAGATTTAACTGGTTTCGTGGAAGTGCTTAAAAATTGAGTTTACTCCCATGGTTTTGAGGTGTTTTTAATAAGTTCGTACTAACTACCAAATGTATTGATATTTTGAATTGTATTACTTTAGTAGGCAAGTTTTAGCATATCACTAGCTGTTTGTTTTGCAGAGGAACACAGCGTTTCAAAATGATAGGAACGTTTGCAGTTGTACATTTTTCATCTCAATTAAAAGCACTGTTAGCTATTGTCATGTTATTTATAACATCCCCTGACTACAGTTTTACAATGCTTAAGGTTTACTATAGTATACTCAACATACATTTTTCCTTGACGTAGACCATGTTTTATATCTTACAATTGTTTAACTTTTCTCCTGGTTTGATAATAGATGGAAAAATTCTCCAGCTCAACCTGGTAAAGCTTATCATCCAACGACGGTTGAACATTTAGCTAATTGCATATCACACGTTCCATGTGTTCCACTTGGTGTTGCTGGAATGATTAGACTGTATTCAAAGGCAGATACATATTCTAAATCAGTGGCGGCAATCGTTTATGGTCTTGCCATTGTCTCACTCTTCTTTGCATCTTCTGTCTTCCATTTGTTCTCTTTGTTCTATATTAATGGGTAAGTTTAGCGTATTATTAGAATTAGAATATGGTAAATATGGTTAAAACTAGTCACTTGGAAATTTTTTGTGAAACCGCTTAAATTGGTAGTTTTTTAAAAGTGTGAATTACACTTTCTTTAACATAAAGCCCACATCTCTGACCTTGAGTGATGAGGTTTCTATATGTATCCGTATTCGGCAGCTATATCTTTAAGTGGCTTCTCTCATGAAAAAACCATACCAAATTAATTCAATGACATATTTTTGGCATTTAAAATAACATTTTTTTACATGATTTTCTCACAAAATGTTGCATTTTTTAATGATAATTAATTCCGTTTATTTTAAAATCCCATCAGTTTTACTTACATACTTGTGTCATCCTAATATGTTAGGTTTGTTAAAACAAATTCAAACTTATTGTCAGTTTTAATAGTTAACAGAAGTCGATTCTTGTAAAGACATCTTATATTTATTGCGATTCTTATCCTCCTAGAAACTTTTGTACTATTTAACAACTGCCCTGGCTCGTTTGCTTGTTATGAAAACTTGTCATCTGTCTTAATGAAAAGTTTACACAGTGCAAGCGATATATATATGGTATGATATTCATACGAATATGTTCATAGGCATAAATTCATACATCACTTCTCCTGCATGGAATTTTAAAGCTGGGAATTATTTATTTATCACTCAGAATAGATAACAAGTCTTACATTCTTTAGTCTACACTATCGTAAATTAGTAGCAGATCAATTATCTTTATATTTATATCCAAAAGTGCAATTTATTCATCAGCTTAGTTTATTCGGTAGACATTTTATCTACACTTTAGGCTTTTCAGTAAAACCACAGATACTTATCAAGGACTATTTTTCATTGATAAATTTTATTTACTTGTATCATCTATGATATGAACCCTTTTGTAAGTTGGATGGATTATGATTTTGAAAGAAGGGACCTTCATTTCTTTAGGCTGATAAAAAATGAATTACAATAATAGATTTGTTCGGGATCCTTTTCTCATATAGTAGCATATGAATAAACGAATATATTGTTTGTAGGTGTTTAATAATAAACTATGTCTACTGAATGAGTAAGAATAGTTAATAGATCTGTTTCATGTAAGCAGTTTTCAACCTTATAGTCTGGCGGCTGTCATACTGCCAAAAAGATCATAAGATTGTACATTCTTTCGCATAATTAAAACCTGGAGTTAATGATTGAACCTCAACTATGATTGGTTTTAAGTTATAATCTATCTTATTTTAGTTACAATAACCTTTGATTTCTACCTAATTCATAAACAGCATCTACTAATGCACTAAGGAATTAACAACTAAGTATTTTAACAGTTGAATTCATGAGTCGACCTAATTCAGACTTTCGATAATGCAATGAGAAGACGTAGTTTATCAGAATTATGTGATATATTTGCGCATTACATTTCGAACAATCTGATCACACATATACTTGTTAAGAACATTTATATATGAAAATTAAAAGGTCAACTAGACATAATTCTGATAAACTACGTCTTCTCATTGCATTATCGAAATTTATCAAAGGGACTAATTGTTCTAATTCAGACTACCAATCAGGAATCTCATACTAGGACAAAACGGCCGTCCAGTGCTTCCAGGTTTTTAATGGTGGTCTAGCTTAGATCGATTCATGAATCCAACCATTAAAATTACTAAAATCTCCACAAATCCCCATTCTGGAAATAAATATTTATTGAGATTTCAGATAAATCTGATACTTAAGGTCGACACAAACCGTTATTTTTATTGTCAGTGTAGTTTTAGAAAGTTGCTTAAATAGATCAAAACCTTTGTAGGAAGTATGATATTCCTACTATTAATATTCAGCTTTGTAATATATAAATTTAGGTCTCTTTTTGAGGTAGTGAATTTAAGACTTATGGAAAATTTACAAATGCTCTTTGGAATTTGTTTGCAGATAATATACCTTAGTGAACAGAACAGGCGTTGGGACAGTCGAGTGTGTCTGACACAAAATTACAGGACTTGTTGTAATAAAATCTAACAATCATAAAGTAAATGCTTAATTTGCAAAATGTCCATCAATTGTCTCATAATGACCCAGACTTCATTGTTCTTGCATTTTCATACAAATTGCATTCTGTTTCCATTCTTTACTGTTCGATCCTCTTGTCTCTCTGCTGCCAGACATTCTGTTCATGACTAACATCATCTACTACTTATGTTAATATAAGTAGCGCACACCACAATACTACTATAAATTCATGTCTCCGGTAGTGCATGGGGGTTCCTCTGGTCGTTTCAACTAGTATGTTGATTAAGTTTATACTGAGGATTCAATATATAGTAGTAAATAGTTTATCATTGAGTAAAGTGTCTATTGTTTTATCAGTCTTTATCAAATCTAGTTTCTGCATCATGGACTAGCATTCAAGGTTCGAGATCTAGAGTTTGTTGCCTGTTCAGCCCCTAATTTCGTAACATTCATCTGGATTTTAATTGTTTTTAATGATTATCTAACTTCCATTGACTTGTTATCAAACCCACCTCCAAGCCCTTTCTAATTAATATTATATTTTCAACATATGTCACCATGATTATCTGAAAAATAACAAGAGAACTGTAATACATAACGGTTATTTCATAAAACTCGTTAGCAAAAATTTAAAAGGTCACTAAGATGAATTTGTTATATATATATATATATATATATATATATATATATATATATATATATATATATATATATATATATATAAGAAGATCGATGAAAAGAGAACGAGAACAGTAAATGATTGGTGGGGAAAAGAAGGGACAGTCAAGTCTCAGATGATTGATTGACATTTTGCAAATGAAGTATTTACTGTATGGTTCTCAGATTTGACAAAGTTATTCATTTATGTTCGAATAAATTTGGTTGTCCTCGATTGTGTTCTCGTTCACTACAATACTCGTTCAGCATCTTTCTTGAAGAATGTTCAAGATCTCGAAACAGTTAGTTATTATTTGGTGATTGCAATGTATTCTAAAAATTGGGCGTTTCTGGTAGAAAAACTATAATTCTAGAATTATAATTGAAGTACAATTATCTGAAAACAGATGATATAATAACAGTTTATAAATCGAATGTTAACTTGTATTTCATTGAATTCCTGTACTGAAAACCTAGAAACTTGTAATTAAAGAAATATAAAAATTCTACAAGCGAACTGTCAATAACGATTCAGCTTACTGTTATCCTCAAAAAGTAACTATCAATATTTATCGGTTCTTCATTATTCTTTCTTCTTGTCGAAACACAGACACTTTCTTCTTAAAATGCTATTCTTATTATCATAAACATTTTTTATTATTTTATATTCACATAATATAACTTCATATCTGCTTGCCAAATTACATCCACACTTTATCGTCACTAATCCAGGAATGTATTAATGAATAGTTAAAAATGTGATAAATTTTTTGTTGGTATAATTCATACTATGAATCAATATTTCATCTGACAACAGTCTAGATATCAGGGTCTTTGTTTCTATCTACTGGATAAAAATGTGACTGAATGATAACTTTGAGGTAAGACGCTCCGAATGCACATATAAGAAGGGTACTGGGTTCGCGTTTCACTATGAACATTAACAGCGAAATACAAGTACATCTAGTTGATAAGTCCCAAATAGGACGAAACGTGCGTCCTTAATCATTGAACAGTTTGTTAGTGCTTATTTAGTTACGGATGTACTCATCTAATCAGTAGTTATGTATAAATAAGTGTCCTCGACCCTAAGTCATATATTTATTGTATGAAACTGCCAGTGATATTTAACAATTTTCTTTCGTACAGAGGTCAATGGAATGACATTCGAACTTTGTATTTAGTAATTGCAGATTCAATCATTTAATAATGAAACCTTTTAGGCTTCTAACTTTATGTTTACCTTATTTGAACTGCTATACATGTAAAATAAGAGATTATCATCCACTTATTTTATCCTATGATTATTGATAACTAGTATGATCCATCTGTATTCATTGTTTAGTCAATTTGCTAATATCTACTAATCTAACAATATATCTCCATAATATTCAAAATGATTACTTACCATGTACAAGTGATTACTGAAATAAAATTCTACTATGTTATTTACCGCTATTGATTTGTTATAAATTGAAGATTTTCTAATGGAATCTCAGTTGACTTCTTTGTATTTCTTATTGAAATGAACTATTCATATGGTACATTTGATGTTTGATTCAATTTCACTAGTAGTTTACCACGATTATAATCAACACTATTAAGGCTATTTTATAGGAAAACATTTGAAAAAAAGAAATTCAACACTATCATTTTACTCTTTAACTATTTATATTATTATTATTATCTAAAAGCTGCAATTAATACTATATACTGAAGTAGTTCATTCTTGTCTATCTGTTCATTCATTTTGGGGTTGTTTTTTAGTAACTTTCCGATGGTAGCGGAAATGTTAACGTTGACATGAATATTGCTATTGCATATTATACATTAACTACTGAATTGTAGTAGTATGTTTCCTTTTGTTAATGATCGACTTAACAGCGCTACTATATATACACTATATATATATAGTACATATCACTGTATAAAGTAATGATGATAATAGTGTAGTAAATTTCCTAGAGAATGTAAACTTATTATGATATCAAGATTATTTTGTTGTTGTTTTTTTGTCTGCAAAACATCATTGTGATAGAATTGTCATGGTTCATACACCCACTTCCATTTCTTAGCTTCCATTAAGGTATTTGCTGTTATCCGTTTTATTATGCAAGTAATGGTTAACAAGATCTTGATTGAATATTTTCTCGTTAGTAAATTAATACTATGGTTTTCTTGTTTGTACTAATGTTTTCAAACAAAAAATAATGATATGAACTCAACCTAATAGACTCCATTAATTGTCACTTCTCTACATATTTCTATCCACCGACTGTTTCTAAATTATTCTTGTTAAGTTTGTGTTACTCATTGTCATCCATGTATTTTGGAGTTGATCAAGTATGTAAATAATCAATTCAAGTGATCTTAGAGTTACTTTGGCGGTTTTTACTTCCCGATTGCATACTCTGTAAATGAGCACTTCTTTTTGAGTGGCCTAGAAAGAAAACTGGATTGTGAGTTTTATTGTTATCTTGGCAAGTTGACTGCAGGACCCGATAGACAACTGCTTGAGATAGGTCACACATGGGCTTTTCGCAAGAGGTTCTTGATGTGTTGGCTCCGCACTTTAGAGGCCTTGTTGCATGCAATGAAAATCTGTAGGGTAAAGTGAAGTGCACTAATATTAGAGTTGACCCTTCCTAACTCTTTCTCCCTTGAGGAAAGGCAGCATTGCTGTAGATGTTGGTTTTCTAAGAGAAACGTTTTTTTGCAATTACACTCCAATGCAATCATCAATATGACTTTGATTTTGAACCTTAAGTTACTGCTTTTAGTTTTGCCTTTCTGGAATAAGTGTTACAGTTCATATTGTCTCGATTAGGTTATCACTACAGACAAGTTAGGCTATCACATCAAGGCAACAGCTACAGTCGATATGTAATTACCCCGTAAATTTCATGTTTCACAATTGATTGATCACTGGGTGGCGATCATTGTCATGCGTGTCTAGTCCTTATTAGTGCAGATCGAATGCTATCGATCATGTTGCAATGTGGCCAGGGAGCACCAGTTCCCTCAAGATTACAGGTACATTTTACTCACGAGTGCCAAGTAGCACGAAACCCGAATCCAAGGGTTTCCTGTCGACTACCTCCAACCACCATCTAACCTTCATGTTTATTTGAATTTCATTGATAGTTTGCTACCTGGTATACCAATAACTCGATTTAAAACTAAAACAGTACTTTTTCACCATACTAACCGGATAATCTTGTTAATTTGGTAAGATGTATGAAATATACAAAGTTTTTTTTCATTCTTGTCTGATTGACAATGTAGTACAAGCTTAACAACCTAGATCACTTAATTTACTATTTCATTCTGAATAATCTCTTATTATCTTATGAATTTTGTACTGTTATTTAACAGTAATTCTATTACCATTAAATATATATATATATATAGATCAAATATTCCCTTGATCGATCATTATTATACTTATGATCTGATCCAAATTTTCATCCATTCAATAAATTCTGATTTCAAAATCAATAAAATGAAATATTTTCTTCCTTTCCTAATTTTTCATGAAGTCAAGGTCATCGTTGAAATAACTAAATGTTTCCTCATTTCTAAGTACCTTTATATTACATCTTTTTGGATCTTAAGAATTTTCTGATTATAAGTGTGTGTGTGTGTGTGATGTAAATGATTATGATTATTTTTAACCAAAGGTAATTAGTTATATGTATCTATTTGGAATAGGATTCGTTTGTTATATATATATATATATATATATATATATATATATATATATATATATATATATTCAGAGATTTCTTTTTAAGTGATTTATCCATAATATTTCTTTCCTATTCATCTATTTATTCCTTTTTATACCTTTAATATAAACTCAGTGAATCGATTGTCGAATTTTTGTTTTGTTTTCCCCCAAAAACTAACCAATCAAACATGTTTCTATCATTTAGAAATTTATCATATCGTCAATCTATTTATGTATCTAACATTTATCAGGATACAAGCTGACAAGTTATAAGTGATAAGGTAATGTAAGCGTATGCGCTTGATTTGCTTTTGCTTTTTGTTTTGTTTTGTTTTGTATGTACAATGTAATATCAGTTGAGTTAAACAAAATCATTGTTAGCAGAAAAATAATAATAATTTTATGCCCAATTATTTTATTGTATTGTAATAAAGGATTAGTTGGGAATATTTCAATCTCTAAATTGAATAGATTCCATTTCTTAATTAACAGTATTGGATATATATTTTAGATACCTGGTATAAAGTTATTCAGTAGTATGTGACCAACATGTTATTACAAAGTCGAATATTAAAAATTAAATTAACTCATTCACGAGATATTTGAGAGCGAATGATATTTTATACAATTGTGTAAACCCGGACTCTAGGTAGAACAGAATTCAAACCTTGAATTTAGTGATTGAAATTCTTAAGAGTAAATAAGTAGCTAAATGATTACATTGATTGAGTGTTTCTATTTTTGCCATAACCTTCGAATTTACAAATAATTAATGTCAGATTATTATAATCATCATGATACGTGTGAATGTCTTCTGGTATAGAATGATTGATGTGCATTGTTGAGAACAGAATTATTCAATGATTTCTTGGTCTTCTCATCTAACAAAAACATTGAAACTAACAAACTTCCAAGTACATCAGTTCAAATAAATGGTATTTAAGAACATATTTTTAATTATGAAGAGTTATATTGTTGAACTTCTGTTCTTTGACTCGTATAGTAAATATATCAGCTTGAATATGATCACAAAATCCTGATTCATTGTGATTCTTATAATCTAACAATATATTTTTTTCAGTATAGGGTTGGGGAGCTTATTAAGTTTTTCATTGAGATCATGAACTGATTGATGGTAGACCACCATTGAAAACCTGGAAGCACTGGAAGGCCGTCTCGTCCTATTGTGGGACTCCTCAGCGGTGCGCATCCAAGGTCCCTGCCGGCGAGATTCGAACTCAGGACCTACCAGCCTCGCGCGCGAGCGCTTGACCTCTATACCACTGAGCCGGCCGGCATCCAATGGTGTTAAAGTTTAACTTCAACCAATCCATGAATCTCGCGAGGCGGGATCGTAGATGCGCTCTGCTAAGGAGTCCTGCAATAGAACGGAACAGCCGTCCAGTGCTTCCAGGTTTTCCATGGTCGTCTGGCTTCAATTGACTCGTGAATTCAACTACTAAAATAATATATGATTATCTCAATTATAAATCAACAATTTCTACAACCCTGTACTGATAATCATACGTACGTTAGAATGTGATTAGTGGTTGTATGAAATTTGATATCACTTTTCACATTATAATTAACTGAGATTTATATTTGATGGGAAGTATGGAAAGATATTGACTGAAGTAATGTTAAAAACCACAATGAAAGATATTACTGGTGTAAATGGTTTGCTTAGATTGCTGAATTTTTACAGGTCATTCCACTTAGTTCGAAAACCATTGAAGAATTGCAATCACTGTATAGTTATTTCATCCTAATATGGGACTTTTTCTTCTATATTCGTGACTCCATCGGTGGTCTAACCAAAAGCCTTTAGGTCTTGCGGAGAGCACCTAAACTTTGAAGTTTTAGAGCGAAGGTATGGCCAGTAAAACTAACCACGTATCGTGTTAAGTCCCATTCTAGTATGGAATAGACGCGCAGTGCTTCTCGGTTCTCATTAGTTTCCAAACTAAGTTGAATTCGTGATGCTAACTATATAAAGGAAATCACCTTGATAAAATGTACAAAATCTTCACAAAACCATGTAAATAAATTATATGACATACATTCACTTGGTATTGTTTACTTGGATCTTCCCATTGATGTTCAGGACTGAAATTGATCAGTCTCTTATTGGCATATGTGCATACTCTACGTATTGCGTCGATATTGCCTTAATTCACAAACATTCTAAGCAAAGATAGATAGTGGCTAGTAGTGGAATGTATGACTCGCGTTTCGTCCTATTTGGGATTCATCAGCTGGATATATCTGCATCTCAGAGTTAATGTTCACTCTGTGACTCGAACCCAATAACATTCGCTTCAAATGCCATCGTGTTATCCACTTAGCTACTGAGTCCTGATAGCCACTTCCTACAGTGCTGAGTTCGAGTCCCAGAGTGAACATCAACTCTGAAATGTGGGCACATCCATCTGACGAGTCCTAAATAGGACGAAACGCGCTCCCTAGTTTCCATTACTCTAGCCACTATCCATCTTTGATTAAATTCTATAACAGTTTTATAACAATCAGTTTATAGAATACCAGTCTAATTTCTATTCGATCATCTATCTAACCATAAGAACTATTTCTTGTTTGTTAAATTCCCTAACTAATATATTTTTAAAACAAAAATACTCACATGGTTATTCATTTACATTTTTTTACATTTTCCTCTCTTATTTTCTTTGTCCTCTTGTATTCACCCTTACAAATTCATTACCATTTCTGAACAGTATACTAATACACTAACGATAAAATTTGACATTCTATTTATGTTATATTTAGACCATTTTATGCTAATGTTTCAGCTATTAGAAGAAATAGAAAAAAAGGATATTCGTTTAAGTTATTCTCCAAGTACAATTTGTGAAATGTCATATACATTAATAAAAGATAAATTACATTTCCCTACTTTAAATTTGTACATAATTCATAATTATTTAGAAACTGATTAAGGGTTATCTCCCACACACACACACACATACAACCTTTTTTTTAAAGAATAAGGTAATGGATTATGATTAGTACTATTACCATTTTTTTGTAAAACAACTGTCATTAATTGTAATTTAATGTTTCAACTAAGAATATAGTTCGAATATTTGCTTCTACTTCTTAATGGAAAAGTAATGTGACAAAAACAATTATATCTAATCACTGCTTAGATGTTAATTATGAGTTACTTAATATGAAACATTGTGGTATCTAAAGGTGTATTTATGTATTTAATCAATCCTATGTTATGCCACAGGTATATGGTGATTTGTTACTTTTTAGCTGCCTATAGCGTCGAAAGATACTTCTTCTTGTGGGATCCGGAAAAAAACTGATTTAGGGTTGGTCTTGATAACCTGGGAATATTGTCCGTTGGATAGTTGCTTTTATGTGAATGGTTTTAGATTTGTTAGCTATATACCTTGAAGGCCTAATCGCTAATATCAGTAACCTGTGGGGTAAAGTGAGGTATGATAGTTTCATGGTTTAAGTTTCCTAAACCATCCTTTCGTTAGTGAAAAGTAAATGTTTCCGGAGATGGTAGCTATCTAAGAGAAACAGCTTACTGTCATCACATCCCATTATATTGTGACTTTATGTCCGGCTTTTTATCACGTGATTTGTCCACCAATCAAAATGCGACTTATGCAATCTTAGCACTGTACCAAAGCAATGACGTTCGACCGGTATGGGCAGCCTAGTGTCCTTATTGGTCCTATGTCCGCCTAGCCCGTCCACTTGAGTCCAGAACACCAATACCAGCTTCCACTATACGAATCATATATTTCAAACATACTATGTTTATATATCAAACAAACAAACCGCAACTCACTATAAAATAGGAAATAACATTTGTACACAATAAAGCCAAAAAGTGGCTGTGAACATGGGAGGCAGTAGTTAACAAACTGAGCATAATTTAGGGACAGTAAATAGTACAATAATAATTTATAGGTCAAAATGAAGCTTATAATAAGAGGGATATAAATATACATAATCTGATTACTGAATAATTATACAATAAGAATATTTATAGAATATTAGTCCATTAATAGTCCTCGGAAGTTACCCGTAATTTAATCTTCACTAGGATATAACACATCACAGTTGGCCGCAAGACATTACCTTGAAGCGTTAACTTTCTGCTTTTGTCATTACTGCTATTCGGCTCCATTGTCTGACATGGTAAGATAAAGAAACAAAAGTTTCAGCCAATGTAGTCTGATTTAAGTGATTGATTGATTGATTTGAACACATAAAGATTGGTACAAGGGGGCACCAAATACATATGCGCCACACAATAACAATGAGGTTGTCAAGTGATAGAGAATGTAAAGTTTGCATAATAAAAGGAGCAATAACGAATAGAAATTAGTGTATGAATGTAGCTTGCTTGTGTTATCACATTAGAAAAGTCCGAGTACCACAGTCGGAGTATGTATATGCATCTGATTATTATTTAAAATCCAGTGATCACATGTGACCTTATATTTAAAATTGAATGAAACTGTAAAGTCTATGAAAAGTTTGGATTAGCTCGGTTCTCATCCTGTGCTATAAAGTAAAATCAAAGTAAATTAGCGACATTCTCAATAGATACCAGCTTAAAAACGGACATTAATGACAAAAATACGATTTTTAAAGTGATACATAGTTCTCCGTACAGAATTAAGTATCATGAGAGTGACTCTGTTTATACAGGATAGATATTTAGACATTTGCTATTGAAACTGACAGATTTCATACTCTTTGAAGTTGAATCAATAACAACATAGCATTCATTCGTGAAGACAGTCTGAATATCAGGAACTCAGTTACTCAAACTTTTACTACTAAAGATATGAACATCATAACCGTTGGTCAAATTAACATCCATCTGTTTTCAGAGGACAACACGTTGAGGATCTTGAGCGAAAGCTAGCGGATTCGAATCCTAGTGTGATCATCAATACTAGAATACAAATGCATACAGGTAACGCGAAGAAATGGGATAAAACACGTGTCCATGTTTCCACAACTAGCCATCATCTATCTTTTTCAAACAAAAACAATTCTAGTCATCATTTGTACTTTTAACCATTACGTGTAAAGGTTATTTCGAGGTTATGTGTATCGATAAAATTAATATAAGATTATGAATATTCTTCGCTACTTCACGTGATTATTTTACTGAAAGAAAGAAAGAAAGAAATACTTTCCAAATTACTACAATCTAATCTTACAGGTGGATCTTCAATGTCAATCTTCTATTTTCGCATCAAATGTTACGTACATTTGAATGCAAATTTACAAACCAGTAATATTGATGATAATTGGACATAAACTAAATATTACCTTATTCCAATCAGTCACACTATTTAATATACATGTTTGTTGTCGACAAAATCCACATCGTGAATTAGAAATACTCAAAATTCTAAGAATCCGTTTATCTCATTAGATTAGTGGATTCGTGAATGATATATCAGAGTAACTAATCAGTTTTGTAGTGAATATGTGTTTTCAATGTTTTACAATGCAGCATGTGTGAGGATAATTTCAACTTCAGTTACCAATAGGTAATCGATTAATGGTAGTTAAAAGTGACGTATTCTCACCAATAAACTACATATTCAAACCACGATCGACTCATGTTAGAAACAGTTCTCACACACAATATAAATCAGTGTCAAATACATAGATCTTAACTCTGTAAACAAGTAGTCTTTGATTTGTTCATAACTTATTGTATTGGAGGGGGTTTTATTCAATTATTGTGTTAAATGGTAAACTTATGATTCATGTGACCATAACCTTTAGACTGTAATATGGAACAGGTAATATACCTCTTCAGTCTCATATCACATCCGTCTTAATTGTGGAAGGAAGGCCTGACAGTCCTCTCGTTGGTACTTTTTTATATTACATATTTCGATAGTTAGTCATCCACTAATATTCACTCAGTAATTTGATTTTGTTCAGTAATATAAAAGATTGTGTAATCGTTTAAGTTCACTATGATCAGTAGTATTCATCACGTTCCCTGTTCTTCGTCATATGATAATGAGAGACAGCAGTGCAAACTAATATGTTTAGTGTCATTGTTTAGATCTTCTCACTCATACCATGACTCAAATTTATCCGTGAAGTAGGTCAGTTAGTCATCATCGTAACAGTCTGGTGCAGACAAGAAAAGTTATATAGATGTAGCGTTTGTTAGATGATTGAAAGCAGTCGATAGGTAGCCGTCTTTTCATGTTTTTAATTGGCCAATACTCATCAACAATGCTTATCTTCAGTGTTCATATATTCGTGCAATTCATGGGATTCTGATCCGTCTCGTCCAGTGGCCATGGAAATCTAATCACTACTGAGGATTAGATAAGAATAGTTTCGTTGTCATTATTGTTGTTGTCTTTTTTAAACCAATTATCCTATTCAGGTTGGACAAACAACTTCATTCTAGTAGTTATATCTGTGGACAAGACAAACATAATTCAGGAAATTATTTCTTGTTTCTGTGAGAAATTCAAAATCAAATCGCTTTCATCGTTCATCACATATGCGCGATAGATTTACCCTGGTATAGTGTCTAGAACGTTCAGATTTGTCATAATGGCGTAAAATTAACAATGTTAAACACATCAAATATTAACTTTTTATACAGACTATATAATACTAGATTCGACGACTTTTCTTATTGTAGTTTATGTATAAAAAATTAGCAAATGAAATCAATTTATTACTGATTCATTGAACAATGGATGGGCTGGTAAAGTTGCAGTCCCAAAATAAATGATGATTATCCTTCATGACTTCTTTATATCATTACGGAGACAACGATTTTTCTTTTATAATTTCCTTTCCATAACATTCCTTCAAATTCACTAATAAAAACTTGATAGGCGAAGACCAACTTACATGAAATTATTTGTTGTTTATTTATCATTATAACTCTGAAGAAGATTCTATAGGAAACAACTATCATGATTCACTTTGTTTCCAGATTAATCGGGTTATATTATAAAATTTCTACACCATTAGAATTAAAAAACCGATCAGAATCCTTAGAAAATTAATGATTCTCCTAAAATCACTAAAGTGTAACAAGTATCGTTCGTTATGTTGCAAAATACTTTATTATTTTCAGGGACTATTCTAACTGTCTGAGAAGTGGCTAGAAAACCACACGATCATCTCCAAGGATCATTCAACCACAGTATGCTTTCACCCTATCGTTTAAACTAACACTATTTAACACTAATCCTCGTACACACACACAAAAAAAACTACTACTCAAAACTGATTTCATAGACGATAACTTAGTAGGATGAATCTAGTGTTATTCGAGTAATTTACAAAATAACTTAGTTAATTTCCAAGTCATATCATTGTGATTGACGTACTTTGATGAACGTCTTCAGTCCATTGATTAGCTATATATACGTATATAATTCAGTATTAGTATCATGAAGGTTCTGTCTTGTTTAATAAGTGAACTACCCTAATCATCTTGATTTACAATCAACTTTTTGTGTTGTTTACATTTCTGCTCATAAAATTTTAGGCGTTTACGTTCTACACTCCAACTCTGTGACAGAATTGTTATATGCTTGTTTATAGCAGCCTCATATACTCCATGGTAAGTTGCCTTCTATTTCAGTAATCATTCATCAACTTATGCTTAACGATGTCCGAGTTTGAGTGCAATTTTTTTCACTTTTTTAACTAGTTTCAACTCTTTCAATCAATATATTCTCATGAAAGTCTGTATTTCATTACAACGTGTACTGAAGACTGTGAAGTTGTGGACTGTGACCGAGTTAAACTTCACAACAATTTATTGTGTTACATTTGTTCACCTTCTCCACGTTTATTAATTCCATACTCACATAGATGTGGAGAAAACAGATTATATAACTTTCTCTGTTCGATGGACAGTAGCGACAAGAACAATTTTCTTGTGAGCACTTAAAGTGTAAACGTAAAAACACTTTTCTATTCTTTTGGATATAAAATGACATCTATCTGCCTGATTTGTGAAAAGCAAGTGAAGTCACTGTGCAATATGATTGCTTCATCCATCCAAGAGATATCGTCAACCTTAGATAAACACAACCGTTATTGTTGAAAGAATTATGGCACAACTGAGAAAACATATTTAAATTAATCAAATAAAGGATTCTGCTTTTCTGCAGTGATTCAAAATTAGTTTATTTTACAAATCCTTTTCACGACATATTGATCTTAAGATCAATGTTGTTGGTTCCACTAATGGTGTATTCATAATAACGCACTGTTGACGAGCTCCATACTGAAACAAGCATCCATCCCTCACTCCAATTGACATTAGTCTGTAATATATATTTTTCAGATTCACTCCAGTCTTTCTATCGCACTCTTATCACTATCACTGACGTTTTCTTCTTGTTGTGTTTTTCATTCCATTGTATTCATATTATGCATTTGTCGTGTGATATACATCGACTAATATTACATTAGTTACATCTTATCTCTAGAAAGTTCTAATTCAATCCAGCCTTCACAAGTTTACAAATGTGAAAAGTATGGTTTCAATTACTTTGTTTTCGTTGACTTTAGAATAAAGAAAATATGTTTGTTTTTGTCTCTTTATCTTTTCATTAGGTTTCCATTATAAAATAATAATGAGATTATTAATTTTATAAATTAGGTCAACTTCAAAATGGGTGTTTATGTACACATTATCTGTTAGTTGCTAGTGTTCATTGTTTTCAGTTGACCGCGAAATAATTTAAAACTATTTATTAAGTAGCATGACTTGAGTCTCTCTCTCTCTCTCTCTCTATGTGTGTGTGTGTCTACCTCTATCTGACTTTCAGTCTACTTTCATAACATTAGTTATTTGTCGAATCTTCACTTTGATTTAAAAGTTATTCATTATCAACCTAGAGCGTTGAACGAACGTGTGTCAGAACGAATTCCCATATCACATTAGCACAATGAGATGAAATCAACAATGAAATCTAAGTAATGTTATGTCAGTGATCATTTGAACGGCTCAATATTGGTAATGTGGTTTGAAAAGACACAATGGAAACGTACATATGAAGGAATACTGAAATACAACTTGTAAAGGAGTGAAATAGAGTAAATACATTTGTGCCATTGTGACCGATTCTGAGACTTGTCATCCGAAATCTGCAATAACTAATCGTGGCTATCGCACTGACCTCAGTCACGTAGTAGTCTGTATCTACTAATATGGCACAGATCAACAGTCAATAACTTCACAAGTCGTAGTTTGGCCACCGTCAGCTTTCTTCCATATTACTCCCAACACATGTACATTGTCTTGTATGAGTTTTGTTGATATCTTATTAGTGTTGCAACAGTAGTTTACTATATCCTTGATAACAATATAAGTAGTTTGGAAATAGAATTCACATATATGATATGATGTTGAAGACAAGAACAAAGTCTGATTATGAGAGATTAGTTCGATTGTAGAGTGATTGACTTATTAGTTATCATACCTTCTTCATATTGTCTATTTGTTAAATAATTTCTGGTTTTGTTTCTTCTTGTCTTGAATAATTTGTTGATAATCAAATTGCTTTTTCAGAAGGAAAATGCATTCCACTATACTTGTTTTCTCACTTAATTTCTGTTGTACATTTGTTCCAGCACTTCTATCTTGTGAGCAAATGTCATCATTCTATCACTTCGTTTTGTTTTGTATTTTGATCAATCGAACAATGTTCTCTACATATTTGTCTCTACGACTTTTTGACTTTTATTTATGAAGTTATTATTCATATCAACATGATTGTAATTAGTTGAACGAATAGTTTTTTATGTCATCTCGTTGAATCTGATATCTTTCATGTCACCATTAAAAAGTCTCTAAATGATGCACGCAAGAAATAACACATTTGTCTATCGATTTCCCAATTATCAGTTTATACTAATACATTGTATTGAGCATATTGGAATATCGAATTACTTATCTTGATAGTTGGAACATTAATGAATGATACTATGTTGTTACCATATACATCGATGACAAAACACATAATTGAAACAAGGTACAAAACTGACACCATTACAGCTTTTAGAACGTTGTATAGAAATTGTGAGGGACGTATTCTGAAGTTTATAGGAACCTTGGCTATTCGTAAATCTAAACCCTCGTTATGTCTTCAAAAACAAATTTGTCGTAACGTTGAAGTTACCTTGGTAATACTTAAGTCATTTAATGGCCTAGGATAATGCGATAATTTCCTATTCTTTCTATACAATGTTAATTTTCTCTCCCTTTTATTACTTCGTTTATCTGAACTTTCATTTAATTGACCTTTATTAATTTTCATATAAAATGCCTTGACATGTATATACGTGACTAGATTGTTCAAAATGTACAGCGCAAGTGCATCACATTTCTCAGATCAACTTCGTTTTCTCATTTTTTTTACTTACGCCTGTTACTCCCAATGGAGCATAAGCCACCGACTAGCATTCTCCGACCCACTCTGTCCTGGGCCTTCCTTTCTAGTTCTATCCAATATTTGTTCATTCTTCTGATATCTGTCTCCATTTCTCGGCGTAATGTGTTCTTTGGTCTTCCTCTTCTCATTTGACCTTAAGGATTCCATGTGAGGGATTGCCTTGTGACGCAGTTGGGTGCTTTCCTCAATGTGTGTCCTATCCACTTCCAGTGCTTCTTCCTAATTTCTTCCTCCGCTTGGATCTAATTTGTTCTCTCCCACAGTTGGTTGTTACTAATAGTGTCCGGCCAACGGATCCGAAGTATTTTGCGTAGATAGTTGTTAATAAACACTTGTATCTTCTGGATGATGGCTTTCGTAGTTTTCCAGGTTTCCACTCCATACAGTAGAACTGTTTTGACACATGTATTGAAAATTCTGACCTTGGTGTTGGTTGACAGTTGTTTTGAGTTCTAGATGTTCTTCCGTTGTAAATATGCTGCCCTCACATCTGCATCAGATCCACCGTGTTCATCAATGATGCTGCCCAACCGTCTTCTCATTACTCTATCAAAATTTATAAAAAGAAGTTATTGCTTTAAATGTTGTTACTCTATTTTACTGAATGTTTAGCTTACCGCTTACATAGTTGTTTGTGATATTAGTAGGTAGTAGTAAAATTGAGTGTTCAAATAGTCATGACATTAGTTTATATTATAGTTACTGACTATTGTACCGAGCCTTGTCAATACATGTAAACTTCGTTGAATTCTTGTTTATAATTGTAATTTATGATGGAGAGGTTGAGTTAATTAATACTCACTTTCGAATCATATTTCTTTTCGTGGTGATAGATATTGTTATTTCCACTTCTTTGCTATTGTTTTTTACATTTTGTTACGCTTTTTACTTGTTACGCTCTAATTCGTAGGTTGTTTACACTTAAGTTAGATGATTGAGGGTAGTTGAAAGAAAACCTTACACCTAAGTTTTTTGTTTGTTCAGACTTGTCGATGGGCCGTACCTTCAATGGTGGGGGAAGTAGTGGTTGTTGCGCTGTTTGGACCGGAGTTATCTAGCTCCATAGTCTAAGCTATCCGCACCACGACCAAATTTTTACAAGATTGAGATATTTACAATTGATTGATCATTGTGCCGACAACCTTTGACCATTCAGTATCCCAATATAGCACAGGCGATATTGAATCACGTAGACTAGGGATCACATTACAATTTGATCAACAGGACTCGATCAATCGTACTATGAACTAAACAAACATGATATTTGTCATTACTCGATAGTCAATCAATTATTTACTTGACTCATTAATTGAACTATTCGTTCATTTATTATTACATCTATCATGTTAATAAATTCTTTAATCTTATAATGTTGATGAAACAACTATTACTGACTAATTATCTGAATGGGTTTAGTTTCAATGAGATCTTTTAAATTAAAATAAAATCTTTCATTTCACATATCTACTCAATGTGTGAACTCATAAATATATGTTTATCTATATATTCTTCCTTTGAGGTTGTTATTACGTGATTTCCATGCATCATGGGGTTTAACTACACTGTGGTCTGTATGGATTGCAGCAATTTTCGGTGGTGCATTCCAATATGTTTATCTAGATAGGTGAGTAGAATATGTCACATTGTGTTTTGCATTATTTCAAAATTTCACTATATATAAATCGGGAATATTTCAAGGTGTTCTTTGTTCTTCAAAGTCATCAAAATAACCAATTGCTAGGAACTCAGAAATTTTTTTTTACTGAATTCGCAAAAAAAAAGAAAAACAATAGTTCTTATAGCTCAGCTATCAACAAGATATTGATTTTACCAACCAAGTAATCATTATGAACTCAATGAAACAATATTACTGACTATTAGAACATGTTTCTTTACTAAATGCATTACTGTGGTATAAAGTTATAGAAAAAAGAACCCAATAGAATGAATTTAGAAATTCTGATACAAATGCATTTACCTGACGAAATGCGGATTTTGAAACAAAGAAATAAATAGAAATAGAAATTGGTTAACAAATAGACAATATGAAGAAGGTATGATAACTAATAAGTCAATCACTCTACAATCGAACTAATCTCTCATAATCAGACTTTGTTCTTGTCTTCAACATCATATCATATATGTGAATTCTATTTCTTTTACTACTTTTTTACTTACGCCTGTTACTCCTCGTGAAGGAGCATAGGCCGCTCACCAGCATTCTCCATCCAACTCTGTCCTGGGCAATCCTTTCTAGCTCCGTCCAGTTGTAATTCATCCTTTTCATATCTGCTTCTATTATCCGACGCAATGTGTTCTTTGGCCTTCCTCTTTTTCGCTTCCCTTCAGGATTCCAAGTTAGGGCTTGCCTCGTGATGCAGTTTGACGATTTGCGTAATGTATGTCCTATCCATTTCCATCGTCTTTTCCTAATTTCTTCTTCAGCTGGAAGTTGGTTTGTTCTCTCCCACAGAAGGCTGTTGCTGATGGTATCCGGCCAATGGATGTTGAGTATCTTGCGTAGACAGTTATTTATAAATACTTGTACTTTCTTGATTGTGGTTGTTGTAGTTCTCCAAGTTTCAGCTCCATACAGTAGAACTGCCTTGACGTTCGTATTGAAGATTCTCACTTTGATATTGGTTGAAAGTTGTTTTGAGTTCCATATGTTCTTCAATTGTAGGAATGCGACCCTTGCTTTGCCGATCCTCGCCTTTACGTCTGCATCGGATCCTCCTTGTTCATCGATGATGCTTCCCAGGTATGTGAAGGACTCTACATCTTCCAGAGTTTCGCCATCAAGTGTGATTGGATTGCTGTTCTCCACTTTGAATTTGAGAACCTTAGTTTTCCCTTTGTGTATGCTGAGGCCTACTGATGCAGAGACTGCTGCTACACTGGCTATTTCTAAACTACTTATATTGTTAAATAAGAACTGTCGTCTAAATGTGAACGAATAGTTTCACAATATTTGGGCGCCGAGTTAATTTGAGACATTAAAAAAAGAAGAATATATTTGTAACATCTCAGCGAATGAATTTTAAGTAAATCCAACGTTTCGCCTGGCAATCTGGTCCAAGCTTTTTCAAGGAAAATATAATCAAACAACAAAATTATCGAATATAAATAGGTACCATGGTTCTTCGGTTTACTGTATACTGAATAAGTATTTGCATTAATGTGTAAGAGACATGTTTATATGAAAATAATATGAAGAATAATAAAGGTTAAACAAATAAAAGTTCATTTGAAAAATAATCAAGAGGAGAGAAAGAATAAGAGATTGTCGTGTTATCCTAGGCCATAGAATGACTTAAGGATTACAAGGTAAATTCAAGGTTATGACAAATTGTTTTTGTACACATAAGGACAATGTATGTGATTATGGAACCAAAAACGTGTTAAGACAACAGAATGTGTTTATACGCAAGTGATGTGAGAAATTTCATTCAACTAAATATTGACTTCGGTCTGTGTATATTAAGAAAAACAGATCATTTTTATATATGAAATGAATCAAAAATGCCACAGCCTGCATTAGATGAAGATAAATAAGATAAGTAAACAAAATAAAAGAGGAATGTATATGTAATTGAAGTCGTGTGTTATTTTAATGTTCCAGTCAATTGTTTAACATATTCAGATAAGATAACGGATTTGAATCATTGAACATATTATCTATCAATTAGTTACTATTGCATAGATATATCAAATTGAAAAAAAGGAGATCAGGTTTACTTATTAATTATTAGTTGCCATGGAACAGCTAGTTGTATTCCATCTCTCCTATTAATATTGTTTGAATTAGCCCATATATGTAGGGCTTCGGCTGTTAGTCGTTCTTTGTAAGAATTGAGTCCTTTTTGAATGATTCTCGTGCCATTGAAATCAACTGTATGACCCGATTCAATCAAGTGTAATGCTATCGCTGATCTGTTCTCAAGCTTTTTTTACATCACTTGAGGATTTAGGAATGTGCTTTAAGTACAGTTTGTGTTCCTTCACCCTCACATTCAGTTGCCTAGATGTTTCACCTACATACGTTCCATTACAGTCACTACATTTTATTTCATAAACACAATTCTGTTGATCATCCTTGTGTATTGGATCTTTGATTCTTACTAGTTTTGATCTTAGAGTATTGTTCGTTCGAAAGAATACTCTCATATTTTGACGAGTTAAAATCCTTCTGATGTCTTCTGAGATACCTTTACGATATGGGATCACTACTGTGTTCATCCAATCTTGCTTAACTCTTTTTAAAAAAATATCATTCCGTTCTTCATTCTTAATTATTCTTTTAATAAAACCTTTCGGATAATTATTCATTAATAGCGTGGATACAACTAAATTCATTTCCATTTTTGTATCATTCGGTTCAGTGACAAGTTTTTTGACTCTGGTGATCAGATTTTTGGCCACTGTCACTTTGGTCGAGTGTGGATGCGCAGACTTAAAATCTAAAAATTTCCCTGAATATGTAGGCTTTCGGAATATATTAATTTTTAAACAATCATTATCCTTCCTTTCAACCAGGCAGTCTAGAAAAGGTAATCTGCGTTCAGGCGATTCCAACTCTTTAGTAAACTTGATTTTGTCATCTAAGCTGTTGAACCGTTGAAATAGTTCGTCTAAACCATCTCGTTTTATAATGACAAAGGTATCATCTACGTATCTTACCCAAATTTTTGGTGGAATGGAACACATTGAGATAGCAATTGTTTCCAATAAATGCATGAATAAATTAGCCACAATTGGAGAGACAGGTGATCCCATAGCCACACCTTCTGTTTGTCTGTACAGTACTCCTCGAAAAATGAAAACCGTCGAATGTAAGCAAAGCTCCAACGCTCTAATAATGTCTGAGGGGTCTAGAAGACAACGCTGTTTAAGATCAGTGTCAGAATCTAACAGGTTATACACAATATCTAAAGCTTTTTTAGCAGTAACATTAGTGAACAATGAGCAAACATCAAAACTTGCCATTATTTCATCCTCTTCTATCTGAATATTACTGACAATGTTTTTGAAATCATTAGAATTTTTTTATTCCATATTTTATTACGCTTTCATATGGTTTAAGAATTTTGGCCAAGTATCTAGAAAGATTATAAGTTGGTGAATTAATGTAATCAATCACAGGTCTTAGTGGTACATCTGTTTTGTGTATTTTTGGTAGGCCATAAAATCTACACGGGTTATTGCTTTTCGGATATAAAGAGAACCATAAAGATTATCCTAGTTTGGGCTTTAAATTCTGTAGCAATTTGGCCGTTTCAGCTTTCAACTTATTTAAAGTGGCTCTACATTTGCTCTTCATGATTTTTTCATACGGTCCATTATGGAGATGTTCATTGACTTTTCTTTCATAGTCAGAATTATTCATAACAACAGTGGTGTTTCCCTTGTCTGCTTTCATAATAACAATTTTTCTGTCTTTCCGTAACTGTTTTAGGGCATACGTTTCTTCTTTAGAGATATTAGGCGTATTAGGTTTTTGGTTCAAAATTACAGCTGCGATTTTAAACCTCAATGTATTTGCCTGATCATCCGGAACATTGTTTAAGGCAGGCTCGATCAACGGAATAATTTCAGAAGCCGAAATCCGTGTTCTGTTCATATTGAAATTGAGACCTTTTTTAAGTATTGTTATGAAGGATATAGTAAACTACTATTGCAACACTAATCTAATAAGATAACATTAAAACTTATACAAGACAATGTACATGTGTTGGGAGTAATATGGAAGAAAGCTGACGGTGGCCAAACTACGACATAGTATTAACTTGTGAAGTTACTGACTGTTGATCTACGCCATGCTAGAAGAAACGAAAACTTATCAAATCCAGCGTTGTGTAGTAATGTATAAAAAGTTAACACAAATCTGAACGTTCTAGGCACTATACCAAGGCACATCTATCGCTCATATAATATGATGAACGATAAAAGCGATTTGATTTTGAATTTCTCACAGAAACAAGGAATAATTTCCCTGAATTATGTTTGTTTTGTCCACAGATATAACTACTAAAATGAAGTTGTAGATAGTAGCGAATATCATCCGATCGAAAGTTCGTAGAAGATTATACTCCACAGTTGTTTGCATTATTATTTGTCCAGCCTGAATAGGATAATTGGTTTAACAAAGACAACAACAATAAGGTCTATGTATTTGACCCTGAGTTATATTGTGTGTGAGAACTGTTTCTAACATGAGTCGATTAAGGTTTGAATATGTGGTTTATTGGTGAGAATACGTCACTTTTAACTACCATTAATCGATTACCTATTGGTAACTGAAGTTGAAATTATCCTCACACATGCTACATTGTAAAACATTGAAAACACATATTCACTACAAAACTGATTAGTTACTCTGAAATATCATTCACGAATCCACTAATCTAATGAGATAAACGGATTCTTAGAATTTTGAGTATTTCTAATTCACGATGTGGATTTTGTCGACAACAAACATGTATATTAAATAGTGTGACTGATTGGAATAAGTTAATATTTAGTTTATGTCCAATTATCATCAATATTACTGGTTTGTAAATTTGCATTCAAATGTACGTAACATTTGATGCGAAAATAGAAGATTGACATTGAAGATCCACCTGTAAGATTAGATTGTAGTAATTTGGAAAGTATTTCTTTCTTTCTTTCTTTCAGTAAAATAATCACGTGAAGTAGCGAAGAATATTCATAATCTTATATTAATTTTATCGATACACATAACCTCGAAATAACCTTTACACGTAATGGTTAAAAGTACAAATGATGACTAGAATTGTTTTTGTTTGAAAAAGATAGATGATGGCTAGTTGTGGAAACATGGATGCGCGTTTTATCCTGTTTGACACTCAAACTCGTCACCTTTCATCAAATACACCAAATGCGTCATCCACTGATACCAATTTGCTTGAGAACTTGATTAATGTTTAAGATGTTTTTATCATCATAGTAATTGTTTGAGTTCTTGTTGTCTTGATACTCAAACTAAGGTCCTTTCCTTCTTTGTTAGCATAAATACATCTTGTGAAATTTGTATTGACGTAACCAATATATCCTAGTGGCAATAATTGCTCCTTTCATAGCTCTCGTTATAATTTAAAACTGTTTCACAGCCGAATATGATGTCACAAATCCGTTCAAATATTAATCAATTAAACTTCAATAAGACTGACTTGTTCACTAAGTAACTGACCACCTAAAAATAACCAGCGTCATACAGTTCGGCCTTTACCTTCAAAATTATATCTATGATTATGTGCAGGCTTCCAACCACGATTGTAGATAGTGTAAGTGGTTGTAATTCATCATAAATTATATGACTGAAGTAAGTCAAGAATGTTGATAATCGAATATGAAAGCCAATAAGACATCGTTTCAAATGCTTAACTCGTATCTATCTATTGATAAATTTAAATCGACTTGTTACTGTGGTGTAGAAATCTGGTTGTACTCACTGGCCTAAATATAATAGTAGTTCTACGTTTTTTATCTAGTCAAAACTGATTTCTGTTTTTTCTTCAGGGATTAATACCGTATTATCATAGATCTATGTTCAAGCATTAACAAGTTCTTCAAGGATTCAAGAATATATTTGAAAAATGATAAATAGGTTTCAGCCTCAGTAGGAAAGGGTTTCTTATATCGATATAAATATTATACCCGTTAAGTAAGTTAGTGTTTGTCCGGTATCAGTAACTTAGTAGATAACGTGTTTGTGATTTGATATATATTTATATGCTGATTAATTACTTATGCTTGTATCATTGATAAATTTTAAGTCTTGAATCCAGTACATTTTATTTCAACGTGAATATTCACACAATTACCAAAATAAGATTCATTCCCCATACACCAAATGGTAACTCAGTAGATAATGTATTTAACGTTTCACACAGATTGTGTTTTCGACTCTTGTTGTGAACATCGATAGTAGGATTCAGGTACATCCAGGTGATAAGTACCAAATAGAATAGGACACACATAACCTATTCCATTGATTGCCACCACCTAACTACTTACAATCTTATAAATGATGTAGATTGACAAGATACACACGAGTTTCCCATATTAAATTCTACCGACCAGTGATTTCACTGAAGACAAATTACAAGTAAAATCACCTTCTAGCTCTTAAAAGTGAAATTGTTTACTGACCATTCTATGGTTCACAACGATTGAGTTTCATTTACATATCACTACTCATGAGTAGTACAAATGTTTTCATGAAATTTGTTGATGGAAACCTTCAAGTATGCATATATTTACAACAGGTAATGATCCTATCACCTATTGAAGGTACCAAATATCCATACAACATTGATGGTAAGTTCTCTACAAACTGTAATCTTAACTTGAATGAATTGTTTCATAATAGTTTAGCACTAAGTTTGTTGATTAGATAAGTGGAAATTATATTTGTAACAATCTGGTCTATTGAAGTTACTAATTATTTTAACGTTCTTCTTAACAGTATGGCATGAACTTATTCAGTGAAATAATCGCCAATCGAAAATTTAATTTAAATTTTCCAAACTAAACGCCCTTTTTATTGAGAACTAGCTTGTTTGGAGATAGATATGAAACTGAAAAAAAGCATTTATTTTGATGTTCACTGTTGACTTTGTGGGAAATGGTTGGGGCTATTGAATTCGTACCTGAAAGGACCTCTCGCTTCATATTGATGAGCATCTGCCAGCACTTTTAAGTGAATTAATCACAGCGCTATCCTTTCTTATTTGAGAGGCAGTAAACACCGTATCAAAACAGAACATTTTTTATCGAATATATATTAGTTATGCAAAATAAAAATGAAACAGCGTTTGACAGACGTTCTTCTATATACTCTGCTAATATACTTTGTATAATCTGATACTCTGAAAGATCGGTTAACGACAGTAATTAGCAGGACATTCTACGCATCCAATCTTGCGTTGACGTTCTCGAGTCCATCAGTAATGTCTATTCAAACGAAGGATAAATTACCTGAGTTGGTCTCCTCAATGTGCATTTACAAATTCAGCTGCTCTTGTGGAGATAGCCATATCGGGCGTACTACCAGACAACTTGACCAACGAATGAGTGGTTTACAAAGGGCCAGATAAAAACAATACGCGGTTCTATCTTGGCACATTTTATTGATAGCGGTCGTACTGAAACCATGGGAATCCGTGCATATAACCCCAATTTATATGTACAGAAGAAATTCCTAACCCCCCTATCCTTTCCGTGGCCAGTTACAACTTAGCAAACGACTTTTTTTATTTTTGTTATCATTAACATTATTTTCACATCCGGTATTTGTTTGTAATTTTCCACCTCTTTCCGTTTTTATTCTTCACTATCTAATTATTTACTCACTCTTTATTACGTAATGGTTTTAATGTTTTATGTTGACTATTCCAAGTCTATTTACCCACGTTTGACCTTCTGTTTCCAATGTTTAACTATTGATAAGACTTTTGTTATCGTATTTTATTATTCTTACTACTATCAGTACACATGTTTCCCTACTATCAACTTGTACTTTTACTTATTATGTGTGGTGACTTATTCTATTCCATTGGGATTATTGACCTAAATTACCTTGATTAGTTTGACATTTTCGTATAAATATTCATGTATATTAGAGTAAAGCCTGATGAAGATCTAATTGAAAATAATCTTGTTCGCTTCCATGTGTTGTTCCAATATAATTCACTATTGACTAATTGACTGAAGTATAACTATGAGTTTATATTTATAAATATATATATTTACACATATATTTAACCACAATTTGAGGACATTGGAAATAGAGATATAATAAATAGAGCAATATAGTAACCGAAATAAAGTCCGCAGTAGTAAGAAAACTTACGTTAATTTAGAAATTATATGAGAACCTTCCTTTATCTATATTAGTTGAAGAAAGATTGTCTTATAGGAACATATTCAAACTTTGTTTCGTTGAATAAAAGTACTACTTACCTTCGTACAAAATTAGTTGTGTTCAAGTTTGGCTCATTAAAATATCCCTTTTAGAGTTTTAAGTGTATGAATCTGTTTACGTGATCCTTTGATTCAATACTTCAGTAGGATGTATTCAGTCTTACTAAGTTGAAAATAGTGCAAAAACTCTCACTAGATTAGCTTTCTTTCTTTTCCAAAAGATGTATCAGCTATATGCTTATAGAAAATAGTTGCGATGTTGGCATACATCTCATCATTTATGTGAGATTTCTTATCGATTGTACAGAGATGGCTCAGTGGCTTAACTTTCAGTCATTAAATAATCGCAATTTCAAACCATTCTCTAGCTATTTCTGTTAAGTCAGTCCTATAGTTTCAATAGCCATCACATTTAAAACTGAAACTCAGTAAACATTTCTGTACTTAATAAATCAGTTATATATATATAAAGTTTAATCTCACTTGTTTTAATTTTCCCCATCTCTAGATTTAAATCTGTTGAACTGATGATCTATTTAGCAATTTCCATTTGTCCAGCTTATAGTTTCATTTACATGGTGAGTAATTCATCATATATTCATAAATTTTATCCTGTTGATTTGTAACAAGGAAGTTAATCGTCATTCGAGTTTATCAACTAGTTCTGTGTAAAAGATTGATCAAGAGTAATATATATATTGTATTCATGAGGGCTGGCGATAACGGAAGAGATATTTAACTCTTGAGAATTGTCTTGAATGTGTTGCATCCTCTTAATGTTATACACTACTCATTATTTCTTTTGTTTTTTAAAGTATGGACTTCTATAGAAGGTTAAATGCTCACCATGAGACCCAAGGGTTCTAGGTTCGATCCCCGGCAACCAATAGTTTTATACTAAAATGAAATAGTCATAAAGTGCTTTCTAGTTTATCAAGTCCACTTTTTTTCCATCTAATCTAATTTACCAGATTGAAATCATGAATCAATTGAAGCTTGACCACCATGGAAAACCTGGAAGCACTGGACGGCCGTTTCGTCCTAGTATGGGACTCCTCAGCAGTGCGCATCCACCGCGCGGGATTCGAACACAGGATCTTATATAAGATCATCTGCTCACTAGTGACTGACTTCGGAAGATACTCCTGGAGTCCTAGTGAGAAGCCGTTAACAGTGGAGTTCAACCAGGTCTGTTGTGAGGTATCAGCTCACTGAAGACAATGGTAAACGGTGGCGCAACTTCATGGATTGGTTAAAGTTAGACATTAACACCACTGGATGCCGTCCGACTCAGTGGTCTAGTTGGTTGAGCGCTTGGCGCGAGAATGATAGGTCCTGGGTTCGGATCTCGCGGGGTGCGGGATCGTGGATGCTCACTGCTGAGGAGTCCCATACTAGGGCGAAACGGCCGTCCAGTGCTTCCAGATTTTCCATGATGGTCTAGCTTCAATTGACTCATGATTTCAATCTGCGACATTTCTAAAATCTCCACAAACCCCTTCTGATAATCTAATCTATTCAATAAAACTGAACAATCTTCACAAACTCTTTATATGGCGATTCTAATTCTCTTTTTTCTTTCTTTTCTCATTTTCTAAAATTTAGCATGAACAATCTGGTCTACCATTATTATTTACAGGGGCATTTGTTTATTTATCTGGTGTGATATTTTTCAAATTAGATGGTCATATTCCATTAGCACATGCAATATGGCATTGTTGTGTATTTATTGCTACATTTTTACAATTCAATGCAGTCGATACATTTTTATTAACAAATTAGATAAATAAATTTTTAGAGAAAAAAAAAGAAGAAAGAAAATGATAAACGAGAAAAGAAAATCACCGTGATCATTTATTTTTTTCGTTGTTGTTATGTTATCATAAACAAAGGTTTGTTTGTTCGTTTGTTTGTTACTTTTTGTTGAGCATTTTTCTGGTTAGCGTTTTTTTAGCGAGTTAGTTTTCTACGGATCGCTAACCCAATGCCCAACCCTCCTCCTTTACCCGGGCTTCGGACCGGCAGTAACTCTAAAAGAGCTACATACGGAGTTTTTATTGAGCATAATAGTCATAATTTATTGAACACTATATATATGTATATACATAAATAGTAATTGACTACTGATATACTTAATTCAACACAGATATTATTCATTAGCTTCTTTGTATGTAACAGATTTTCTTCATTTCTATATATTAATTATGTAATATTTATCTGTTGCTTAATATGCTGAATGTAGTGATATAATTCCTCCTTCTCTCAATTTTCGTTCCCAAAATCACATTAACCTTCAAGATTCCATTCTCCCTGTCTATCTATCTATCTGTCTGTCTGTCGATCGGTCGGTCTATCTGTCTGTCTGTCCGTTGTGTAATATTTCCATTACTATTTATAACATACAAATCTTTTACTCATTTTTAATTTTGTTAAATTGAATTTATTCCTTTTCCTGACATTAATTTACAGAGTTATTTTAATGTGTTTTTTTAATTTATATTTCTCAGTTGTATTTTTTAATCAGATATCAGTAAAAGAAAAGAATGTTATGAATAGTAGTGATTATTATCTCTTGTTAGTAGTATATATATGTTTGTCCGTTACAACCAAACAAGTTGGTGAAGCCTAATAGACCCTTCTGGCAAGAAACAGGCCACATTGAAGCACGGTACAATTACCAGGGGCTAGAATAGCTGTTTTTTGCAACCGGTAGGAGTTTGCCCCGTAAGGAGTAACCCCGTATATTACATGCACTAGTTTTGTCAATTTTTGTTGTTGTTTTTCTATCCAACAGTAATTGTGCTATGATACTTTGTGGATTTCGTAATCGATTTGAGGGTATCAGTCGAGTGGGTGATTAGTCTGATCTCTATCACCTGGATTACGACTCACGTTAGTTTATGCGTCATCTGTCCCATTATCCAGGAGGTACGATGCGGACATGTAAATAGGCTTTTTCTTCCCAGCATATAAAATTTCTTATAATAATGTGGGCAAAAAAAAACAAATCAACCTTATTAAACATTTTGTCTAGTATAATATTGAACTAGGAATATTGATTAACATAATTTAGCAGAACAGTGAAAATGATTTTTTATCTGTTCAATCTCATTACTGATGTGAACAGGGAAACAAGAAACCATGACAAACTACGAAAGCTATGTTTCGGGACGTTATTTCATTTCATGCAAAGCTTGTAAAACACTAACATTTATTTTTGTCCCTAAGTAAAGCTTAACAAATTAAATAAGAATAGCTCATACAATAATTAAGATTTTTGAAATGGATAACATAAACAACCCATCAGTTTATTCATGTAACTGTCCTATATCCTTTTTAGCTGTAATAGATTTATATATATATATCGTGAATATCAACTGTGGGATGCAGGTACATCCAGCTGACAAGTCCCAACTAGGACGAACCGCGCATCCTGCATTCCACTACTAGCCACCATCCATCTTTGCTTAGAATGCTTGTGACTTAAGGTAATATCGAGACATTCCGTACAGGATACGTACACGCCAATAAGAGACTGATCAATCGCAGTTTTAAACCTCAATAGTAAGTTTCAAGCAAACAATATAAAGATAAAGGGAATATTTGCTTTAAATTTTATCAAGTTTCAGATGAATAACTTTGGGGTCATACAGTCTTAATTAAAGTTTCATCAAGGAAATAATCAAAAGTATAAAAGAGAAATAAGGTCACAATATTGATCCCCATAAATAATTGATCAATCATGTTCGTATATCGAATTCACCTTAAGTATGAATATGATGCTACCGCGTCAAGGTCATCATAAATCATTCTAGTAGAAACCTGAAAAATCAATAAATAAGCGTACATATTCCAAGAATCTGATTATGCAATAGCTTGATAAGATAGGAGAAATAAAAATGAAGATAAAAGAACAAAAAACGAAATACACCGCCCAGTCTTTTATAATTGAATGAAATCTAATTATTGAGACATAAACGAAAGAAAATTGGTTCAATGAAGAGTTTTCTATTTAGCGAATTCATTTCCAATGCTGTACAATAACAAGTATATACTGATTGTCCCGAATGATAACAATTATAATGACAGTAATAACAAAATCCTACTAAACATGATGATGAAGAGGTAAAATAAACAAACAAAAGCATAAAAGGGTTATGTATATTAGGGAAACTACTATTATCAATGTTATTGAGAGCTTGAATATTCATTATGCAGATAATATCGAGAATTATTTGTGGAAAAAGGATGTTTAGCGTGATAAGATGAAATTTCAATGAACTGTAATCAGGAGAATCATTGAAACATAAACAAATTAGTTTGAGGGTAGAAGGTCTAGAGAGAAGATAGAAGGAAGACAGATATCTGAAAAAGAAGAAACGAAAAAAATTACGACAGATTAAGACCATGGTACGAGTAGAGATTACATAAATTTCATTTGTGCACATAATTCTGGTTTTTCCAAATATACGTTAAATTCTTCAGTAATGCTAAGAAGACGGGAGTTGTCTGTCGTTGAGGGCTGTCTACTCACTTAGTAAATAACTTTAAATGCAGAGTTTATTTTGATCAAGCGATCTGTGTTCATAATGTGTCCGATTATAAAACTTCTTAGTGATTGATTCTCACCTCTTTTCGGCCAAGACAGGTAATGTTCTTGAATTTCTTTTGGATAAAACATGCATCGGACGACCTGAATACCTGGCCCCACATGAAATACGTATCAATATTATCAGAGTAAGCTTAAATTAATGACAAACTTTTTGTTTGTCGACATCCTAGTTATTTTTTATACAACACTACAAAAGTCTGATCTTAAGATTAAACCACTGATCTGTTTCAGCTAAGCACTTATCAATATAACTTTCCTCTTAACTGTGGCCTTTATATAGGGACATGGATTCATAATGTAGATCCATTTCTCATCACGTTAATTTAAGAGCTCTATTTCATCATAACATAGATTGACAGAAGCACCGTATATATGAGCTAATAAGAACAGCCTGAACAGAAAGGATGGTATTCAACTAGCAACCACTAGGCAAATGTTCGTTAACAAGTAGTTGGACCCTTTCTCTATCCAACCTGTTTATTTCACATGCATCGTTATTTTGATAAAAATTAATCTGGGATATTATAGCACTACAATTATGTATTTGATGGGCCTCATTTTACATGCATATCGACTATTCAGAAACAATTTCAACTTGCACCTCTATTTTTTCCTTCATATGATAACATTTAACACTTAATATCAATTATTATTAACTCAATCTTACACACACATACACACAATCATTTATGCATTCACTTCCACATTGTAAACGTTTCACATGATTCACATATAAATGACCCATGTTGTCCTATTTACTAACGTCAGCATCTAAATACGATTGGATAAGCCACAGTCAAGATTTTATTTTATTGTTAAACACTATATATTTCTTTGATTATTACCCTGAAGAAGTCCAAACAAATTAGCTGGACAAAACGTTGGAATTGTTGACATTTCAATCGCTGAGATTATTCCAAATATAATTTTCACAAATAATGTCTTCCCTATATATTTGACGCTCAAATTATTCGTTCTAATATTGACAAATATTCATATAAATCAATATGATTGTCTGTGCAAATATAATTCATTCTATTTTACAACCTGTCTATCAAATGTTATTCATATTGGATTGATCATTATCAATGAGAACTGAGATATTCCTCTGTTCATATTGGTTACCCATAATTCCGACGGTGTTAATGTCTAATTTTAATTAATCCACGAAATTTAGCGACACATCCACCATTGCCATCACTGAGTTATTATCTGACAACTGACCCATTTGAACTCCACTGGTCATTGCTTCTCACTAGAACTCCAGGAAATACCTCTTGAAGCCAGTCATTAGTGAGCATATGTTGCTTTATTTATTTATTTTAACACATAGATATTGGTACAAGGAGGTAACAAACAGATATGCGCCACACAAATCTCATTTGATATGTGTGAGTACTGTGATACTGACCGGGTGCACAAACTGAAGTAGGTGGTTTTCTTAGAGGGCCACACCCCGAGCCTTCGACCTGAAGGTCTGATCCACAAGGCAGTGGACCAACGTTAGGAGATGTAGTCCCATGGTAGCCGGTGACCAACGATTCGTTCACACGCCATTTGTTCCTTCACGATACTGGAGCCCATGTGCACCACTGGTTTGGAATCAGGGTTTTCCAACTCCCCTAGGTGGACTCTTCGTATCCACCAACCCGGTTAAAGCGCCGAACATTCGCTTTTTGTTCTCTCAATTCGACAGATAACACCCCAGCCACGAGAAGGCAATGAATAGGACTTCGCTGGCAGAGACTATATACGCGTGTCCATGTGAGAGCATTTCGAGAGGGAGAGCTGACTCTTCACACTCTTGGCCATACCAGGGCATTTGGGGGCCTTAATATCAGAAAGGGTTTTTGTGGATATTATAGTAATTTCGATGATTGAGATCATTAGTCAATTTAAGCTAGACTCATGATCTCAACTGTTGACATTACCACAATCTCCACAAAACCACTTCTGATATGAACAACAACATTGACAAATCCCCCCATATCAAGCAGAAAACTACCTACATGTACAAGATTTATTTTGTTGAAAATTATCCTTAAAAAAACTTTTAACTAAGAAAAGATAAACGAACAACTAAAGATAATCAAAATAATAAGAACATAAATTTATCATACAGAGTCTTAGAAATCTTTAATGATTATAATTATTATTATTCTACCATAAAAATAGTTCATTCTACATATAGTTGATCTTGAAAAAGTACCAAAGTGGATACAAATAAGATCGATATGCACATGTTTACAAAGACGAAGAACTGAATGAATGAATGACTTGTCTTATTTCAAATCAAGGTAGTTGTTATTAGTAAAGATCAACATTACAATTTTATTATACATTGATATACAGATTTTTTTATACAGAAAAGAAACATGTACAAATGCTGTATAGGAATTCTTTAAAGATAACTAATCACTGTAAAAAAAAAATAATATGAGGCAACATGGAGAGTGATGCTCGACTGAGAAAAAGTCATCTATATGAAGGCATCTTATCTGTGACAAATTGGACTGTAAGCCAATGCAACAGGATGATTTAGAAAACGAGGCACATTATAATAGACAGTAGTTAATTGTTGTTTATTATTCTTACATGAAAGAGTTGACGATGAGATGTTGTTAGTGGATATGTTCAAACGATTCACACGCATATTAGCCTGAGCAAAACGAAATTGTGCATTTCTTACATGTAATGTTAAATCTAAACCCCAAGTTAAGTAGTCACAACGTAATTGTTGTTTACTTGTACCACAATCAGCTGAGAAAACAACATAAACAGGAGAATTAGTAGTTGTAGGAGTAGTCGAAGTACTACTAGTAGTAGTATTGACATCAGCAATCGACACAGAACTAAGTGTGTTAGTATTCTGAGAAAGCATTACATAAATTTGATCTAGACGATGATAGTGCAACATGAACATTAATGTCGTATTTTCAGTCAGGAAAAATATCGGTGCGGTTTGATGTGATGTAACAGATGAGTTCGAGTCCGATATCTAGCGGAAAAATTACAAATTAAGAAAGGTGAATAATAATTCCATGAAATAATTATAAGAAATTACATAAATGTCTACCAGCAAAATATTTTAGAATAAAGTTGAATAGTATAATGGTAATATGTCTCTGACTATAACACTGGGTGATATAGGTTCGCATTCTTCTAGAGAAGCAACAACTTTCTTATGAATCATAGAGACAATATATTCACGAAGAGTGTGGAATAGTTGGACATTTAGATCGATTAAAGCTTTCTGTCAGCTGTCTCTGTCATATTTATCCAGCTATTTAGTATTTAACATCGTTATTGGTCAAGTATAAGTGACTTAGTGATCAATTAATGTACATATAAGTCTTACATGACGGTCAGTTGTGGCTCCAATAACTCGGTAGCAACGTCTCAATCTATGAAATTGAACGACTTCGGTCTGAATACCACAGTTCTCTAAAGGTTGAACACTTTGCGATGTTGATGAGTCTCAAATAGTAGGAAACTTAGATCCAAGATTAAAAACCGCCCACCTTAAACCACCCAAAACTTAAAGAAAGTTCTCACTACAACCTGAGATCATAGTCGAAAACTAAAAACAGTACAAAAGAACTATTTCCTCCTACAATTGGTAACTGTTCAAATAACCCACGCAAAAAAAAAACGATAACTAGAACAAACGTTAAGGAAAGAAAATCTACTAGTAATATATCGCTGACAATGACATTGAGTGATATGGGTTCAGATTCTTTTAGAGAAGCAACAATTTTCTTATGAATCACGGAGAGACTATCTTCACGACGACTGTCGACTAATTGGACATTCAAAAAAATCTACTTTGATTCTCCGCAAATATACCAATTGAACACAGTTGGAGTAAAATGAAAAATGAATTTTACGAAGAAAAATAGAATGAATTGAATTGGTAACTTACATTGATATTACTATTGTTATTATTATTATTAATACCAACGGGATTTCTTGAAAGAATCCAATTCTGTAATGAATTATCACGTATACACCATAAAGCTTGATCTGTAATTAATACAACTACACCATTTAATTGTATAGGTAAAATATGTAATATTGATTCAGGTGAATAAAGTAAATAACGAAGATGATGTGATGCTAATGCTTCTGGACTATTATTACATGGTAATAATGCATAAATATATAACATACGACTAAATGAATAAGTTAAATCAAGATCAGTTAATTTACAACTGTTAATAGGAGACAGTTTATTTGTATCGTCGGATTCATTCACATTATTATTATTAGTAGTAGTAGTAGTAGTAGTAGTAGTAGTGGTAGTAGTAGTAGTAGTAGTAGTAGTAGTAGTAGTAGTAGTAGTAGTAGTAGTAGTAGTAGTAGTAGTAGTAGTAGTAGTAGTAGTAGTAGTATTGTCTATTGGAACTTCACCAATTTCAAATGTATTCAATGAATTCATTATAGAATTAAAAGTATTCAATGAAGATGAATAATAATTTTTTAATGAATAACGACGTGTAACATTGAATAATGTAAGATGATGAATTTGTAATTGAGCTATTGCTTCATTTAAATTATAAATAATTAATGGACGTGAAAAATATTTTGATAGACCAGCACGACGTGGTCTACATCGTTTTGGACGATATAAATTTGATGGACGTGCAACTTCACTAATTGAACTCATCATACCAGATAGAAAATCGAATACACCACCAACTGGTTTGGTTACTGTACCTAATAATCCACGACCGACACCATAGACAAAACCCTAAAAAGTGTATGAAAGAAAATATTCTTTTTTTTTTAAAGAAAGGAAAGATGTAAAAAAAGGTAAGAATGTTAATTGATTAATTTGTGTTCATGATGAATTTTGGTGTTTATACTGGTCGATCATTGAGTAATAACTTAAGTCATATCTGTCAAGTTCGTAGTACGGTTGATCGAATGTGGAAAGTAGTCTAAGTGACTCGATACCGAATGCATTATGTTTTGATGTGAGATGGATAGAAATGATCGATAGTAAACTGTGCACATAAGCTTCATACTATTTGCTATACGTCAACAACGTGTATTTACAAACTTGAGAGGAGTGATACTTCCTAGTAGATTGTAAGCCAGATTAATTAGGTTCACAGTCTGTGAAGTTAAAACTGAGCTATTGGGTGAGCGACTGATTTCCTGTAAGGCTGAGATGATTAAATTGATTAATTACCGAGAAGTGGTCACTTCTCCATTTCTCTTGTCCTTAGTGTTAATAGAATCCTACCGGTCAAATGTATGAAACCTGTTCAAGAAATACGTAAATCAAAGCTACACAAACTTCATTTAAGAAAGTCGGAGGTCCTCCTTTAAGATTATTCCATTGAAAATACACCACAATAGTGTCCACAAACCTATCATATCTCTGTCAACTTTGTTCAGAACATTTATGAGATTTAATAAAAGCTAGATCTAACAGCTTCCTTGTATCATGTCACATTTTGCCAAAATAGTTTGTACAGGCGACTTTTCCAAATGAAGTTCATTAGGAACCAACCGGACCAATGAACAGGGACTCAGGAAACAAGAGAAACTCTACGTATTCGATTGTTTTCATTAGCATATGAGGTTGATAATAGTCTTGGCTTTGTATGATATTTGTATTCTTCACTAAACACGTTGGAATGCCTCAGCTACTTAAAAATAATTGATTTCTTCAATGATCTATCTTCAAAGAACTGTCCTTATTAATTTTCTAGAAGTTATTTTCAAGTTTCACCAAAAACCATATTATTACAATTTGCATACTTGGATATATTATTATGATTTGCATTCACGTACCAAGTACAGGTTTATGTAGGCACGTTGGAGTTACAATGTCGTCGTGTATTAATGGTACCACTCAGTTAAACATATAAAAGTAAAATGGGAGTTTACGGCCTATTGAATGAAAACTTTGACGGTTTGAACATTAATGTGCTACCAAGGCAAGCTTAGGTACTTAATTAAGGTTTACAATACTAAACTCTATTAGTAGTGAAATAATAACAAATCCGTTTATGTACATGATTACTTAAAGATGATGAACGAATAAAAAATTTAAGGATTCTATAAAAGAGACATTCTCTCAAGTATTATTATTAATCATTGTGCAGAAGCATGGAGTACAAAAGTTCTCCCTTTCTCTTGCTCGAAATACTGGGATACGGCAGAGCGTTTTATAGACTTTTCCAAAGGATTGGTACTTTCTGCCATTTACGTAATACAATACTTTTTCACAAAAGTAGATACCAAGCATCTAAATTATAGTGATAGATAATTTTATCTGCAACCATCAACCTTGACACATTTATTCAACTAAAAAGTAGCTCAGCAAGACACTTATTAAGCTCAGAACACCAATTAACTGACATTGTAATTAAATACTCATCAGTACAAGGTTGTGTAGATTGTTGAGTTTCAGTAAAAAAAGGATTGAAGTTCCTGGGTCCGATTCCTACGTGTGAGGTCATGAATGAGCATTGCTGATGAGCCCCATACTATGACAAGATCGGGGTTTAGTGTCTCCAGGTTTCGAATGGTGGTCTAACATTGATCGGTTCATAATTTCAGTGATAACCAAATATTTGTTACCAATAACAAAAATAGTCTTAAAAAACAAATGACTCACTCTTAACTGATCTTCTTTTGCACCACGATAAGGCTGTGTAACAATGGATGTCATTCCACCAACGATACCATGCATTAGGCCACGAACTCCAGCGCTTAAAGGTGCTGTAACAGAACGATTTGTATCAAATGAATGGTGAGTTTGCTTCGGATATTGTGGAAGTGATGCTATAGTTGATGATGTTGTTGATGGTGGTGAGGACGATGATGATGAAGAACTATATGTCGACGGAGTTGATTTCATATCAGTGTATATGTCATGACAAGTCAATTCAAAATCATCTAATGATTCATCCATTCCACTGGAAGACACTTCACTGTCATCATAATAATTCGAATTATAAATAGATTGTGATGTTTGTAATAATGAAGACGTGTCAATACGACTGCCCAATATAGCTGCACGTTCTTGTTCATGTTTATCGTCTAATGATATAGCAGTTAGTAATTGAGAAACACTTCCAGCAACCTGAAAAAACGAACACAAAACAACAACACTAGAATAAACAATTTGAAAATTATTCTGCATAAAAACTGGAAACGACGTCTCATAAAATATAAGTATGGGGAGAATTTCGAATTCCCTTAATTGGATGGTTCAACTGTGAAGATAGTTCTTAGGATAAATCATCATCAAAGGTATCTCACTTGAGTTACAAATCTTTCACCAATGTTTCTGTATAGAAGTTAAGTATATCATTTCTTCAAATGATATAACCATATATAACACAGGTTATGTGTTACACAGTGAATTTACAGTTTGTCTAAAATATGGATTTTTGATTGAATAGTGGATCAGTATCAGTTGATGAACGATTGATATTTGTAAAAGCTGAACAACCATTACCCCTCCATGATCCACAACTACAACGTCAGTCAATTCAAAATAAAGAGGAATAGACAAGGTCATACTGACAATAAGGATAGAACTACAGATATGTTGAAATCTACCGACCATGATAACTTGCTATAAGCATTTCAAATTAACTTCTAAACCGATTGTTGGTAAAGATCAGGTCAGTTAACCATAACAGTGTTGTTAAAAGTATGAGGGGTAGTTGTCATTTCCGTGTTGTCCATATAGTAGAAAGATACCTGCTGAGGAACCTGAAAAATAGTGTGGGTTAGAGGTGATTTCTACAACCTAGGAGCATGACAGTGGTGCATAAGAAATAACTGCTTGAGAAGGTCAGATATGGCTTTTCTGGGAGTAGTTCTTGATGTGTTAGCCCCGTACTTTAAAGGCTTCATTACAAATGACAAAATCTATGTAAAAGAGTGTTGTGTTATTTTTAGGACCAACCTTTTCCAACTCCCTTCATCTGTCATGAGAAAGCTGTATCATCGCAGATATTCGTTGTCTGAAGGAAATACTTTACTTTCATCATATTCCAGTACAGTTGGCAGTGCGATAGCATCCTTTGGACCTAATTATAAGCCTTTAGTTTCACCGATGTCTAGAGAAACTGTGTTGAGACTTAAACGAACAAGTGTTATAGCCAATACAGCTCAACAGGGTCAATACAATAGGCCATTCCAACTACCACGTCAACTTAGCAGTCATAGTTGAGACCAATTTATTGCTAACTTCAGTGATCTGTGAAGAGATCTGTATATGGTTTCCATCTATTGTCATCAAGAACACAGAATATAAATATACTGAAAACCATATGGTAATATAATGATGATCTGATATGTTATGGAAAAAACAAGATCCTTCAGATACTGACGAGACAAGTACTGAACGAAATTCAGTGAATTCGTATTATCAACTTTAATCGTAAATAATTGAGAAATGGTTGATTAAATTAAACCCATCCTATCAATCATGACTGGTAATAGAAAAAACAAACATAAGTCACTACTCACTTTTGCTGCACTATCTCCGACACCATGTGCAACATGTCGAATTAAACCACCGACATCTAGTTCCACCAGTCCTGATATTCCTGAACTTAAATCATTAATTAAACCAATTGGATTGCCAAGAAAATCAACTGATCCAAATATATTCAATGCATGCGCTCGAAGTTGTAATCGATAGTATGTATTAAGATAACTTATTAACTGTGGAATAGTTTCCAACATGTACAGTTTTTCTACTGGATCTGAAATAAAAAAAGTTCTCACGGGGTATAGGTTAAAGATATTTGATCATGTCGGTGAACAAAAAGTCAGTTATTCAATCGACATCACTGAATATTTTGGTTTTATACACGATCCTTAAAAATGATAAATACATAAGAATAATCTTCATCACTACAAAAAATGAATCACATGATGCTGTATGGTTGAATTCAAACTGAGCAACAGGATCTAGTTTTAACTTACTAAAAATGAATGTCTTCCATAGAAACCATGTAAAGTCCAATTAAACCACTTTGGATGTAAGGCAGCTTTACCTGACAACGACATTGAATGTCGCATAATATCCAGGATTTGCCAAATTTATGCGTGCGAATCACTGTTTCTTCACAACTCACAAGTCTAAAAGCTAAGTGTTCATTAAGAGATTTGAAGGTCCTGAGTTTCGCCGTTAGTAGGACTGTATATGCAGCCGAGGAGTCACATACTATCTAGTGCTTCTTGGTTTATAGTGTTCGAGTAACTAAGGTTAGTTCATGATGTAACCTACCAAACCCTTTACATCTGGTGGACTTGATATAATTTATAAAACCCGGTAAACTATCTGCTGACATCTTGTGAAATATACTGAAAAGTCCCTAACTAATCTCCAATATCATATTGTTTAGTTTTCAGTATTGGTCGAAACCAAAGAATTCGTTGTGTTGTAGTTTTTCATGATATTCGGTAAACTACGGTCCTACCTATGGATTGAAACCAAGAATATCATTTTTTTTCATATTTCAAAATATACGGTTGTCAAATGTGTTCGTGGTTAGTTGGTCATCTTTTTTCCTATTCCTTTGCTTTACCGCATGAAACTATACTACTTGTAAATATTCAATAGTTTAAGCTATTACCAATCATTGCTAAGTACTTGACAAAGCCAGGTGTTGTCCTATAATTTCTAGTATTATAATTTAATTCTTGTCCAGTTGTTTTAAGAGAAAATTTCTTCTACTGACTATTATTTTAATGAGTTACCAACATGTGGATATCTCACGACTAAAGGTTTGTAAACCTAACAGCTAATGATGCGCAATTTAAAAGTTCCATCTTCTAGTCAGTCAGTCCAGTTACAACGAAGGACCAGGCACATAAATGCATCAGTCCAAGTTGCCACATTTCATTAGCACAGCAAGACAAACGCCAGGTTCATATAAGTAGTTGACTCAATGGTGTAATATATAAAGGAAATATTGCATATAAGGATATAGTACAGGAAGAAAGAATTAGTTCGTAGAAAGAAAGATAATGAAGTGATTTTAATCTCATAGTTTAAGGGAAGACAAAGAGTGTATACACCGACGCCATTGTGATCGATTCTGAACCATGTCACAAAGAGTCTCCAACCATTGGTTATGATAGTCACGCGGACCCCAACCAATTAGTCTGCATCTACCGACATGGCTCAGACTAGAAGTTAGTGACTTCAAGCACTGATGCCACGTTTTGGTTTGGCCGCCTCTAACTTTCTCCCAATCATCGCCAACACTATTCAGCATTGCGCGTCGTGGTAATCGATGTTCAGGCATACGTAACACACGGCCCAATAATCTCAGTCGATGAAGATTCACAACCTTATCAACTGATTTACCATCATTCCTTAATACCCTGAGTCTAACTTACTTACCCGATGATCCCAGCAGATACGGACAATATTTCTAAGGCATCTGTGGTCAAACACTAGTAACTTACAAATATCTTCTAGAAAGGACCACATCTTTTGATTTAATGTTTACACATATGTAACTCAATCTTTACATTGGATTCTTTATAAAGATTCTGTAATAGAGTATATTCATACCCAATAAAACATCCAACTAAAGTTAATATCTGTGATGACTACTAACCCAAAAACATAACAATAATCATTTAAATATATAAAAATTCTGTTGAGGATATGAACCCGTTCAATGGAACATATGAGAAAGGAATGAATTCGTATATTAATTTAGATGATTTTCATTTAATTAATTTCCAATAGATTTTCATTAAATGATTTAATTCAGTGTGAAATTCTCTTGTATTCCCTATTAAATATAACTTCATTACAAGCTTTTCTCTCCTTCATTCTTATATATTGCGATAATGCAATGAGAAGTCGAAGTTTATCAGAATTCTGTGATGATATAATATTTGCGGAATACATTTCGAACAATCTGACCACACAATACTTGTTAAAACATTTTTATATGAAAATTAAAAGATCAACTAAACAGGTTAAAGATAAGAAATAATAAAGTACACAGAAACAATGTGATTACCACTCTGGATAATAAATCAGTATTACCAGGGTAGGTTAAGGGTAATGACAAATTATTATTGAACGTATAGAGGAAATTTCAGTTTCCGTATACCCAAAGCTTCAATAAACCTTAGTATATGTCCTTGAAGGATTTTGCACAACACTACAGATGATGATTTGATGTCAACCATATCAAATATTTTGCAATGGAGGATGATATCTGTCTATCCTATGATCTTATTTGACCATTGGAATTCATTTGTTTTTGCAACCATTTTGATTGAAATGTTGTAGTGTGTTAGTTATTCAATTATTATTATTATTATTATTATTATCATTAAAATTAAGAAATAATAAATCAAAACTTACCTAATTGTATTTCTGCACCTGTAAAACTCATTAATGATGGTAGTAAACGTTTAGCACCGGCTAAATATGATTCAGTCAATGAACTTTTCGCTGTTTGTACACTTAATTTCATATGTATAGGACTAATTACAAATCGATCACACCAGAATATTTTATTTTCTGATTTAGTGTTATGCAACATTGAATACTTCCTTCTAGAAATAGTTTTTTTTTAAAAAAGAAAAACGAGGTCAAACTATAGAAAGAAAGGACGAGAAAAATAGTCTAATGGGTCTTAATAGAATAAGTTTTTCTCGAAATACAGCGAATAAAGTGAAGATATATGTCATATCAGTTGAATAAACTAGTGATATTCTAACACTTAGAAATCTGATGATATTGAATAATCATTATTATCATATCATGAACTGACTGGAGTTTGCAATATGAATCAAGGGATTTCGAGTTAGCAGTTTACGGGTACCCTGCTTACTGTATGATACTACTGTAAGCTTTGTAAGTGACCTCATGTTTGTGTGTGCTGAGTCGTCGATGTGAACAGCTGGAAAAGTTACAAATTAGGATGAAACAGGTGATCAATGCTTACTGAATGGAATATGTCTTAAAGTAACATGATGACAATCGAACTCAGTTATCAAGTACAAATTTGGGTACTCAAGGCTTGAGCTAGAGATATTCTATTCGGTTTCTTAAAATGAAATAGGTAAGGTGGAAATTAAGCTTTAAATGCAATGATTGAAAGTAGAATATCGTAAGTATTAACTTACTGTCACACTAATATCTCTGAGTAAATAACAGTAGATTTGGTCGGGGAAATAATGCATGGATAATTACAAATAATAACAATAGTGATAATAACGAGTTATCAAAGCAACTTATTAACATACTTATCTGAATTGTGAGGTAATGAAATATTAAAGGAATCAGATAAATAATTCAAGACAGCAGGATCATTATCATCATAATTATGTGAGTAATGATGTGAATGAAGATGGTGATTATAAGAATTATCCCGTTCATCAGTATCAGTATCCTCCTCAAAAGCATGTTGATAAAATTGAATTAATTTAAGTAGAAGTAATTCTTCCGCTTGTACATTCAACGGACTTATATCAATCTATGGACAGAAAAGCAAAAATGTAAGTGTATATTCATGTTCATCATTACAAATTAATTATTGTGTATTATATATTAACTCGTAAATGTTTAATGATGAAATGTTTATTTTAAATATTATTTACCGAGTATCTGGATTCAATATATAGACTGAATAGAAAGTCTGTGGCAGGTTAGCTTCGAGATAATTCCTTAGGCTTCGTTTATCAATCACCCTGATAACCGCTGTTAAATAAATTTCAATAGTGTATGAATACAGAAGGAAACACACAGTGCCGACTACAGTTCATTATTGGACAGCGCAGATCACAAAGCTACAAGTGCACCAAACGAATTTAAGCAGAAAAGCTAGTACAAGCAAGTAAGAGAATTCCGAGTCGAATCACTTAATAAAACTTAAGCTCATGTAGGAAAGTGAATGTTTCATCAAGTGGTCTTTGGGCAACTAACACTTAAGCTAAAGAGATGGATATGTATGTTCATGCAGACAATAATAATAATAATATTAATAATACAAAGATAGACAAATGGTTACTGTCCAAATAACACTATCCGTTAAATAAGTTAATTGAAGGGCTTGACAGGGTTAACCATCAACGAACATAATTGTAGGAGAGGTGTTATATGTCTAGTTTAATTTCAAAACGAGTTCAACAAAGGATATCACTGAATCCAGAATGTGCTTGCTAAGATCTCTAATTCTTCAGTTTTTCTATATTTTGTTAATAAATAGTAGTTCTAACCTGTAAAGAAGACCGTGAAATTTTTCGCGATTCATTTCAGCTCACCTACACTTACTTTTACGTGACAGGGTTTTCAGAGTTTTGGCTGTTTATTTTTGTAATCTTAAGATTATGCACGTTGTTATTTGACTTGTTCAAATATCGAGGTTTTTTCTGAGATCCCAACTCCTCTATCATCCATCACGTGAAGGACTATCATTCAAATGTTGTATATTAATCACCTGGTTCGCATGATGAGTGAAGACTTCATTTTGTAATAGATGAATATCCTAATCATCATTTATGTGAAAGTATCGTAAGCTAACTTAAATCGTAACAGTACTAGACAATTATTTTATCTTAATTTTTTTCTTCCTCACCAGTTAATGTCCACAACTTCGCAAAAGATCGAGTCCGGGAGATGGTTACAAGTGACAGCAACGGAGGCGATCAGCTTATTTGTTAAAATATTTGATTTTCAACAATTAACTAGAGCGTAAATTGTTTGAGACAGCCATACTGTGCTAGTAGACTTAGTCAATTAAAATATATACTTTAAGGGCAAGTATGCAGGAACCTAGTTAGATGGATGTGAAAAAGTACAAACAAAACTCACTTTGAAGTTTTACTTAACAATTCTCTAAAATAATGAGACCAGTACAATTTTATATTAGATCCGACATAACAAAATGAACAACATCAACGACTATTAGGTTCAGGATGTCGAAGATTCTATTTCACATCTGATAAAATACTTCAATAGTTCCTAGTAAAATGACTTTATGTTTATTGTCAACCTCGTACATTGTAAATAGTCGAACATTTCATTTGGAATCAATACCAATTGGTGTGTAACTATTTTCTTTCAGAAAAAAATTATGAGACACTGTAGTTCAAATGATTGAAAAAAATCCAGTTTTATTGACGTTAAGAATCCATACGAGTAGATGAGAAAACCATTTCACTTAATGACTATTGGTCTTTTCTTTAAAAGTAAAATCATAATGATAGTCTATCTGTTCCAGATAATTCCTACCTGATACTTCCACCATTATACTTTCCAGATCACTTTTTAAATAATCTTCAATATGCAAAACCTTTCCTTTTGTATAACGTTTATGATTTCAGGTCACTAAAATTGAGTTCATGAGACAGTCAATAAAATATGAAAACAATACATGAATACAAAAATTCCCCATCTTCGTTGAGTATCTCCTTACAAATCGATCGCTCTTCTATTCCTATTTTTATTTCAACTGCTTTCTGTTTTCACTTCTCTTCTCTTCATTTTCCTCTTCTATTCACAAGAATTCTACCTTCAACCCGTTACATACTACTTATATCCATCCGTACAAGTAGTAAACACTATATTATAAAAAAACCCATAATAATAATAGAAATAGTTGATATATTTTTACCTGAAATATTTTAAATAAATGTATTGGCCAATTATATTGAATAACCTCACGTGAATAAGTGATTTTTAATGTAGATAAATGTTTCATTTCATTCATTTGTATGAATTCAGTAGTAGAAGTAGTTGGAAATGAATTCATTTTTAATTTTTGATTATCAGCACTATCATTCAAATGATGAAGATGATGTTCATCATCAGTTATTAATTTTGTATTGATTTGAAACAAAAGTACTGGGAAAAGAGCACCAGTAAATTGACTATCAATCTATTAAGTTATTTTGAAAACAGACAGAAAAAAAGAATTTATGTAAGAAGTCATTTTTCTATGAGGATATCATTTTAATAGTTGAATTCACGAGTCGATCTAAGCTAGACCACCATTGAAAACCTAGAAGCACTGAACGACCATTTAGTCCTGATATGGGACTCCTCAGTAGTGCATTATTCACGACCTCACACGCAGGACTCGGACCCAACGGTGGTCTAGCTTAGGTTGAATCATGAATCTAACTATTAAAATTACTACAATATCCACAAATCCCCATTCTGACAATGGGTAAATCAACTGATCTCATCTAGAAAGTATGAAAATGTTAGTGATATTTTGACAGATGAATTTAGTATAAAGTGTAAAATCACTGGAATCCACTAACACAATTCAAAGAATACAAGATATAGGATCAACCTATAACTGTTGGGATGAACCGCGTTGGTAGGTGTAGACTACTTGTTCGGGATCCTAATGACTGGAGACGTTAGCTGACACAGTTTAAAATCGTTCACAGTGACTAAGATACATTTCACCATTTGTCTTTGTTTAGATCTAAAGTTGCGAAATTACCATAAACTTATTACTCCAAGAAATCAATGCGTCTTCTGGAATTAGATCGTTTACAGTTAATCGTTTACACTACATCTAGTGATCCAGTATTTGACCTGATAATTTCCTCGCATTGTACCGATATAGTAAAACAAAAATTGGACTAAATATGTGTCAGACTCCATGTTGCTTATAACTGATTGACAGATAAGCATAAATTAGCTAAAAAAAAAAAAAACAGTAAAACAGAAGGGATCACTGGACAATCACTTTATTTCCACATGAAACTTAAGAAATGTACAATAAGCCCCCCAGCACCACTATAGAGAGGGTTGAATTAAGATGTTTAGGCATCGCGATAACTGTTTCATTTATCCTTCAGAGATTATACGTTATATCACTGACAGGGTTGTGGATGCAGATCGCTCAGATATTTTAATAACAGAGAAAGTGTTTCCCATGATGTGAAGGATCTCCTGAGATAAAATATTTTTTTGAAAAACATTTTCCATGTTGATAATTACTTAAATGTTATAATTAAAAAATTACTTCACAATGTGTTACTACGTACTTGAAAATGACTAATAAGTAATTGAAATGTTTCAGATACTTTAGTAAGACACGATCCATTTTCATTCTCATACGTAAGATTATTACCGTAACTAGCATCATCATCATCATCATTCAATGAAGATCGTGAGATACCGGGTGGATGAGCAAGATCAATTGAACTTAAACCATGATGTGTAATAGATGATAAACGATTGTCATTTAAAATGTTACAGCAACTATTAGCATGTTTCATCATAAACATTGAATTTTCACTAGATGATACAAGATGTGAAGTAGTAGAGGTAGTATCAGTAGTTAATACATCAGAATAAGTCCGAATCAGTGATAAATTTATATCACTTAATGAAATATAGATAAGTTCTTCCATAAATGATGATATAACATTAATGCCAATTCCATTAGGCAGAGTTAAATTAGCCTAGAAAAATTAGAAAGTAAGAAAACATAGTTTATATTCTCAGAAATAAAAATGTCAATATAACTTATGACTAAGCGTCATATCAATGCCATTTGCCCCAAGACATATACTTGAACTCAGTGGTTTAATGGACAATGGATTGGTATTTAAAGAGAAAGTTAATAGATTTGAATTCTAATACACACATTAAGATGTAGTTACATCCAACTGATGAAGCCCAAATAAAGTAAAACTAGTATCCTGGGTTCCACTGTCAGCCACATATCAAATATACTATAACTTGCGAGTAGATGCTGTATCAAGGTAATCCGTTCATGAGGCATAAATAACAACAAAAACTGATTAATAGTAAGAATGAATATTAACACTGAGAAATTGTAAACACTTACTAATAGCATGTAAACAATAACAATAAACTCAATCACCAGGTACTAGGATGCGAAACTCACTCCAAATGTAACAGGTAATGATACTACCCGATTGCTCAGACCGAAGTAGATGGAACAGGAATCAAAAACGGGACCTAGGGGCTAAACGTAAAACGCTTTATTTACTAAACTACCGTTTAATCGGTCCTACACGTATTAAGCATAAAATCAAGATATTTTCTACGAGATAGTTCATAAGTCGAGTCGTAGCAGAAATTATTGTTTTACTTTTACACAAATAGCCAATATTTTGATTTGGACTGGCTCATTGTTACAATACAGCTTCATCAATTATCTATTCACATACAAGTGTGATATGACGCACTATAGGGAAATAACTGATTCAACTGAAAAGAAAAAGATATGTAAAACTTTGGAACTGCTGTTCCTTTACCGAATACAAGCTTATTTACTATGCTTTGACATAAATTATTTTCGTTCTGACTGGTGATAGTAACTGACTGTTCAGTTATCATCGTTACAATTGATTCATAACGTTCTGAAGTGCTTATTAGAAAAACTAACGAATGATATTGAAATACATTATCTTGAGATTATTTTTAATAAACAATATATACCTTAAAATTGGTCACCAGTCGATGAAGATCTCTTGTTTCAACACTACTACACAAATTTGACTGATAAGACGAGTCCTCCCATACTGATGATTCATGTTGCGGGTACAGCTATGAAGAAAAGAAATGAACAATGAATACAATAAACAAAAAAGAATAAACAAAAGAATATCTCAAGAATAGTAAATCGTGTGATAAGAGTCAATAGGTCACATAAAAGGAATGTGAATATACATATAATATAGTTAATTAATAGTCATACAATAAGAATATTCGTATAGTATTAGTCCATAAGTAATTCTTAAAAGTTACCATCCATTTATTCTCGTACGGATATAACCGTATTAAACTTTGAATTCTTCAATTATAAAGTTATAATGTGAAGATCAACACTAGAATACAAATAAATCTATTTAACAAGTTTCAAATGAGAAGAAAAGCACATCCTGCCATCACACCACAATGGTATCACTTTTCTTGATAAACTAGGATGATAATGATAGTTTCAATCTTGATATTTAAAATACATTCATTTTGTAAATTGCTTATTATCATGCAAATGATGATATCATTTGAAACATAAATGAATAATAGTTTTGTTATATTCCGACGAGAATAATGAATGGTAACTGTTGGGATCAATTTATGGACTAATATTATACATGTATTTTTATTGTATAATTGTTAAGTAAATAAACTATGTATATTCATATTCTTATTATTATAAGTTTTATTTTGACCTATGAACTATTATTATACGATTGACCATTCTTAAGTTATGCCCACTTTATGAATTACAGTCTCCCACGTTCATAGCCACTTTTTGGTTTGATCTTGTATAAATGTTATATTCTATTTTATGGTGTGATGTGATCTGTTTGGCTTGTATATAAACCCAGTATATTTGAAATATATGATTCACATTGATCGCGTAGACTAAGATTGATGTTCTGAACTTAGCAGGCAGGGTTAGGCGGGAAGCAGGACCGATAAAGACTCTAAACTGTTCGTATGGGTTTTATGCGTCATGTCTAATCGATAAATCAATGTTCTCTAATTGGCGGCATCATTACGTAATACATTGATAGGGGATACAAACCCACAAGCTATAACGAGTTTCAAGCAATTCAATGTAAATATAAGATGAAATGTTTAAACTAATCAATCTAGTTTAAGTTGATGATGGAAAGAAATACAAAATAAATGGACTTTCTGATGTTTTGTAACTCCAGGTAAGTCACTTCATCAGACAGTAAACAGAAGAAAGAACTCATACTATGTTAAAAATCTTTAAAAACTCATTGGGATATTATTTTAAAAACGTCGAGAAATTAACCATATTTTTTGTAGAATAAATAACAATACTTACATCTCCTGGTGATGTTATTGATGATGTTTTTCTACCCCAACGTGAAATTGTTTTTACATTATCTGTATTTTGTGTAGTTAATTCAGTATTTTTTGTATCTTCATCTTCGATACGTAAAACACGTGTGGCTTTATCTAGATAAGTGAATAAACGTAGTCTACCGGAACCGGGACGAAGCCATATTGGTAAAATAATTGCTGATGTTATAGATGAACTAATCAGACGTGTTGCTAATGGACGTGGACGTGCAGCTAATAAAATTAATTGATTTGATGAAATATGTGATAAATTCATTAAGTCATCAATATTGCTCTCTTCAAAACTACTATCCAATGATAATTGTGAAGATGACATAACATCCATTAGATCACGACGAATTTGTACACAAAACAATGCACTGTTGACCAACAGACCATTCTAGATACATAAAAAGGCATGAGTAGATGTGCAGAAGTCAGATATACAGATAATTGAAAAGACACACTTCTTTATTACAAATAGGCTTGCATTTAAGTTTAATTATCGACATAACATATTTATGTTTGACGAAGACGCTAAGAAAGCGCAGAGCCTTCTGATTGCTTTGCAAACATCTTTAGGCTACGTTTCTCTCTCTTTAAATGAGAAAATTTGCTTCAAGCCCGATCTATGTTAACCCTTAAACTAATGATAAGGAGTAAAGTAGTTAATCATTTCTCTTATCATAAGAGTCTCGTATGATAAAAACCCAGCATGGGATCAAAGAAATTTTTATTTGAACTTGGCAACTTAAGTAACTTGTAAAGTAGACGAGATATCAGTTGGTTAACTAAAGAGTGAGCGTACAGTGAAGAAGTTCGTCCTGCATACGTTTACGGCTGTAAAATATAGTCCTCAAATAAAGAGCACAGGAGTATACTGCAAGCTTTCAACCATAAGTATCTTCGAAGCATTGCCCGTGTATCGTAGGACGATCGGGCGTATAATAATGAAATAAGATATAATGTAATAAGCGATGGTAGCAAATCAATTGATGCAGCAGAGAAACCCAACTAATTGAATTGGTTAGGAAATGCGTTACATATGCCTAAACATCGCTTATCTTGATGATCATGTCAATGTGACAGTGAGCCGGAGAAAATAATACATTATGTATTATTGAGCGATATCGCTTTCAAATACAAGTACTTAGATGGAAACCGTGAAATGTGGCAGATTTCCCTGATAGAAGACTAGCAGAAATTTATTTGCAGACTTTTGTACTAAACTCAATATTGCTTGTTTGTCATGAGAATTTGTCCGGGTTCAACTAGATGCTGGCATAAGACAATAAACATATACACAGTCGTACATATACAACCTACTTGATCGATTCTCCAGGTTTGATAGGCTTTTCGTTGTTTACTCGGCTTAGCAATAATAAGTTGAACAACTTCAAAGTGTTTTAAAGTTTCTGGGTCGATTAATCCATTGATACTAACCAATTGATCATTACTCGATGGTGCATTTGGATCACCTTTACGATTTACATCTAAAACAAATTGATGTTTATTCTTTGAACTTTTTCGTGCGGACTTAGACGATGATGGGGTCAACAATGAAGTATTTTCATGATAAATTAGTCCATCATCAGATAATTTCCATAATTGTGAATGACGCCTTGATGACTATTGAAGGATGAGACGAAAATACACAAGATGTCAGATGAAAGAGGAATGGAATGACAGTTACTATAGGCAATATATAGATAATGGTATTTAAAAATAAATTCAGAGGTAGAACGAAACACCTTAGATTTCACTACCTATCATAGTTCAAATATACGGGAAACATGTAGGTAGTGTGAAAAGAAAAAAATTAGCAAGTGAACAATTATGTTCCTCTTCAGAAGATTTTTTTCTTCAACCATAATTTATTTGTACCTACCCACTAGTGGCAAATGTCCTGATAGATCCCCCGAAGTTCTCGTGAGAAGTCCTAATCAGAGAAAACAACTACATCGAAAAAGAGGCAAATATGTCTAAAGACGTTATCATGACGTAATCTGAGTGAATTTGATAATACTGGACACGGAATTTAAACTTGGTGGTCTGGCTTTATTATACTGTCCATCAAAATAAAAGATAAGAATGAAATTCGCCGCAAAAATGTAGCTGATCGATGTTTTAAAAATTGCTTCAATAAAAGCGCTACTGAATACTATCAAGTAGTATAAAGTAAAACACAAAAATAAGAGTGATAATGAGTAAGGCAGTCATTCATAGAGTCAACAAAGTGTGAACCATCTTACATATATCTTAGACTTACTAACCTTGATAGCACAAACAACATAATTAGATCCAGGGAGTATATCAAATACAAGATTAGGTAATGATGAACTTCTTCTACGCAGTGAATCATTATCGGTTTTCATTCCTGTTGGGACAATATGATCCATTAATGGTCCAAATAAAGTGAGGTAAACAAAATTATCATAACGTAAAATTTTACTGACATTCATTGTATCTAAATCAAATATTTCACTGATATCATCCTAAAATTATGCAGAAAATAAAAATAACAAGCTCATTCTGATTCAGATATGTAAACATTAAACTGTTAACAGTGTATAGAAAATGCGATTGAAAAAAAGAAGACAATCAAGAAAGATAAGTATATTTCAATGAATTTTGAAAAGGTCAAAAAAGCAATTAGATAAGTACAGTGATAACTGAATGTTCTGCTAATTTTAATTTAAATGGATTACTTGTGTAACTTTTTTGGCTAAAGTATTACTTACAAGGAGAATAGATGGGTCACTAAGAAGAAACTTGGACTGGCTAACATATAAAGTTTACTAGTTTTGTAACTCTGAAATACAAAACAAACCTGAGTAAGACACTTCGTTAAACAATCAACAATATATGCTCCATAGATGCGTTTGGAGAAGAAACAAAAGCATTGAATACTATATTGAAGCAAAGTGGGTATCCTAAGAAAACTATAAATAAACACCTAACCAAGAAAATAGAGTATAAGGATGACCTAACTGTGAGTAAAACGTCTTCGTATATGCGCCTACAATTTAGAGGAGATGCACCCAGAGAAATGCTAACAGTTCGATATTGAAAAATAAATTATCTACACTTAACAAACAATCTAATAAAACGTCCTTACACATTTATTCAGTTTCATTTGGTCTATTTTATCATACAATTTAGTTCTGCAAAAATAATCTAAAGATATCCAGACACTTATTAACATTGTTTATGAAACAATTTATAGTAAGTATCTTCTATGGATATCAGGGTAAAGAAATAATCGACAGAAAATCGAATTCAATTATCTACCTGTACACTAAAAATAACAGATGAACTACCACATGGTTCTTCTAAAGCATATGGAATTATAGATCCAGGAATTAAAAACGATGGACAAGCTCCACCATCCCATTTATCAAGAATTTGATTATTAATTTCATCAACATTATTGTTAATAGATTCATCATCATGAATCGTTGACATGGAATGATATAATACACCCCGACGAAAATAATGATCATGAATATGTTTATCAGAATTAGACGAACTAATATGTTGTAATTTTGAATTTGTATTCATTAAATGAATTGAATCAATTAATTGACAATAGTAGACACAAATTGAACTGAGATTTTCAAAACGAAATGGTGGTAAACCATGATAATGCTGAATTTTTACAAAAAAAGTCGCTGATTGTAAAGTGATAATCACATGAAAGAATAATGATTGTGGAAAATCAACAATTTGATGAAAACGATTCAGTCTGCAGACAGAAAAATTGAAATGAATTAAAAAGTAAGAAGATAGAAAAGAAAAACAATAAACATTCTCATTGTGAAAATTAGAATAGTACAGATATGGTAGATAAAACCGAATTAATTCGAATGATCCTATCGTATATCTTCGTCATTGACTTCACAACGTGGTTTGGTCCTTATAAGTAGTGATGGATGGTAGCCAACAGTGAGATGTAAGACATGCGTTTTGTCCTATTTGGGACTCGTCAGTTGGATTCCACTGTTAGCCACCATCCGTCTCTGCTTGTCATGATTGTGACTTATGGTAATATCGAGGCAATCCGCACAGGATGCATATATGCCAAAAAAAGACTGATCAACTGCAGTCCTAAACATCAATAGTTTGATTTACTACATATAGCAGAAGCTGTGAAGATCCGAATATATAATCCTAGTTTATGTATCCAAAATTAATTGATGATAACACTGTCTCTGCCCTGACCAGATATGACTTAATAAACTATATCAATTTTTTTCACATCCTGTATTTTTCTGTCGTTTTTTTACCTCATCCCGTTCGTATATTTCAACATTTAATTTTTTTTACACATTTCCTATTACGTAATTTTCATAATGTTTTGTGATTATAATTTTAAAGTTTATTTATCCACGTTCGACCTACAAAAATGCCAAAAAATATTCAAGTGAATAATCAATCAGCGAAATTTCTAAAATCTCCACAGAACCCCTTCTGATAATAATCATCTGCTCACTAGTGACTGAATTCAAGAGATACGCCTGGAGTTCTAGTGAGAAGCCGTTAACAGTGGAGTTCAACCAGGTCTGTTGTGAGATATCAACTAACTGTGAAGACAATGGTGTACGGTGGCGCAACTTCGTGGATTGGTTGAAGTTAGACATTAACGCCGTTGGGTACCGGCTCAGTGGTTTAGTTGGTTAAGCGCCTGGCGCGAGACTGATAGGTCCTGAGGTCGAGTCCCGCGGGGTGCGGGATTGTGGATGCGCATTGCTGAGGAGTCCCATACTAAGACGGAACGGTCATCCGGTGCTTCCGGGTTTTCCATGATGGTCTAGCTTCAATTGACTCATGATTTCAATCTGTGAAATTTTTAAAATCTCCACAAAACCCCTTTTGAAGTGAATAATCGTTTACAAAAACTCGACCATTATGATCTGCCGTATATAAGTCCGTAATTAAAGCGTTACAATCGCTAATAGAAAGTGTACATCACATACGTTATGTCGTTAAACAGTGATCCATTGAGTAAGGCGAGACACCTGATACATATGTCAAATCATTGCTTACCTCGATAGTTAAATGGATTAAAATCTTTTACGTATATCAGATTAATTGAGAATAAAAGAGATATGATAACAATCGCCAAGATGTGTCTTAAATAAATTTACCTTAACATTATAATAAACGACTGAGCATGGTCTATTTGAAAACCACCAGACCACATTGTCCATAAATCATCAGATCGATTATTGATTCCTGTTGTCAGTTGATCATGAACAACAGATGATGATGATGAAGTGCTAATCGCAGCACGCATACATAAAAGACGATCTAAATCATCGTTAGACCAATGAAATGATTGACTACGATTTGGATAAACGATAGTTGAAGCTTAAAACAAAAAAAGAACCAACAAAACACAAATGATTCAATAATACATCGATCAATCAGTATCGTTTAGGAACTTAGAAGAGAATGGTAGAAAAAAAGAAGATTATCTATTCTCATTGTCCTGATTTCAAAAATATTGATTTCCCTTACTCACGTTAGCAGCATGTAATCCAGAAGTAGCTGGAATCTTGAGGTCACATACAACCATGCGGTCTATACGTAGGCTAACTTTGAAAATAAAGATCATTTCATACTTCCCAGTATTTGGTGAGAATACAATTAACAAATTGAAGTGCAAGCTTTAAATTATCAAATCTATTCATAATGAAACCAACCAGGTATCCTAAACGAAGTAGATGGATAGGTGTTTGAACTAACCAACTTACAGTCACTACGTTTATAAGATAAGTGCTTGTAGATTACTAATACACTCATCTATCAATCAATGAAGTTAGAGCTTGATTAGTACGTTTAAATTATTGTCTGGCGTACATCAACGCCTTCAATGGTTTTAAAACAATTTGATAAATGATAATACTGTTCAGTAAGAATAATAACTACACACCTGAGCCGTTCTCATCAACTTTAAAGTCATGATATACAACAGCTTTAGCCACCGATTATGAAAATTATTATTATTTCACGATATTCAAACATGAATTATGGACTTCCTAAATGGCTTTGATAACTAATTATTGAGTTCATGAAGTGAGTCAATATTGTGATTTGACACATGTTAACTTTCTTTTAATCCATATAACACTTAAGGGTACGAGTAATGCGGAAGTATAACTTCTGAGATTATCGTAGAAAGGTTTATTATTCATATTTTTATGGTATAATTATTAAACGCTTGGACTGTTGTATTGTGGTGTATGCTACTTATGTCGACAGACATGAGAAGTATGTGACACTAATCAGATGTGAAACGCCTGACAGCAGAAGGTTGGAAATATCAAATCGAAGAGAAAAAGAACAGAGAGTAATTGTTATAGCAATGAACGAACGATGGAGTTTAAGACAATTGATGGGGGATTTGCAAATGAAGTATTGAACTTATAGTTTTCACATTTTACGAAAGAACTTTGTAATTTTGTATTAAATTACATTGGTTGCCCCCGACCTGTGTTCACGTTCACAACAGTGTTTTTATATTTTCCTGGTGTGTGGTAGTGGCATTAAAATATGCTTGGTTGTTGATAGCCACAGCCTACGAATTAATAAACGGGGGATTTCCCTTCCTCGCATTGAATTCTACTCTGGACTCACTGAGTGTGACTGCTTGAAGTTGTATTAAATAGTGTTAATCTGGTTCCCCATTTTTGGGTCGCGAATCCTAGTTCTGATATAACATGACTAGTCTTATTGTCGTACTAACGTATTATCGTAATATACGTGAGAGAGTGAGATCATATATTTTAAACATCCAATATATCACTTAGTTCTAAGCTTTTGTTTGACCCATAAATGACTGTCCCATATCTTACAGTTCCAGATTTAGCATTATTGATTATTAAAATAACCCATAGTGTCATTGAATAAGAAAAAGAGAATTCAGCGAAGAAAATTTTCTTTTCGACGAAATCATTTACTTAAGCTGTACATTCGTATATATAGTTATATGGAAAATGTATGTCTATAGAAGGATAGAATGGATTGTATCACAAAAATGGATTCGACAATAAATAACAAATGAGGTTAACGTACTAATCAAGGGGTAAGGAAGAACAAAATTTAAGGGTCAGATAATAGTCCAATTGACAGATATGAAGAAAAACGACAAAACAACAAAGGTCATAATAATAAACTGAATGATAATCAAGAAAACTTGTAAAAGGTAATAATAATAAATGATTAGAGTTTAAAGTGCGAAATAGTAATTTAAAAATATGGATAATAATAAAAGTGCATTAAAAAAAACACACCTAGAAACATACCCATTAAGGCCAGGGAAGTATAAGAGGTTGGACAAATCGTTTCTGCACGCAAAGTTCAGGCTTTAGTTTATGGATTGCCAATGCCTCTGCGGTGCATAAAATATTGATTCGAACCCCCTTCGATCCAGTTCCTTTGACTCTGTAAACTATTTTAAACGAAGAGTCTTTTGGAGCGATATGTCCACAGTTGATTAAGTGCTCCTGTATAGAACTCGTGATTGTTTTTCGCTCCCCTTTCAAAAGCCAAGCCGGATAATGTTCCGAGATGCGTTTGGATAATGATCGCTTTGTGCGGCCTATGTAACATGCCCCACATGAGCAAGTAAATTTATAGATACACATTGAAGTGGCCCAAAGCGAAAGTTTGTCCTTAACACACCCCAGAATGGTAGGTCGGCTAGAGAAGATGATTCGAAGCTTAGCTGCGTGGAATGTTTTATTCATTGATTTCGAAATCCGTTTATTTAGGATTTCAGCAGCTGTATCTCCCTTAAATTCCATATTCATAAATAGAGTTTTTTCTCTACTGTCAATGCTTTATCATGGGGTCTAGGTACCAAGTTTCTATCAATGAATCTCGGTGGATAACCATTTTTGATGAGGGTCTGTCGAAGATAAAATAGTTCCCCATCTATTGTGTCGTTGGAACAAATTCGCCTGATCCTTGAGGATAAAGAATGAGTTAAGTTCCTTTTTCTAATTAATGGAACCCAACTGTGGAAGTTCGTGCATTGTCCATTCCAAGTGGGTTTTCTGTATATCGATCTCTGTAATAAACCGTCAGGCATTCTTTTTAAATGGATATCAAGAAAATGAAATTCGTGGTTTGTCTCTGCTTCTAAGGTGAATTGGATTGATGGGTGACAGTTATTGAAAATATTCAAAATATCATTGAGGTCACTGTCTTCTTCGCAAATAATGAAAGTGTCATATATGTGTATCCCGAAACACTACCTTAAAGAACTACTTCTAAGATGTACGCTCAACGTGCAATTTAGATTTAATAATATTTTCTATAAACAAATAGATGGAGTTGCCATGGGCTCTCCATTGGGTCCTCTCCTGGCTGATTGTTTTATGGCGAACCTAGAAAATTCGGTACTCCAACCAATAATTGAAAGATTTCATTTATGTAAAAGATATATGGATGACACTTTCATTATTTGCGAAGAAGACAGTGACCTCAATGATATTTTGAATATTTTCAATAACTGTCACCCATCAATCCAATTCACCTTAGAAGCAGAGACAAACCACGAATTTCATTTTCTTGATATCCATTTAAAAGAATGCCTGACGGTTTATTACAGAGATCGATATACAGAAAACCCACTTGGAATGGACAATGCACGAACTTCCACAGTTGGGTTCCATTAATTAGAAAAGGAACTTAACTCATTCTTTATCCTCAAGGATCAGGCGAATTTGTTCCAACGACACAATAGATGGGGAACTATTTTATCTTCGACAGACCCTCATCAAAAATGGTTATCCACCGAGATTCATTGATAGAAACTTGGTACCTAGACCCCATGATAAAGCATTGACAGTAGAGAAAAAAAACTCTATTTATGAATATGGAATTTAAGGGAGATACAGCTGTTGAAATCCTAAATAAACGGATTTCGAAATCAATTAATAAAACATTCCACGCAGCTAAGCTTCGAATCATCTTCTCTAGCCGACCTACCATTCTGGGGTGTGTTAAGGACAAAATTTCGCTTTGGGCCACTTCAATGTGTATCTATAAATTTACTTGCTCATGTGGGGCATGTTACATAGGCCGCACAAAGCGATCATTATCCAAACGCATCTCGGAACATTATCCGGCTTGGCTTTTGAAAGGGGAGCGAAAAACAATCACGAGTTCTATACAGGAGCACTTAATCAACTGTGGACATATCGCTCCAAAAGACTCTTCGTTTAAAATAGTTTACAGAGTCAAAGGAACTGGATCGAAGGGGGTTCGAATCAATATTTTATGCACCGCAGAGGCATTGGCAATCCATAAACTAAAGCCTGAACTTTGCGTGCAGAAACGATTTGTCCAACCTCTTATACTTCCCTGGCCTTAATGGGTATGTTTCTAGGTGTGTTTTTTTTAATGCACTTTTATTATTATCCATATTTTTAAATTACTATTTCGCACTTTAAACTCTAATCATTTATTATTATTACCTTTTACAAGTTTTCTTGATTATCATTCAGTTTATTATTATGACCTTTGTTGTTTTGTCGTTTTTCTTCATATCTGTCAATTGGACTATTATCTGACCCTTAAATTTTGTTCTTCCTTACCCCTTGATTAGTACGTTAACCTCATTTGTTATTTATTGTCGAATCCATTTTTGTGATACAATCCATTCTATCCTTCTATAGACATACATTTTCCATATAACTATATATACGAATGTACAGCTTAAGTAAATGATTTCGTCGAAAAGAAAATTTTCTTCGCTGAATTCTCTTTTTCTTATTCAATTGATTATTACCTTATTACTCTGATTTTTTTTACTTATGACTAAGTTATGTACATGTTGTCATTTCTCAATAATGTTGCTGTGTAGTCAGAATATTCCAGGTATAGTATTGCATACGTTTTGAGTTATAATTGAATTGGGTACAATGAAGAACTGATCTACTTTTTATCTTGACCTTCAGATTGGAAGGTGGACCAATAAGCGTCAAGGTTTTCGTTTCTATTCCTTGGTCGATATGTTAATTGGTAAATAGGTTACCGATTATCATTTTATCACAGCTTTAGAGGACATTTGTGTCAAAATTTGAACGAGTGTTTCGTATCATTTTCGGAGATTTTTTAGTTACTAATTTACTAGGCCTGTTAAAACTTCCAACATGGTTGGTCCAAAGTGGCTCCGTCAACTTAGGTGGAATTTCAATCATTAACATTTCGGTTGGAAGTCCACTTTTTCTTGTTTAATATGGACAATTGGGTAGCATTACGAACCTTTCCGCAACATTTATGGATAATAAGTGAGTATTTACAGAAATATTATTTGGAAATTATCCTATTTTCATTATTTTCTTGGACAAAGGCGAAAAGTACTCTATGAACTCACCAGGTAAATTATTAACTGTTTTTAAACAATATCGTTGTGTAACATTTAATTGATAGTTTGTTAAATTTTCAATGATATAACGTGGTCGAAATGTGACCATTGTTGTAGTTGACAGTGATGAATCATTGGGATCATGACCGGTATCAACTTCAAAACCTAAATAACGTACCGAAGATAAGCTGGAATACAGAGTAGAAAGAGAGTAAAAGGAATGATAGTACACGCGACAGTAGTGGAGAGATTAATTTAATTTCGAAAGGATTTCTGGCACAGAACGCCAGCCAGTGGTTAGAAACTTTAAATGACATAGTTCGAAATCATCTACAATGTTATAGGCGCATCGATTCCTTGTCTTGCTCCAAATACTGAGACTTTAAATTCCTCGTAACTATTTGTGTGTAATTATTTCACTAACTTAAAATTTCTTGAATCATATCTTCGCGATCCCTAATCATTTCAGTCACCACTGATACTATTACTACGTCAACTATTCTGATGTTTGACTAGACAATTTCATCTCTCTGTGTTAATGGAATATTGCAACTTGAACCGATGTTGTAACTGACTGACCACTGATTGACTGGTGTCAAATTCTGTTATGACAAGAACTGATAGGTTTCGGTTTCAGTGCATGTTACGGATTCAATAGTTCAAAGTTGGTGAGCTTACAGATTAGACTTCAATCCCTGAGACAAACGTTTATGTGTACGACAAAGTGACATACCTTAACTGAAGTAGTAAGTGATTAGAAACGACAGAAATTTAAGGAATGTAACACAGAACAGTCAGTTAAAACGTAGTGTAAATAGATAGGACCCCAAAACACTAACTTATAGTCAAGTATTATATTTCTCATATAACTAAGCAAAAATCCTTAAGATGTCCGAAGTAAATAATCATAATAACAACTGACCGATTATTTCCAGTGTACATTTTCAACTGCAATACATCCACACCAGATTTATCTAAAGATATTCCAGGTGACCATGTACAACGTTTTATGTTATTAGTCAGAAGTTGATCATTTTCATTGTTAGGTAAAACATCATTCTCACTATGATACCTACAAAAAAGTAATACGTAGAGAAAGAGGAAGAGGAAGGAAGAAAATGAGATAAAATTTTGATTAAAAAATACATTTTAAAAAGTTTTTTAAAGTGTGGTCATTATACAATTTTGTTGGAATATTTTGCAGAGAAATTATAGACGAGTCACAAATAGGACGAAACGCGCATCCTGCATTCCACTGCTAGCCACTATCCATCTTCGCTTATAATGCCCGTAAATTAAGGCGATATTGTGGCGATACGCACAGTATGTACATATGTCAATAAGAGACTAATCAATTGCAATCCTAAACATCAATGGGAAGATTCAAGTAAAACAATACTAGGTGAATGTATAGATACTATTTTTTTTAATAAGACTTATATTCAGTTGATGCCATTTTGTCGTATCTATTCAGTTATAATTTGCAGATGAAATTCATGAGTAAACTATATCAAATTAGTTATCATTTGACTTGTTAATAAACACTAACAAAGTTCTGTGTCAGAAATTGATTATAACCATGAGTATTGTATGTCCTCTAGTTTATTTGTTTTTTTAGTTAAAACAATCCACATCCATTGTATTCCAGATACAAGAGGAGAGTAACTTTAAACAGTTGAATGTTTAATGGTTACCATACGAATATCAAATGGAGATTGTGCAGGTAAGGATCGTTGGCAAATAGTATGTGAATTATCGGGGAATTGATGCTTTCTGTAAAGATACATTAGTCAGAAACGTCAGCAGGGAACCTATTCAGAAAACCATTGACTTTTCATCCTACTAATATGTTTATATATTAATGTCATCTTGTCAAGCCATTGATATTGTTAATCGTATTCTACAGATCAAGTTGTAATGTGACTTAATAGGGTAAAAGTGACTTGACATAGCCGTACACTACTTTTTTAACTATCGCGAAATTCCTGAATCAACCTAAGTTCCACCAAATAGCATTCGTCATAGAGTTTTATTTACAAGTTGATAGAATTCTATAGATACTAATGACTAAGCAACAGAATATTAGTCAATAGTCAATATTCGATTAATTAATTACCAATTACATAACTGTCAAAAATAGATCAGAAAAAAAGGAATATATATATAGAGCAATATGATAAAACTAATATGTACCCTTTCCCTATACGAACACGTAGTAGATAACCTTCAGATTTATTTGCAAATGAAAAAAGTAACGGCATCAAAGCACAAGCTTGTTCATGTTCTTCAAACTGACCAGCAGCTAGTATAGATGTTTGTGATGATAAATTAAGTTGATTAGATGATAATGACGATGATGAGTGAGCAAATATCAACGGTATACCAGATTTATTTAATAAACATATAACAGGACTAACGGTTAAATGACGTGCACCAAATGCTCTGGAACAAACATGGACCTTAAACATATAAATGTAATATGGAAAAAAAAAATCAAACATGAAAATGAATTAGTAACCGTTTGAGTTATTCCAATATTGATATTCAGTATTGTGTATTCAGCAGTTTTTACTGGTGTACGTTGGATCTGGACAGATTGACGATTTGTCACAAGTAATTTATAAAGGATGAATCGTGACTAATAGTCAAATTGAAGACGCGCGCTTCAATCCATTAGGAACTCATAAGTTGGATGCACATTCACCCCAGTATTAAGTTTAATACTAAGACTTAACTTCAGCACTTTACGTTTTAGAATATATAAGTATCTTGCCCGTTTAACAAGTTAGCTAGTATGAAGTCTCAGTACATGAGTGGATTACGTGTTGGTATACTTCACGAAAGTTAGTGAGTTCGATCGTCGAAGTAAATATCAACAGTGAAATACAGGTACATCCAATTGACGAGTCCTAAATAGATAGAAACATGCGTCTGAGATATCATTGTTAGCAACGATATATCTATTCATAATACGAAGTGAGGAGAGGTGAAGGTAACAGTTTAACTTTGAATAAGATACCGAGTAGGACCATTTTGTTTAATGTACACTAAGAGAACTCATTTATTTCTGAATGAATGAGAAGAGAAAAAAACTCAACTATCCAGATACTTCATAAAAGCGCTTTATAGTGGAACAGAGCGAGCCGTCAAATTAGAAAGAATGGGGGGATAGATACTTCAAAAACATCAATCTCAATAAGGAAAGCGAGTGGGTCACATTTTTAATCCACACCACAAAAAAAAGCAAGAACACAACTGGTTGATTGTTCAAGCTCTTTGTCTTGGAACGGGGTGAAAAAATGTACTGAATGTTCTTGATACATATTTATAAGTAAGTTGATATAGATTAATTTAATGATTCAATGAGAACTGAACTGTATGTGACAGTTTGTTCATCGTTTGCTTAATTTTCTTCCAGATGTTTATGATGAAACTGATTGTAAATAAATAAAATTTTGTGAAAAGAAATTACAAAATAACACAGAATCCTGGATCTCGTGTCTAAGTTATTTTGAGATATTCTAAAACCTTAATTCAGTAATCGTTTGCACAAAACGTTTCGTTGAAGTAGGATTAATGGGAAGCATAACAACAGATCCTCTACGTGTGAAAGACTTTATGACACAGAATTCAAGGTTATGCAGTATCAATTCGTTTATTATCTGTAGCTCCAGAAACAAAAAGATATGTTGCAAACCCTATTGTTTATTAAAAAGAAACCGTATTATAAAAAGTATTCTGAATGTGTAAATCAGATTCAGCCACAGAATATAATAGTGAACATATGGGACAATAGTAGAATCCTTATTAGATTCGCTACTAATCAGGTACTCTTTACATGACAGATATCAAAAATAAATGGGCGAAATCGAGAAACGATCAAATAGTTATACATATACTCGGTAAACATCGATGATGCAATGTCATGTCACGAGTGCTGTAAAAAGTATGTGGGTGATTTCCACTTCTCGGATGGGCACACTGTGAAATTATATTTCTTCAAGAGAAACTTGAAAAGGGAAATTGGATAGAGCATACAGGAATGAGTGTTTAAATCCGGATAGCTTGATTGGGTTAGGAAATGTCGAAACTCGACCAGAGCATCTAGCTGGCAGCAACGATTAAGCTCGGTGAACTTTCCCAAATGAAATGTTTGCGTTTCATTGGAAAACTGGATTAAATAATTAATGAATATCATATAAAAAGAGGTGGTTCATTTTATTACTTACTTGTAATTCTAATGGTCGGCCCAAAGTATCATATAAACGAATGAGCACTTTTTGATTGTAAGTATTTGATGGAATAGACAATGGATCACATTTTGGAAATCCATCTAAATGAATACCAAATTTGATGGTGTTCACTGGAAATAACTAAAAAATCAGCAAAACATTTTAAAAAAACGAATATCTGTAAAAGTATATTTCAAATTTCACTGAATTATACAGGAATCTCAATTTGATTGGTCAAATACCATAAATATTACTATTTTCAGTACTTACTTTTCAGGAACACTTAAAGAATAACTCGCTTCTTGCAGACAGACTTTGAAGAGTTTTAGTGACGAGCCGTGATTGTATATTTAATCAGTTGAAGAATGAGTTGTATCCTTATGGAAAACATGAAATAGTTACGAAGTGATCATAAGTAGACCACCATTAAGAATCTGTAAGTGCTAGATGGCCATTTTCTCCTAGTACGGAAGTCCTCAAAAGTACATATCCACTACCTCACAACTGAAAATCGAGCTAAAGACACTCGATTTCGTGCACGATCACCTAACATACAAATCACTGAGCAGAGTCGTGGTTGCGCACTGATAAAACTGCCGTCTAGTGCTTTTAGATCTTCAATGGTAGACTAGTTATGATGAGTTCGTGACTTAAACTGTAGACATTTTACAACATCCACAAGTCCATCTATACCAGTTTCAATTATGTTTAGACATTTCATTACTCCCCAATTTTAATGAGCATGATAACACATAAATATGGACGAAATGATTTACTTATACACTGAAAAGTTTAAACCAAACCATGGTGAAAATTTAAGTTAGACGCAAATGAACATGTAATAGCTGGAGTTATCAGAAATTGTGTGTTGTAGACGTATTCAGGGTATCGCAGTCGGATATTTGAAATGAAAAAAAATACAAATACAGGCTTTATCTTCATAACTCAAGTCATGTTCGATAAGTTTATATTGGTTGTTTCCTTAAATTGCAAACCAAATACTTGAAAGAAACACGCTGAAGTTATTTAATTTTAAATATAAATTCTTTTTTATTAGAATGTATCGTTAAACGACTTATACCGATACAAGAGTTAGGAGTTGATAAACACATCATACTCTTGAAAGTTTAGATACGCCCAGAACAGTACAATGGCAGCTTTTTTGATTGAGTTACCGTGCAGAACGGGTTCGAACTCATCAAAGGTGTCTTTTATTTCAATATGTCTTATACTCATTGAACGTCTTGATTTACTTGCTTTCAGGCCTTTAAGTAGAGTCAAGTAATTATGCTCATCAAATGCCATTGAAACGCATACCCTAATTAATGAATTACACATTATTATTATTATTATTATTATTATTATTATTATTATCGAAAATTCTTTGTCAATACCCTTTACATAGAACTGATCTCAGCTATTCAATACCCTTTATATATTACATCAATATATATAGTACGATAGTTATGCTATGCTCCTCCACGAGGAGTAACAGGCGTAAGTGCATTAGTTATGTGAGTGATATACTTACATTATGGACACATGCTTCTTCTTTCGATCCCAATGTACCATTAATATCAGTGTCGAAAATAAAAAATATCATATCACATGATAATAAATTAGTAATTCTTAATACTGGACCAATAGTAATATGATGACCTGGTAAAGTGATTGGTAATAAATGTTTATAATTCGTATACCATTGATTAGAATATAGTTTATTCCATTGAGGATCCAAGGGAAATTGATCACGTACAACAGTTACACAAATATGAAATTTATTGTTATTGTTATTTAAACCCGATGATGTTTTATTCAAAGACGATGATACAGAAGTAGAAGTAGTAGTATTAGTCTGTTGAAATCGTTGTAAAGAACTAATCTGGTGTATTGCTCGTGAATTTGATGGAAGTTGACATGTTGATATCAGTATAGCTTCTAACAATTCGTCTATGTGAATACAATGAAACAGAAAAGGAAATAAATACAATCAACTTCACAGAGACTGATCACTAACCAATAAATGATATTGTATTTGACTACTCCTCCTCAGTACAGCTAGTCAAATTCAATCGATTAATTTGTTATGTGACTAGTTTAAGCCATTCAAAATCTGGTCCATTATTTTAATGTTAAGCGGCCAGAGGTAGTTCAGGCAGAAAACAAAAGATTTTTAGGCAAGAAAGGCGAATCGGTTTATATGTGGTTAAGACGTATGTAACACACGATTACATACCGCTTACATTGTTCCTTTGCTCGTTAGTTTGGGTAAAAATTTAAAAACTAGTTAAATGTAGGTAGACGAGAAGTGGTTGTTGATCTGATGTTAATAAATATAGTGCATGTAAAAAGTGAACAAGAGAGCAATTCAAATCAGTAAATTCATTAAAAGTATACTCTTGATCAGCGGACAAGTAACTCGAACACAACACAACACAGTGTGATTATAACATGTTAATCGGTAATTATATTAATAGTAATGACTAAAGTAGAGTTTGACCTACGTGTGCATCAGCTTGATTTGACACAATATATCAGGACAAAAAGATGTAGTTCACAAAGGAAAATATGGTTTGAGACGAAAAAAGAACTTTAGGAATGAGAAGTATAAGTGTTTTACGGCAAAACATGATTGGATCTGTGTGCCTGTGACCTGTTCTGAGCCATGTGTCAAACAAAGTCTTCAAATATTGGTTCCAGTTACCAAGCATACTAGAAACAGGTACCGTATACCTAACTACATCGCTTAGTTCAACAATCTGTGAGTCCACAAGCTGACCACATGTAATGGCTTAACCAATTTGCACTTTTTTCAACTTACCTTACGCATCAAGGTAGAAGGTGGTGATTCTACTCACATTCGTAAATCTAAATAGACAGAGTGAAATTTAAACGTGCGATTCCTGAAGCTGAGAGTCGAGCATTATTTGTTTACCAGCGCGTTGACATGATTACTTCTACTACTACATCAGCATCAAAGTTTCAACAAATAATCTTATTAAAATCTCATTAACAACACTAACCCGATTGTTTTAAACTTGTCCAATTCACCATTCTTATAGATGAATTCCTTCGTTTATCCACGAAATCAGTTAATGATGATGACAATGATGAAACTGTAGAGGTTGGAATTGAAGAGGAATATGTAGATTGTAGTTGTTCTTCCTCGGTCATTATCTCATTGTTATGATGATAAACACTAGCCCAATCGTATAAATTATCCGTAAATTTATTTTGTTCATTAGTGTTATTCATTAATAACGAAGAAACATCTTTTCGATTCATAACTGTTTTTGTTGGAGAAAAGCATAAATTTCCTAATCCTAATGACATTAATCCAACAATATTAATTGGGACAGCATAAGTACATTTTGGTTTACATACTGTTAATAATAATACTGATTCATAAAATACATTTTTAAGATATGCATCAGATGAACTGATTACTGATTCCGACGATTTATGCAATACGAATACTGAGGATGATGATGATGATGATGATGATGATTTCGGTGATGTAATTTCTAAACCAATATTAATACTTTGATTTAAATCATTTGTTATTGTTAAACCAGATCTTAAATAAATTGAATAATGTGAATTTTGATCATGAACTATATCAATGATCAAACGATTAAATATTGGTAAATGATATTTCCAACATTCATTCTGTTCACTTTTCAATATTTCCTATAAGAAATAATTGAAGAAAAACAAACAATTCACATTTATTAACATAGAAATGAATTGCACGAGATGATTTGTTTATTGCAATATGTATGTCGAATAGTAATTCGACTGAGTTGGACAGATAGATCAATTTAGTGCATGGTGTTGATTACATGCATTAGGAATTTCAATGATTATAAAAATGTTCAAATGTTCCGAAAGATACTGTTAGTTCGACAGTGTATTAAAGAAAGTATGCACTAATCGGTGACATTCGAAAATCGCCACACTATGTAACTGAAGTAAGATAATATATGTCACTAGTCTAAAGATATCTCGTTTTTTATTAGAACAAAAAACGATTCCAGATTCAGTGACACGTAAGATGTACGTTGTAAAATCTTCAACCAGCACATAACTATTAGCTACTGTCCAATGTTTAGACCATTATGAAATCTCACCGTCAAAATGAGAAAACTCTGTTAAAATCAGTCGAGATGATAAACTGGTTAATACTCATTGAAAATGTTAAATGAAAACAAAATTGACCAGAATATACATCAATATGAAATAAAAACTTACAGGTTCCGCATTATTTAATCGTTCAATAACACGATAATACGTGCCTAATCGATCAAGAGATATTGGATAAATTGGTTTCCAACCATTTATTTGTACTGATAAACTAGGCAGTTGTATAGAATCTACATTTGTATTAATTTGTTGAGCATTTGTTGATAAATTATAAGCAAATGATGATATTTTTATTGGTAAACAAACACGTGAATCTGGACCAAGTTCGTCAGAATTATCATCAGTACTATTGTCTAATTTATCCGGTATTAAACTAAATGATGAATAAATAAATAAATAATGAATCGATAATTTGTCGAAATTAATTGTTTGTATATCGATTGATTAGTTAACTGATCACTTACATCTAAAAATACATGATCATAGCCCTGTAAACTATCAATGAAGATCATGGATTGCAAAGACCATAGTTTAAATATCAGTCATTTGTGCTGATCGAGCTGATAATGCGCTTTGATTTGTCTTGGTTTAACATATGAAAGGCTAGACACTTGACTAAATAACTATTATATAGTGAATATCAATCATCTAACATTAAGGAACTAAAGATTATAACAGTTGTGAATGGAAATTATAGAACCATTTGACTTATAAAACAGTCATGAATAAGTGATGAAAAACCTAAAACCTATTACATCAGACCATTTTGACACGCTACATTAGTTGACACTCGTTGTTTCCTGATATAAGTGTACGTTGAAAGAAATATAGGAGCCGCTAAACTAAGGTGTAGCATCAGTCCATGAAGTAGATGACTGTTGAATTGAGTTATGTAGATAAGTACACACCATTTGGGAGGGGTCACGGAGTTATGGTAACTAAAAGTTGAAGAAATTTGACGACATAATTGAGAATAAGTTTCGACGTTCTCTCCACGATAAAAATGTGACGTCTACTAAGCCAAAGTTCTCTTGACGTAATTGTGTTATCATCTTGGTGAATTTACAATTTCATAATGTAATCATGATAGTCTCATAGATTTATTCTTAATGGATAATTAAGAATCAATTATATTGTTAATTATATTCATACTCCTATCACCATAAGCTTTCATTTGACCTATCGACTACTATCATACGATTTACTATTCTTACGTCTTTCTAAATCTATTAGTTACAACCTCTCACACGCACAGACATTTTTGGTTTGATCTTGTATAATTATTGTTCCTCAGCTTATGGTGAGATGCAGTCTGGTCTGCTTGTTTATAAACCAAGTATGTCTAAAATATACGATTAATATGACAGAGGCTAACATCTGTGTTCTGAACCGAACAGGCTGGGCTAAGTGAGAAATTGTTATACAGAGGACCAAGAAAGATTCGGAGTTGACTCAAGGCTGCTCTTGCTATTTGACGTACCGTTAGTGTCGCATAAGGACAATGTCATGGAAATCGATATAATGATTGGCGATTTTGTCATGTGATATTTGACGGGCCACAGGTCATAACAGATAGTCAACAATTAACATTTTAATATCAGAAGGGGTTTTGTGGATATTATAGTCATTTCAATGGTTAAGATTATGAGTCAGTTGAAACTAGACCACCATGGAAAACCTGGTCTAGTGGTTAAGCGCTTGCATGAGAGACTGATAGTTCCTGTGTTCGAATCTCGCGAGGCGGAATCGTAGGTGCGCACTGCTGGGGAGCCCCAGAGTAGGACAAAACGGCCGTCCAGTGCTTACAGGTTTTCCATGGTGGTCTAGCTTCAACTGACTCATGATCTCAACCATTGAAATTGACTTTTTGTCCAGTTTCCTAGGTTGATCTTGTTTTTTTTAAGTAGTTAGGGCTAGGATTAGATTTACAGTGAATAATAATTAAAGAATTTAACAAAACTTGAAATAATTTGTTTTAAATAATAAAAAACCTACACTTCTGGTTTGAATAATGAATCTAACTGATGATTTTTTATCAATTTATATCGTACATATGTTCCAGTTTCATTAATTAAAATAAATGAACCAGTATTTTGACTAGTTAAAAATGAAAGGTCTTGTTGATTTACTACTGGTATTGCATCATACTTTGGAAATTGTTGTGTTTTGATCCATGTATTTAGTAGACGACGAATTATTTGCACTAGTGGAACTGTTAGATTCAATTTCAAACTACATTGAGCTAAATTAAAAAAAGGAAGAAAGGAATACAAAAAGAAGGGTTGAACACATACTTAAATGGTTACAAACACAAATGAATTCTAATGGATAAATAAGATCACAGATATATTCCTCATAACAGAAAACAAAATAATGACACATCATTATTTCATCTTAACTTTTAGTTCACAAGTGTCTGAAATTAGTATGTTTAAAAGTAGAAATACGTAAAAGTAACCAATTTAATTGACATTGAGAGTGTAGCAGCAGCCCCTGCAGCAGTAGGCGTCAGCATACACAAAGGAAAAGGCAAGATCATCGAACACAATACAGAGGACGCCGACCCAATCACACTTGATGGAGGAGCTCTGGAAGATGTAAAAACCTTCAAGTACGTGGGTAGTGTCATCGATGAACAAGGAAGATCCGATGCAGACGTAAAGGCAAGAATTGGTAAATCAAGGGCAGCATTCCTACAGTTGAAAAATATATGAAACTCAAAACAACTGTCAACCAATATCAAAGTCACAATCTTCAATACATACGTCAAGACAGTCCTACTGTACAGAGCTGAGACTTGGAGAACTACTACAACCATCATGAAAAAGGTAAAATTACTTATAAACAATTGTCTACACAAGATACTGAATGTTTGTCGACTGAATACCATAAGCAACAAACCAGCTTCTAGATAAGGAGGAAATTAAGAAAAGACGATGGAAGTGCATAGGACATATATTGATGAAATCATCAAACTGCAACTCGAGGCAAGCGCTAACTTGTAATTTTTTAGGTAAAAAAAAAAGTGGAAGACCAAGGAACACATTGTGTCGAGCATTGGAAGAAGACATCAAAAGAATGAATAGCAACTGGAAAAGATTGCCCAGGATAGAGTTCGTCGGAGAGTCCTGGTGGACGGTCTATGCTCCTGTACGACGTGCAAGAGGTATAAGTAAGTAAGTGTAAATTGTAAACAATGGAAAATCATTATCGTTTTAGCCTTGATTTGCATTGAAGTCTAATATCAGTTGGAATAACACTGAAAGACACCGAGAGTTATGGCACATTTGTTTCGTTTAAATTTGGAACTCCTCAATAATGTATGCTAACCGCTGCATTACAAGAGTTTCAATCCAGGACAACAGTATAATTTGAAACTTTTACTAATACTATAATAAGTCACATATACAGTTGAGTGAAAAGAAACTTCATTTATTTACCAACTATAAAGAAAAAACAATAATTTGACACTTACATGAACAGTTTAAAGAGATAGTTCTACTGAAATCTTGCTCAAAATTTTCAGTCCAATTCAATAAACAACTGAATACAATGAAAAAGAAAACAGGTTGAAAAAGAAACGAATTTTTTTTCAAAGAAAATCCCATGAAACGAATCAATAATATAAAATTTTCACGGATGAAACCATGATTCAAGAATCTCAGATAGACTACCATGGAAATCCAGTAAGCAATAGATGACCGTTTCTTCCTATTATGGGACTGCTCAACAAATCCTCCATAATAATTTTTTTGGAAATTAACTGTCTACTTGTATTAATTTGATGTGATGCATTTTACATTAAAATTGGAGAGAAATTGTTGAGTACATAGGTAAAATTTATAAACCAATGATGGGCGCAATCAAATATTTTTATTTATTTATTTTAACACATAGATATTGGTACAAGGAAGCACCAAATACATATGCGCCACACAAATCTCATTTGATATGTGTGAGGGCTGTGATACTGACCAGGTGCGCAAACCGAAGCAGATGGTTTTCTTAGAGGGCCACACCCCGAGCCTTCGACCTGATGGTCTGACCGACAAGAGAGTGGAGCAACGTAAGGAGATGTAGTCCCATGGTAGCAGGTGACCAACGATTGGTTCATACGCCATTTGTTCCTTCAGGATACTGTAGCCCATGTGAACCACTGGTTTGAAATCAGGGTTTTCTGACTCCCCTAGGTAAACTCTCCGTACCCACCAACCCGGTCAAAGCGCCGGAGATTCGCTTTTCGTCCTCCCAATTTCGTAAACAACGGTAATGCCACGAGAAGGCAGTGAGTAGGACTTCCCTGGCAGAGGCTATATACGCGTGGTCATGTGAGAGCATTTCGAGAGGGAGAGCGAACTCTCCCCACTCGCGGCCGTACCATGGCATTTGGGGGCAAATATGCTTCTGAGGGATCCACTACTTACTTGACCATAATAGAATTTCTTCAAAGTGAGGATGGATAAATTAACAGTTCACATCAAGCTATTGTTGATAGAACTTTTCAGTGGTATTTTTGCGGATGTTGTAGGAATCATAGGTGGCTCTGCTTCAAGAGTTATGTGCGTGACTAGCAACTCAATAAAATCTATCTCCTTCACATGCATAAAAATTAATAAGGCTATAAATACCTTTAAGCTTTCGAGAAGTCATGGAGCAGACGGGATTTCATCCTTTCTTTTCAAATATGGTGGTCCAGATATTCCACTTTTTCTTCGAAAGCTGTTTACTCTCTCTATGGAACCAACTTCTTATAGGTAAACTCGCATCTTATGGGGTTCAAAATCCTTTGCTAGCTTGGCTTGATTCCTTTCTCAGAATTCGATATCAAATAGTTAAAATTAACTCTTCATTGTCTAACGCTGTCCCTGTTAGAAGTGGTGTAATACAAGGTGGTGTCTTAGGCCCTATGCTCTTTTTAGTGTTTATCAATGATATTTGTGAAAGTTTTTGTGTGGGTAAGCTCCTTCTATATGCAGATGATCTTAAAGTAGTATATTCATTTTCTCCACATGAGCTGAAAGATATGCAAAATTGCATCAGCATGGAGCTTAACAAGGTAGTATAGTGGTGCTTAACATGGCAACTGGAGCTTAATACGGCTGAATGTGGATGGATATGCTTCGGCGATACATCACTCAACTTAGATCTTACCATAAATGGAGAAGTGTTATCTAGGTTACATACAATAGTGTACTTAGGTACTCCCACGACTTGTCGTTTACAGAACGAATATTGAAACAGACCTTTAAGTCTCAACGTCTTGTAGGTTACATAACTCGAAACCTTTATAACAATGAGTCACGTATTTTAATGAACAAAGTTTGTGTTCGACCACTTCTAGAATATTGCACGTCTCTTCTTAGAAGTGCACGTATAAAGGATAAATTAAGGCTGGAATCAGTACAGAGACGATTTACACTTCGTATTCTTGGAGCTGATTGTACCTTAACTTATAATTCTAGATGTAATAAACTTGGGTCCGACCCTTTATGGAAGAGGAGACTCGAACTAAATCTTATCTTTTTCTTCAAACTACTTAATAAGCTATCCCTTACATCCAATCATGTGATTCAATATGCAGAAACTCCTCATTATGACATCCGTAATTCCTTGTCACTAGTGAAACAAACTTGTTCCAAATCATCTCTTTATATGAATTACCTTACCTGTAGATTTTCTAGACTATGGAATAACCTACCACAATCTATCTGTACGATAAAATCACTCCCATTATTTGTTCGCTTCATCGATGCATACTGCTCCCCTGAAAATGTATTGAATGTTGTAGCACCTGTAAGTGTATCTCATTCCACAAGTGATATTATAGGAACTTTAAATGTTTAGCCATTTTTATTAGTGCATACCCTAAGTAAAAGCACCTACTTGGTGTCACTTTATGTTAACACCATCCCTAGCAACTTTAACTAATTTGAATAATATTTAACATCAACAGTATATCACTGTGTCACATGACGCACGCATTTTGGTAGACCTGATTGACATATTTTGGTAATTACTGCTTTCGATAGAACAATTATAAAAGGGACTAATTGCTTTAAATTACTGCTTTGCTGTTCCGTGCTCTCTGTTTTCGCTTCAATTTCTCTAGTTATAGATAATTATCATTAATTCGATGTGGTACACGAAATGACCTTAATTACTCCGTTCATAAATCAACAGGCTGTCCATTTAAGAAAAATTAAAAGTTACCGGCTGATGCATTGGATCACTGTAATACATGTACTACCTGAACAATTACTGAACTAGTATACTTAAAACTTTCGTCTGTCACATGCTTGTTCTGTACATCTAATGTTGCTATTTACATCAAATTGATCATGCCTGTAAACTGACGTGAACTCCGTAATTATTATTTTCAGAATATATCGACCAATCAGAAAAATTATGCACAAACATAGGAACGAAAATCAAAACAATGGGAGACACAACCAAAACAAAGAAGTAAACAATGACAAATTTAAGGTCAATAAGAACCAATCAACGTCGAGGTGCACAGAACAAGCTTTGAGACACATATGGAGAAATTCAAACACTTCACTTCTATCTGAAGTTTGTGCTGATGATGTCGTTCAGAAGAACGATGAAAGCTCCACGACTAAACCATCCAGCTCAGAGAACAAAACTCCACCAAAATCATCCACCTGAGCCACAAATCTTCTCCACCATCTCAGAATATATAAACTATTATTATTAGGGTTTTAGAGTGATCAGTAAGAAAAACCATATTTGAAATATAGTTTTAATCACATATTCAACGTCAATTTCATTGGTCTACACAAGTACAACCACAAAATATCATTTCTAATAATACGAGAAAATAGCTCAGTGTTACGACAAAGCTGTATAGTCTAATAGCTTGACATTAACTTGAGGTGATCACAAAGATCAATACCGATTTGATTCAACGCTGAAGCCGCCAAACTTCTACAGATTCGAGCCACAACTCAAAAAGAATAACACATAAATAACCTTGACCAAGATGTGTCATATAAATCTATTGTTAAGTACTGAGTACCTTCATATGAAGTCAGATGAGGAAAACCGATTTGACACCACGATATAGCATTTTAGCTTTTTCTTTCAATTCGTTTAACAAAATTATATTCATTGAACGTTCTTTACTTAAAATTAACTGTCTATATGGTAATGACTATTTAAGAAGTGAACAATTTTATTTAAATTCGCACTAATTTTTTTATATCTATCATACATAATCTCACCTCCATGGTTCCAGTACAGGTTCCCAAGCAATTAGATTTTGATTGTAATAAGAACATGAAATCCCAGTGCATTCCAGTGTAGCTTGTAAATTTAATCGCTTCCAAAACAGTTTCATATCTATATAAAACAATAATAATCACAACTATACATTAAATAATTTATTTTCCTTTTAAAATCAACGCTATTAACAATAAAACAACATTAGTTACTTTGTTTCACTTTACGGGGATAAAAGAATGCACTAGAAAAAAACAAATTCAATATCGGTTAAACGTTAAATTACATTACCAAAGTAAAGGTTGGATGACATAAACAACAATCTATAAATAAGAACACAAGTAACCAGTTAAATCACCTGATGTAGAAGTAAGTTATGAGAAAGTTAAAGAGACCACACCAAAATGTAACATCAGTCTATGAAGTCACTTGAATATTGATTTAAGTAGTGTTATTAGATCCAGGCTAATTGGTTGGGTTCCGTGTGGTAACCAAAATCAGTTCTCAGAGACGTTAGATACTATGTCTCAAAATTGATCACAATGACGTAGACATAACCACTCTTTAACTCCATATGGATCTTTTATTCCAGTACCAATCAAATGTACCTTTATACTACGTCTATTCAAACCATCTTTCCAATATACGGTCTTTGATTTATCATTTATCTCACATTATTTTGGCTACTTTGGTAATAAATCACTTAATTTTATCTCGAAAAACTTAGCACATCAAAAAACCAATAAATACATCAGAAAATATTTTAAATCACGGTAAAAAAAAAAAAGGAAAAATAACCTTTAACAAAACAAAAATTAGAAGTAATTTTATGACGGTTCATTTTGTTCAGCACCTGGCTAGATGTTAGCCAAGAACAGCAGTCACTGAAACTAATCAAAAGTTCGAGAACAGCCCATTTCTAACAAAATCACGAATATAGCTTGGTTCAACGATTCATCGACAAGATCAAAAACATAAATACTACAGAACAAACGGTGGTGTGGTTAGATGTAACAACACTGTTTATAAATATCCCACTCAGGAAGACTAAAATATATCTGTGAGCAACTTAGATAACCAGAAATGGAGACTAAAATCCCTGTGGACATCATTAAGGAATTATTACGAAAATGAACTATCAAAGTCAAACTTCAAATTAGATGATGAAGGATATCGACAAATACGTGGTGTTGCGATTGTTTCACCGCTAGCTCTCATATTGGATGACATTTCTCTCGGAAAAATAGAAAACATTACAGTGGTACAACATATTGACAATTTTTTATTTTACTCCCGTTATATGGACGATACGTTCACTCTACGTAAAGAACATACTAATCGGATGGAGATATTCAAGCGACTAAATGATGTTCATCTATCTATTAAATTCACGTGCGAGGACGGAAACGAAGGACAGATAGTCTTTCTAAATGTTTGACTTAAATACAGAATAGACGAGTCACAAAGAAGAAACTGAAACAAAAAAGTACTTGGACTACGCAATATACAAATTTTATTAGTTTTGTTCCTCCACGATATAAAACAAACCTGATTAAGACACTTCGTTAAAGAATCAACAATATATGCTCCACAGATGCACTTGAAGAAGAAACAAAGGCATTGAATACTATACTGAAACAAAGTGGGTATCCTAAGAAAACTATAAATAAACACCTGTTAAGTTTGTTTTACATTGTTCCTGCTCATTCCTTCCCTACTCTTTTGTATGTTGGTTTATACTACTTATTTATATTCAGTAAGCAGTTGTATGCCCAACAATTTCCACACTTATGTTGTAACTCAGGTTGTACTGTAACATTCTGAAATGTTCACATATATCTTTAACGTTTATTTTACTTATCGTTGTATTTATCATTATAATCACTGTAATTTAATTACTGTAGCGGTTATCCACAGTTTTATGCATTTGTTTAAACGCAACAGTTTCGATATTACTAGGACAGGAGTTGTGGAGATTGTTAAGTTTTTGATTGAGATCATGAATTAATTGATGTCAGACCATCGTTGGAAACCTGGAAGCACTGGACGGCCGTTTCGTCCTGGTACGGGACTCCTCAGCAGTGCGCATCCACGATCCCGCACCCCGCGGGATTCGAACCCAGGACCTACTGGCTTCGCGCCTGAGCACTTAACCATTAGACCACTGAGCTGGCATCCAATGGTGTTAGTGTCTAACATCAACCAATCCACGAAATTGCGCTCTTGGTTCGAGTTTCGGTTGTTCATAAACTGTTATCAAATTTAGACACAGTTATCGGCTGTCTTTGTACTATCGTATGTTATAATCATTCTTTATGTTACTCTTACAGGAAGCCTTTGCTATTTTCATTCTTGAGCGACGCGTTTAAACGCCTAGACACCTCACAAGTTGAGGTTTGTAACTAAATTTTGTATATTATTTAATAAAGAACCGCTTTTGTAGACAAATCGTTATTTTGGAACTTCGATTTTGCGCGTATCTTAATCGGGGTTACTTGGACGCTTCGATAGAATTAACAACACCTAACCAAGAAAATAGAGTATAAGGATGACCTAACTGCGAGTAAAACGTCTTCGTATATACGCCTACAATTTAGAGGAGATGCACCCAGAGAAATGCTAACAGTCCGAGATTGGAAGTTAAATTACCTACACTTGCCACTCCTTTCCGCATCTACCAATTCAACTGCTCTGGTGGAGCAAGTTCCGTTAACATGTGTTCTGGGAATTTGTTCTTTCGTGCTTGTGAATACCACCCAGTGTGGTTAAGCATAGCCATACTTAAAACTGTTAACAGCTCGATTCTAGCTCATTAAGTAGAAACGGGTCGGTCACAAAGCTAACATGAAGTAATCATTCATAATCATATATGGTGTCGACATCAATCTAAATCCGTCAGACAACTGAAACAATATCAATTCCAATAAAAAATTCAGGGTTCTGCATCCACAAAAAAATATATTCAACTGCTCCTCTTACCTTACTTAATCATCATTTAATGGTATGATCACGTAATTCCACTAGTCATCATACAACCTTCTTCTCAGCATTTCCACACAATTTATCTCTTTCATTCCCCTTGATCCACGTTAACCACATTTATTCTGATCATGACCATCTCACAATTTCAATTTCATTCAGTGGTCATCTTTTTCATGACGTTATTTATCATGTTGTTCAGAGGTAGAATGAAAAATTCCCAAATAAATCACTCTACTTATAAATAATACCATTTAATGAATATATTTCATGTTATAACACTCATTAACCAAATACACTAAGTCTATGTACTCGATCGAAACTACCGACAATCGAATTATGTGAAACACAGGTTCAAGACTACATCATGTGGTTTAATTCAATGAAAATAATCAGGTCATAACATATGATATGTAATAATTTGGCTGATAATAAATGCCTACTTACTTTCAACACAAAATTTTATCAATGGAATCTCTTCAGCTAACAATGAAGATTGAACTGATGTTATTGTATCAAATAGACATATTGAAAATGCAATTTTAATCTAGAAAATCAAATCGAAAAAGAAAAGTGTGTGTTGTAATCATCAGAAATACCGTTACTATAATTAGTAGTCATTAGAGAATCAAGGGATATATACATATTTAACATTAAGAACCAGACGAGAAAAAACTTTTCTTCATAGTTAATTAACACAAGGAATAGGGATAAAAATGAGAGTTCTATCAGAAATTATAGCGTACTGGAAAGGTACTTCGAGAAACATGCTCCTATAAAAAATTTTTAAAGTTTACTTTTTTTTACAATATTTATATAAACGATAACTATAATTTGTAGGTAACGTTTGTTCATCACTCGTTGTGGTATCATCACCAATCAAGGGGTACTGGATAGATTATTTCAGCCTAGTAAATGATCCATAAGCAGTAAACACAAATGAGCACACATACTGGAGATAGAGGGTACTATACACAGATAAGACAGCCAACCTCCACTAGAAGATAATCCAAGAGATTTTTATCTCTTGGAAAACGTATAACCACTAAAACAACTGGATTGGCATTCAACAGTGCAATTTCAATTAACTCGTGACATGGAGCAACTGTTTCATTAAATCATCCCAAAATTACCCTTTACTAGTGATCAAAACATCACTGGTATTTCATTCAGATTACAAACCGATTAATGTTGGACTGCGATGGAAAACCTAAAAGCACTAATGCTATATCCCTATGAGAATAACGAATGGTAGTTGTTGAGATCTATTTCTGGTGTAATACTATACGTATCTTTCTATCGTGTAACTGTTAAGGAACTAAACTATTCATATTTGTGTTCCTCTTATTCTAAGCTTTATTTTGACCTATGAACTATTATTATACCATTTACTATTCTTGAGTTATGCCCTGTCTATCAATTACTATCTCCCACATTCACAGCCACTTTTGGTTAGATCTTGTACAAATGTTATTTTCTATTTTATGATACTATGTGGTCTGTTTGGTTTGAATATAAGCCCAGTATGTTTGAAATACATGATTCATACCACAGAGGCTGAGATTGGTGTTCTGAACTTAACAGGTAGAGCTAAATTGAGAGAAGGATCGATAGGGAGTCTAGACTGCTCGTACGGGTTTTATGCGTTATTGGTCCGGTCGATAAATCACTGTTCTCTAATTGGCGGTATCGTCACTTTATATATTGATAGGGATACAAAGCCGCAAGCTTTAACAACTAATCAGCTATTTCGTCATAGTATGGGACTACTTCTCAACAGTATGCATCCACGATCCCGTATATGAGACTCGAACCCAGAACCTTCGGTCTCGCACGATATGATATTTAATATGACCAAAATAAGCAATACTGTTATTCTTAGATTGTAAATGATTACACAAGGAGTAAAAGACTGAAATACAATGAATTCACATTATTCTAACTACAATTACTCGGTATCACTTTTTGTTTTGTTTTGCTTTAAGAAACTTACAATTCAGAAGAAAAAAAAGAATAAAACTATAAATATCTTACATCGAAATTAATTAATTGTTTTGAAATGTAATCAGCAAAAATATTTGGCCAAAATGTTACCAATAATGATGATGATGATGATGATGACGATGATTTTTGATTTGAAGTTGTTACTGATGATTGTACATCTAAATGTAAATGAGGGGAAGGAATTTCTTTATGACAAAAAAAAAATTTTATACACGAAGGAACTTTGATGTAACATTCCAAACAAAAAGAGTGCAATTCAGAATTGAAAATTTTCAATAATTAGAAGTCATAAAGTAATTTGTACACAGATGCATACATTGTTAGACGACTGTTAATAGTCGACAGTTAATTTCAGATTTTGATTTCATGTTAGTTAGTAATTTCTAGCAAGGTGTACCAATAGTCATGGGAGAACTGACACTGCCTTGGGGATTTGAACCTAAATAAATCAGCTACTTAATCTGTGACGTTACTACTGGGTCATAACTGAAAACTTAATGGACTGAGATATTTACGAAGTAATCAATCTGTTGTACATAGATACATTATTTAGTGTATATGAAGAAACTATAAGATTTTTGAATAAGACGGTGTTCTTATTACCTGCGTACGAGAGGTTTATTATGATTTTAAGAGCTTTATACAAAAAACACTTCATACCAAATGCGAAAAAGGTTACTCAGTCTCTTAATCTTCTATAAATAGTATGAGAGAAAAAGGGGTGGTTATGGCTGCTAATGTAGAACTGCTACTAGGATAAAGGCATTTTTGACTTATTGCGGGACCATTGTTGTCCAGAATAGATAGATCGTCCAGGTCGGTGGTTGGATGCAGCCTACAGGAAACCTTGTACCTATGTTTCGCGCTATTCATCACTCGTGTACCTGTCATCTTGAGATACCTGATGCTTCCTGGAGGATTTGATCTAGTATCACTCAGCTTAGCAATAAGAGATGTTACTCCAGAACCCTTCGACAGCGAATTTGGATGCCTTCGGTCTCGTTAGTGAATTCCTGACCTGTATATCATTAAGCCAGTATCCAACGGTTTCAAGGCATAACTTTAATAGATCTACGATAATGAGCGACCATCTCAGCAGATAACTACCTCACATCCGATACGGTTGAAATCCACTAGTGGCGGTATCTCATTAAAATTTCAGAAATTTTCTCTTCAAGCTAGTTATTAGCCAGGAAATGATAATTGTAGGTATTGGTTATACAGATTTTTTTAAAAATGACTCGCTACAAATGTTTCATAGACATTGAAAGTTTCGCTTTTCTGTTTTCCGAATAAATATCATGGATGCTTATATAATTCTACATGAGAATAAACTAGATAAGGACAGGCAAAACTTAATAAAAAAAACAGCCAGCTCAATAAATGTAACCGCCACAAAATCACATGGAGGGGAATTCGACACTTCTTTCAAGTAAATTCATCAGTGCAAGAACATTTTTTGATTAAAACAAACATATGGTTAGTTTCTATCTCGATAATATTACAAGTTAACATGAGACCAGGAATCGATAAAATAATATGTTATTTTATCATTCATTTAAACACATAAATATTGGTACAACAAGGCACCAAATATATATGCGCCACACTTCATCACTTGATTTGTGTGACGGCTGTGAAACTACTGCCCAGGCACCCAAACTGAAGCTGATGGTTTTTTTAGGGGATCACTCCCCGAACATTGACATAGAGGTCTAATCCATGGGGCACTGGAGCAAAGCTAGGGTATGCAGTTCTATGGTAGCAGGTGACCAACAATAGGTTCATACTCCATTCATTCTCTCAGGATCCTGAAGCTCATGTGCAGCATTGGTTTGAAATCAGGATTTTCCAACTCCCCTATGTATATCCTCCGTACCCACCAACCCTGTTAAAGCACTGGATATTCTCTTTTAGTTCGCTCGATTTCGTAAACAACAACCTCGCCTCGAGAAGGCAGTGACTAAAACGTCCTCTGGTAATAGCTGTATACGCATGGCCATGTGAGAGCATTTCGAGAGGAAGGATGGACTCTCACCACCCCCGACCGCACCGAGGAACTTCGGGGACCCAGAAGTTATTAAAGAGCTACTTAGAAGCGATACTTCACCGATAATAATTCCACTGTTAATGGAAAGATCAACTCCGTGGTTAGATCTTGAAATGATGAGTAGTAAAATAAAAAACTAAGACTTTGGTGTGAAGTATTTTGAAATAATAGCAAAAATAACACTAACAGAACAAAGTGGTTTGTAATCACTTGAAATAACTTCAAATTACTCAAAGACTCAGACGTACATTCTGTAATAAGGAGTTATGAAGTTAGTCAAGGTTAATAAAGTTCCGGACGATTTCTAATTGTTTGATTACACAAAATTACAAGTTTCAATTAAGGTTATGAGACATTATTTGTATTAAAAATGATGTTTATACCTTACCTGGTAACAAATGAATAGCATCTCGGTTTTCACCGTCATTATTAGTGTGAGCATCAACTGATGATGATTTAATGTCTGATGTATTTATCGTCATTAGAGAAGAGAAAAATTGTATAGCATTTTGTAATTCTGAAAAATTCGATGTAATATGAATGTTGGGCGCAGTTAAAGACATTTGAAGCTGTAACTGTGCTGGCTAATATGAGAAGAAAATAACAAACGTTTGAATAAAACAATATGGCGAAGACAGTAGATAAATAAAAAAGTTGACTCTTCATAATACCATGATGGTAACATGTATTGAGGATTTATATCCATGGACACAAGAAACGCTAACTGTGATGTGAGACCTGATAACACTAAACAGTTTTGTAAACCGAAGCAACTGTCAACAATAATAAAGTAAATATTATGTGTTTACCAAGTACAGTTTCATGTATTTAGCCATGAAACACAATCTGGTAATACCAACAAATTAGACGAAGACAAATCCAAACATATGATGTTAGCAGCAATAACTCAATTCCGTTAATCACTAAGCTGTCCATCCAAGTGTCTGATAATCGTTTAAAGACGTCCACAAAGTGAATCGAAATCTATCAAAGGCAATTAAACTCTCGTTTGTTACCACTTCTGAGATTGTTGTCATACATTTATTTAAGCCAGAACCATGGGTACAGAAGAAAATAAATCAGTCATGATAGTAATCTCCAGTTTTGCATAGATATTCACTCCGCTCCCTCCCTCTTCATTTGCTAGTGTACAGGTTTGAGAATAAATTCACGAAAATAACTTTTCTTCAAGCAGACATTTCTTGTTTCTTGTCTCTATGGGTGCTTTTGGTTCGATAAATACATTCATCGATTGATTTTCACTCTAGATTATTTATTTAACATTGAAATTAAGTAGATACTGAGCTTGGAAAGTGATAATAACATAATGAGCCAAATTTCTTAGTGGACAATTTAAATCCTTAGATCTTTTTTTGATTATCTGAACTAATTTGGTTTCAAAAAACGCCAAATCAAACCATCAATGTACATAACAAACTGATGATATTAACCATTGATTGAGTGTTCAACTTTCAAAATTATAGGATTTAAAATAATAAACTTACAATGTATAACAAATATTTAAGAATGAAGGTGAATAGTTGAGTAATACTTTGATCACAATTCGTCTTTAGTTAGCACACAATGAATGAAAAATTAAACGTTATGAAGACCTTAACATCATGAGATGACTTTACCTAAATAACAGTTGGAAGCTAGGAGTTTTAAAACAGATACTTCACCTTATCCAAATACCAGCCTATGGTCTAAGATTAGGATGACCCCATCAAAGATCGAATTGAAGAAATTCAGGCTTCGTAGTGAAAGTTGACCCTCCAACAATTCACATTCCTATCTTTTATCAATTCATAAATATTCCAGTTAGCATCGATTGTTAACGTCATAATTACCTCAGTATCAAACTTGACTAAACTCCGTGGGGTTATGCAATCTCAATAGAATATTGAGATGTTATAGGTGGAAATTTCTTTTTCCAAAGATATTATCAATATTAAAACATGTATACTCATTCAATTAGAAATAATATGATATGATTACATAATTGAATAAGAAAGAAAGAAAGAAATCATTCATTATAAGTGTATAAACATACTTTAACATGTAATAAATTTCTTTGCCAAGGAGGATATTCAATAAAAATATTTGATGAACAAAGTAATCCAGTATTCATAAATGTTCCTTTCATAGATGAAATTGTTGAAGTGGATGATGCAAACAGTTGAGATGAAGAGGATGATTTATTATTTAACAAGTGATGATACAATTTAGAGTAGAATTTCAATGGACTAGGTATAATAATCAATGATTTTGAATTAGAATATAAACAAAATTGTAGAATATCAGTATGTATTTCATCATTTAGTATTTCAGATATTGAATATTTTGATGTATGACGTGAGAAACGTACACTTGACTGGAGAAAAAAGACACAAGTGGGTGGAAAAAAGAAGTAATAAATTCAAATGTGAAACAAAATAATAATCACAGATAATTGACTCGAAATTGTAAACGTTTATGGTCATTTCTATTCAAGATAATATTTTGCTCACAGAATATAAAGAGATGAACTAGTGAATAAGACAACTGACTTTCAACTAACAAACCGAGCATCTTATTAACCAGTGTCAACTAGCATGAAACCTTTGTCAAACATGTTCCTCTTCCGAAAACCTTCGAACACCTAAAATACTATTTGGATAATCTGCATAGTCCTGAAATAACATTTTATTTGATACCAAATATTGTGACATTAGATAACATTTGTTATCTTTAGTTAGAGACTTCAGGTGATATAGTGAAAGATAAACATTCAATTCTGAGAAGCTGTTGATCAAAAAACCGAATTCATTGTTATATATTTGTGAACAAATACCATTTATTCACGACTATTCTTCAGTGAATTATCAATCTATCCTGGTTGAAAATTTAAAGGTTGCTGTTATTATCGGAATAATAAACATTGAGGAATTTAAACAATTAACGTTGTGATGGTTGAGATGTTCTGTTTATTGAATATCTATCCTTTAATGAAAATCGTTGGTCACCGGCTACCATGGGACTGCATCTCCTCATGATGCTTTACTGACTTGTGGATCAGACCTTTAGGTCGAAGGCTCCAGGTGTGGCCCCCTAAGAAAACCATCTGCTTCGGTTTGCGCACCCGGTCAGTATCACAGCCCTCACACAAATTAAATCAGATTTGTGTGGCGCATATGTATTTGGTACCTCTTTGTAGTAATATTTATGTGTTCAATTGAATAAATAAATAATTGACTGGTCACTGAGTCGAGAATAATTTCATGTTTGTGCAGTCCTTTAGTATTAACAAGTGCTAACTGGCCAGAAACATGGATCACAGGTTTCTTAATTGAAATCTTATACCACTATGGGGATAGGAAAACGTTAAATTGGTGATCAGTCAATTGTGGATCCAAATAATTTAAAGTAAAAAAGATGAAAATAACAAACAGCCATAAACCGTATAATTCAGGGTTGATGGGGCAGCGACTTGGAAAATCAGTTTCACATAAGTTTTGGGTGACCGATAATCGTACATTTAGAATACAAACAATTATGGACAAGTGCTCACTAATAATAAAATCCTTACTTTAATCAGAAAACATGATTTTTCGTATGGTATACAAGCTTCACAATCTTCTATGAATATATGCAAAGACGTATTCAGTACACCAGAAGTTAAGTTCGACTCCCGTTTATGATTATAACTTGATTCATCAGAATACATCTGCAATTTGGAAATCGTTCGAGTTGTGGATATACAATTGATGCAAGGTGAAATAGGCCTAATTTAAGAATATTTAAAAAAAAAAAACATGAACCCACTTTAGTGCTATAGATGAAGATAATCAACAGACAAATTAACACACAGAGAAACAGATAAGCACTAAATTAGTAAAGTACCCGTAAATCTATAAAGACCATAACTTCTATCCAAAAAAAGAAACACAGATAGACATATATGGTTACTTTTGAGTTTCCACAAAGCCGTAGCGAAAAGTCCTACGTTTAAAAGGAGCAAAGTTTTCTGGCATTCATTAGTGGACTGTTCATAAGTTAGCAAATATTTACCATTAACTTTTGGTCCCTAGAGAAGAAATGTCGTTATATCTATCAGGTTTGGTGACAGATATTACTTAGATATGATCTAAACGGATAATCTTAATTGAACCTAGTTGAAGTTAAAGGTTCTAGAATCGATTTAAAAAGAGGAAAATAGAATTTGAAATTTGCTTCATTCAATTAGAATTACCATGCGAATAACTGGTGGTACATCACAGAGGACATAGAATTCCAGTTCAAAGACAATGATTATATAACGTCAGGTTATCAATGAATAGTCAGATAAATAGTGAATTCATTGATTATTAAAACAATGACCGAGTTATCACTAGAACATTAAAATGATTTATCCAAAATCATATTCATTATATAATAAAACAGAAGTTAATAATTTATTTATAACATACTTTTGTAAAGTGTAAACAATCGAGGAATTTTCACTGCCAGATGGTAAAGGAGATGATAAGAGAAAATACTGAAAACGCAATAACCAATCCCAGTCACAAATTAAATGAAGTCTCATTAAAGAGAATATAAATGTTGATTGTAACAAAGAACTATTGGAACAAATAAAAAGTTTCGGCGTTTTCACCAATATCTCATCAGTTCGCTTTACTCTCTCCTCCTCCTCTTCAATTAATTGATCTGATAAATCTGTTGACAAACTTTTTAAAATAAACTGATTTTGTTCATTATCTGTAAAAATATAAAACAATAATTGATGAATTCGAACCACAAAAAAAAGAAAACGAAGAATAAAGCGGGGAATGTCCATTATCAGACATTCAACACCAGGTACCATCAAGGCAATCCACCACAGACAAACTATACGTGCCCGATACTGGTTACCCGGTTATCGAAGAATCACTAATGACATTTGTGGGCTGCCGTATCTAGATATTTTTAACAGGCAGCTAACCTGCATGTTGCTGTCATTGCTGATTGTAGAATCTATCAAGTAAGCAATAGAGTCTCTGAGTACCATAAAGTCAGATTGACAGAAGGAAGTTTAATTATACATGGCCCCCATAAGAAACTCATTTCTGCTCGCCTAAACTTTCCCGCAAGTAAGTTGGATAGGGTGTTATGTATTTTGCAACGAATGTCATACGTGACAGCACCTGCGCCATTACAAATGATTTTGAGCCAAGTCATTCAATGTCTTTAACCATTGATTATAATAATCACGCGGGCCCCAACCAGGTAATCCCATTGTCAGTGACTTGATGAACTGATGCCATGTTTTGGTTTGGTACGAGGTTTATAAAGCTATCTTTAAGCCATAATATTTGTGTTCAAGTTAGCGAATACTTTCGAACTAAGCAAAAATGAATTAAGAGTAGAGTACGATTCAAAACCATAATGGATTGATTTTCTGACTGATGAGTCATACGCATCTCAGAACACAGTGCATATGTGCAACAATCCACTTTGTCATACTACATCATAAAGAGATTAATTTATCAAGATAAATCCCATTATAGTAGAATATGTTAAAATATCAGTAGTAGTAGACATAGATACCATAGTTTGAGAAATAATGACTAGGCAGAATAAAGGTAATGGATATTTTGAGACAAAGAGTGAATGGATACGGAACATTGTGATCAATTCTGAGTCATATCTTCAACCATTGTTTATGACTGACACGAGCATCTCAACCAGGTATTTGACTCAAACCAACAGTCAGTGATACCATGCACTGATATCATACCTTCCTTTGGTTACCCATAGCTTTAGCTCCAGTTTATTTTCAAATCAGTAAACATCCCTCATCAATATAAGTGGTAGCTAGGTATATGTAGCATAAGTGTCAGACTCCTCAATTGATGGAAATTCACGATCTCAAAAACTGATTTCCCATCTTTATCCAGTGGTCTATAACTAACCTCGCTTCGACAATACATTGAAGGTATCTCTATGATCGCACACACTATTAGCCTAAAATCATCTTTCATTTTCAAAAAGTCATGTTTCATAGATAAATTAAAGCCTAAATCTAAATACCGAGGGGTTCATAAAAAAGAGTAACATTATTTAAATTGAGATTACCTTTGTCAACTTGAGTTTTCAATAAATTTATATCGTAGCATTGAAGTTGAATAGATGTACTTCGGTTTGAAAAATATTCATAAGTTAACAGTGTATCACAAAAGTCGATTATAGCAAACGGATTAGATTCATTATTGTTCTCATTCTCTTTTAGATTTGCATTAACAGTAGAATTATTATTCATAATAACAGATGAGTTTGATGAATCAAATAATGTAGCTTGAACTGAATTCAAACGGATTTCAATTGCAAACTTAGTCCATATATTTGATTCAAGAAATGATTTCTAATGAAGTAAACATAGAATAAACTTTTAATATCCATTAAAGTTGCGTAACAAGCATGTAAATCAATGTAATGACTATTACATATATGATACAAGTAGGCATATGAAAAACTTTATGGTTAGACAATTTTTAATCAGTATTTCAAATTATAAGTCTCCATTTTCTATTTTGGATGATCTCTAGAACACCGAGATTGTGAAGGAATAAAATGTCAGCCATGCACTTAGTTAAAACAACTTAGGACCTGGGACATATTTGTTCTGGTCAAAGTTACCTCACAACAACTGTAACAGCGAGACGAAATAAAGAGGATATGTAGCAAAGAGGTTCAAGTGATCTCTATGATTGTTTATGTTCTTAAACCTTTAACAAAAACCAGTCAAAAATTGAGGTCCAACAGGACAAGCTGTTAGTCATATATGGAGAAATTCAAACACGTCAATTTTATCTGGAGTTTGCGCTGATGATGCTGTTAAGATAAACAATGTAAGCTCCACGACCAAACCATCAAATTTAGAGAACAAAACTTCAACAAAACCATCCACTTAGCACTTCTAATCATGAAAGTCTATCTAAAAGGAATTACTGGTTTGAGAGTTTACATTTTTTAGTATATGTAAAGTACAGTTTTAAATTCTATAAGACATATATTAAACTTAGCTAAGATGAAAAATAGTGAACAAAACTGGGATTCAAAATAATTCTATTTACTATTTACCTTTGTATCGACACTAGGATTTGAATATTCACCAAAATTATGTGATAATACACCACGAATTAAACAATATGTATGTTGATCTATATGAAGTTGACAATTTGTGAATTCTCCACTTATTTTCCAATCTGGTATTTTACCAGAAGTTAAATTATGCTCCAAAATTAAATTAACACAGTTGATAGGATTGAAAAAGAAAGTGGTGTTATTGGAATGAGATGGATATAATCTACCAATAGGTATGAACAACTGATTTGGTAAATGAACATACACATTGTTGTAGTTATGTTCTAAAGAGAAAAAAAGCATCATGTTTTAGTGTCACATAAAATAAAGTTTAAACAATCAAAGCTTAAATTAAAGTATCAGAATTAGTCTCCACCTATCTTTGTATTCCTACCGACTAATGTGTTTGTTTGATATCTGCCCAAAAGTTTGATTCATTTTTTTCATGAGTTAATCGTAGACAACCAATGGATGTTAAACTTCTTCAAGTTATGTATAAAACATATTATTGTAAACTAATAATATAGTCTAACCTATTTATCATCTAATAATTAAGTGATTGTTGAGAGCCACAGAATAGTCATCGAGAGCAAAGAAAAGCGAGAAAAGTAGTTTACATAGATATAGAGAGTTCATCGTTTGCGTGTGGGCTGTGATACTGCCCGGGTGTCCAAACCGAAGCAGGTGGTTATCTTAGGGGGCCAAAACAGTTTTCACAGTACCTGATTTCCTTATCAAGTCGGGATCAAATAAACTAGTTTGTTCTGCACAATATAAAGAAAATCCATAAAATTCCATAAATATTCTATCGATCAACAAAGGTTGAGAATCATCGAGATCTAAAAATAAAGAAAAACAAGAATAAATCCATGAACAAATCATTTCAGTAAGACAGTTTTTTTTAGAGGAGAGTAGAACAAATTTCAAATCAATATTTGTATATGGATTGATAACAAAAACAAACAATTGAATATTGATGGAATCATTACTGAATGATATTTGAATATTGACAAACAGACTCGATTAGCATAAAAGTTCTAATCGACCTAACTGACCAGAGTACAAGCATCAAGTTTCTAGTCGGCTATGAACAAAAATTTATACGTAGTCTTCGTTGCATCAACTCCATAGTTCCAAGACCTTAAAGCCAGAACTTGGAATTTGTAAAATTTAGATATGAACCGATACCTATGACTTAATTGAGTTTTTAAGACAGCGGTATTAATAGAGATGCATGCTATTTTCAAGAAACCATTTACTGCTGACAAGCTGCGCCACAACCAGTGGTACGATTTCGTATTCAAATAGTACATTTGCTAGTTTTCAACCAACCTGTTAGTTATGTTCTCAAGAAACAGAGGTTTTAATCAACACAGAACAGTACGATTATCAGTGAGGATGCGACCGACAACTATGAAAATGTAGAAACTATGATAATCTTATTAATTTATTTCTGCTATCCTGATACGATATGTATTAAATCAGATTAATGCAAATATTTGCCAGTTCTTACATTATCAGTAAATGAATAAAATATAAAAGGTATGAAGAATTTAGAAACTTGCGATCTAAGGGAAGATAAAAATTGAGTACATCAGCGCTTCCGAGTCATGCCATTCTAAGTCTTTAACTATTGATTACGATAATCACACAGGCAGTCTGGATCTACCAAAATCTCTCAGTGAAATAGTCAATGTCTTGATGGACTGATCAAACAGTTTAGTTTGCCAATTTCTGGCTTTGATTCCACACACTTTTACATTAGCCATCGTCGTGCGTCAAGGTAGCTTAATATCGATAATTCACGGAATACAGTTGTTTATTTACATTACTGAGTACTATTTACCTTCTGAATTCAGATTAGAACATTCCAAAAGTCCAAGAAGACCACTTTTGTTCAAAGACCTGTGAATAAAATAAACATTAAGTAAAATAGTAAATACGTTAAAAATTTACTATAAAAGTGAATGGTGTTTAAATCTATAAATATCCTTGTTTTTTTTTGTACATCAGCGCTTTTTTCGTAGTTCACGCATTTTCTCTTGTGTTCAAGTTCCCGTGTAGATTTAACGTGGAGTTAGTAGTAAGAGGCTAGGAAATCGAATCGAGTATTCATTTAACAAGCTTATCGGAATTTTTTAAGATTACAGAGCAATATATACATGAAGAACTATTTAGAATGTCAGATATTGTTCATAACAAAAAAAAACACTTGCATTAACAGTTAGTAAGCAGAATGCTTTCTTACCGAACATTCTTGCAGTAATTCAGTACTCCAAAAGATTCCACTTAAAATCATAATCTGGGAATCGTGAGAACAATCTCATTTGTGCCTATAGCTAAAAAGTCCTTGGTTTCAAGTGGATAGAATCAGTTGGTAATAACTTTCAGTAAACATAATTTACACTTATTTAATGTGCAACATCACAACATTTCATGATAATGGATTTTTTTGTAGACATAATATGAAATACAAGTGGTTAATATCTTACCGGATATTTGAAAAGAAATAACGATTATCACATCTTTCATTGGATTTTGACCTTGTAAACATTGATTCACAAGGAGCATTTTCCTGATTTGTATTCCACAAAAATTTATTATTAATTTTCAAATGATTAATATTGGCAATAAGAACTTTGGAACTATAAGAACTAATAGGAATGATCAGATTTAATGGACCGCCAGAAACATTGACACGTATACGTGAAGATACAGAAGGAGTTGTGGGAATCTTGAAATTATTGTTTTAAAACAAAATAAAAATGAAAGTATTGACATTTCAACAAAAAAAACAAAACATTTGTATTATCAATTGAAATATAAAGAAATACAATGTGACCGTATTGTGGTGCGGATAGATATGAATAGTATGTAGCAGGAATTAGAAGTAGGATGCTTACTAGCAGAAGATTGGAATAAAAAGAGGAAGGTAAACAGAGAGTAGTAGTGTTTTTTTGGCATCAGGGCTGCCCTTGATTCGTTGGACAAGACTGTTCTTCGGGATTGTCTATTGAAGAAGGATGTGCCTAAGAAGTTGAATAACATCTTGAAGGCCCTAAATGCAAGCACCTCAGGTAGAGTGAGGGCATACAACCACCTCTCTACATTATTAGACAACCCCGAAAAACAGTCCTGTCCAACGAATCGCAGGCAAGCCTGATGTCAAAAATCACTACATCCGTAGGTACGGCATATGTTTTGCACCTTCGAAATGCAAAGTAATTCTACAAGACTGGCAGGATTCTAATCCTGTACTCACCCTGCATGGTGAGCAGATAGAAGTAGTCGAGAAGTTCGTGTATCTAGGTAGCTGCATAAGTGCTGGTGGTGGAGTGAGTGGTGAGATCAATGCACGTATAGTGAGAGCTAGAGCGGCTTATGCCAATCTGGGCCATCTTTGGCGCCTTCGTGATGTTAGTCTGGCTGTAAAAGGTCAGATCTACAACGCGTCGGTGAGAGCAGTTCTGCTCTATGCTTGTGAAACCTGGCCTCTCCGAGTTGAGGACGTTAGACGACTTTCTGTGTTCGATCATCGCTGTCTCCGAAGGATTGCCGACATTCAGTGGCAACACCATGTCAGTAATGCAGAGGTTCGGCATCGTGTGTTCGTGCACAGCGAAGATAATTCAATTGGTGTCACCATCTTGAAACACCGACTTCGGTGGCTTGGACATGTTCTACGAATGTCGTCCCAGAGAATTCCACGTCGTGCATTATTTGCCGACTCTGGGACTGGTTGGAAGAAGCGGAGAGGTGGTCAGTGCATGACATGGTGTCGGGGTATGAAAGAAAGCTGCAAAGGACTGGCTTGTGTCGGTCCTTCACGACTCCTGGTTGGGGTCCGAGAGATGGTGCTACACAGTGGCTAGAGACGTTATCAGATATGGCTCAGAATAGAAGCCAGTGGCGATCCTGCTGTAACCTTCTTTTACTTTCTTCATAAAAAGTGGTTGTGTCTTCCTTAACTGAAAGATTTCTTCCGATTGTACCTTTGCGTTCCCTGTTTACTAGCACATTACCTTACACCAATCTCTTCGTTATTGTTCTCTCTTTTTTGTGCTCCTTAGCTTTTTTTTCTTTCTTTGTATTCCTCTTCGAATATTCATTGTTCTGTGTGGCGCATATATATTGGCGCTCTCTTGTACCAATATTCATGTGTCCAAATAATAATAATAATAGTGGCGCATATATATTTGGTGCCCTTTAGTACTAATATTTATGTGTTCAAATATATAAAAAAACAGATAGGTTCACCTACGGAAATCTCGTTACGACTTTTACTTTCTTTAAATAGTCAAATTAGGTCATCTCAGCGTCAGTCGAGCGGCAAAGCCACTACATCAACATCAATCCAATAACCTCACTAAACCATTCAATCCGTGGTAGCGACGGGCGATGTGTAAGAAACTGTAATAATTCTATACAATCATGATGGGTATGTGTCTATATAGATCGGTTATGGATCTCACTATTTTGAACTTGAAATGTATATTACACATGGCCACGTGCATAAAGCCACTGTCAGATAAGTCCTACTCACTGACTTCTCGAGGCGAGGTTGTTGATTACGAAATCGAGAGAACTAAAAGAGAATATCCAGTGCTTTAACAGGGTTGGTGGGTACGGAGGATACACATAGGGGAGTTGGAAAATCCTGATTTCAAACCAATGCTGCACATGAGCTTCAGGATCCTGAGAGGACGAATGTAGTATGGACCTATTGTTAGTCACCTACTACCATAGGACTGCATACCCTAGCGTTACTCCAGTGCTCTATGGATTAGACCTCTATGTTAATGTTCGGGGAGTGATCCCCTAAGAAAACCATCAGCTTCAGTTTGGGTGCCTGGGCAGTAGTTTCACAGCCGTCACACAAATCATGTGATGAAGTGTGGCGCATATAAATTTGGTGCTTCCTTGTAGCAGTGTTTATGTGTTTAAATAAAATAATAACATACTACTATTCAAAGTGTAAATAAATGTATGACGCAAGGCATACTTGAAAGCCCTTAACAGCAGCTCTTGTTCGTCTGACAAAATCATAATGTTCTTTGAAGTTAAACACTGAGTCAATGACACTCGTTAAAAATGACTGTGTGTGTATATATGTAACAGCTGGTAATTGTATTGAAACGTATGTATCTTGTTCATCGTCAACACTGACAGTTGGATTGGATAATCGCTGATGAAAATGCTTAGCAGGTTTAATAAACTGAAAATTTATACAGGATAACTGTGAATTATCATTGTTATTTATAATATTACTCGGATGACACAATTGTGACATAGTCATGAACCGTGTTGGATATAAGTTAGAATGTTTCTCCTGTATAGCTTGTAACTAAATATAAAAAGAATGAAAAATAAAATGGTTATTAGAAGGAGAGGAATTGTAATTATGTAACGATTGTGATAGTTGAATCTTTGGGCAATGTGAATGAATGTTAGATTTATTAAGATCGCAATAAAAGAGATATGTTCAATTCTATGAGCAACTCATATTTTGACTTTTCTCAAACATTAGTTAGGACTTATAAAGTAAGAAACCATCTTATCGACTACCAATGTTTTCATCAATTGGTACTGCATTCTGCAGTAAGGAAATCACAATTGATTGATCACTGGGTGGTGATCAATGTCATGCTTGTCTAGTCCTTATTAGTGCAGATCGAATGCTATCGATCATGTTGCAATGTGGCCACCAGTCTAGGTGACTCGACACTGCGGGCACTATGTATTGAGATTTAGATGGTGGTTGGAGGTAGTCAACAGGAAACCCTGGACCCGGGTTTCGTGCTACTTGGCACTCGTCAGCATGGTGTACCTGTAATCTTGAGGGAACTGGTGCTGCCTGGCGGATTCGATCTCGTGTCACCCAGCTTCACAGTCAGAGACGTTACCACTGAGCTATCCGATCCGTGACTAACCTCCTGTAGGACTGAGATGTAATCACAATTGATTGATCACTGGGTGGTGATCAATGTCATGCTTGTCTAGTCCTTATTAGTGCAGATCGAATGCTATCGATCAGGCTGCAATGTGGCCACCAGTCCAGGTGACTCGGGTCCAGGGTTTCCTGTCGACTACCTCCAACCACCATCTAAATCTCAGTAAGAAAATCTACATATCGAAAGAAATAGTTGGACTGTACTGCAAGTAAAATTAAGCTGCATAATAACCAACTCAGATAACTTGATAACGGGATTCAGTCATAAGTCTGAAATTAATTACGCTTGAAATACTGGAGGTTGTCATACCGTGTGAATTACTTAAAATAAACACTACAAATGCTGACAAACAAAGTGAAGGTCAGGTATTCTTAAGTTAATTAATGCAATATTCTCACCAGAAATCTGAACACTGTTGAGATCTTAAGAAACATACAACGGTATAACATTAAACATCAATGTATGTTACAAGGGTTGAACCCATAACACTAAAAAAGTGAATACTGAAAATATTTGATTTTTTCTCACTCTCGACTCCAAATGCGATTTCAGGACGAGACTATTATGTTGTATAGTGAATTGACTAAAGTTGGAAATCTAAGCACGTGGATTACATCTTAATGATGAGGCTACGTGTTCAAATCGATAGCTGAAGTTTATGGGTCTAAACGTATAAAAAATCGTCGACCCACAGCCCTGAATAGTCCAAAATCAAAATGAGACGATTGTTCAGTTATGCGAAATCTACTAATCATTCAGTTGATATTGGTTTATGACGAAAACTACCTTCATGCTAGAAGTACTTTCTTCCATGAACTATTCTGTGAAATTTCATGACAACGTTTTTAAACGACCAGGATTGAACGTAAATGTTAAGACTGATTAATATAAATACATTAATTTTAAATATTATAAATGAAGTAGGAAAAATCGCATACTTTAACATCACATATTTGGCCTTTAATTTCAAAATAAGAATAGTTGACAGGCAGATTAAGTGATGAGAACTTCTCATCATCTGTAATGAAATAATTAATCTGTACTTTCGTTCTAATTAGGGAGAGTAAAGCAATATTTGATTCACTGTTGTTCGATATGAGATGAGGACTATTCCGACATTCATTTTCGTTGTCTTCTTCTTGATCTGAATTGTTAACAAAACAGTTAATAGAATCAATGTCGAATAGAACAGCAATTTTCGGATTGTTCCAAGAAGAAGCTAGCGCGCAGGAATTGGATTCATGAAGCAAATCTGTAAAAAAAAAAAAGACAACAATCAAACATTAGGGAATATATGTTGCAATATGGAATATAACTTCTAAAATTTGTTAATTATGTAATATAGTACTATGTATTACGTACAGTAATAGTGGTGTGAGGACAATCAAATGTATTTGAACACAAAATTACAGAATGCTTCAGTCAAATTTGAGAACCATACAGTAAATACGTCATTTGTTCCTTCGTTTTCACACCAATCATTCGCTGTTCGCGTTCTCTTTTCTTTGATCTTCTTAACCTTCTGCTACCAGACATTTCACATACGATTGGTGATACGTACTACAACTGTCAACATCAGTAGCACACACCACAATAGTAATCTATGTAGTAATACAGGATGTCAGTGTAGCTAATGAAAGAAATCTCATTATTTGTAATGATTGAAATCATCCCGTTGTTGGTATTCAGGATTAGGTTTCGACTAGTATTTGTTGAATTGTGAGCATGCTGTGAAGAATGCCTCAATACATGTAGTTTTTACAAGTTATTTAGCATATTTGTTATTTGGAAAACTAGGGATTCCAGGAAGTGTTTTCGATTTAATTTAGTGCCCTTCAGCTGGATGTAACTGCATCCCAGTGTTGATATCCACATCTGAACTTCAACCCAGCACCTTCTACTTCAAATATCAACGAGCTATTATCTATTAAGCCTCTGAGTTCAGAGAGCTATTTATTTCTTCAACCATGACCATGAGTACATAAAGTCTTAAGGACCTATTAACTGTTACTTTTAAAGTAGGTTAAAATATGGCAAAAACTTAACATTACAACTCTTCAAAATATCATCAAGGCCGGTTCAATTCAACACCTAATTCAGAGATATGCTCAAAATGTGATTTTGATTTGGGAACTTGCAAATAACAAACATTGAAAATACTTAATGATTTGCCGATTATTATCACTGAGTTTATGAGTTTATTGTATATAAGAGGTAATTTGAAGTGCCCGGATTGAAAAACATACAATCATACGAAAGAAACATTTGGCCCCGCCTCAAGCCATGAAATTTACATAGTTAACTTCATTTATTTCATGATAAGACATACCGATGATTCCTAGTATATTATAAGGGTTTCTTCGAAAAAGTGTAACTTTATCGGAGTTTCGTTTTATCTATAAGATATCCTTACACAATACTCGATAACTACCCACAAAATGTTACCAATCGAATCGAAGGGACACATTTTATCCTATCTGATACTGATTAACTGGACGTAGCTATACTGGAATAAAGAAAACGTGTGAACATCAACACTTAAATGAAGGTGCAATCAGTAAACATATAACACAAAAGAATAGAAAGCTAGTCCTGAATTTCTAAGTTAGCCATAATTTAAAATACATTGAACTTTTAAATTTCGATAATATAATCACATTCATTCAGAATGGTCAAATACTAACAGAAACTGAATAATAACACGAGTGAAATTCAATCCTTAATGTTCAATAACGCCTATAGTCTTTTAAACTTTGGTTTACCCTTTTAGCGAATAGCAACAAGTTGCACAAAATTGTAAAGAAAACAACAGAGAAAATGTCAATAAGCAAGTTATCAATAAAATCTTTTCATTGTAAAGGGTTTATAGAAAATTTATATCACAAACTAATCTAATTTATACAACAATTTGAAGTCAAGAAGCACTACAAAATCGCCATTCAATGATTTATATGACTAATTAACTCAATCACCTGAAGGTTAAACGCTCGCCGCAAGTCTTAAAGGTTCTAGGTTTAATCACTAGTAAGGTGTATTTGATGCATACTGCTTTTAAAAATTTCACATTAGAACGAAACAGCTATGAAATGCTTTCTAACTAGTAATCGAATGGTAGTTGAACTCAAGTCGATTCGTGATATGTACACTATGAAATAAAATATTACCTTGATGAGATCGTTCTGAAGTACGTTGTGTAGTTTCCTCCTTATAATCGCACAAATTGAAAAAGTCCCAAATTAATATCCATGGTTCACAGTACAGTTGAATGTCAATTGTGTTGCAGATAAATTTCACGAAAGATTTAGTCTATGAAACAAACAGAATTAAAAATGTATGTATATTATGGTAGATAAAATACTTGTATCGATAATAGATGAAAATTCATTTTAAAAGAAAAAGTAAGCGATGAAAGAAAATTCATTTGAAATTGTACACTAGAAAATGAAAGAACATCGTTTACCGATAAGAAAAGCATAAATGTTTATATTATTCAGCTTAGTGTATTCGATAATCTAGAATGTAAAGTGTTCAAGATTACACTCATCCATCATTTTAGTCAGTACACTATTTGATTCATCAAAAGCATTTGAAAATAGTAAATTGAGGGTATAGTAATCGCATCACTTATTATTTCATTTTGGATAGCCATTTTTCACAAAGCATAACAGACTGAAGTACTGAAAATTGTAATTAGTACTTAAGTCATATTTCTTAATGAACTTATTTTACTGTCACCCATTAGTTCGAGTCACAGGTTTACGCTACATTTCAACTTATTCCTATTTAATTAGCTACAACAGAAGTATTGAGATAAAATAGATCCCTTAAAGCAAGCATTTATTCGGTAATTATTAACTAGATTCGAGATATAATTTCCGGAAAACTGGTGAGAAAGCATGACCAGTGGAGTCAGATCCTGTCGACAGTGAAATGGTTGCTCACTAATGGCACTAAATGACGGTTGGGTCAGTCAGTCAAACGCATCACATAACCCGCCATATGTACGTCAGTTCGAGTTGCCAAAACCCAACAGTGTAGCGATAAAAAAACTGACCAAGCAAATCTCAGAGTAGTATAGGCAGTAGCAGGATTAATAGTAACATCACCAGTTTATTTAATTCAGAAATGTAAACTGTTGGGTGCCATCATGTTGATATGGCATTTACACACTCACTGTGAGAAATAAGGTTCGACAATTGATGGAGTCCAATACTAAGATGAAATAACATTAAAATATCAACTGATTTACAATGATAGTCTAACCAAAGTTAATCTGTAATGTGAAACTTCAAATTATCAGCGAACTAGTTTAATTGTTAAGTTTGTCTTACATTGTTCCTACTCGTTCCCTTTTGTACTCTTTTGTATATTGTCTTATACTACTTATTTACAATCAGTAAGCAGTTGTATTCCCAACAACGCAAGTTGTGCTGTAATGGTGTTAAATGTTCACATATATTTATAACGTTTATTGTACTTTTCTTTGTATTTATCATTATAATTACTGTATCGTAATCGCTGTATCCGTTATCCACAGTTTTGTGCATTTGTTTAAACGCAACAGTTTCGATATTGTTTGCTCTTGGTTCGGGTTTCGGTTGTTCGTAAACTGTTATCAAATTTAGAAACAGCTATCAGCTGTCCTTTGTACTATCGTATGTTATAATTATTCTCTATGTTACTGTTACAGGAAGCCTTTTTATTTTCATACTTGAAGGACGTGTTTAAACGCCCCAGACACCTCACAATTTGAGGTTTGTAACTAAATTTTGATTATTATTCAATAAAGAACCGTTATTGTAGACAAATCGTTGTTTTGGAACTTCGGCTTTGCGCGTATCTCAATCGGGTGACTTGGACACTTCGATAGATCTAACATTAATGAATAATTAAATTAAGCGAACAATTGAAAACAATTCAATAAATTTACTTGACAAAATGTTTGATGTTCATCAGATAAAAGTATAATACGCAAGGAAATTGGTGATATCTAAACAAACAAAACACAAGTGATATTCCATCAAAACTTGTTGATAATAAAAATACTACTGAAATACACTTAAAATATTTCAAAAATAAATGATAATAATAATAATAATAATAGATAACATAGATTGTCAACTATTCGGTCAGTCATAATCAATAAAGTGCCTCGCACAAAATGTGCATTACAACATGTCATCTAGCGTCAAAACGATAACTTACAATTTAGAAGATGAATAGCAAATAAATCAAAAGAAGTTACTTGAAATAATAAGGAGAAAGATTAGTGACATTGAGAATAAAGAATAGATGGGTTGTGCCTTAGAAGTAGAATGCAGGATGAGCATTTCGTTCTATTGGGGTCTCGCAAAACTGAATATAACTAAAGCAAAGTGTGTAAGTTTAAATTGGGACTTGAATGTTGTCAGCTACAGATTGCAACACGTTACATACTGAGCTACAGAGTTCAGATAACCACTAGATTGTGCAACAGGTATGAAATTCAACTTAATTTGTAATGACTTGGAATATCGCTTTGTTGATATTTTGATCAGTCTTAGTGGGCAAATGTGAATCTCGTGTGTATTTCCTCGATACAGCCCTTACGTTACAAGTTTATGCAGAATAAATGGATTGTGGCCGACAGTAGAATCCAGAATGCGCATTTAGCCCTAATGGGGACCCGTTAGCTAGATGCACCTGCATCCCAGCACTAATTTCCACTCCAAGATACCAATCTATTGCTTTTCACCACAAACCCTCGATACATTATCGATTTAGCTACCGAGTCCAACTAGCTAACTAAGAGTGACCAAACATCATTCGAAATATAAACAAAGGTATATATCAAATCATTACAAATGAAATTAGAACAAATACTATGGTTTCTTATAAAAATTAAAACTAACAAGAGATAACCATAATCTACTTTACTCCTAATTATCATATAAAAAAAATATAAAAGTGTGAAATAATCTAACCAATTCGGGTATAGAATCTAATCTCACTTTGTTTTCTTATAATTATGTTGATCCATATGACTCATTAACAGGTTTAAGTACACTGATTTGAGAAGCATACATTTATGTGTAAATCGTAAAATATACTATTACAAGTGATCTAAGTCGAGAAAATTTGGTGTAGTTCGAACATGTGATCTAATAGTTGATAGTTGATTGATACACAACCATTTGATAATCATTTGAATTATTACCTATTGGACAATCAGAAAAATCAGTTAGGCAATCCTTACACAAATTGTGATCAACCTTTTCACACTTCTCATTCGAAGACTTTATATATAAAAGTTATTTCTTCTAATCTTCTACTCTCACAGTTGAACAACAAAAACTCACTTCAACTAACAACACATATAAAACAGTCATAAAATAAGAATCAAATGTAAATATGTATAATTTGATGCATTAAAAGAAACGTACATTGAAACATTGAACTAAAACCAAGTTAATATCAGAGATGGATAGTGGCTAGCAGTGAAATCAAGGATGCACGTTCCGTTCTATTTTGGAACTCTTCAGCTGGATATACCTTCATCCCAGAGTTGCTAGCCACCATCTATCTCTTCTTAGAATGCTTGTAACTTAAGGTAATATGGAGGCAATCCACACCGGATACACATATACCAATAAGAGATTGATCAATTGCAGTTCTAAACATCAATGGGTCAGTTCAAACAACCAATACGAAAATGAATTAAAGTTAATTTTTTTTTTAATTGAGATCATGAATCGATTGATATTAGACAACCATTGAAAACCTGGAAACACTGGACGGCCTTTTCGTCCTATTGTGGGACTCCTCAGCAGTGCGCATCCACGATCCCGTTCTCGGGATTCCAACCCCGGGCCTTCATTCTCGCGCACGAACGCTTAACCTCTAGACCATTGAGCCGGCACCTAACGATGTTAATGTCTAATCTCAACAAATCCACGGAATCGCGCGACCATCTTCCATTGTACTGAGATAGATACCTATCTCTACCCGACACAGATTAGCTCCACTAGTCAAGTCCAAGAATTCCCTCACGAAGCTAGTCACGAAGTAAGCACATGGTAATTATCAATATCAGTTAGTATCAATAAATAAACTTAATTCAACTTACTTGATTTAATTCACAAACACTATCATCATCAGGAGCAGTAACACCATTAGCAGTAGCAGCATATAATAAATGATGTCTTCTACATTGTACTACCGTATTTAAACGATCATTATTTAGTTTTAATTCAATTTTATTATTGAATTTTAATAAAATACTTTTCGAATTGGTTTGTTTTAAATAATGAGTATTGAACTTTGAACTGGTTCTACTTTGTTGTTGTGGTGGTGATGGTTTATAATTGAATTTCTTTTCAAGTTGATTTATTAAATGGAGATTATTTAAATTAATTTGTATACATGATGGCATTTTAATACCATTTAATAATAAATGAAAACTAGATGAAATAATTATAGAATCTAATGTTAATAATACTAATGGTATAGGGATAATATCTAAATCACCAAATATTAATATATTCATTTTCATACAATTTATAAATAATCCAAATTCCATAGAAGTTTTTGATTTCATAGAAGAAATAATAATATTTGGATCAGGATAAGGAAGCTTTGAAAAATAAAAAGAAGAAAACAAACAAACAAATAGTACAATGATAAAGAAATTCCTGATTATATTCAGTCAGAAGAGGTTTTGTGGATATTATAAGTAATTTTAATAAATGAGATCATGAGTCAGTTGAAGCTAAGCCACCATGAAAAAAACCTGGAAGCACTGAACGACCGTTTCGTCCTATTGATAGGTCCTGGGTTCGAATCTCACGGGGCAGGATCCTAATTGCGCACTGCAGAGGAGTCCTACAGTAGGACGAAACAGCCGTCCAATGCTTCCAGGTTTTTCATGGTGGTCTATCTTCAATTGACTCATGATCTCATATGTTAAGTCACTTAGAAAACACTTAATAAAAGTGAATGATATTAATTTATACATAGACTAACCGATCAAACTCAATTCTAACTTAAACTTCTAATCGTAAATTCTTAATACCGATTTTAATTACGTAATCGTGTTTTGTTTCTTTATAAGTTCAACTCATTATTTAAGTTTCGTAATCGACCTTCTGTAATGATATGAAATGGCTTCTTTATTTCTGATTGGTTGTCCGTTATTTTGTTTATCTGTTTTTTTATTTAAACATATAAACATTGGTACGAGGAAGTAGAAAATGTATATGCGCCAAAGTTCATCATTCGATTTGTGTGAGGGCTGGAATAATCTCCGGGTGCTTAAACCTAAGCAGGTTATTTTAAGCATTTCTCAATAAACAATATGAAGTTAATTAGTGATGCAATCATTCACATAACTGTAAAAAAAAATTTTAGAAATTAAAATCGCAAGTCATACTAATTGAAAATAGTCAGAAAAACAAACTAATATTCAACCAAAGAAAATCAGTGAACAGATCTTTTGAAAAGCAATGATGATTGTTTTCGATTGATATGTAACACCAATAATCAGGTGATTATATTTTAAACTAGGAGAGCAGGGTTCAAATTTAGCAAGGAACGTTTGTTCCTACCAGATTAACAGTAACATTAGGTCTATAAATTTCTATACACTGCCTACAACTACTTTACTCCATTTATATGTACACTTGGTAATCTATATCAAAGGTGTTAAAAATTTTAGTCATATAGTTTAACCTGAAGTCAAGTAGACGAATCTGTACTTGGTGAATAAGTTAATCGACAAAGTATCAGTCTTTGAAATATAGGATTATAGTGGTCCAGTGGTTAAATTATTTGAATAGATATTACTGAATTACAGGTTCAAGACCCATATCAATTTAAGGCAGCTTGTATACTCGTAGTGTGGATTGTATTTGGATGAGTTGTTGTGTAATCACTTCAAGAACCTTAATAGTATTGATATTTGAAGACACAAAGCCTTAGGAGTTAAACCCCAAAAGCACTCCAACACTTCTACATATAAATCACTAAGATAAAATGGACTGTATTTATAAGAATGTTTATAAGTTTCCACATAAGGTAATTTTATCGCATATTCGGTCCCTATTTGGTTGTGTTTTTAAAGCATAAGTGACCAATCGCAGTGGGATTTATACCAGAATTTAAATTTTATTGTTACTTCAAAATAACCTCAAACATCTTCGACATCATTATATTGCTTTGTTAAACAAACAGGTTACATAGACAAGAGAACCGTAAACATAATACATTTTAATCTGAGTATATTGAGGTTTTTCTTAACTTACCTGAAATAATTCTGTTTGATTAGACTGTGAAGATTTAATATTCGAATAACTACAATTGTTACAGCAATAATCACAATACTCTTTATTTAATTCTTGAATTACGTTAGTTAGCAAATTACAATTCATTTTAGTCAAATTAATATATACAGTTTGAATATAGAACTCTATAATTAATTGAGCATTAATTGGTTCAGTAAATAACAGTAAATTCATATTAGAAGCAGGAGACATGGGTGATAATCGATATGGAGACGGTGAATTTCTTATAGTAGAATAATCTTCAGTAATATTATTATCGTCAGTGGTATGATTCAATGTCATAGAATGCATCATGACGAAATCAGAAAAATTGAAACGAATTGATTGAAAGCGTGAATTGAATGTGGAAAAACATTTTGGAAAATTTGATTTCACATAGGTTATCTGTTTATAAAAAGACAATAGAAGAAGCACCAATAACGTTTTCAGATAAATTATTTTATATCGAAAAATTCTAAATGGAATAACATCACGTCAGCCATAATCAATATGGACGCAGAGGAAAATGTGTACTAGCAAAAGCCATCATATTGCATTGATACAACATGACATTAACAAGATAAACAACAAAAGAGTCAACTATCAATGATAGTTTGCAACACTAAAAATCCATGTGTCAAGAAGACGAAATGAAAAGGTAAAACACAGAATGGATATATATCACAGTCATTCCCTCATCTATGTCATTCCTTTTTAACCACTGATCGCAGTTATTGCCCGGATCCAAACCAGTTAGTCTGCATCTATCAGGATGGCTAAGATCAACAGTCGATGATTTCATGAACTGCCACAAGGCTACTATAGTCGAGTACTGGTAACCTATGAATACTCTTGATTTATAAAGGGTCTTATCATAGAAATACAGAGATACGGAGAAAACTGTTGAGTATTATGCTTGACGTATCGTTTGCAGATGAATAACTGGCGCACACCACAAATGCAACGAGTTGAAAATCCGCCAACCGATATTTCTGAATACGTGTAGGGATTTCGTTAGACATCAACCCACTTTGGATGATAAGACTTTTGAAAGTGAAAAGGTAGATGCATTTACCCACATCAATACCTGTGATCAATCTAGGAGAAAATATAGGTTAGTCCTGAAGTAATATTTTGCATCTAGGAGAGAAACACATTCTGAACATGCTTGGCATTTCATAGCAGGTTGAACATAAACAGGATAATCTCATACTAAAAAGGTAACAGTTACTAGCTAATTGCGGAAGAATGTTGGAACAAATAATAAACAGCGACGTTGACAGTTAACAGCACCAAGTATTTGTCATTTATGTATGTTTGAGACGATGCAGTACACTCTCATCTCATCGTTGATAAGACATCATGCCTATTAAATGGGCGAGCCTTCTGAATTTCTTGAGGAATAATGCAACCATGTCTAGGATACATTTCTATCCTTCTAACTTGGCAAAGTTATTATAATAAATGATGATAATAAGGAATTAATAGTTACCTAACAAAACTGATACCTGCATCTCAACAAAATAACTGTTCGAACGATGTAGAACAACTACTTATCCAAATGAACATCTAGAACGGAATTATAACTGTCATTTTAGTTAGTCGCAAACGAAGTTACCTTAGCTAAAAAATCATTGGGAAGCAGGAAGCATTAAATAGCTGTTTCATCCTAACATATCACACCTACGACCTTGCTAATGACCACTATATTTACGATCATTAGGCCACCTAGCGAACAGTCAAATTTAAGACCAATGGTTTACATTTTTAACTTTAATCAATTCGTGATATTGTATGCCCAATCCCTGGATTATACTTTTTGTAGCAGTTACGGCTACATATTATTGACTACACTCATATAGAGACGAAATACTTGTTCACTGCTACTACATTTCTAATATTTAATTAATAAATATACTACGTAGTTTCAGAGGTTTTGATACTCTCACTTGTACACACTTGAGAACTAATGATGTGATGAAAAAATGATTGTACAATATGACTCCATTTCCATCTGTCATATATTTATGTCAAAATCCACAAAAGCCAAGGTGACCCCCCCCCATCGACTTACATGTGCAGAAAAGTTTATTGGTGACATAATGATGTGATGCCGTGATTTCTGTGTAGTTGCTGTTAACATACTGTCATCCAATTTACAAGAGTTAAGCCAAAATTTATGTAAAGATGAAAAATTCACCCACGAATCTGAATAGATAGTTGATGACGATGATAAATATTGTTCAGATAATGTCTTCACGTTATCATTATTAGTGTAAAGAAATACACCGAAATCTATAAAATATAACTGGATAGAATATGACTTGTTCACTCTTTCATGTTGTTTCATAGTAATAGAGGAATTCGATAATGATGCATCACAGTATGAGGAATAATGGTTAATTTTAATAAGTTTAGTTCCAATTAATAAAAATTGATTAAATTGATTTGATTTACAAGGAATTAAAATCAGTGGATTATTGAAAGTGATTGATAATTCAGGCCAATTGAATAATAAACCCATATTGTCTATAGATAATTGATCATTATTAGTGACAGAAGACTGATTACATAATAATGGAAGAATTTGTTTAAACCAAAATAATATCTCATGTAATTCATGAATGAGATGTATATATACAATATTGGATAAACTAATTTGGAGATGTTTATTAGTTTTATGTGGAAAATAATTGGATGATCCAATCAATCCATAGTCATATTCCAATATGACCTGATTAGAATGGTGATGATCTGAGGTGGATAATGAAAGAGCAGGTCCTAACAAATAATGATCAGCTGATAATTTTGAATTACGGTACGGTATAATTTGAAAACATTGAAGTTTCAATAATACTGAATTTGATAAACCTAAATTAAAGAAAATATGTACCGTTTGATGAAAAAAAACACAAAAACAACTAAATTAGCAAAGCATTAAACACAGATGCATAAGTATACAGTGAGAAACTGAGGACTGGTTAAACCACGGACTGACTACAGCTCTATATAACCATGGAAAACCAAGGAACAATGAACAGGTGTTTGGTTTTGTTCTGGAACTCCATATTGAGGAGAAGCCATAATTTTTAGGCTTTTCATCTAGCAGGTTATCTTCTAAACGATTAAATTGGAATTCAACCGTCCGTATTTTTAACAAGTTAGTTCGCATATACGGGTAATGTATTCACTTTTGTGCATTAATCACGAGACTGAAGACAGAAGTGTTTGATCTCATTTAGCAGTGAATCATCATTCCTTATGAACTGTATTAATATGTTTGCTCTACGACTATCATTGATATTTGCATTTTACATCATGCGATAATTGTAATCCGAAAACAAATAAAAACTGAAAAACACTTCACAGCTAGGTCGTCCTACCATGGGGTATCTCAACGATGTGCAAAAACTGTCCCACCAGGGATCCGATCAAAGACATTCAAGAATCGCGTTGACCAATGACCCTTCAAACCAATGAGTTATAATGACATGGACCTTCCACACTAACAAAATCACGTTCTCGTTAGTGAATAACTTCCAGGGTCGAACGAAGTTTTAGTGTGAAGCGGTGAGTAGTGAAGTTCAAACATATCGGGAGCAAGGTAGTTACTCATTAGTAGTATTGGACGATGATAACCCAAAATAATAAATTGACCGAAGTTAAAAGTCCAAACTAGGTTAAGCGTTTACTACTAGGCTGGAAGGTTTTGAGTTTGATCCGTGAGTGAGATCTTTAATGCACACATTTAAAGGGTTTCAGAATGTAGTGTTTCCTGATATTCAATAATCGTTTAATTATAGTCAATCTGCAAACTACAGATTCAACAATCTCCATAAAAAAACCTTGATCTATCATTGACTTTATTATGAATGAGCCTTCTTTGCTTTTTATTTTAAATCATTTCTTTTTTTCACGCTCATGCAAGATGTGGCAACTTGAGCAAAAACATATTTGTCTTTATCACTTACTGAATTAGAATTAAATATTTCAACAATTAATTATAATATTCGTAGAAAATATTTAACTTTATACTCAGAGAGTAGAAACCAAAGAAAAAGGTACAGTGAAGCCATAAATAAATTAAACTATTGAATACGCAAATCTATCAATAAAATTATGAATGCTCATCGACTGAGATGGTTAGGAAATATATTACGTACGACCAACCACTGATTAAATGAACGGGCTTTGTTGTGCGATACAGATATAGGTTTACAGATAGTTGGAGATAGTTAAACCAAGATTTTATATCAGTTTATGAAAACACTGACTGTTAGGTTGCGTTCTGCAGGTGAGCGAGGACTACTGACCTGGCGTGTGTGCAAGTATCGTAACTAGTGTTTGGAGAAGTTGGATGAGACAGTTCAGTTGCTTCCACTCTTAGCCTTATCTTAAGTTTCCAAATTATCGCATACTTTTTCACTCCGAAAGTCAATGTTTTCTTTTAGAATTATATCGTCTATACTTAATCAAATCTTTTACCACCGATACAATCGCCACTTCTGCCCTAGTACTTGTCCTCATAATTCTGTCTCGCTGGTGGTTGACTGGATTATGAAGACCTCCACATTTGAGGGGTAGCATGGAATACAATGGAAAACTTGGATGTAACTGGATGATTTGGTCTTCGCAGATAACACACTAACAAAGGCAGATGAAGACTAATGTGGCACAGCAGCTTCTGTACTAGTAAGCCTCACTAAACACAGGGGAAAAAACAAGACCCTCAAATACAACAAGAAGAACACCAACCCAATCACACTTGATGGAGGAGCTCTGGATATGTAGTAACCTTCAAGTACGTGGGTAGCGTCATCGATGAACAAGGAAGATCCGATGCAGACGTAAAGGCAAGAATTGGTAAATCAAGGGCAGCATTCCTACAGTTGAAAAATATATGGAACTCATAACAACTCTCAACCAATATCAAATTCACAATCTTCAATACGATTGTCAAGACAGTTCTACTGTACAGAGATGAAACTTGGAGAACTACCACAACCGTCATCAAAAATGTTAAAGTATATATAAACAATTGTCTACATAAGATACTCAGTGTTTGTTGACCGGATACCATCAGCAACAACCTACTGTGGGAGAGAACAAACCGGCTACCAGATAAAAAGGAAATTAGGAAAAGATGATGGAGGTGGATAGGATATACATTGAGGAAATCACTAAACTGCAACTCGAGGCAAGCGCTAACTTGGAATCCTGAAGTCGAAATGGAAAAAGGAAAGCCAAAGAATACACTGTGCTGAGAATTGGAAGCAGACATGAAAAGGATTAAGAGCAACTGAAAACAACTGGAAAGGATTGCCCAGGACAGTTGGATGGAGAATACTGGTGGGAGGTCTATGCTCCTTCAAGAGAAGTAACAGACTTAAGTAAGTAAGTAACCATTGATGTGGTAAGATGAAGTACATTGATCCATATATATGACAGATTCTAAACTGCTTATGACTGACCGACTGATATTCATTACAAAAATTAAAACTTGAATAATAAAATCAACTGACTTGAATGATAAAAGTTTATTTGTAAACCGGAGAATATTATTTCGGCAATTCTCTTCACTGACACATTCACATTTTGTTCTTGATGTTTAACGTCGAATTGATTGATTAATAATAATTTTATATTATCAACTGATAACTTGAACTCGTATTTGATAGATGAAGAGACATTATTATTATTATTATTATTCCATTTATTCATCAAAGATGATCTCCGATAACTATTCAGTTCAGAATCAATAGTACAACATTCCATGGATGTTGCCGACTGATCAGACATTGTAGAACAGTAGAGATTGTTTAGAAATTCATGGATAGATTTTACAGTAATTGGATTACCTAACAAAGAAAACCAGAAAAGAAAACACACACACACACACAAATGGAGGATGACAAAAACAAAGTCAAATTCAACTTTACGACAGAAAAAAAAACAAGATTAGAAGAAATATTATGTTTCCGTGTACACAGATCAAGTTATGTAGTTTATTTAATTGACCAATGAAAAGTAGAGAATATAGAAAAACTAATTGAGAACAATATTTATTTACATAACATGTGAATTAATCATTTTTTGGTCGATGTTTACTTTGTTTATAGTGAATCCGAAAAAAATCTCATCTTATTAGTGGTAACACTGAACTAATCGGTGAACTGATTAAGGCAAAGAGAGAAATTTAAAAAAAAAAACAAGAATGAACAATAGGAGACAATCTTGAGGACATTATTTCATTTAATTTAAAGCTTGTAAAATACTAATATTTACTTTTGTCCGTGATTGAATCTATAATCCATGAACTTTCGATTGACGTATGATTTCACAGATTGAAATCGTGAGTCAACTGGAGCTAGACCATCATGGAAAACCTGGAAGCACTGGACGGCCGTTTCGTCCTAGTATAAGATTGATGTATGATTGCCTATTCATACTCTTTACTATTCCTAAAATTATTGAAATTTGAACATCACCTTTTGTAATTCATTTTTTCTACCCTAATGCTTAATTTGGATATAATTGTAGTTTATTGATACCTTTTGTATTGTAGTCATGTTAATTATCTAGTTATTCGTGTGTTGTCTGAATCAGGAATAAATCAAGCAGCGTTACAACAAACTCGTCCACACTTTTTTATTCTTTTTTGCTTGCCAACTTATCAGGTGATAGAATAATCCTCATCTGGCCTCAGGGTCGTCTAGTCACGAATTCGATATATTCACTGTTGACTTCCAGGTTGGATTCAATAACTTATCATGTAATGGCTATAAACTAGTTCCAGACAAATTCTCATCTGCATACTAATGGACAGACGGATCAAGGATGTAACATTGAAGAATGATATGATAATGATATTTACGTAACTCCTTTCTATCTAAATAACGATAACAATGGTTTACTTATGATTATGTAACTTTTCAGTGAATTTCGGAGTAAAACTTTTATCTGTAGTGATGAATTTTTGTAAACGAATCATTTATAACTAAGAAACGAGTTCCGAAATAAAACTTGGTCGTGAATAAATTTGCATTCAGGTTAATAAGGTTATGTAACAACTTTAATGAAATATTAAGATTAAAGAACTTATAATATACCTTGAAAAACTGACAAACTTTTTAAAAACCCACTGAATTCTAACATGTTAACATTACTTCTAGTACAAAATACTTTTGACTGATATAGATTCTTTAATAATTAGCTAAATATTGAATTCAAAATCATATGATCATTATAAGAATCTCTCAGGCCAGTTTCTATACTATAATACATTTTACCTACAAGGTTACCCGATCACTTTAAGTAATTTTATTAAATTTGCATAGAATTTTTACAAACTGAAACTAATTGACGAACTTTTGAAAGATTTGGATACAATGAACCGTTTTATTTCACTACAATTTGTAAATTAATGTACAATTCCTGAACTTCCAGTAAAAATATATATCAACTAAAGAATCAGTTAGACTTGAATAGGTCATATCTTAACTCTCTGTAGGATATAAACACGACCACTTAGATAAGGCTACTGACTGGTTATCAAAAGTAGAATGACAATGTAATGGACAATCTACTTCATTTTGTAAAACTGAGTCAACTGATTAGATTTTAATATAACAAAAGTGTATCTTCAAACGAATACCCAATGAGTTACATCAAACAATGAAGTATTCAAATGTTTATTATTATTATTATTATATAAAAATGTTACTGACCAATAATATTGAAACAGTGTATATTTAGTTGAATGAAATATGTTCCAATTGAATGAATCACTTCATTATGGGATAAACAATCAGCCGATGGAAACCATGATAGAGTACCCGTAACAAAATCATAAGATTCCTTGACTAAAATATTAGTACATTCAATATAAATTATGAAATAAAGTGAAAAAGAACTAAACTACAGACAGTATTATTCATCATTTAAAAAAACGTAATTATCTAAGAAAATGTCTTATAATTCATAACCAAAAAAATCAAATTATATCGCGTTACAAAATAGTGATCTAAAACATTTCGATAAAAAGTACTGAATTCGAAATTATCTGAATTGATACATGTAAGTAATTACTTTGAAAAATAGCTAACACTGAACACGTTAGAATAAATTGGCCAGTAGATTCGATCACAGATATGTTGAAGAGTAGTGATGTGTGAACAAAGTAAATAATGACTGGTCGTTTCGTTAGTTAGACTAATACATCGTAGACGCTACGACCAATGTAGAACAATCCCTGTTTGGGTGGAGACAGTTATCTACATCAGACAATGGAGGAAAGGTTACGCGATATCACGGATCGACTGAAGTTAGAGATTATCCATTGAATACAATCCAAAGGTCGAGAGATTAAGCGTTCGCACACGAGACACAAGGCCCTCGGCTCGAGTCCCATGTGTGAACTCCTTAGGAGACCCGCAGTGACGAGACAATTATCGAGTGCTTAAAGGTATTCAATGGTGGTCTCGCTCAGATCGATTGATGAATTCAGCTATTAAAATTACAGCTATTAGAATCCGAAGTCATATTGAAATTAGATACCTGGGTTTTTGAGGATGCTGACATATTATTGACCAACAATTCGATGAGAGCATTTTGCTATTGTAATGAAAATTTTAGATCATCCATTTTATTGATGTAAAATCCATTTTAACTGAATATATAGGCGTAGGTCCGTTTCAACCACCGTAGCCATTGAAATAACGCTCGGTTTTCTCCCTTACATAGATGAGATGTTAACGTAACCTATACGAATATCTACACTAGATACCCTCCCAGTGTCTATTCTACAGGACTTAAACATAACTCAGATCAAGAAGTGACGAGTCTGACTAGAACGTAAGTATATTTCCACTCCGAAAACCGACAATATAAATTAGTTATAATAAAGGTAGGAAAATATATAATTCATCCAATACCTATCAGAATATCTACTAGTCTAACTAAAGAAACGAACAATCATTATTTTCCTCGCCCAAACATCAAAGATACAACGATAGAGAGTACAGAATAAGACTGAGAAATAGTTAAGAGAGATAAAATAAAGAAGTTATATTACTCTATAAATCTAATGCAAATGGTCCAATTTGTATTCATTAATGAGAACTATCAATTTATGACGACCCAATTATTTAGTCATATTGTATTGTTGAGGATTCTAGTTGAAATGTGTCGAAATCGGTAGGAGCTAGTTGTTCTGTCAACGCAGAGCTTGTCAGAAATCTGTATCGGTTTAAGTTGTCACACCACATCAACACAGCGAAATGCAGTTTTTTTTTAAACAAATATCAGAGTAGTAGAGGGAACAACATTATTAATGGTAGTAGAAACGCGTAGACAAAGACAATATGAATCGAAAATAAGAAATGGCTCGGCAGAATAAGAAAGGTATAGAATAATTTAAAAGCTAACATTTAGCAAAAAACAAAGAATTAATGCATTTATGCCATTAGGATTGATCTTCAGCTATATTATCTAAATATTGATTACGATAATCAGATGGAAC